>NC_137985.1:13827264-14527797 GCF_963924665.1 Micromys minutus
GCATGTGTCTAGATTCAAGGTAGATACACCCACTTCTATCCAAGCAAAACAAATCTCTTTTGTGTGCCCTCCATTTTGGAATCTTTGTGCAATTTGATAGTCAATACTAGCCATCAGACATTCAGATGGCTACCCATAGTACACAGTTCTTCCTCTGTCAGTTACACTTGCTGATCTGGAAACCAGAGCGTGCTCTGCCAAAGAATGCCTCTTCCCACTTCAGTAGTTCTCTACAGGCTCTTACCATCGCAGATTTTTGTAAATCTACAAAGGACTTTTTGTAAATCTATGAGCACATATTTCACCTATAAAAATCAATTCTAACTAAACTAAGCCTATTCGGTGTTAGTAAGTAAAATAACCTTTCAGAATCTTTTAAATTTCTATAGATAAAAACTTTACTAGGCAGTCAAAGTGAAGAAAAGATTTTCAGTTGTTATTTTTAAAAGATATACTTTAACCTAATACTATTTTTTGCATTGTTTATATACTCTGTTTATTTAATTCTATTAAATTAAGGATAGTAATTTTTATAAATATATCTAATAAATATTTTATGTGTTTACATTTCAAATGTTATTCCTATTCCAGGTTTTTCTTCCCTAAACCCCAAATTTCATCTACCCTTCCCCTGCTTCAATGAGGGTGCTCCCCTGCCCACCTATGCACTACCACCTAACCACCCAAGCATTCCCATACCCTGGTGAATTGAGCCTTCTTAGGACCAAGGGCCTCTCTTCCTGTTGATGCCTGACAATGCTATTCTCTGTTAAATATGCATCTGGATTCATGGACCCCTCCATGTGTACTCTATGGTTGGTGGTTTAGACTCTGGGAGATCTGGGGGTGTCTGGTTGGTTGATATTGTTGTTCTTTCTTATGGGGTTGTAAACCCCTTCAATTCCTTTAGTTATTTCTCTAACTCTTCCCCGTGCTCAGTCCAACATTTGGCTGTGAGCATCAACCTCTGTATTTGTCAGGCTCTGGTAGATCCTCCACAAAATAGAAACAGAGGGAACGCTACCTAACTTTATGAAGTCAGTTATGATTATTCCTAAACCACACAAAGATCCAACAAAGAAAGAGAACTTCAAACCAATTTCCCTCATGAATATTGATGCAACAAGCTCAATAAAGTTCTGGCAAACCGAATCCCAGAACAAATCACAATGATCAATCACCATGATCAAGTAGGCTTCATCCCAAGGATGCAAGGACAATACAATATACAAAAAATTATCAAAGTAATCCACTATAAAAACAAACTCAAAGAAAAAAAATACACGATCATCTCATTAGATGCTGAAAAAGCCTTTGAGGAAATTCAACACCCCTTCAAGTTCAAAGACTTAGAAAGATGACAAATACAAGTCCCATACCTAAACATAGTAAAAGAAATGTTTAACAAGCTTGTAGCCAACTTCATGCTGTAGAATGACCAGAACTGAGTCTAGGCCCACAGATTCTTTCAATGGGCTCTTCCAGAGACCACTAGTTTGAGTTTTAACAACTCTTTTTTTTTTTTTTTAATTTTATGTTGGTCATTTATTTATTTATTTTTTTTAAACAACTTTATTTTGCAAAACAAAGATAAATGTAAAGATTTTAAACATTTTTTGCTTAAAATTATACATTTTTGTCAGTACTGTTTTTTCAGACATTAAAATAAATTTTACATAAAACCATGTGAATATGTTTAACAACTCTTAATAGTGTTTGAGAATGCAGTTACTATAACATAAGTCCTTAAGGGTCCTTAAAATATCCAAACCCTACAACATGGATCTCAGAAGAAAAGGCTGAATTCATATTGCATGGATATTCAGAAACATTTGCATTGTGAAGTTGGCTAAAGATGAGAAATTTATATTTTGATTTGAGGTAGAAGATGATGTATTGAAATGCAACAGAACTCAAGTGGAGGTGAGAAAGATGTGTTCAGAAAGCTGTGACTCAGTGTGAGATGATGGGGCACAATAGGAGACTCTGGTCAGTTGTAAAGAAAAGACAATTCAAGGCAATGTTCCAGATCTCTCCTAGAACTATCATATAATATTACCCTTCTACACTGAGTTGGCTGAAATTCACTTGGATACCTGAGATAAAATTAATATGAGGTTATTTGCTTTGTTTACTTATTTCTAAGAGATCATGGTACAGCTGGCCTTGTTATTCTTAAAAAGCCACATATTACCTAGCTTGAAGAAAACTACATAACTAAAATTATCAACTATAAATTAAACAACCAAAAATAAACAGTGTCTAGGACACAATTAAAAAGCCTTACTAATAATTAGTGTACATTGTTAAACTGCTTCTGTTACTGCATAATCAGCTATAAGTGAAATTTTAGAACCTAAATAATTGAATATATCTAAAAATAGCAAATAAATATACACTTAAATTTGTATAATTAAGCAAAAGTTTACAAAAGAAATTCTAATTGTTACTAATAGTTTGCCAGTACATACAGTTAAATAAAACTACATTCCAACCAAGATTATAAATTTCCTTCATGAGAACCTTACTCAGAAAATGTCATCCAATTTTAACTGAATGTCATCATCTGGTATATAAAAGTTTTTAAACATTTATTCTTATTTATCTATTGACTTTGGCATTAAAACAGTATGGTTGATGAAAGAAAAACGTTCCTGATCTCTGAGTATTTAATCTCCATTTACTAACTACATAGTAATAAATATGTATACAAAGAAGCCATTAATAATTGTCAAGTATTCCTAAATTACATGAAGAAAAACTACCTTATCTAGTTTTGAGAAACCCAGAACGTTGTGTTTAAAACAGATTAGGAAATCTCTTTTTGTGTTAGATGATCTGTAACATCAATCACACAAATAGACTTAACATTTCCTAGCCAAAAGGTTTAGCTTGGGCAGGAGAATGGAAGGGAGTCCACAGTTTGGAGCTAAAAGACTTACTTGCTGTACATAAGGTTTTTTTGTTTTGTTTTGTTTTTTTTGTTGTTGTTTATTAGGATCCACGCAAATATCACTGTCTGTAGATCATAAAAGCATCATCTACGAATACCTACCTGTGTTGGTTTAGAGTAATGTTTTTATAATCAGGGATTTAGAATAAAACAAAACCAGAAACATGTAGATATCAAGATATTTGTCACAGGGAGTATAATTAAATGATCATTAACATAGACTTCATAGAACTATACTCAACACTGGCCATGAAGAAGAAAGGCAGGCTACAATTGCTAGCCTAAGTTAACAGGCAAGCTGTCTACTTCCAGGAACCATCAGCCATCTTATACTTTTAAACTACCGAATCAGGTACTATTAGATTACTTAGGCTTTTCTTCTACCTAATGCCAGCTGCTCATAAATTTTAATCATAGATAGAAAACACAATCACAGCAATGCCTGGTTTACGGTTTAATAGTAAAATTTTATTCTGTAGAATATTTGGTAGAGTGTCGGGAGGAATTTCTTTTCTAGTCCACTCTATGTGGAGTTCTGTGGGCTTCTTTTTTGCTCAGGGTCATCTCATTCTTAGGTGTAGAGAAGTTTTCTTATATGATTTTGTTGAAGATATTTACTGTGCCTCTTAGTTGATATTCTTCGTCCTCTTCTATTCCTATTATCCTTAGGTTTGGTCTTTTCATTGGGTCCTGGATCTCCTGGACATTTTGGGTTAGGAGATTTTTGGTTTTTGCACCTTCTCGGACTGTTTTGTCTATGTTTTCAATGTTGTCTTTGGCCCCTGAGATTGTCTCTTCCATCTCTTGTAGTCTGTTGGAGATGCTTAAGTATACTATCATGTCATCAGCAAATAGTGATATTTTGACGTCTGCCTTGTCAATTTCTATTCCTTTGACCTCCTTTTGTTGTTTAATTCCTCTGTCCAAGACTTCCAGTTCTATTTCGAACAGGTAGGGGGAGAGTGGGCAGCCTTGTCTGGTCCCTTATTTTAGTGGGATTGTTTCAAGTTTCTCAGTATTTAATTTGATGTTTCCTACTGGATTTCTACATATTGCTTTTTCTATGTTCAAGTGAATGCCTTGGATTCCTGCTCTTTCCAAGACTTTTAATAGGAAGAGGTGTCAAATTTTGTCAAATGCTTTCTAATTAATTAGTGAAATGATCATGTTTTTTTTTTTTTTTTGAGTTTGTTTATATGGTGGATTACATTGATGGATTTTTGTATATTGAATCAACCTTGCATCCCAGGGATGAAGCCTACTTGATCATGGTGAATTATAGTTTTGATTTGTTCTCGAATTTGGTTTGAAAGAGTTTTCTTGAGTATTTTGCTTCAATGTTCATGAGCGAAATAGGTCTGCGGATCTCTTTCCTTGTAGGGTCTTTGTGTGGCTTAGGTATGAGAGTAATTGTGCCTTCGAAGAATGAGTTTGGTAGTGGTTCCCTATGACATTATTTTGTGGAATAGTTTGGAGAGTATTAGCATTAATTCTTTTATGAAATTCTGATATATTTCTGCACAGAACGCATCTGATCATTGGCTTTTTTGTTTGTTTTAGGGGCTTTTGATGATTGCTTCTATTTCTTTAGGTATTTATGGGACTGTTTTAATGTTTTGTCTGATCCTGACTTAACTTTGGTATCTGGTATCTGTCTAGAAATTTGTCTAATTTCTCAAGATTTCCCAGTTTTGTTGAGTATAGGCTTTTGTAGTTGGATCTGATGATTTCTTGAATTTCCTCAGTTTCTGTTATTATTTCTCCCCCTTTCATTTCTGACTTTGTAATTTTTTATGCTGGCTCTGTGGCCTCTAGTTCGTATAGCTAAGGGTTTATCAATCTTGTTGATTTTCTCAAAGAACCATCTCCTGGTTTTTCTGACTCTTTGTATGGTTTTTTGTTTGTTGGTTTTTATATGTTTAATTTCAGCTCTGAGTTTAATTATTTCATGGGATCTATTTTTTTGGGTGTATCTGCTTCTTTTTTGTTCTAGAACTTTCAGCTGTGCTGTCAAGCTGTTAGTGTATGCTCTCTCCAGTTTCTTTCTTGAGGCACTCAGAGCTATGAGTTTTCCTCTTAATACTGCTTTCATTGCATCCTGTAGGTTTGGGTATGTTGTGCTTTTATTTTCATTAAATTCTAAAAATTTCTTATTTTCTTTCTTTATTTCTTTTTCAAACATATTAGCATTGAGTGGCACATTGTTCAGCTCCATGTGTATGTGGGCTTTTTGTTGTCTTTGTTGTTATTAAAGACCAGCCTTAGTCTATGGTGATCTGATAGAATGCATGGGAGTATTTCAATTTTCTTATATCTGTTGATCCTTCTTTTGTGACCCACTATATTGTCAATTTTGAGGAAAGTGCAATGAGGTTCTGAAAAGAAGGGATATTCCTTTGTTTTAGGATAAGTGTTTGGTAGATGTTTGTTAATTCTAATAGATTCATAACCTCTGCTAGATTTGATGTGTTTCTGTTTAGTTTCTGCTTCCATGATTTGTCCATTAATGAGACAAATGTTAAAATCTCTCACTATTATTTTTTTTTTTGATGCAATATATGCTTTGAGAATCTTTATTTTCTTCCACACCTGTTATCTTTAGGTTTGTTGTTCTCATTGTGTCCTACATGTCTTGCATGTTTTGGGTTAGGAAATTTTTACTTTCTTTCTTTCTTTATCTTTTTTAAATGTTTTCCACTTTTTTGTTAGATATTCTCTGTGCTTACATTTCAGATGTTGTCCCCTTTCTGCCAATTCTGTCCCCTACTCCTCCTCCCATTTACTCCATGAAGGTGCTCTCTCTTCTAACCTCCCTCTCCCACATCAGTGCCTTGGCATTCCAGTACAATGAGAAAAAGAGTCTTTGCTGGACTAAAGTTCTCTCCTCCTATTGATGCCAGATAATGCTATTTTCTGCTGCACATGTACCTGGGGTCATGGTTCTCTCCATTTGAACTCATTGGTTGGTGTTTTAGTCCGTGGGAGCTTTGGTGTGTTTGTTTAGATAAGAATTTTTTTCTTCTCGTGGGGTTACAGACCCTTTCAGCTCCTTCAGTCCTTTCTCTACCTTCTTCATTGGGAACCCTGTTTTCAGTCTGATTGTTAGCTGCAGGCATCTTTCTCTTTATCAGTATGGCCCTTGAAGAGCTTCTGGGGAGGCATCCATATCAGATTCCTGCCAGTAAACACTACTTTGCATCAGCAATAGTACATGGGATTAGTGGCTACATATGGGATGGATCCCCAGGTGAGGCAGGCTCTCAACCAAAGGTCATCAAAAAAATAAGGAAGGATACTTTCTACTCATCAAAGGTAAAGTCTATCAAGATGAACTCTCAATCCTGAACATCTATGCTCCAAATACAAGGGCACCCACATTCCTAAAGGAAACTACTAAAGCTCAAAGCACATATTGCACCACACACAATAATAGTGGGAAACATCAAAACCCCACTCTCATGAATGGGTAGATCATGGAAGCAGAGACTGAACAGAGACACAGTGAAACAAACAGAATTTATGAATCAAATGTATTTAACAGACATATATAGAATATTTAATTCTAAAACAAAAGATTGTTCCTTCTTTTCAGAACCTCATGGTACCTTCTCCAAAGTTGACTATATTATCTGTCACAAAACAGGCCTCAACAGATACAAGAACATTGAAATAATCCCATGCATCCTATCAGATCACCATGGACTAAAGCTGGTCTTCAATAACAGCAAAATCAACAAAAAGCTCACATACACATGGAAGCTGAACAATGCTTTACTCAACAATAGCTTGGTCAAAGAAGAAATAAAGAAATCAAATTCAAGAATTTAACAAAAAATAAGACCATACATATTCAAACTTATGGGACACAATGAAAGTTGTGCTTAGAGGAAAACATTTTGCTTTTTCTTTGACTATTGTATCATTGTTTTATATGGTAGCTTCTGCACCTGAGATTCTCTCTTATATTACCTGTATTCTGTTAGTAATGCTTGCATCTGCAAATCCAGATCTTTTTCCTTGTTTTTTTTTTTTTTTTTTTTTTTTTTTTTTTTTTTTTTTATCTCCATGGCTTTGTCTTTTTATGATTTCTATATTGTTTCTATTTTCATTTTTATATCTTGGATTTTTTTGTTCAATTTTCTCACTCACCCATTTGACTGTGTTTTCCTGAAGTTCTTTAAGGAATTTCTCTGTTTACATTTTAAGAGCTTCTACCTGCTTACCAGAGTTCTCTTGTATATTTTAATGTAGTTATTCATGCATTCTTAACGTCCTCTATTATCATCATGAGGTATGATTTAAATCCAAATCTTGGTTTTCTGGTTTTTGGGATACCAATGCTAGATGAGTTGGGAATACTGGGTTTGATATATCCAGGTTTTCTTGGTTTCTGTTGTTTTCTTTCTTGTGCTTGCCTTTTGCCTTCTTGATTTCTGTGATGTTAGTTAGTCTTCTGTCTCTGACTACAGCTTTTCCCTCCTGTGGGCCTGTGAGCCTGTGGGTTTAGGGGTGAGAATGCTCCTGGATGCAGGCAGGTTTTGTGTCCACATGGCAATGGGACTGCCCTAGCTCTGAGCACAGATGGAGACTGTGAGTATACATTTCCAGGCAGGCCCATGATTCCTGTGCCCTGTGAGTTCCTCTTGGGTCTCTCTTTGGATAGTCAATGAAGAGAAAGTCTCACCTGTATGCTTAAGAATAAGAGCTCTCCTGGGAGACCAGCTCCCTGCAGGCAGGTTTTGTGTCCTGTTGGCAGTGTAACTTCGCTATCTCTGTGTGCAGATTAATACTACTTAAGTGTCATTCTTTAACAGAACTTAAATAAAAAACAGAGTGGCACAAAGCATATTTCTTTGAATTTTTACTCAATAACTACCTTCTCTGATAAAAAAAAAAAACTACTCATTTTTTCATTTATTTGATAAATATATGCTAAGCAATTAAATGACAATCATTTAAATAAAATAAGCATTTAAAAATACATTTCAGGAAATATTCCAATTATTTTATTTTATTTTTTGTGAAAGAGATCTAGTTTGTGGAATGGAGGATGGTATAATCTAAATGAGAGTAACTCAAGTATCCCTCCCAACGGTAATTCTCTATGTACAGAAGCTAAATTGGAATCTCTGGTTTTGTTGGAGACTCAGTTGTGTCATGGATTTTTCTGGAAACTGTCCTATGAGAGGATGTATTGCTGAGAGCTGACACATGGTGTTTTTCGGTAAGATGCCAGGTAAAAGAGCACATGATGTTTTACTGGAGCAGATGCTTTAGAGAGCACATGACATTTGGGAACAGTATAGATAAAACACAACAGTGAACAACATGCCTGCATTGTTTTGCCTTGCAACTCTTTGCTAGTCTTCATTGAGCTTCACTGATGCTGGTCTTCACTAGTGATAGTCTTGCATTGGTTCATCTTGCTTCTCTTGCTGATTTTTTGTTTCTCGTTATTTCGGAGATAGAAATAAACCAAAGAACTTCTAATGGCATTCCAGCTATTTCTTGTTATTTCTGGGGTCCCATGCCAATCTCAGGAGCCATGATGATCCTTTGGGATCAAGTAATTGATACTGATTTTTGTTTGGTGTTTTGCTAGTGGACTGGAATGCTGATAACAAACTATTTCTAAACAGGTCCCCAACGCTCAGTTCCTATTAACCTTTCTTTTTACCTAACTCTGCTGGGTGGTTAGGCTAGAAGGGAGGTTGAACTATTAAAGAACCATAATTAAAGTAGGTTTTGAAAAACTTAAGCCTATAATAAATCATAAAAATAATAACTTGGTGTGCTCAAGAATCCCTAACTGCTAATGCTAATCAGTTTAATACAAAAGGCCCTCTCCTTGAAGCACTGCTCCAATATGTTCATTTCCTGTTGAGAGGTATCAGCAGAATGTTCTCAGGCCGCTAGAGTCCTCTTCTTTCCCCAGGTTCTCTCTTGTCACAGAAAAGTTCCAACAATTTTATTTCAAGAATGCTTTAAATTAAGCATATAGAGTACGCATGGTTCAATTTGGGTACCTCTTACATAGTTTTAGTGCCTTCCTATAATGTGAATCAGTCACTTGAAAGGTGAATTACCACAAGGGTGGCTTTGCATAGGACTCTCTCATGCACGATGGAAGCCATGCTGCTTCTATTTTATAAGTCATACAATTCATAATGCTTTCAGAAATCTTTATTATCTGCAGGAACATAAAGGAAGTGTTTAAAATATATATTGTGACAATTCTAGATGTATGATCTTAATATTTAATTATTTTCCCTTTACCTTTATATTACTAACTAGATTTTTGATTTAACTATTGCAACAAATTATTGTATCTCATAATCTTATCAGTTTTCTATTATATTTTATTTGTTTTTGTTTTGGTGCTTTGGTGTTCGGAAACTGTGTATTGTGTGACTACAGCAGAGAAAGCCTACTAGGAAGAGAGGCAGACATTCTTAATATTTCTTCAATCTCTACTCCATATAGCTTCATATTCTTTACTCACTATTTTTATTTGATTTTCAATTCTTGGAGATCGTAATTCTAGTATCACATACAGGTATTGCAGAGCTCAGAGTTATTATAGTATAGGAAGTTCAGATTAAAAAAACCACAGCTTTGATTTAGTGATACTTTTATTTCAGAAAGTGTCACAAACTAGTTATTACTCTTGGGTAACTATTACTTTAAATATTACATACTGTGGACTATTAACATGTTTAATGAAATCTGTTTCTTTTGGAAAGTCTGCATATTCTTCTTTGACAAAAGTTGAGCCTTGATTATCATCACTTATTCCCTTCTACCTTGACAAAATCCCCTTTTGCAGAAACTTCCTCTTATTTTTATGCCTTTCACTCCCCTTGTGAATTAAGGGTAATGTCCACTTTCAAGGTTTAGAAAAATATGTAGGAGGGATCAGAAAGAAATATAAGTGCTATATAATAGGGAGGTTTGTTATAAAGTGGTATCTTCTATACAAGACATGGCTGTTTCACCCTTTGTTAAAAATAACGCTAATAGTTAATCTTCAGAACTGACTTGAGTCAACTAAACTTATATCTAGTAACAAGTGAACAGAAAGCACTAACATTCTGCAAAGGTCTTGTAATTTAGTTATTAGCTTTTGCAACCTGCATCCCTTAGCAACTTAACTAACTGGTTGGGTGGGAAATGAAACAACAGACACAGAGAAAAGCAGGAAAAGGGGACCTGGGTCCTCTATAGAGATACACAAACAGTAACACAGAAACTTGGAGTACTTACGTCATACATCTTAATAACATAGGTGTAGTTGTTAGAATAGAAATAGCCCCAATATTTCTAGCCCATAGGACGTGTCATTTTTAGGCAATGTGGGCTTGTTGAAGGAAATATGTTACTGGGGATAGGCTTCCAGTTTCCAGAAGCCATAGCTAGGGCCAGTGCTCCTCATCTTTTTTCTACTTATGTATCTGAATATAAAACTCTTAGCCCCTTTCCAACATCATATCTGCCTGAATGCTTCCTACTATGATAAGAATAAACTACTTCTGGACTGTAAGGTAACATTAATTGAATATTTTCCCTTACATATATTATAGTGGTCATGATGTCCCTTCACAGCCAATGAAATCTTAACTAAAACAGGAGGCAGGTTTAGTTATTCTTTGTAGAGAGAAAATCGATTCAGGCTCTAATTATCAGGGATACTATCAACATCTGCACAAGGATCAGAGGAAGGTGTTCCCATTTCTGAGAATTGGTGGCATTGGGGTCCTTGACATGAACTTTCTCCCCATGTCAATAGAGAACATACACTCACGACCTCTTCTGTCCATGTCTTTCCTTTATGTCTTAAATGTTTGGAATGGATCTTCATGCTTAGTTTAGGGACAATTTGATGTGATATATGAGACTGTAAAGACGATGAGAAGAAAGAACAGTTTCCCAATGAAACCCTAAGAAATGTTCTCAGAATCCCTCCCATGAAAACTAAGCTCTATACCCAAATGCACTCAGACTTAAAATTTAGAATAAGAAATTAGAAGCAGCAAGTTTGCCTTCAAGTCACTGCTCTGGTTTCTTTATATCTGTGTATTGCATGTGTACCAGGTACCTACAGAAGTAAGAGAATGGCATTAGATGCCTTAGAACTGATGTTGTACATCTCTGTGGACTGTTATATGGGTGCTGGAACCAAAGTGGATGCCTCTGGAAGAGCAGCCAGTACTACTAGCGGTTAAGTCATCATTCCAGCCCATATCTGATTAATTTTAAAATAAACATGATATTAAACTTAGAGATAAACACACCTTTTTGTTGAGAAAAAATCATAAGTAACTCAGATAGTGTATATGATTGTTTACTTTTGATCACTTAGTAATGAGGAAAGAAAAAGGGTCATAAATTCGGGTTTATAGAATTTTTCTCTCATTTCAGAAATATCGCCAACTTTTCAAGTTCTTAAAATAAATTGTTTTTTTTTCCACTACTCTGAGTCTCCAATACTCTTATTTTAGAATAAAGATAATTGATTCATGGACTCACTTCCTCAGTGGCTACTTGCCTTATGTCCACAAGACCTGTCCCATCAACATTCTGTTACTGTTGGTGGAGCTTGCTAAGGTGCCAGCACTCCCAAAGGATCTACCAGCAATTAAAAGTTTCAAGACAGAAAAAACTCATATTGCTTAGAGATTTAGTCTTGGTACACACCAATAGTCAAGTAAATAACCTTCTACCATCTACCATAATCATGCAGTCAACTAGGCTACTAGAAATGTGTTTTTCTGTTTAGACTTAACATATAAGAAGGCATTCTTATCTTTTTGAAATGTTCATCTAATACCTTAGAAAAGCTCACCCAGTTCAATATTTGGATCAGCCACATTAATTAATTTTGAAATTTATTTAAACTAAATTTGGAGGACACAGTTCAGATACATACTTCAAATTTGCTTTTAAATTGAGAAATCATCTGAATAATATTATGCTGAAAAATTCAACTTATTTAAATTGAATTCAAAGTTATTTAATTTAAAGTTATTTATATCTTTTTTAGATAGAGTTGTCCAAAAAAATACATCAGAACATAAGATTAATTTATGTGCAGAGAACTTATTATTGATGTTTTAACTGAAAAATAATTCAGTTTTATCAAAATTGTTTTCTATTTTATTAAAAAATTAATTTCAAACATGGCACAAAAGTTTAATGAACTTCCTTTCGAAGTTTGGTTATATGTGTGGAGAGCATCTTAAAAAATCTTAAAAGGAACGATGGAGCCATAAATATTCTTGTTGCCCTAGGGTTCCATTGATCAGGTTATAAAATGGCTATAACCAGAATATAGCAACTGAGAATCACTTGTGTTTATTAAAAAATATATTTTCAGCTTCAAACCTTTTCTAATGAGCCAGACCATTTGCAGGGCCTTTTTGAAACCTCTGACTTAAATAAGTCTTTGAGGACTTTCTTTTGAATGGCTAGATTTGGATACCCTTTCAGTGGGCATGTTTCATGCCTAAATACAGGAAATATGGATTATCTCCTAAAGACATTATTCTGACATTATAAGTAGCAGACTTATCATATCTTTCAGTAATCAATCTAATATTCTAGAACTTGGGATTTAAATATTTCATGTTCTTTATTGTAATAATAAATATTAATCACATAGATTATATCTTTATGATTAACAGGTTATATATGAGAAAGAAAGGAGGAAGAAGAGAGATAATTCAGTTTTATTTGCCTTATCTCATGTTTCAGTGCTAAAAGACATGTGTCAGAAATTGTGATTTACACAAATCTCTGGCACTTCTGATTCCTCACTCAGCAGCTCTTTTCAAAAAACACCTGTCTCCTCCCTCCACTTCCTTTGTTCTAATGCCTTTTTGTTATAACTATATGTTTGATTTGCCAAACAATTTTGGAAAAAAATTATTCCTGTCCCTGGAATTAATGTCTTCCTTAATTGAACATTATATATAATTCATACAGAAGGTTTATGTGTCCTACTTTATTTATATTTGATTTTATATGTATTTCTAGACTATGTAGGCAAGAAAATGCACAGATTTTAATAGCACAAGTTTACAGACCTTAATATGTACCTGATTATTCATTACCTACAGATATGAACAGAATTTAGAAACTTTTATTTCCAGCAGATGAGATAGTAATATCTTTCAGTGGGCAATATCTTGTCTTTGTTATGATTTTATTACTGTAACAAAACACCATAACCAAAAAGCAAGTAGGAGGGGAAAGGGTTTACTTGGCTTACAGTTCCAGATTCTAATTTATCACTGGAGAAAGTCAGCACAGGAACTCCAGAGGGCAGGAAAGAGAGATACTTCTTACTGTCTTGCTTAATCTAGCTTGCTCAGCCAGACTTCTTAGAGAATCTAGGCCTACCAGGCCTGTTATGGCACCACCCACAATGAGTTGGGTCCTCCCCCATTGATCACTAATAGAGAGCATGCTATATACCTAAATCTAATGGAGGCTTTTTCTCAACTAAGGTTTCTTCCTCTATGATATTTTTAGCTTATATCAGTTTATCTCTCTCTCTCTCTCTCTCTCTCTCTCTCTCTCTCTCTCTCTCTCTTTCTCTGTCTCTCTCTCACAAACACACACACACAAACAGCTAATACAAACTATCCTGCGATTTTTTAAATCTCTCTTTAGTTTTTTTCTTCTTTATGTTTTAACATTTTCTTTTTTAATTTTTAATGAAAGCAAAAGAGTATTTCTTCTCTCATATTTATAAATTACCTTTTTTCAGTTAACTTTATGATAGGTTTAAAATTAATATCAGTTTTTGGTTCCATAATATATTGTCCAATCAATTGATTTTCACAATTATTTTCATTATTTCTTTCATTCCATGCTTTTTTACTGTTTAATTTTGTACTTACTTCTCTTCTGAATTTTTTGAGATACAAACACTTATAACTGTTTAAATATATTCCAAGTTTAATTATAAGCATATATCTTTTTGGGGGATCTGTAAATTGTTTCCTGGTTATTCTGAGCTTTTTGGGCTAGTATGTACTTATCAGTGAGTGTACAACATGTGTATTTGTTTTCATTGAATATTCTCTGTATTTAAATTTCAAATGTTATCCCCTTTCTCACTACTCCCCTACTTTCTCTCCCTCCCCTTGCTTGCATAAAGGTGCTCCCTTTCCCAAAATCCCACTCCAACTTAGTGCATTGACATTCCCCTACACTGGGAAAATGCACCTTCACTGGAACAAAGGCCTCTTCTCCCATTGATGCCACACAATGCTGTCCTCTGCTACATTTGCAACTGGAGCCATGAGTCTCTCCTTGTGTACTCAGCATATATTTCCCTTTAAACATATCTTTATGTTAATCTACAAGCATTATGGTTCATAATCTTATTACTTCGGACTAGTTAATTCTCAGTTTCCTTTGGTAAATTTTTTAACCCTTAAAGTACTAATAATGTTCATTTAATTTTTAACATTTGTCATCATTCCCTAGATATAGGTTGATATTTATAATGCATAGTGTGATAGTACAATACACTTCATATAACTTCATGTCTTCAAATTATGCCTAGTTTAATAATAAATTATGCCTTATCCAAGCACATATGAAATGGTCACATAGACTCTGAATTCTTAAATTATTAAATGATGTGTTTACTTTCTGTTAACACTTCCTGTGTGTCAGAGTTACAATAAAATAGTCATGTTCATTGTTACTGCAGCTGTGTTCTTTATACAAACTTTATACAATTGTTTATTTTTATTTTTGCTTTGTTTCCCAACTCATTTATTAAACTAAGACTAGACAGAAGACTGTCAGTGGTCTTTATGCATGTAGTTAATATATTGAATGCTATTCAACATTTGGAATATTTTTGAGGATTGGTGGAATTCCCTGTCGTGGTTTGTATATGCTATGAAGGAACACCATGACCAGTGCAAGTCTTATAAAGGCAAACATTTAATTGAGGCTGGCTTACAGTTTCAGAGGTTCAGTTCATTATCATCATGGCAGGAAAAATGGGATCTTGCAGGCATACATGGTGCTGGGGGCATCAAGAGTTCTACATAGTGATCTGAAGGCAGCCAGGAGGAGACTCACCTCCACACAGATCTGAGCTTGAGCATAGGACCTCAAAGCCCATTGACACAACTTATTCCCTCCAAGGATGCCACATATACTCCAACAAGACAATACCTCCTAATAGTGCCATTTCCCATGGGCCAAGCATATTCAAACCACCACATTTCTCTCAGTCTGAAAAGTATCTTTTCATTTTTGTTTTCAGGTTATTTCATTTTGCTTTGTTTGTGGTATATCTCTGTGTAGATGAGGGCTGCTTGTTAGCACAGATTATTTTGTAATAAACTATATCAGGTTTTTTAAAATTTCTTTTCAAATGTCTCCATTTTCTCTTTATTTATAAAAAAACAAAACAAGCAAACAAACAAACAAAAAAAAAGAAAAAACCTTAAAGGCTACTGAATTCTCCTTACAAGTAAATCTCTTCAATACTGTTTTCTGGTTCTCGTTACTGACAAAAGTCCCTTCCTCCTTACCTAAATTTTTTTTTCATGAAGTATGTTCTATATCATCCTCATTACATTTTTTTTTTCTTTTCAGCATGTCTGGTATAACATTTCTTGGCACAGCTGTGTACTTGCTGGCATTCCCTGAATTATTTTAAATATGCCCTTTTAATAATGCATTAGAATTATTTTACTCAATATTTCTTTGATTCTTTTATACTGATTTTTTTTCTTCTAGATTTTTAGAGTCATTCATCTTAAAATGTGTCACCAACCAGTATAGCTTCTGGTATTTTCTCCCCTTCCATATTAAATAGAGTTGTCTTCAAACTCTGATGCTCAGTGATTGTTTTCCCAGTTTTTTATTTTAATAGAATTGATTGTTATAAGTTTCAAATATTTCCTGAATTTTTTCCATTGACTTCACTTTGTTTTGTAAATGAATTAAATTTCACACAGTCCTTCTACATATTAGAAACTCTTGCCATAGAACGATAGTAAAACTTGAATAGATATCATTCTTCATCACTTTACAGTTGAGTTTATGAAGCCCCCCAGTCTGATCAGTCATGAAGCTATGCACAAAAAAAACTGCTTCAAATTGTATGATTGGCAAATCACTATAAAGTTAAAGTGAGGGAAAGGAAGTTTATAAATAGAGAGTTTTTATTCTTGATACATTAATCTATACTAAGGGATAAGTTCTTATTATACCTCTTTTTGTAACTGTGGGAATAAGAAAGTCTGCTAAGGTAAATA
Organism: Micromys minutus; assembly: GCF_963924665.1. Lineage (NCBI taxonomy): Eukaryota > Metazoa > Chordata > Mammalia > Rodentia > Muridae > Micromys > Micromys minutus. Next base: position 13,843,507 of record NC_137985.1, read on the forward strand.
TCTGTTCGGTCCTCAGGATTTCACAGGCACAGTAGTCCATAAGTTTATCTGCTATTTCTTTCTCTGAACTCCTTCTGCCAACAGTGATATCCTCTTCAGAAACTGGGAGAAAGTGGTATTGTTTGATTGATTACTAGCTATGGAATTCTGAATGGAGAATCTTATGGTGGGCAAGGAAATTACACCAGACAAACTGGAGTAAGGAACTCAAAGAAAAATGAATGAATTCATGCTAGAAGATATTAAATTTGCTGGAGAAACAATTAAATACAACATTTTTTAAACAACAGTTAATCAAGAATTAAATGAAAATTTCATTTAATTTCTCCTACACATCATATTACAATGGAACCAGTCTCTGTGGTATTCAATATTAAGTATAAGCAAAACAGCATAAACTATGATGCTAAGAAGTTATTCTGAATTTATTTCTTAAACAACATCATAGATGTTACTTGCTTTTCCTGTTATCTGTTTTTTTTTTTTTTTTTTCAAAAAAAATGCAGGCATATTTGTCTGAAATAAGCCTGACAACCTAAGGAAGAAAAAGCACTAATTATTTTTAGTCATGACCTTAATACTTTGGATAACTAACTTGAATCTCAGGTTCCATTCTCTAAATAAATTAAATAGTCAAGGACTGCCAGTGCTTTTGTGTAGTTCCTATATTGTATATGACTGTTTATACTATAGAGTTTAAAGTCATACTGTTGATATCATTTAACAAGAATGTAATGGCACATTCCATGAAAAACTAACATATAAAGTTTTGTTAATTCTTGTGAAAAAATATGCATCTTTCAAAAAGGACTACTGCTAAAAATTTGCCATAATTTCAACACACTACTCATAAATATTAAACTGATTCTCAGTTTGTTGCTCTAAATTAGCCATCAAGTAAGTAGATGATCATAAATCAGCTAATAAATAAATCATCTGTCCACATTTCTGTGTCAGCCTTCCAGTAAGTGTGGCAGTTGTTAATCTAATGTATTGATAAGGAAGAAAACAATTAGGTCGGAAATAGCAGGCAGTACGTAGAATGAACAGACTGCTGAGTGGGCATTTGGTTCAATCAGAGACACTGAAGCCTTCACCTTCTACATGCTCAATGGGAATGGTAACATCTGGAGTGAGCCATCTGTCTTGCACATTCACATACCAGAAGCTGACATACAAGAACCCTCAGTGACTACAGTTACTGGTGAGAATTAAAGGACCTAAAACAAGGTCTTACAAGGGGGCTGACAAATCTGGTCACCAAGAAACAGAGGTTCACAAAGTTACAGGGAAGGAATAAAGGACACCTAGGGCATCCAGAGAAACCTCCCTAGAAACTCAGGTTTCTTTCATAAAGGGGTAAGGGTCAGGGTGCAGCTGAGCTCTGCCAATGTCCCATTAATTAGGGATTAGTCAGATTTCGTTCTTGATATGTCTCTGGGAGAATTTCCCCACCCCCACTTTGCTGCAGCTTTGTCAAACTGAACCCACTCATTGTCCTACTTTTCAGACTTGATATTCTTGAGATAAGCAGCCAGTCCCTGAAAAGGGACTTGCAGGAAGTCTTCAAGCTCTCTTAACACATCCAAGCTTTTGTTCTTGTCATCAGTTATCTATCCAATATCCGACCTGCATTCCGCAGCAGACAACAGTACAACTCTTGACTTTTCTCCTTTATTTTACCAAATCATTTGTAAACAAATTATGATTATAAATTCTAGCATGTCTATTAATTTTTAAATAGCATAATAATATAAAATCCCTTGGAATCCTAATGCAATCCATAACTGATAACAATGGTTAAAATAAGCATACTTTCCTAAGGCAAAGAAAAGTTAATAAGTTGGTAAGTTTAGTATTCAATAGTGTGCAAAGCTTTTGTAATTACAATGTTAGAAACAGTTAAGAAGCAAATATCACTTCATTCCAATATCAAAAGTAAACAAGCAAACCAGAAATCAAAACCATACTTTATGTATAACCATAAAACTTACTAAATAACAACAAGATAAGTTAGCATAACTTTGAACAAAGTAGAATTTTTCAGACTACCAAATTCTTCTCATGAAAATATCTATATTAATTATATTCTAGTTTTAACATTAGGTGATCTAATTTTAACTGTTTACTGCCAGGTACCAGATATGGATGTCTCCTCAGAGGCTCCCCCAGAGCCATACAGATACAGATGAGGATGCTTGCAGCTAACCATCGGACTGAACACGGGACCCCAATGAAGAGCTAGAGAAAGGACTGAGGGAGCTGAAAGGTTTGCAGTCTCATGGGAAGAACAATATCATCAACCAGCCAAGGCACTGAGGCAGAGAAGGTGGTTTGGAGAGGGAGCACCTACATGGAAGTGACTTAAGGGGGAGGGGGAGGGGAGTGGGGGCAGGTATAACATCTGAAATGTAAATACAAAAAATATCCAATAAAATTTTAAAAAAAGAGTCTGTGCAGGAGAGCATTGTCCTTTAATCCAGCAGTATGTCACCAAGTCCAATGTACTCTGTGTTTCCAGGTGAAAATGTGTAACAGTTTCCCAATCACTTTGGCCACATTCAGCCTTTCTCAGAACAAAGCAATAGCAAAATACATGCTTTCAACTTTCACAACAACAGACACCACACAGAAACCTTCAGAATGATCAGGATGGGCCTTTATTTCAGTATGATATCAGGGATGTCTGGGGAAGAAGCAAACAACAAACGCCAGAGCACACGTGAGATTAGCAGGTGAGGGGTCAACAAAGACAGGCATCCAGGAGCTGCATGTGGTACATTTCACTCCCACTCCCTCTGCAGAGGCCACAAGGTTCTGCTTGGCTGAGAAAAGTAAACAGTAGTACATTAAATAAAACCTGTCCTGAATCATTTAGTCGGAACAGAGAGAAAATATCACTTAACGCACATCAATTTTCTTGTTTTAAAATGTCCTCTGAAAGAAAACTACCGGAAATTTTTGAGCGAAAGGCTTGAGTCCTGTTTCATTATTAAAGTATTAGTTTTCTCCTAAGAATAATGGTAGAGAAGCATTTCTTTCCTAAGCTACTATCCATCAGCTGGAGGAGGTCCTCAGAGCAGTTCCCTGCATTTCAGCTGATTTATGGTTAATGCTGAGTATATTTCTTAATGGCTGCACACATGAGCAGCTCTGGAGAACCACAAAGCTTGAGGTCGGAGATTTATTTTTCTATCCAGATAAAACTTCAAGTATGCTACAAGCAATTAAAGTGCAGGCAAAGCCTTCTTTCCTAATTTAGACCTTTACAAACTTCAAAAAAATATACCATCATCTCTAGAATACAATGGTCCCCAGCTGGAAAACTGTGTTAGATTAATGTAATAGGAGCTGAATTTAGTTAAAAGACTGTCCACAGACATCACTCAGGGCTTCACCAGCTGAGCACTGCCAAGATATTTATACCCTCAAATATAGCCTTTGTTTTGGTTCAGTGTCACTAAGCAAAAAGACATCATCCGCCCTGTAAATGAGTTGGATGGTAGCCACTATCCACTAAACTGTCTACATAAGAAAACACTAATATGAAAGATAGAAAAAAATAAAAACAGAAGTAAGACATTGGTAGTCATTTGTAAGATTAAGTGAGTGATTTATTGGATCCTGCTGGAAATCCTTTTCTTATAAAATGTCACTCCATTCTGGGTGTCAGTGAGAACAAGATTCTACTGGATTATGGTCCATTGGGCACCCCCCCCCTCAGTGAATGTTTTACTTCAGTTTTTACTGATATGATTAAATGGAATGTTTTGCATGAAGATTTTCCAAATGCCTGTTCCATAGTTATTTTTTACATTTCCCTTCAACATCCACACATGAAGATTCCTTTCTATGTTTGAAATGATTTTGAACAAATGCTAAACATTAAATATAATATTTAAATCCGAGAATGATTAAACCACAAGACATCTTAAAAAATCCTGAAGAACAGTTGAATTTTATTCATTCTCTGTATGAGTTTAACACAATAGAAAGTGACAAAAGTACTGCCTCTTTAACCTTCTGTCTCACTGTATGTTTCTCTCCTTCAGTCTGTCAGTGTCTGTGTGTGTATGTATGTACTTCCTTTGATCCTCCCTCATACTGCTATTTTTTTCTCTCATTTTTTAAAATTTTTATTATTGGAAATTCTTTGCATTTACATTTGAGATGTTATGCCTTCCCATGATCCCATTCTCCTCCCCCTCCCATTGTCTTCATGGAGGTGCTCCCTCTCTCAACTACCCTCTCCTACCTGAGCACCTTGGTGTTCCCCTACACTGGGAAAACAAGCCTTTGCTGGACCAGAGGCCTCTCCTCCCATTGATGTCAGAAAATGCTATCCTCTGCTGCATATGTACCTTGGGCCATGGGTTTTTCTATGCAAATGCATTGGTTGGGTCTTCAGGTAGTACTATGTCCAATTTACTGAGGAAACAGGAGACTGATTTCCAGAGAGGTTGTGCCAGTTTAGAGTCCTACCAGAAATGGAGGAATGTTCCTTTCGGTTCACATCCTCAGCAGCATCTGCTGTCATCTGTGTTTTTGATCTTAGCTATTCTGACCAATGTGAGGAAAAATCTCAGGGTTGTTTTAATTTGCATTTCCCTGATGACTAGAAATGTTGAGCATTTCTTTAGGTGCTTCTCAGCCAATCAGTTTTCCTCAGTTGAGAATTCTTTGTTTAGCTCTATACCCCATTTTTAATAGGATTATTTGGATTTCTAGAGTCTGACTTCTTGAATTCTTTATATATATTAGATATTAGCACACTAACAGAACTAGAATTGTTTAAGATCCTTTCCTAATCTGTTGGTTTCTCTCATTTTTGTTTCTTTGACACTCCCACCTTTTCCTTTCTTCCTTTATTTCCTTCTTCACTTCCCCTTCCTTCCCTTCTTCCTTTCCTCTCTCTCCCTCCTTCCCTCCCTCCTTCTCTCCCTCTTCCTTTCTTCCTTCCTTCCTTCCTTCCTTCCTTTCATCCTTCCTCCATGTGTGCGGCTGAAGTTTGAATGCAAGGATTCTAAGTAGATTGATAGCCACTTGTAACTGATCTATAATCAGAATTTCTTTTTCTTTAAATGTGAATTAAAGTAGTAGGCATAAAAATATTCCATGCTATATTTAAGGTGACTGATTTTTTAAATTACTAGTGATACACCTTCATATTATTTCTGTTTCACATAATTAAAGAAATTAAACTAGAATTAAAAACAAGTACTATCTATTATTCACTGAAAACTTCCTCTCTTATTAAAAATGACAGAAAAAAAAAAAACATGGTTGCAAATATGGATGTGACTCTCTTGATAAATTCCTTATAGTGTGAATATGCTGATTGCAATTAGACCACTAAAACTCATGTACAAAATATTGAGGAACTAAAAAATGGTTTACATTCTATGTAAAAGCTGAAAAAAGCAGGCAAATCCCTGGGGATCACAAGCAAGCCAAACTGGTTTACTTGACAAAGTAAGATATGTTGCAGGAAAAATAAACCTGTGGTGGTCCTACACGCATACATGTATTTTCACTTATACATCAATGTACCCAAAAGAATTTGTATATGAAAAAGTATAAACTGGGAGTTTATGTGGCCCTGTCTCTCTATATGAAAATAAGAAAGAGAAGAATCAATTCTTTGTTCTGCTATTACTCCATGTCTTTTTCAATGCTGCTGTGACTCACTATGAACTACAGCTTGCTGTATCCACAGGAATTTAGTGCTTACAATAAAGAACTTTGCTTTCTGCTCATAACTTTAACAAATACAGGTGTGTTCTCAGTTTTTGAGAGCAAAAAAGCAGTCATAATGAATACAAATATAATTAATGAAAGGAAAGAACTGCAAAATCAGAAACTCAACATAGCCAGAGCTCCAAGAGTCAGTGAGGGGATAGTCATGAAAATAGCACTTATTTAGGATAATCATTAAGTAAACCTAGCACAGTCTTCACAGCACATGAAATAACCTACCCAATTTCTCCATACTACAGCAGCAGTCTTTTAAATTATGGTTAGCTTCACAGTCACTGCTGGTTTTAGAATAAACCATAGACTTTCTTCATAACAAAACTGCTTACCAATCTGTTTGTTTTGACCTGACAGGTTTCCAAAATTTCTGGCAAAAAGGCCATCCCTTTGCCTGTAACTGAAAATCCTTCTAGGCCCAGAAGGCTGTGAAAACAGACACACACACACACATCATCTGATACTGAGGTAATATGCAGTAATAAAAAATATCTGACATGCCAAAGATCTAGAAATTATTCTAGGCACTGGGGAGTGGAAGAATATGGGAATCTGCAAATTACCATATATGCTGGAGTATATCACTCATATCATATGGAAGACACATGACCAGAAATGATCTAAAATATTCTAAGCTGTAATTTTACCTGGACTTGGGCTTTACACTAGCAAAAGTAATGATGAAGGCAGGAGGGTTTCCATAACACAAGGCAATACTGGTTCTCTCTCTCTATCCCTGTTTTTTCTCCCACTCTCATGTACAGCACTCTCTTTCCTTCTCCCTCAATCTTTCTCTTTACTTTCTCTACATCTTTTCTTCTCCTCTATAAAAGTTTCTCCTTTTCCTTTCATTCCTTTATCTCATGTGTTTAAAGAAAATTCTACTCATTAACAGCACCACAGATTAAGATTCAGAAATTCCTATTTGCTTTCTTGTATAGAATCTAGATTGTATATCTGTGTATATATGTGCAAGTGTGTGTGTGTGTGTGTGTGTGTGTGTGTGTGTTCATATAAGTAAGTACAAGAGGGATGAAATGATGGGGATTATGGTATATAAAGGATCTTGGAGGCATAAAAACTGAGGAGTAAGTAGTTAGAGTAAATATCATATACATATTTAGAATATATTACAACAGAAAACAAAGTTATTTTCCTGGAAAAAAGAGACTAGTAGAAACTTTAAAAAGATAAATAGGAAATTGCTAAGCATATAGAAGCAAAATGTAATTATATACATGAATAAAAATGTCCCAGATGAATTCATTAGATTGTATGTTAAAAGGTAATTTAAATTGAAGTAAAATATTTTGTCATTTACAGAGAAATGAATGTAAATAGTAAAAGCAGAGACATAGATATATAATGCATAAATAATAAAAAAATTATATACATATAAATAATTACTTCAACGTAGAAAAGGGGCTATAAGAATGTCAGCAGTTCATTAGAGGGAAGGTTTACCATCACAATGAAGCCCATGAATTTGTTCAATTAATATTTTATGAATTACAATTATAATAAAAATATAAAACAACTGCAGAATTATCATATTACTTTCTTTGATATTATTTAAAATGGATAACAGTATTTTAGATGATAAAAATGGGCATTTATATATAAAATTATAATTTTTTTTCACTCAGCCACATTTAGATTTATTGTGATATTCTTGCCTTAGATGGGAGAAATCATTTAAAGCACAAAGCACCACTGAGGAAACCCACACACAAGTGCACAAATAAAATAAAATAAGTCAGCATCATGATGACAGCAAATGACATAGAGTTTTCAAAAAAACTTTAAATATCAAAGGTTTTTTTTCACAGTTTAAGTTTTAAACAACTTTATTTTAAAAAACAGAGATAAATGTACAGATTTTCAATAGCATTTTTGCATAAAACTATATGAATATATTTTTGTCAGTACTTGATTTTTTTTAAAGGTTCGATAATATGCATTGAAATCTTACTAGTTACAATGAGCATAAAGTACTTGTAAAACAAAACGTAACATGAAACAAAAACTTAAGAACTATATACTAGGGTAGAGGGATAGATAGAACATTTGAAAACCTTTGAAGCTAACTTGTATTAACTGATAATGGGTTTCATATATGAAATAGTCACACTCTAATAAAAACATCAATAAGAAAATTTAAAATGTTAAAAAACTAACAGTATAAGCAAAATAATAACAGTAAAATATTTATTATAGGCAATAAAAAGGCAACAATTAAATTCAAGTATGAATCTCAATATCAGCAATAGTTTGCTAATAATTGGATTACTAGACATTATTTTTCTTGTCATAAATTATACTTTGATATAAATCAAATTATATCATCTCACTCTTGTCAAAATTCCTATTACTGAGAAAAAAATATCAACAACTCTGGTGAAATTCCAGAGAATGTGAAACATATTCTTCATAGAAATCTCACACAGGATAACCACATTTGAAATAAGAAGAGGGGAACCTAGTACACTACATATAGAACTCTCCTATGACACGGTATAATCTTCCTACATATTCTGTGTAGGGACTCCAAGTCAGTATGTCATAGATATACTTAAATGTTCATATTCAAAGCTGAAGTACTCACAATAGCCAAGATGGAAACTCAAACTTAAGATTTATCTGTAGATGAATGGAGCAAGAAAATGAGGTATGTAAACACAATGGAGCCTATTCATTCACAAAGGAGGGCAAAATTACACTATTTGCAAGAAAATAGATGTAATTTGACATGATGACAAGCAAACTTCACCAAAAATTGACAAACATTGCATGCTTTCTCAGAACTGTGAAATTTTCACACACACACACACACACACACACACACACACAAACATATTCTATCCTAGCGTAAAATGACATGAATGTAGAAGGGAGACTGTTGAGAGTGAGAAAAGTATTAAAAGAAAAGTAGAGGACGCAGAGCAGAGCCTGGCCCAACCACCAGCCGGAAAAGCGGCTCGTACAGGCTGAGCAACTGTGACTGGGAACAGATCTTAGGAACTTCTGTTCCCACCCGGAGAGGACTTCAGGACGCAGAACAGGGCCTGGCCCAACCACCAGCCGAAAAGGCGGCTCATACAGGCTGAGCAACTGGTGAGTGGGAGACCTAGGCTGCGGGGGAGCAGAGGGATCTCTGAGGAGTGCACACGAAAAGGGCATCCCCTGCCCTGACCTGCCCTGTCCTCCCCGATCCAGTGACCGGGAACAGATCTTAGGAACTTCTGTTCCCACCCGGAAACGACTTCAGGACACAGAGCAGGGCCTGGCCCAACAGCCAGCCGGAAAGGTGGCTCGGAGAGGCTGAGCATCTGTGACCAGGAACAGATCTTAGGAACGTCTGTTCCCACCCGGGGGCGACTTCAGGACGCAGAGCAGAGCCTGTCCCAGCTGCCACCCAGAACCTGGGCTGCTGGGGAGTAGAGAGATCTCTGAGGAGTGCACACGGAAAGTGTACCAGGGACACAGACCAGATACAAGGGAAATGCAAGAACATATCACTGACAACAAAATGGCAAGAGGAAAGAGAAAGAGTATATCCCAAGGAAACCAAGACAATCTAGCAACACCAGAACCCAGCTCTCCGATAGTAGCAAACATAGGAATTCCAAACACTCCAGAGAAAGAAGACACAGACCTGAACACATGCCTCAAGACGCTGATAGAGCTACTTAAACAAGAAAGGAAGGAAAAGCAAAAAGATTCAGAAGCTTTTAAAGAAGAAACAAGAAAAACACTCAAAGAACTCAAAGAACGAGACAAAAACAGAACCAAAGAAATAAAGGAATGGAAGAGGGAAATTAAAACAGAAATTGACACAATAAAGAAAGCGCTAAAAGAGATAACCCTAGAGTCAGAACACCAAAAAAAGAAATCAGGAGTCACAGAAGCAAGCATTTCCAACAGATTACAAGAGATCGAGGAGAGAATCTCGGGGGCAGAAGACAACATTGCAAACATAGACAAAACAGCCAGAGAAGATGCAAAAAACAAAAAGCTCCTAACCCAAAATGTCCAGGAAATACAAGACACAATGAGAAGACCGAACCTAAGGATAATAGGAATAGAAGAGGGAGAAGAGTATCAACTAAGAGGCACAGTAAATATCTTCAACAAAATCATAGAAGAAAACTTCCCTACCCTCAAGAATGAGATGACCACGAGCATAAAAGAAGCCTTCAGAACGCCAAATAGGTTGGACCAGAAAAGAAATACCTCCCGACACATAATATTAAAAACATCAAGTGCCCAAAGTAAAGAAAGAATACTAAAAGCAGTAAGGGAAAAAGGTCAGGTAACATATAAAGGCAGACCAATAAGACTCACACCCGATTTCTCAACAGAGACTATGAAAGCTAGAAGAGCCTGGACAGACATCATGCACTCCTTAAGAGAGCACAAGTGCCAGCCCAAGCTGCTATACCCAGCAAAACTATTAATCACCATCGATGGAGAGACAAAGAAAGTTCAAGACTAATCAAAATTCACACAATATCTGACCACAAACCCAGCACTACAACGAATTATAGGTGGAAAACCCAATACAAGGAGGGAAAATACAGCCTAGTAAAAACAAGAAAACTCCTAAACAAGAAAACTAAAGAAAAAAACACAGACACAACTCAACGCAAAAAAGCAAAAATGGCAGGAAACAGAAACAATTATTCCTTGATATCTATTAACATAAATGGTCTCAACTCCCCAATAAAAGACATAGACTATCAGACTGGATACATAAACAAAATCCAGCCTTTTGTTGCATACAAAACCTCATCTCAGAGACAGAGACAGACACTATCTCAAAGTAAAAGGGTGAGAAAAAAACTTCCAAGAAAACAGCTCCAAGAAGCAAGCTTGAGTGGCTATTCTAATATCGAATAAAGTAAATTTCCAACCAAAAGTTATCAAAAAAGATAAAGAAGGACACTTTTTACTCATTACCGGGGAAATCTGTCAGGAGGAACTCTCAATCCTTAACATATATGCTCCAAATAAAAAATCACCCACATTCATAAAAGAAACTCTACTAAAGCTCAAAAAATACATTTCACCCCACACAATAATAGTGGGAGACTTTAACACCCCACTCTCACCAATGGACAGATCAGGGAAACAGAAACTGAACAAGGACACTGCAAAACTAGCAGAGACTTTGAACCAACTAGAATTAATAGATATATATAGAACATACTATCCTAAAGTAAAAGAATACACCTTCTTCTCACCACCCCATGGCACCTTCTCGAAAATTGACCACATAATTGGACACAGAACGAGCCTTCATCGATATAAGAAGATTGAAATACTCCCATGCATCCGCTCAGATCACCATGGTCTACGGCTGGTCTTTAACAACAACAAAGACAACAAAATGCCCACATACACATGGAAACTAAACAACACTCTGTTAAAGGATAGCAGGGTCAAAGAAGAAATAAAGAAAGAAATTAAGGATTTTCTAGAATTCAACGAAAACGAAAACACAACATACTCAAACCTATGGGATGCAATGAAAGCAGTATTGAGAGGAAAACTCATTGCCCTAAGTGCTTCCAAGGAGAAACTGGAGAGAGCTCACATCAGCAACCTGACAGCACAGCTAAAAGCACTAGAACAAAAGGAAGCAGATATACCCAAATAGAGTAGACGGCAAGAAATAATCAAAATTAGGGCAGAAATAGACCAAATAGAAACAAAAAAAAACCATTGAAAAAATCAACAAAACAAAGAGTTGGTTCTTTGAGAAAATCAAAAAGATTGATAAACCCCTAGCCAGACTAACTAAAGGGCAAAGAGAGAGTATCCAAATTAACAAAATCAGAAAGGAACGTGGTGACATAACAACTGAAACTAAGGAAATTCAAGAAATCATCAGATCCTACTACAAAAACTTATACTCCACAAAATTGGAAAATCTGGAGGAAATGGATGAATTTCTAGACAGATACAAGTTCCCAAAGTTGAACCAGGACCAACTAAACCATCTAAATAACCCTATAACACCTAAAGAAATAGAAGAAGTCATCAAAAGCCTCCCAACCAAAAAAAGCCCAGGTCCAGACAGGTTCAGTGCAGAATTTTATCAGACATTTATTGGGGATATAACACCAATATTCGCCAAGATATTCCAAAAGATAGAATCAAATGGAATATTACCCAACTCATTTTTTGAGGCTACAATAACCATCGTACCTAAACCACACAAAGACCCTACAAGGAAAGAGAACTTCAGACCAATCTCACTTATGAACATTGATGCAAAAATACTCAACAAAATCCTTGCAAACCGAATCCAAGAACACATCAAAACCATCATTCATCATGACCAAGTAGGCTTCATCCCTGGGATGCAGGGATAGTTTAACATAAGGAAATCCATCAATGTAATCCACCATATAAACAAACTTAAAGACCAAAATCACATGGTCATCTCACTAGATGCTGAGAAAGCATTCGACAAAATCCAACACCCCTTCATGTTTAAAGTCCTGGAAAGAACAGGAATCCAAGGCCCATATTTAAACATAATAAAAGCAATATACATCAAACCAACAGCCAACATCAAACTTAATAGCGAGAAACTTGAAGCAATCCCACTAAAATCAGGGACTCGACAAGGCTGCCCACTCTCTCCCTACCTATTCAACATAGTACTGGAAGTCCTGGCTGGAGCAATTAGACAGCAAAAGGAGATCAAGGGGATACAAATCGGAAAGGAAGAGATAAAAACATCACTCTTTGCCGATGACATGATAGTGTACTTGAGTGACCCAAAAAATTCCACCAGAGAACTCCTACAGCTGATAAACAAGTTCAGCAAAGTGGCCGGATACAAAATTAACTCAAACAAATCAGTAGCCTTCCTATACTCAAAAGACAAACATGTGGAGAAAGAAATTAGGGAAAAGGTACCCTTCACAATATTTACAAAAACTATGAAATACCTTGGTGTGACTCTAACTAAGGAAGTAAAGGACCTGTATGACAAGAACTTCAAACCTCTAAAGAAAGAAATTGAGGAGGATCTCAGAAAATGGAAAGATCTCCCATGCTCATGGATTGGAAAGATCAACATCTTAAAAATGGCCATCCTACCAAAAGCAATCTACAGATTGAATGCAATCCCCATCAAAATTCCAACCCAGTTCTTCATGGAATTGGAAAGATCAATGTGCATTTCATATGGAATAACAAAAGACCTAGAATAGCAAAATCCATCCTCAACAACAAAAAAACATCTGCGGGAATCACTATCCCTGACCTCAAGTTATATTACAAGGCAATTGTTCTGAAAACTGCATGGTACTGGTACAGAAATAGGCAAGTGGATCAATGGAATAGAATAGAAGATCCAGAAATGAGCCCTCATGTATATGGTCACCTGATTTTTGACAAAGGAACAGTAAACATTCAATAAAAAAAAAACAGCCTATTCAACAAATGGTGCTGGTCCAACTGGCACTCAACATGCAAAAGAATGAAAATAGACCCGTTCTTATCTCTTTGTACAAAGCTCAAGTGTAAGTGGATTAAAGATCTCCATATTAAACCAGATACACTGGAACTATTAGATGTGAAAGTAGGGAAAACCTTAGAACACATAGGCACAGGAGAAAATTTCCTGAACAAAACACCAATGGCTCAAGCTCTAAGGTCAAAGATTAACAAATGGGACTTAATGAGATTGCAAAGTTTCTGTAAGGCTAAGGACATCGTCAAGAAAACAAAACGGCAACCAACAGAATGGGAAAAGATCTTTACCAACACCACATCAGATAGAGGCCTAATATCCAAGGTGTACAAGGAACTCAAAAAGCTAGACACCAGAGAATCAAATAACCCTATTAAAAAATGGAGTACAGAGCTAAACAAATCATTTTCAGTTGAGGAGCACCGAATGGCCGAAAAACATCTGAGGAAGTGCTCGACATCCTTAGCCATCAGGGAAATGCAAATCAAAACAACCCTAAGATTCCACCTCACACCAGTCAGATTGGCCAAGATCCAAAACTCAGATTACAGCAGATGCTGGCGAGGCTGCGGAGAAATAGGAACACTTCTTCACTGTTGGTGGGGTTGCAAGCTAATACAACCACTCTGGAAATCTGTCTGGCGATACCTCAGAAAATTGGATATAGTACTACCTGAAGACCCAGCTATTCCACTTCTGGGCATATACCCCAGAGACACTTTAATACACAACAAAGATATATGCACCACAATGTTCATAGTGGCTCTATTTATAATAGCCAGAAGCTGGAAGGAACCCAGATGTCCTTCAGAAGACGAATGGATACAAAAATTGTGGTACATATACACAATGGAATACTACTCAGCCACCAGAAACAATGACTTAACCAAATTCTTAAGAAAATGGCTGCATCTAGAGAAGATCATCCTGAGTGAGATAACCCAGTCACAAAAGAACAGACATAATATGCAGTCACTGATAGTGGGATGCTAACCCCAGAGGCTTGCACTCCCCCAGAAACAACTCACAGACTTTATGAAGTCCAAGAAATAAAGAAAACAAAAACTATACATATATTCACAAAACAAGAAGACTTTAACTATTTCCATGTTGCGTTTTGATTTGCATGTACTTTACGCTTATTGCAACTAGTACGTTTTCAATGCATACTGTCAAGCCCTTGAAAAAAATCAAGTACTGACTAAAAAACATATTCACATGGTTTTATGTAAAATTTATTTTAATGTCTGAAAAAACAGTACTGACAAAAATGTATAATTTTAAGCAAAAAAAAAAAAAAAAGATGGGAGAAATGTTCAACAATAGCAATTAAATAAATTGTACAATTCCTCCTACCAAAAAAAAAAAAAAAAAAAAAAAAAAAAAAAAAAGAGAAAAGTAAGTAGAGATGGTCATAGAGAATAAATGTGAACAAAGAATGAATGTGTCCTATTGATACTCAATATTCCTTATATTGGATAAGGCTGGAGGGCGCAGAACAGAGTCCGACCCATCTGCCATTAGTTCTGGCAGGCACTAAAGGTTTAAAAACTGGTGAGTAGGAGATCGAGGCAGCCAGGGAGAAGAGAGATCTCTATGGAGTGCGCACAGAAAGTGCACCCCCGCCCTGCCCAATCCAGGGACCAGGAACACAACTTTGGAATTTCTGTTACCACCCGGTGACTCTGAGGTGCAGAACAGGGCTCATCCAATCAACCACCTGGACCAACGGAGATACAGGGACACAGACCAGATACAAGGGAAAGGCAAGAACATATCACTGACAACAAAATAGCAAGAGGAAAGCGAAAGAGTATATCCCAAGGAAACCAAGACAACTTGGCAACACCAGAACCCAGCACACCCATAACAGCAAACATCGGAATGCCAAACACTCCAGAAAAAGAAGACGCAAACCTGAAATCATACCTCAAGATGCTGATAGAGATACTTAAACAAGAACGGGAGGAAAAGCAAAAAGATTCAGAAGCTTTTAAAGAGAAAACAAGAAAAACACTCAAAGAACTCAAAGAACTAGAGGAAAACAGAACCAAAGGAATGAAGGAATGGAAGAGGGAAATTAAAACGGAAATTGATACAATAAAGAAAACACTAAAAGAGATAGCCCTAGAGGCAGATCACCAAAAAAAGAAATCAGGAGTCACAGAAGCAAGCATTTCCAATAGATTAAAAGAGATCGAAGAGAGAATCTCAGGGACAGAAGACAACATTGTAAAAATAGACAAAGCAGCCAGAGAAGATGCAAAAAAACAAGAAGCTCCTAACCCAAAATGTCCAGGAAATCCAAGACACAATGAGAAGACTGAACCTAAGAATAATAGGAATAGAAGAGGGAGAATAGTATCAAATAAGAGGCACAGTAAATATCTTAAACAAAATCGCAAAAGAAAACTTCGCTACCCTCAAGAATGAGATGACCACGAGCATAAAAGAAGCCTTCAGAACTCCAAATAAGTTGGACCAGAAAAGAAATACCTCCCAACACATAATAGTAAAAACATCAAGTGCCCACAGAAAAGAAAGAATACTAAAAGCAGTAAAGGAAAAAAGTCAGGTAACATATAAAGGCAGGAAAATCAGACTCACACCCAATTTCTCAACAGAGAATATGAAAGCTAGAAGAGCCTGGACAGACATCATGCACACCCTAAGAGAGCACAAGTGCCAGCCCAAGCTGCTATACCCAGCAAAACTATCAATGACCATAGATGGAGAGATGAAGATATTACAAGACAAATCAAAATTTACACAATATCTGACCACAAACCAGCATTACAACGAATTTTAAGTGGAAAACCCAATACAATCAGGGAAAATACAGCCTAGTGACAACAAGAAAACTAAACAAGAAAACCAAAAGAAGAAAGAGGCACAGACACAACTCAACCCACAAAAGCAATAATAGCAGGAAACAGAAACAACTATTCCTTGATATCTATTAACATAAATGGACTTAACTCTCCCCCCCCCAAAAAAAAAAAACATAGGCTATCAGACTGGATACATAAACAAAATCCAGCCTTTTGCTGCCTACAGGAAACTCATCTCTGAGACAAAGACAGACACTATCTCAGAGTAAAAGGTTGGGAAAAAAAATTCCAAGCAAACAGTTCCAAGAAGCAAGCTGGAGTGGCTATTCTACTATCGAATAAAGTAAATTTCCAACCAAAATTTATCAAAAAAGATAAAGAAGGACACAATTTACTCATTACCGGGAAATCTGTCAGGAAGAACTCTCAATCCTTAATATATATGCTCCAAATAAAAAAGCACCCACATTCATAAAAGAAACCCTACTAAAGCGCAAAAAATACATTTCACCCCATACAAAAAGAGTGGGAGACTTTAATACCCCACTCTCTCCAATAGACAGATCATGGAAACATAAACTGAACAAGGACTCTGTAAAACTAGCAGAGACTTTGAATAAACTGGAATTAATAGATATCTCCAGAACATATCATCCTAAAGTAAAAGAATACACCTTCTTCTCACACCCTATGGCATCTTCTCAAAAATTGACCACATATTTGGACACAGAACGAGCCTCAATCGATATAAGAAGATTGAAATACTACCATGCATCCTCTCAGATCAACATGGTCTAAGGCTGGTCTTTAACAACCACAAAGACAACAAAAAGCCCACATACACATGAAAACTAAACAACGCTCTGTTAAACGATAGCAGGGTCAAAGAAGAAATAAAGAAAGAAATTAAGGATTTTCTAGAATTCAATGAAAAACGAAATACCACATATCTAATCCTATGGGACGCAATGAAAGCAATACTGAGAGGAAAACTCATAGCCCTAAGTGCTTCCAAAAAGAAACTGGAGAGAGCTTACATCAGCAACCTAACAGCACAGCTAAAAGCCCGAGAACAAAAGGAAGCAAATATACACAAAATGAGTAGATGACTAGAAAAAATCAAAATTAGGGCAGAAATAGACCAAATAGAAACAAAAAGAACCATTGAAAAAATCAACAAAACCAACAGTTGGTTCTTTGAGAAAATCAACAAGATTGATAAACCCCTTGCCAGACTAACTAGAGGGCAAAGAGAGAGAATACAAATTAACAAAATCAGAAAGGAAAGTGGAGACATAACAACTGAAACTGATGAAATTCAAAAAATCATCAGATCCTACTACAAAAATTTATACTGCACAAAATTGGAAAATCTGGAGGAAATGGACGAATTCCTAGACAGATACAAGATCCTAAAGTTAAACCAGGACCAAGAAAACCATCTAAATAATCCTTTAACACCAAAGAAATAGAAGAATTAATCAAAAGCCTCCCAACCAAAAAAAGCCCAGGTCCAGACAGGTTCAATGCAGAATTTTATTAGACATTTATTGCAGATATAACACCAATACTCTCCAAACTATTCCAAAAGATAGATTCAGATGGAATACTACCTAACTCATTTTTTGAGGCTAGTATAACCCTTGTACCTAAACCACACAAAGACCCTACAAGGAAAGACAACTTCAGACCAATCTCACTTATGAATACTGATGCAAAAATACTAAACAAAATCCTTGCAAACTGAATCCAAGAACACATCAAAATGATCATTCACCATGGCCAAGTAGGCTTCATGCCTGTGATGCAGGGATGGTTTAATATAAGGAAATCCATCAATGTAATTTACCATATAAGCAAACTCAAAGAAAAAAATCACATGGTAATCTCACTAGATGCTTAGAAAGCATTTAACAAAATTCAACACCCCTTCATTTTAAAAGTCCTGGAAAGAACAGGAATCCAAAGTGCATACTTAAACATAATAAAAGCAATATACAGCAAACGAACAGCCAACATCAAATTTAGTGGTGAGAAACTTGAAGCAATCCCGCTAAAATCAGGGACCCGACAAGGCTGCCCACTCTCTTCCTACCTATTCAACATAGTACTGGAAGTCCTGGCTGGAGCAATTACACATCAAAAGGAGCTCAAGGGGATACAAATCGGAAAGGAAGAGATAAAAACATCACTCTTTGCCAATGACATGATACTGGACTTAAGGGACTCCAAAAATTACACCAGAGAACTCCTACAGCTGAGAAACAACTTCAGCAAAGTGGCTGGTTACAAAATTAACTCAAACAAATCAGTAGCCTTCCTATACTCAAAGGACAAATATGCGAAGAAAGAAATTAGGGAAAAGGTACCCTTCACAATCATCACAAAACTATGAAATACCTTGGTGTGACTCCAGCTAAGCAAATGAAGGACCTGTATGACAAGAACTTCAAACCTCTAAAGAAGGAAATTGAGGATGATCTAAGAAAATGGAAAGATGTCCCAAGCTCATGGATTGGAAAGATCAACATTTTAGAAATGGCCATCCTAACAAAAGCAATCTACAGAGTCAATGCAATCCCCATCAAAATTCCAACCCAGTTCTTCATGGAATTGGAAAGATCAATGTGCAATTTCATATGGAATAACAAAAGACCTAGAATAGCGAAATCCATCCTCAACAACAAAAAAACATCTGTGGGAATCACTATCCCTGACCTCAAGCTATATTACAAGGCAATTGTGCTGAAAACTGCATGGTACTGGTACAGAAATAGGCAAGTGGATCAATGGAATAGAATAGAAGATCCAGAAATGAGCCCTCATGTATATGGTCACCTGATTTTTGACAAAGGAGCTGTAAACATTCAATGGAAAAAGGACCAACTATTTAATAAATGGTGCTGGTCCAACTGGCACTCAGCATGTAAAAGAATGAAAATAGACCCTTTCTTATCTCATTGTACAAAGCTCAAGTGTAAGTGGATCAAAGATCTCCAGATTAAACCAGATACACTGAAACTATTAGATGAGAATGTAGGGAAAACCTTAGAACACATAGGCACAGGAAAAATTCTTCTGAACAAAACACCACTGGCTCAAGCTCTAAGGTCAAAGATTAACAAATGGGATTTAATGAGATTGCAAAGTTTCTGTAAGGATAAGGACATTGTCAAGAAAACAAAATAGCAGCCAACAGAATGGGAAAAGATCTTTACCAACTCCATATCAGATAGAGACCTAATATCCAAGGTATACAAAAAACTCAAAAAGCTGGACACCAGAGAATCAAATAACCCTATTAAAATATTGGGTACAGAGCTAAACAAAATGTTCTCAGTTGAGGAACATCGAATGGCTGAGAAATATCTGAGAAAGTGCTGGACATCCTTAGCTATCAGGGAAATGCAAATCAAAACAACCCTGAGATTCCACCTCACACCAGTCAGATTGGCCAAGATCCAAAACTCAGATGACAACAGATGCTGGCAAATTTGTGGAGAAAGAGGAACTCTTCTCCACTGTTGGTGGGGTTGCAAACTGATACAACCACTCTGGAAATCTGTCTGGCCATACCTCAGAAAATTTGACATAGTACTACCTGAAGACCCAGCTATTCTACTTCTGGGCATATACCCCAGGGACACTTTAGTACACAACAAAGCTATATGCACCACAATGTTTATAGCAGCTCTATTTATAATAGCCAGAAGTTGGAAAGAACCCAGATGTCATTCACAAGTTAATGGATACAAAAATTGTGGTACATTTATACAATGGAGTACTACTCAGCTATGAGAAACAATGACTTAACGAAATTCTTAAGAAAATGCATTCATCTAGAGAATATAATCCTGAGTGAGATAACCCAGTCACAAAAGAACAGACATAATATGCAGTCACTGATAATGGGATACTAACCCCAGAATGCTCTGAAAAGTCCAGAAACAACTTACAGACTGTGTGAAGCTCATGAAAAAAAAAAAAAAAAAAATAGAAAGAAAAGAAAGAAAGGAAAAAAATCATTATGCTCAATCTTTACTCACCAAGAAAATGTTGAGTAATTCCGGGTTACATCCTGTTTTACATGTACTTTATGCTCATTGTAAGTAGTAAGACCTTAATTCACAGTATCAAACCTTTGAAAAAACAAGCCAAATATTGACAAAAATGTATTCGTATACTTTTATGCAAAAATCCTTAAAATTTGTACATTTATCTTTTTTTTTTAAATAAAGTTTTTCAAAAAGAAAAAGAAAAAGGCTGGAGATTGTATTGCACAGAAAACACCTGATTTATAGTTTACCAACAAATGATTTATTTTAGACATAATTGCAAGATGCATCTTGCTGGCAAATAACAAACAAAAGAAACTGAGCTAGCCAGATAAAGACACAGCTGGACTAAAGATACTTAGCAAACCAAGAATAAACTAGAGATAAACTAGAGAAAATTTACCAAGAAGGTAAAATTCTCATGAACATCGTGAATCTAATAGCACTGATCAAAAATATAGAAAGATGTTTTTAAAATGAAGGTTTATATATTAATAATATTGGATGGTTCTGAATTTCATATTTAATAATGGATATAACAACTACCAAATTATGTATGAATGGAGAAATCATGCTGTATTGTAGTACTAAGAGATCTAATAGACGTGAAGTTCGGGCTTGTATGGAAAGAGAAAGTCATTGAGGTAAATTTAATAAAATTTTGTGCATTTAAAAGATATGATTGTTTTAGTTGTTTACATTTTATGAAACTACCACAAAGCAAGCATAGCTGGTAGGTGGTTGGCAACCACAGCTAAATCTACTTAGAAAATTTAAGTGCAATGCACATTATTGTGACCTACAGTCATTACTCAGTTCATTATGTCACCAGCATATGTAGTTACAATGTTTACCCTTTGGTAAATACTCTATTTTCTTTCTTTTCAGTCCTTGAAACCAGAGTTCTCCCCTGTGTTTCTGCAAGTCTAAGAAACTGTACTTAGAAGTCAGACTGGACAGAACTTACCTTCCCGTACCTTGCTTATTCCATGTAGGCTAGTAACTGGGGCCTTATCTGAGGCAAACGAATTAATTCACATCTCAAGACACAATATTTTTAGCTCCTTTTTATGGCAGAAGTCAAAAGACATAAATGAAATGTCATAAATCGAGACATGTACACACACATATCGACCAAAGTATTTTTCAGCTTTACATTGGAGGAAAATTCAGACATTTTCAATAATATTGGCTGATCTAGCCTACATGTATTAAACTTGAGATCATTATCCAAAACACAATTAAGTACAATTTCACTGTTTACTGCTAGGAATTCTATGGTATCAACTTTTATTTTTTAAGAATTCAATTCATTTTTAAGGTGTGGTATAAGAGAAGAATTTAGTTTCATAATTTTATTATTTTCAAGTGTGCAACCAATTCTCTGAACACCATTTACTGAAGTCCATTATATTCATAGTGAAAATTTATTACTGTTTCAAAAGTTAACTTAGGTCTTTAGTGCGTGGCTCAGTTATTGTGAGTGTTGGTTGCTCATGTAGAGGATAAAGGTTTTACAGCACCCATACATTACCTCATAACCATCTATAGCTCAAATTCCAGGGGATCAAATCCCATCTCATATGTTCCTCTGGCACTGCACACAGGTGGTACACATAGATAGATTCAAGTACATTACTGTTGCATGCAGTAGTGTCATAGCAGGTAAAATTTTATGTGCACATACTTTATGTGGAGTACAAAAAGTATATACAATACTACTTTCTAATGATCAAGTTTTGCTGCAATTTACTAGAAATGGCCACACCATATCAAAAGCAATGAGAGGTACTTGTCAGGATCAGGTATGTAATCTATATATAAAATGTTTCCCATGTTAGTGTCTTTATGAGTTTCTTCAGTGTGTAAGAAAGTGGGTCTTTGATTCTTGTGTCACCTCTTGAGTTCTATTCTTTCTGTTTACTAATTTGTTTTATTACAATGCGTCTTGTATTATAATATTTTATTAAAATTTATGAACAGATATAGTGCTTTGAATGGGTAGGTAGGGAAGACCTATGAGCAGGTAAAAAGGAGAGGAGTAGGAAAGGGAATATGATCAAAATACTTTGGATGCATTATGCTCAAGTCGTACTAAATAAAAAAGAAAAGAAGTGTGAAGGGAATGAGGGAAGGAAGGATTAATAGGGAAGAAAGGAATAAAACCCAGAAAAGGGATAAAAGAACTTTTAGGGCTATAGTCATATAGAGTTAAATAAAGTCTAAGATTCTGCAACATATAGAGTTGTTTAAGGGGGTGGTCAAGAGAGGACAGTGTGTTGAAAACAAATTCTAGTTTTGTGAGAGTTTGGAAACTTGTTATTGGTGAGTGATTCTATGGGTTGGCTTTTAACTCCAGAACAAAATAAAATAAAAGAGTAGAGACATGGAGATGAAAAATTTCATAGGGCTCAGCAGCTAAAATATAACTATCAATAAAACATGTTTAAAAGAAAAACTATTTAAAAAATCTACAGACAGCTGCTACTGTATCTCAAAACAGCTCAAACATTTTCCACACAAGGACTTCAAAATATGCTGTGTCAGTCTGGTCTTTGTCTATAAAGTTCTTTACACTTAAATCTAACTTTTATATGAAGAAACATGACATTTTATTATGTACTTTTGAAATATATTTGCTAAAATACAGGGTAAGCTACTACCACAGAAGGGTAAGTAGTTTTAATGAGATATGATTTTATTTATTTCTCATGTTCTGAAGAACTCTGCCTGAACTCCTGAAGTTGACACAGACAGGTGTTTCCCGCTGAGCTTCCTCACATGTCTCCTCTCTTCCTGACCTCACCTTCCTGGTTCAGCCTAACACACTTGTTTGTACCTTGACTGCATTTCAATATAGAAAGAAACAAAAGTATAAAAAGGAAAGAATAATGCCTTTTTAATGTGTACAACTTGGAGGATGGAACTACAACTTTCCAAAATGTTCATCTTCCAAATGTTCTTAAGGCAATGGCCACGCCTACATGAAAATACTTTAGTGCATTTTCAAAAGAAAAGATAGAAGTAGAAGATAATGAAAATCTTCTTCCAAAATGTGTTTTCATTTACTACAATTTCTTATTATTGTGTCCTCATCTCTGTTCCTAGATTGACAGAAAGCACATTCACTCTGGGAATTTTTTATTTCCTTTGGTGATTCCAAGGCTATACTTTTAAATTTGTGAAACTCTACTTTGAAAATTATCATTCTGTAACCTTAAAAATTTTGGAACATGATTTATAGATATTTTTATTTCCAGCTGTTAAGATAATATTTTCTAGTGAAAAATTGACTTAAGAGTATATATTTCATGCTTTTCTATGATTAAATAGCAAGATACCATGCTCACAAATATGGTGGTGGCATATTGAGAGTCCTGTTAGAATTACAAATATTCTCCTTTAGCCTCCTTCAGGTAAATATATTCACTGAATATTAACTCTAAATGTCACTTTTCACTGGATGTAAATTTTTATGACAATTTTATTTTTCTTTATTAAGCAGTACACTGCAAGGAAGTCTTCACTGGCAGACATTCCAATGAAAGCATACTTTGTAGCAGTACCCAGTTAATGCTACTTCATTCCATCCCAGTGGCAACTACATGCTCTTGCTACCTGTCTCAGTGTTTTATATTTCTGAATGGGAGACACACTCATAGTCTTTATCTTTTAGTATGTCTAAAACAGCTCTATGCCTGAGCCACTTCCAATTCTCCACGTTACAAATTCAGCTTCTCATATTCCCAAGTTACTATTTAGTAAAGCCTATATTTCAACCCACTCAGGCTGGGTTCTCCCCAGTTACTACATGTCCACTATTCTCTCTCTCCATGTCTTTCAGGAGTAGCTTCTTGGTTCTCCCTTTTTCCTCCTTCTTCAGTTCCTTGTCTAGAAATCCTAAAAGTCCCTCCTCTGTCACTCTGCCTAGTCATTGGTCTCCAACAATTTTATTTAACAATCAAAATCAATAGGGACAGGGCTCCCTCAGTGTTCTCTTGTAATATTTTGAGCCACAGATTAATGTAATACAATCAACATTAGACCAAACCCAAACAATATTTTAGTATGTTTTGAACATGTACAAAGAATACTTAGTCCAATATACTTAACACTTATTAAGCAACACCATATGGCTGAGTGTATTTGTGACTGTGTCAGTCTGTGTCTGGCTATATTCCAAAATAGCACTGTGGGTCAGAATAAATGATAACTGGAAGTCATTCCTGACATACAAGGCTCAGCATGGCAATGGCAATTTCCACTGAACTCATCATTTTTGACTTAAAACAAACAGTACCAAGTCTTACTGTACTCACTATTAGATTCTAAGAAAGTCCCAGTTGCTGTTTCTCCAGTGAAATCCATTGCTCTTAAATGATGACTTAATAATTGAAGAAGTTCGCTAGCATGGAGTAAACTTTAATTAATAATTAATCCAGTTGATCTGGCCAGAACTTCAAGTACTATATTGAATGGACAGAAAGAGAGAATAGCCTTGACTTGTCCCTGATTTTACTGTGATTGCTTTAAGTTTCTCTGTACTTTGTCTGATTTGGGCTACTGGTTTGTTGTACATTGCATTTATTATGTTTAGGTATGGGCCTTAAATTCCTGTTCTTTACAAGAGTTTTAACATGAAGGGGTGGTGTATTTGTCAAAAGTCCTTTTGGCATCTAATAAGATGATCATGCATTTTTTTCTTTAAGTTTGCTTATATAGTAGGATTAAATTGATGAATTTGGGTGGGTGGTTGGGGGAGCACTGTCATAGAGGCAAAGGGGAGGGTGATGGGATGAGGATTTAAGGAAAAAAATCCAGGAAGAAGGAAAACATTTCAATGTAATAAAAAATAGCCAAAAAAATGAATTAGCCCAAGCTAGGCTCAAATAGACATAAACTGTTTACCCACGTGAGTTTGTTTATTATGTCTAATGAGATAAAAGGCAATATTAGCACACATTCTGTGAAGGTGGCTGTCATTACAGGAAGTACACTTCTTCCATCGGAGATGGATTTATTCTATTCCTATGACGAGAACTGAAATCCTAGGAATGAGACCAAAGAACCTAGATTGTTATTGTTACTTTTTAAAGATTTCAGTTTTGGAGTCATTAAAATATGTCTGTGAATATCCATTTAGTTTTTTAAGCAAGTTTTCTTAGTCACTCATCTCTGTAGGTCTTTGTTCATCAATACAGAAACGTGAATAAAAGAAAATTGTATGATTTGTTTACTTGTTAATTTGTGTGTGTGTGTTCGCGGATAAGGATATATACATATATATATGTTTTTTAGATGAAACAGGAAAAAAGAATGAATGAAGGAAGGAAGAATAAAACAAAGGGTTTTTTCTCTACAAATTACTTGTTGCAAAGTTTTCTCTGTCAATGCCTTTTCTTTCTTTCATGTCACATTTAATAAATTCATTGCTTATATCTAAGGAGAATTTAATGTTTTTAACAGAAATACTTATAAATGCTATATCACTAACTATACTTAAGAACTCGTTTAGAAGGCAGACTCACTATTTTCAGAGAACTGACATTCTGGAGAACCATAAGGGTTTTCATGACTCTGTTTTCATATTCATAGCAACTGGAATGAACACAGCCACACCTTAGCCTTTGTTGTTTTTACTGACTGTTCAATTTTGTTCATATTCTCTATGTCTCATCCTTCTGTCTTAACATTTACTGAAGTTTCAATGGAAAACATGCTTTGTTACATACATTGAGTTCTATTAAACTAAATTTTATTTAATTTTTAATTTTAATTTTTCCATACTTCATAAGTAAGTCTAATTAGCCATATCACACATTGAGTAAAACATAACCAAATGTATTTTGAACATAATATAAGGAAGTTTATAAAGAAACAGAAAGACTATGGCATCATGGCTGAGAAGGCTCAGTGGGTAAAAGCAATACCATTGAAGCCTGCTGACTGGACTACTATAGAACTGCATTTGAATCCAACTGTTTTTCTTCAGGATCTCTCACAGCATAAAAATGTCAGCCTTTCTTGTACATATTTAGCCTCACAGAGTTGATAGTTAAGATTTCTAATATACAGCTATAACATAGATGGAAATCTAAAAAATTATTTCTGAGCACAATATAACTGACAATAGAGCAACCAAATTTTATTAGCACTTGTGAATTTGATATCTACACATAATCCTCTAACCATACATACCTTTGAATCATTCATGCTTTCTTCCTAATATAGCATGGCAATCTTTAATTTTATGATATTATAAATATGTAAGTGAATTTTTGGTCAAGATATTACAAAGCCCAAATTCTTTTTGGGTGATATTTATTCTTCTTCAAGCAGGTAAAAAACTTCCAGGAATCTATACCTTTAGTGATGCGATGGAAGGTGAACATCTACACCCAGGACTTTTGTGTCTGTGCATATCATGTAAATAAACACATATATATGTCTCTTTCTTCTATATCTCAGAAATGGCACAGACTTTGTTTCTAGTCACACCCAGTACTCAGTTCCTTTATCTGATTTGGGATGTTAAAATAATTCCCATAAAGGCGCCTATTGTTTAACATGGAAATGATCAGAAAATTACTTTATTAAGAGTAAAATACATATTTATTATGGTCTTTTCATTTTTCTGTTTTCTAAGCAAAATATACATATATACACATGGTTGGTAAAAAAATAGATAGATAAATCAATGATAATAGGTAGATGACAGATAGAAGATAGCTGATAAAAAGGTAGATTATTGTGTTGAATGTATGTAAATTATGATAGGTAGATATATATATATATATATATATATATATATATATATATATATATATATATATATATATATACAGAGAGAGAGAGAGAGAGAGAGAGAGAGAGAGAGAGAGAGAGAGACAAAGGACTAACTCACAAGAAATAACATTGATTTGTTAGTACATTTCTGCTAAATTTAATAACTTCTTACAGTTCTGCTCTGTGGCTCTTCCTTATTTTCAAGGAGAGACATTTTCTGTGAGTTATGAGTACTGGCTATAAGATAAAACATCCCTCTTTTCAATAAATATATTCATTTGAAAGATATTCACCTATAAAATGAAGCCAATAAGCTTGCAACAGTAATGACCATAATATAATTACACTACTCCTTATTAAAATGTTCCACCATTTGCTACAGATGCACAGTTTGTGGTTATGGAAAGGGGTAATTTGTTTAATAATATATTCACTCAGCTACACATAATGTGATTTAATCAGTACATTATATACAAGCTCCAAATGTAAAGCATCCCAGATTATCAAATAAATTATTAACGGTTTACAGTCACTGAGCTGTTTTTGAGGAAGGGGCAAACTGAGACTAAGGGCCCTTATAAATCTCTCTACTCTCAGCTGTGTCTAAATACCCACATTCAAAAACAGCTTTTCATATCAAACCACTGAATATCAGTTTTCCTTATAGTTAACAAGATAATGCTATTTTCAGAATTTAATGTTAGTAAATTAACATTATTTTAAAAATAAACCTTCCTCCTTATTGCCTTCCAAAACCTCTTTCTCATATTCAGTATTGAACACACCACACATCGTTCAGTTCTACCTGTACAGCACAGTCATAATCTGACCATCTTTCTACCATGGCTGTCCTGGTCCTTATCAGTAACATTGAATCAAGCTTTAGCAACCATCTTCTGAATTCAGAAATCAGGACAATGCTTATAAAATGAAAGCCAGTTTCTGCCTTCTCTTTGCTAAAAGGCCTTTAATAAAAGGATTAAGAGCTGCCCATTCAATGAATTAAAGCCAAAACTCTGAAATGGTCACCTTCTGAAGCAAGTTTCCTAGTTGGCTCACATGGTAGGCTGAGGATCAGCCTACCTTCATTTCATTCTCTGCCTCCCAGTCTGTCTCACAAAAACCCAAATTATACAACTGTTTCACTGAGTGAGAACTGTCAGATGCTCACTGTCAAATCTGTTTGGTTGTTTTTCTGCCTTATGTTTATAAGAACCTATAGTTCATTTGTCTTTCCCCCAGTTAACCTTGACATCAGGCTGCTCTTTGATTTTTGATGTATTCCTTTTCTATGTATGACAGATGTGTGGGTGTAAGGAAAAAGAAAGAGTTGTACAGACATTTAACACTGCTTCCTGTTAGTGCTGGAAAACATTGGACTCTTTGGTCCAAGAGACCTTTAGTCCTCAGTTTAAATGTAAACAAATGTTTAAAAGATGAGGGGAAATCAATTTATCTTAGGTCCAAAACATCTTTGTACACATTTCCTTATGTACTTACACTATTTTAGATAAAGATGTGAAAACAGATGAAACAAATCTGTCCCAATTTCACCACTTCAGAACGATATGTTCAAAAGAACCCTAAATAACAGAGAGATAATTTTGAATAGTCATAGAATGAGAATTATATTCAATATAAATCAGAATTAGCTTGATGTAATTTATTGATTTATGGTTACAATTATCATATCAAATCTACAAATACTTGGAAGACATGCAGTCGGACAAGGCACACATGGAACAAGGGAATTCTGATCTTCATAAAAGAGAGTTCTGCAAGTAAACAAGAGTTTGCCATCTTCCATGTTATTTAACTTTTAGTTAAACAAAAATATGGTTTAAATTTTCTTTACATGTTTAAAATAATAAGCACTCATATGACATTTTAAGATATTTCTCTCTCTTACATGGACATTTTTACTTTGTATTACACTATATTAAGACCCCATGATTATTGGAGTTTATCTCAGAAAATTAGATTCTATATTACAAATATGTATAATATACATGACTGGAAAATATTTTAAGCATCATTATGAAAGTCACTTATTGTTACTTAGTAGAGTGAGACACCATGCCAAATGATACATGCGGTTATGGATTTAGATTTGGTTAGAAATCTTAATTGATGTGAAGGCTGCTATTAGAGAGAAGAAACACTGGGTCATATCATTTCTGCTTTTGAAATAGCTGTCCAGGTGTGATGAAAATCCCCTGAAAATGTAACAAGTATAAGGTTATGAAGATCTTAGTGAATTTATTAAATACAAACCCAAAGATGCAGAGACTTAGGACATGTTGCTCTATCAGAACAATGTGTGGTACTCTACTGAATTGTTCAGGAAGCTATTAGCCTAACACTTTTCACACCCCTTCCACTTCATGCAGTGTTTACAAATGTTGTATCAGATATATAACATATGTTACCATATGAAAATATCCAATAATTTGTTAATTTACATAATACAAACATTGAGGAGTATGCTCACTAGTTTATACTTACTAGAAATTACAAAGTTTTATTTAACTTGAATAGAATGCAGAAATTCTAATTTAACTATCTGTTTAACCTGGTGATTCTTGGTCACAGTACACAAGATTTAGGAAACAGAGGCATTGAGGCATTTCCTCCTAGACCTAGCTGTTCAGACTACCACCCGAAGACACCACTGTATGAAAAAGTTTCACAAAAAAAGATCATCTCAGAGTCCTTCACTGTTGGAATGAAGGAACACCATATCTGTTAAATAACTTCCCGGAATAAATGAGCTTTGTTGTCTGTTTTATAAATGATACAGACACATACTAAGTGAAAATTCTGAATGAGGTGTGTGTGTCTGTGTGTCTGTGTGTCTCTGTGTGTGTGTGTGTGTGTGTGTGTGTGTGTGTGTGTGTGTTTATATTCCTCCACTGGACACCATGTCTATCTTCTGGAGGTGGTCTCTTCAGCTACTATTTACCTGCTGTTGAATATTTTAAGGAATTTCATCTGGACATCTCTCCTGCCTCTCCCTATAACTGCTCCTGCTCTTCTACTTTACCCTCACTCTCTTTTTCCTCCCAGATCCCTCCCTCCCTTTTCCTTTCATGATGATTATTTTGTTCCTCCTTTTAAGTGTGTCTGATGTATCCACACTTTGGCCTTCCTTCTTGTTAATCTTCACATCGTCTGTGAATTGTACTGTGGATATTTTTACCACTTGGGCTAATATGCACTTATCAGTGAGAATATGTCATGTATGTGCTTTTGTTCCATCCATTTGCCTAAGAATTTCATGAAGTTATCATTTTTAACTGCTGAGTAGTATTCCATTGTTTAAATGGACCGTGTTTTCTGTATCTTTTCTTCTATTGAAGGATATCTTCATTGTTTCCAGCTACTGTCTATTAAAAATGTGGCTTCTATGAATATAGCATGGGTCCTTGCTATGCTTTGGAGTATATTTTGGGTTTAGGCCTAGGTGTGATATAGATAGGTCTTCCAGTAGAGCTTCTCCAATTTCTGAAGATCTATTGATTTCCCAAGTGGTTGTACAAGCTTGCAATCCTAACAGTAAAGGAGGAATCTCTCTCTTTCTCCATATCTTGCCAGTATCTGTTATTGTCTGAGGCAATCTTAGCCATTCTGATTGGTGTAAGGGGGAAATCTCATGGTTGCTTTGATTTGAATTTCCATGGTGACTAAAGATGTTGAACATTTCTTTTGGTATTTCTCGGCCATTTCTCAGCTGAGGATTTGTTTTTGTAGTTCTGTACCTCAATTGTTTTTTATTATTATTTTATTGGATAGTCTCTGTATTTACATTTGAAATGCTATTTGGTTTTCTGGAGTATAATTTCTTGAATACTTTGTATATTTTGGATATTAGCCAACTGTCAGAAGTAGGGTTGATAAAGATCTTTTCCCAATCTCTAGGTTGCTGTTTTGACCCATTCATTGATAGTCTCCTTTGCCATACAGAGTTTTTCAGTTTCATGAGGTTGCATTTGTCAATTGCTGATTTTAGAGCCTGAGCCAATGGTGTTCTGTCCAGGAGGTTTTCCCATGTGCCTATGTGTTCACTGCTATTTCCCATGTTCTCTTTTATTAGATTGAGCATATGTGGGTTTATGTGAAGGTCTTTGCCCCACTTGAAATTAAATGTTGTTAAAGAAGATAAAAATGGATCAATTTGCATTCTACTTGGAGACCTCCAATTAAACCAGCACCAATAGTTGAAAATGCTGCCTTTTTCTTCATTGACTGGTTTTAGCTTCTTTGCCAAATACTAAGTGACCATAGCTGTGCGGGTTCATTTATGGGTCTTCAATCCTAGTCCATTGATCTAACTGTCTGTCTCTGTACAAATACTATGCAGGTTTTATCACTATTATTCTGTAGTACAGCATGAGATCAGGGATGGTGATTCCTATATAAGTTCTTTTATTGTTGAGAATAGTTTTGTTATCCTCATTTGTGTGTGTGTGTGTGTGTGTGTGTGTGTGTGTGTGTGTGTGTGTATGTGTGTTTGTAATTCCAGATGGCTTTGAGAATTGCTCTTTCTTTCTCTGTGAAGAATTTAGTTAAAATTTTAATGGGGATTGCATTAAATATGTAGATTATTTTTGGTCAGATGGCCATTTTTACTATGTTATTCCTGCCAATCCATGAGCACAGGAGATCTTTCCATCTTCTGAAGTCTCCTTCAAATTCTTTATTCACAAACTTAAAGTTCTTTTCAGACAGATCTTTCAATTGCCTGCTTAGAGGTTAGAGTTGCACCAAGAAAGTTTATATCATTTGTTGATTCCTTAATTTCTTTCTCAGGCCATTTATCCTTTGTTAAGAAAAAGACAACTGATTTTCTTGAGTTCATTTTATAACCACCCCCTTTGCTGAAGTTGTTTTTCATGTATAGAAGCCCTCTGGTAGAATTTCTGGAGTTGCTTATGCATACTATCATTCATCTCCAAATAGGAATACCTTGACTTATTATTTTCCAAATTCCGTGCCTTTGAGTCCTTTTACTTTCTAATTACTCTGGCTAGAACGTCAAGTATTACATTGAATAAATAGGGAGAGAGAAGTTTGCCTTGACTTCTCACTGATTTAATTGGGATTGATTCAAGTTTCTCTCCATTTAATTTGAGGTTGTCTGTTTGTTTGTGTTTGCTGTATAATTCTTTTATTATGTTTAGGTATGAATCTTGATTTTTTTTTTCTTTCTGAGACTTTTGACATGAAAGGTTGTTGTATTTTGTTGAAAGATTTCTTTACTTCTAATAAGATGTTCATATATAGTGGATTACATTGAAATACTTCCATATATTAAACAATCCCTGCATTCCTCTGATGAAGGCTACTTAAATGTGGTGAATGAACATACTGATATGTTCTTGTATTTGAGTTGTGAGAATTTTATTGAGTATTCCTCCATTGATATACATAGGGAAAATGGTATGAAGTTCTTGTTCTTTGTTGTGTTTTATGTTGGCTTAGGTATCCACATAACTGGCTTAATAGAATTAATTAATATTCCTCCTGTTTCTCTTCTGTAGAATAGTTTGAGAAGTATTCTGTTTTTTTCTCTTTCAACTTTATTTTTTAAAGAAGAGAGATTCATGTATAGATTTGTAAAGGCATTTTGGCATAGCATAGCTTTATTGTGTTCTGTCTTCTTATACTTCTGTACTGGATGGTTTTACGTCACTAGACATAATCTAACATCATCTTAGAGGCACAAACCTTAATTAAGGAAATACCACTATATGATCAGACTGTTAATATTTTGTAATTAGTGACCAGTGGAGAAGGGCCTAGTCGATTGTGGGTGATACCATCCCTGGACTGGTGTTTTCGGTTCTATACGAAAGCAAGGTGAGCAAACCATGAGGAGCAAGCCAGTAAGTAGCAACCCTCCATGTCCTCTACATCAGCTTCTGCCTCCATGTCCCTGCACTTCTTGAGTTCCTGTCCTGACTTCCTTAATGACTATAATGTGGGAGCATAGTATATATAAACACTTTCTCCTCAAGTTATTTTGGTCATTGTGTTTCATCACAGAAACAGTAGCTATACTTAGTACAATTTATATTTACTTATCCTGATTATGGATCGTATAATCAAGATATGTTTGTATTCCTTTAGCATTGGCCAGGACACTACAGGATATCTCTTCCTACGTAAAGTCTTAATTCTTCTATCATTTACAATAAAGGTTAATGTTTAAAAGTCTAAGAGACTTAAATATCTAGATGGTTCCTTCTAGGAATTTTCATAAAATATAACCTTTTCATTTCTTCATATAGGCAAAATGTACTTCAGTCTGTAGCATATCTAAGCCCTGTCCACAATGCACCTATTCTTACCCCTAATATTCTGTGATATAATTCACACTAACTAATCTATTTACCAGATATGCTATTGATTTAGATTAGGATTTTTCCCACTCAAAATAATACCCAGAGTTCCATCCAACTGTGCTTTAGTATTTCTTCTAATTTATTGGTAAATGATATTCCATAGCATGAACATAAGACTGTTCAATCAATAATTTACACAGAGTATTTTGATCACTAAAGGCTAGGTTTTTATAATGCTGTTACAAGAAATCACCTATAAGGTACTATTGTGAACATATACTTTTAACTCTCTAAGAATTCTCTGAGATAAAAGGACAGAAATGTAATCACAACATCTTATTATAATTGATATTTGGTTGATTTATGAAACCACCCAATCGTTTTCAGAATACGTTCAACTTTGCGTATTGTTCTCGACAAACTTTGACAACAATTTTATCATTTGCCTCTTTTTTAGCTGCTCTAAAACATATATGCTGATTTCTTCACTATCTTCCTATTAATCAATAAAATAAGTGTAATTTATGTGATTATTGTGATTGACACATCTTCAATAAAATGTCTTATCAGTGTGTTTATGTCTTACAACTAGAAGTTACTGTTGTTTTTTTTTTCCCATGTGAAAATTTGGGAGTTCATAAGATTTCAACAATTTCAGGTTTAATTATGTCAAAATTTCATGTCCAGTAGAGATCCAGGGATGCAGACCTAGTGAGATTGCTTTGGGAGTAGCTGGAGCACAGAGAGGTCTGGGTCAGGAGCCCAAAAAGTGTGTCCCCCCTGATTGGTTCAGGGGAACAGGAACTCTGTCATAGGGACTTAGTTTCCACTCGGACGGCCCTTGTGTGTGAACCAAATGCTCAAGCCATTTGTCACCAGGAACAGCGGAGATCCTGGGACACAGGCCTTGTGAAACTCCCCTGCGAGTAGCCCAGGTGCAGAGAGGACTAGGACTGGCACATGAAAAACATGGTCTCATGATTGGTCCAGGAAAGACAATCCTGGAGGTAGAATACTTAAAAAAGAAATCAGGAGTCACAGATGCAAGCATCTCTAACAGACGACAAGAGATGAAAGAGAGAATCTTGGGGCCCAAGACAACATTGAATGCATAGACAAAACAGTAAGAGAAGATACAAATCCAAAAAGCTCTTAACCCAAAATGTCTAGGAGATCCAGGACACATGAGAAGACCAAACATAAGGATAATAGGAATAGAAGAGGGTGAGGAAGATCAACTAAGAGGCACAGTAAATATCTTCAACAAAATTATAGAAGATAACTTCCCTACCCTTAAGAATAAGATGACCATGATTATAAAAGAAGAAGCCTACAGAACTCCAAATAGAGTAGACCAAAAAAGAAATTTCTCCTGACACATAATAGTCAAAACGCTAAGTGCCCAAGGCAAAGAAAGAATACTAAAAGCAGTAAGAGAAAAAGATCATGTAACATATAAAGGCAGACCAATCAGAATCACACCTGACTTCTCAACAGAGACTATGAAACCTAGAAGATCCTGGACAGACATAATTCAGACCCTAAGAGAGCACATGTGTCAGCCCAAGCTTCTATAACCAGCCACATTCTCAGTCACCATCGATGGAAAGACCAAGATATTCCAGGACAAAACTAAATTAACATATCACAAACCCAGCACTAAAGTGATTTATAGGTGAAAAACCCAATACAAAGAGGGAAACTACATACTAGTAAAATCAAGAAAATATCTAAGCAAGAAAACCAAAAGAAGAAAGACACACAGGAACAATTCTACCTCTAAAAGCAAAAATAAAAGGAAAGAGCAACCACAATTCCTTAATATCTGTTAACATAAAAAGACTCAATTACCTCAATAAAAAGACATAGGCTATCAGACAAGATATATAAGCAGACCCAGCATTTTGGTGCATAGAGGAAACTCAACTCAGAGACAAAGACAGACACTATCTCAGAGTAATTGTTTACAGATAACACGATAGTGCTTGTAAGTGAGCCAAAAATTC
This sequence comes from Micromys minutus, assembly GCF_963924665.1. Lineage (NCBI taxonomy): Eukaryota > Metazoa > Chordata > Mammalia > Rodentia > Muridae > Micromys > Micromys minutus. Next base: position 13,878,769 of record NC_137985.1, read on the forward strand.
CACTAGAGTATTTCTACAGCTGATAAACAAATTCAGCAAAGTGGATGGATAGAAAATTAACTCAAACAAATAAGTAGCCTTCCTCTACTCAAAGGATAAACATGTGGAGAAAGAAATTAGGAAAAAGATACAATTCACAATATTCAAAAACAATATGAAACAACTTGGAGTGACTCTAAGTAAGCAAGTGAAAGACCTGTATGACAAGATCTTCAAATCTCAGAAGAAGGAAATTGAGGCATAATTCAGAAAATGGAAAGACCTCCCATGCTCATGAATTGGAAGGATCAACATTTTAAAAATGACCATCTTACCAAAAGCAATCTACAGATTCAATGCTATCCCAATCTAAATTCCAAACCAATTCTTCATAGAGTTCAAAAGAGCAATGTGCAATTTCATCTCAAATAACAAAGGCATAGAATAGTGAAATCCATTCTCAAGAATTAAAAAACATCTGCAGGAATCACCATCCCTGACCTCAAGCTATATTACAAAGCAATTGTTCTGAAAACTGCATGATACTGGTACATAGATAGGCACATGGATCAATGGAATAGAATAGAAGATTCAGAAATGAGCCCTCACATATATGGTCACTTGATTTTTGACAAAGGAGCTGTAAACATTCAATGGAAAAAGGACAGCCTCTTCAACAAATGATGTTGTTCTAACTGGAACTTAGCATGTAGAAGAATAAAAGTAGACCCTTTCTTATCTTCCCATACAAATCTCAAGTGCAAATGGATCAAAGATCTCCACATTAAACCAGGTATTCTGAAGGTATTAGAAGAGAAAGTAGGGAAAACCTTAGAACACATAGCCATAGGATAATATTTCCTGAACAGAACACCAATGGCTCATGCTCTAAGGTCAAATATTGACAAATGGGACTTAATGAGATTGCAAAGTTTCTACAAGGCTAAGGACACTGTCAAGAAAACAAAAGGGCAGTTAACAGATTGGTAAAAGATCTTTACCAACCCCATATCTGATAGAGGCCTAATATCCAAGGTATACAACAAACTCAAGAAGTTAGACACCAGAGAATCAAACAATCCTATTAAAAAATGGGGTACAGAGCTAACCAAAATTTCTCAGTTGAGGAACATCGAATGTGTGAGAAGCACCTAAGTAAGTAATTGACATCCTTAGTATTCAGGGGAATGCAAATCAAAACAACCTTATATTCCACCTCACATTAATCAGAATGGCTAAGATCAAAAATTCAGATGACAGCAGATACTGATGAGGATGCAGAGAAAGAGGAACACTTCTCCACTTTTGGTGGGGTTGTAAACTGGTACAACCACTCTGGAAATCAGTCTGTCAGTTTCTCAGAAAATTGGACATAGTACTACCTGAAGACACAATTATTCCACTTATGGGCATATATCCCAGAGATTCTCCAACATACAACAAAGACACATGCACCACAAAGTTTATAGCAGCCCTATTTATAATATCCAGAAGCTGAAAAGAACCCAGACCTCCTTCAGTAGATGAATGGATACAAAAATTGTGGTATATTTACACAATGGTGTACTACTCAGCTATTAGAAAAATGGCCTTATGAAATTTGTAATAAAATGGATGCAACTAGGGAATATCATCCTGAGTGAGATAACCCAGTCACAAAAGAACAGACATAATATGCAGTCACTGATAATTGGATACTAATCCCAGAAATCTCTGAATACCCCAGAAACAACTCACAGAATAACAAACGCCAAAATAAAAAATGAAAAATCATTATGATTAATCTTTATACACCAAGAAAATGTTGACTATTTCCAGGTTACATCTTTTTTTACATGTACTTTATGCTCATCATAACTAGTAAAATTTTAATGCATTCTATCAAACCTTTAAAAAATTAAGTACTGACAAAAATATATTCATAAACTTTTATGCAAAAATGCTTTTAAAGTCTGTACATTTTTCTCTGTTTTTTAAAATAAATTTGTTCAATTAAAAATTTTTCATGTCAAAATCTGCAGAGCACATCTGAAAATATCTTTAAAGAAAAAAAGGTGTCATTCTTGATAAGGTAGCAGGTATTTTCACTAATGTACAATGTTTCTATTGGAGTGAAAGACCACACATTAATTTTTACTAAAATTGATGAAATTTTGGTATGCTATGACAAATGAAAATGCTGTATAGAGATAGAAAATTGTTGCATGGCCTCACCTATATATAGAAAATAAAATAGGCGTATTTAAAGAGTCTGATCCCAGACCCCATAGTCATTAGGAGTTTGGTTAGATGAGAGGGAACTGTTTGGTTTCAAGTCTCTAGGATTAATAATCTCTGGAAATCACAGCATAGAAGCTCTATGTAAGTGTTATCAATTCACTGTCTGCTTGAATAAGAAAATAGATTCTTTTCCCAATCTGTTGGGTGCCATTTTGTCCTATTGACAGTGTCCTTTCTAGGCAAGTAGATGGAACTAGAAGCTATCAACCTTAGTGAAGTATCCCAGTCAGAAAACAACACACATGTTATGTACTAATTGATAAGCAGATACTAACCCCAAAACTCGGAATACCCAAGAAACAATTCACAGACTTTATGAAGCTCAAAAGGAGAAAGGTCAGAATGTGAATGCCTCAGTCTATCTTAGAAGGGAGAACAAAACAATCACAGGAGGAAATACAGGAACAAATAAAGGAGCAGGAATTGATGAAAAGATCATCCAGAGATTGCCTTGCCTGGGGATCCATTCCATATGCATCCACCAAACCCAAGCACTAGTGCTAATGCCAAGAAATGCTTACTAGCAAGAACCAGATATGAATGCCTCCTCCGAGTCTCTGCCAGAGTCATCCTGATAGGGATGAAGATGCTTATAGCTAACCATCAGACTGGACACAAGAATCCAAATGAAGGAGGTACAGAAAGGCCTAAAGGAGCTGAACCCTAGGGTTTCCAACCCTATCGGAAGAACAATTTTGTCAACCAACCAAACACTCCACAGCTCCCAGCTCATTAACCAATGAGCACACATGGAGACTCATGGCTCCAATTGCATATATATCAAAGAATGACATTGTCTAGCATGAATGGGAGAAGAGGCCTTTGGTCCAGTGAAGGAACGGAGGTGGAGAGTCTGGTTCAGAGAGGGAGTACATTCATAAATCAAGGGGAGGAGGAGGAAGGAGAGGTGTAGGGGCAAAAGGCACAACATATGAAATGTAAATCCAGAAATATTCAATAAAAATAAAAATAAATAAAAAATAGATCCTAAGTACCTTATCACCTGATAATATATGAGCAAATGCATATGCTAATTAGGTTTAGTAATCTCAGACTCTTTGCAAATGTCAAAATCTAACATTTTACAACATAAATATCTCTTTCTCTAAGTCATTTATTGATTAATATAACTGAAGAAAATCAAATAAAATTAAAGTATTTTAAATAAAGAGAAATCAAACATTTCCTTAGGACATTGGAACATTAGATTCTTTCTGTATTATTTTCATTATATGCAGCTCCAATTGGTTCATTTTGGCACATTATAGCTAATATAAGGTTGCTATGTGCTCTCTTCTTTTTCTTTACCTAGAGACACTTAGTTATTGCAACAATCATTGTAAAAACATACCTTTTTCTCACTTAATTGTTGTTGATCTTCTAAAAAAAATGGTAATCATTAAATTTCCAAAAACAGAAGATATAGAAATTGCTCCTAAAAAAAAAATTGCTTCCTTGACAAAGAAACAAGAGTCAGAAAATCTACTAACACTAACATTATAAACAGGACCCAAGAACATACTGATAACTATTTACCTAATATTTTCTGTAAAATAAGAACTATTTGCACATGGAAATATTTTCATCGTAAACATAGAATTCCTTTTTCTTCTTGTTAATGTGCTGCCAAGGATGGAACCAAGAACCGAACCTTGATGCCCAGATTAACACTCAATTGCTAAACTATATTCTCTATATCAAAAGTTCTTTTATGTTTTTTCTTTTTTTTCCATTTTAAGAATGAATTGTCTGGATGGTTGTGGGTGCTGTATATGATATATGCATATGTACAGGTGCTCATGGGGAAGATCTAGTGTGACCTTGTTATTACTCTCTGCCTCTTTCTTTCAAGACAAGGGCCCTTGACAAAACTGGAGCCAAGCTGTTGTCTAGGCATCTGTAGCATCTTCCTGTCACCAAATGGAGCAGTTAGGTTTAGTGATGCAGTTGTACCACCGTTATCCTTTTACGTGGCTGCTAGAGATTTAAACTCATGTCTGAATGCTGGCTTAGAAAATTTTCCTACATGCTGAGCTATTGAGCTATTTCCACAGCCCTCCAAACAATTTTATTTATAAAAGCCATAGGAAGAAAACAAGCAAATAAAAATCTTCCTATAGAAGATTATCAGAGAAGCCATGCCACTTTATCAAGTAATTTAATTCAAAGGTACAAAGATACATGCTTCTAATTAATACAATCTAGCAGTGACTTAACACCCTCCAACTTTAGTCACTAAAGCCAATATCAAAACACCAAAATGTATACAAAGTGACACTGAAAATATTCTTAAAATGGAAATCTAATGGCATGCAGAACAGATTTGTCATTTTTCATGAGTTAGAATGAGAATAGGTTAACATAAGCAGCTATGTGTGTGTGAGAGTCAAAAAAGAAGTATTTTTTACAACTAAAACAGAATAATCTGAACTTATATTGATGTACTGGATTGACAGTACAGTATAATCTTTTAATATGTACCATTATGAGTCAGTAGTATATACAAAGAACTCAAGAAGTATTAGTGGTATGCACTCACCAGTAAGTGGGTATTAGCCCAAAAGCTTGGAATGCCAAAGATACAGTCAATCCACAGACCACATAAAGTTTAAGAAGTTGCATGACCAAAGAGGGGATGCTTCAGTTCTTCTTAGAAGGGGGAACAAAATATTCAGAGGAGAAAATAAAGGGACAAAATGTGGAGGAGAGGCTGAAGGAAAGGCCTTCAAGAGACAGCCCCACCTGGAGATCCATCCATATACAGTCACCAAACACAGATAATATTGTGGATGTCAAGAACTTCATTCTGATGGAAGCCTGATATAACTGTCTCATGAGAGGCTCTGCCATAGCCTGAGAAATAGAGAGTCAGATGCTCTCAACCAACGCTGAGACTGAAAATCACAATATCAACCAACCAGACGTCCCCACCACAGAGTTCCAGAGATTAAACCACCAACCAAAGTGTACACATGGAAGGACCTATGGCTCAAAACTATACAGCAATGGATGGCCTTATTGGGCATCAATGAGAGGAGAGGTCCTTGGCCATGTGAAGGCTTAAAGCCTCAGTGTAAAGTAATGTCAGGGTGGAGAGATGGGTTGGGGGGATGTCTAGGAAAGGGATAACAATTGAAATGGAAGTAGCAGTTGTCATCTCTGTGAGTTACAGAAGTAAGTACAAGCCCTGAGTCAGATCCTGATGTGTGACATATTTATGGTTTGTTGACAACATCTTAGAGATTATAGCATAAAGGAGAGAAAAAGTCTTATGGTATCTTTTGACATAGGCATAAGTGCTATCAAGCCGACCTTTGCCTCAGATGTTGTGTAAATCTAATTGCCTTTAAAGACACCTTCCAATACTTTCAGACTGCAAGTCAGGGTCTCAGTATATGCATTTAAAGGTATGCAGTATTATTTCCCACTGTTGCTATAGTTAGATGTTTCTATTTTGTCTATGTAACAAAGTGTTTATTTTTTCCATTTTTTATTAGATACTCTCTGTATTTACATTTGAAATGTTATTCCCCTCCCCCACCCTGCTCCAATCTTCCTCTGCCTCCACTTGTCTTCATAAAGGTGCACACACTCCTAATCACCCTCTCCACCCTATTGCCTTAACATTTTCCTACATTGAGAAAGCATGCCTTCCCTGAACCAAATGCCTCTTCTCACATTGATGACAGACACTGCTATCTTTAGCTACATATGCAACTGAAGCCATAGGTCTCTCAATGTATGGGTAATTGTTGGTGTTTTAGTCTATGAGAGTTTCAGAGTGTTTCGTTGGTTGATAATGTTGTTCTTCCCATGAGGTTGTAACTTCTTTCAGCTTCTTCTTTAGCACTTTTATTGGGGCCCTTTTATTCCAGTCCAACGGTTAGCTGCAACCATTCTCAGTTGTATCTGTGTAACTAAGGCAGAGCCTTTGAAGAGTCACCTCTATCTGGTTTCTGCCAGTAAGTACTTCTTGGCATCAGCAATGGGTTTGGTGGCTGCATATAGGGTGGTTCCCCAGGTGAGGCAGCTTCTCAATGATCTTCTCTTCAATCTTGTTTCCTCTATTTGACCTTGTATTTTGTCCTGTAAGTGTTTTATTCTCCATTCTAAGGAGGACTAAGGTATTCCTATTTTGGACTTCTTTTTGAGCTTTTTAAGCTCTGTGAATTGATTTCTGGGTATTCAGAGTTTCTAGAGCTAGTATCTACTTATCACTGAGTGCATACCGTATGTGTTCTTTTTTTACTAGGTTACCTCACTCAGGATATTTTCTGGCTCCATCCATTTGCCTAGGGATTTCATGAAGTCATTGTTTCTAATAGCTGAGTAGAACTCTATTGTGTAAATGTACCATACTTTCTGTATCCATTTCTCTGTTGAAGGGCATCTAGGTTCTTATCAGCTTCTGGCTATTATAAATAAGGCTGCTATAACCATGGTGGGGCATATGTCCTTGTTATATGTTGGAGCATCTTTGGGGTGTATTCCCAGAAGTGGAATAGCTGGGTCTTCAGGTAGCATTATGTCAAATTTTCTGAGAATCAACTAAACTGATTTCCATAGTGGTTGGTTGTACTAGCTTACAACTCCACCAACAGTGGAGAAGTGTTCCTCTTTCTCCACATCCTCACCAGGATCTGCTGTCATCTGAGTTCTTCATCTTAGCCATTCTGACTGGTGTGAGATGGAATCTCAGAGTTGTTTTGATTTACATTTCTCTGATGACTAGGGATGCTGAACATTTCTTTAGGTGCCTCTTGGCCATTCAGTATTCCTCAGTTGAAAATTTTTTTGTTTAGCCCTGCACTTTATTTTTATTAGGATTGTTTGATTCTCTGGAGTCTAATTTCTTGAATTCTTTATATATATTAGATATTAGCCCTCTGTCAGATGTGTAGGGTTGGTCGAGATCAAAGAAGGGTTCTTTGAAAATATAGACAGTGTTTTGACATACGACATTGCTAAGGTAGACTGTAATCCTGATTATCTGATAGTGAGTTACTAACAGGTTTATGAGGCACAGTGTGTTCCTGTTTTATAGAAAGAATAAACATTCTAAGAAGTATAAGTATGAACAAGAGTTGATTGGTTTGAGAAGAACAACATCCATCTTCTTCTTTCACAAGGCAGGTGATATGAAGCGCAAAGACAGCCTGCACCCTGTGTGCATCCTTTCCTCTGCTCTTCACAACTACCTTCTGTTTTGGTTTATCTAACATTTTCATCATTCTTTTTATTGTAACCCTATAGTTTAAAAGTTACTCTCTATTATCATGTGTTAAATATTTCACAATAACCATATGTTTATAACATTTACAGCTTTTCATGAGGTAATAAATTATTTGACATTGCAGATATTTCTTTTCAAACAATGCAACTTGGCATAAACACAAAGTGGGGAATTACATTTTTAGAAATAATTCTGAGAAATAAAATTTAGACTAAGTTTAAAGAAGATAGTTTAATACAGGCAAATATTAACTTAACTTTAAGAATAGATTTTAGTAAAAACTCAGGTACATGCATAATAGTAGAAGGCTGTCACCTAGGCCTTAAGGATTCCTGGGGAGCTACTGGTCTTCAATTCATGTGGGATGTTTGGTTCCAAGATCAGTGAAAGACTGCAGTAGGGGAAACAGCACAAAGGACATGGATAGCAACAGCGGTGTGGATGAACACACCAGCAAGGCATGAGGGTAATGAAAAAAATCAGTTTTCCATCAGACTTTCTTTTACCAGGTTGTTAAGAAAAGTGCCACCAACATTTAGGAAGATTCACTCTTATTCAAGTAATATAGTCAAGAAAATCCCCCATAAATATGACCAATGGATTGTCTCTTAATTTATTCTACATTTAGTCAAGCTGGTAACCAATTTTTATAATCCAAAGATGTAAATAGAAAAATGGGATCACGAAGGAGGAATCCTTGTACAAGGATAAAATTCAGATGTCCTGGAGAAATTATTTTGGTTCACACAATAGTGAATATTTTTTTCTAGATCCTTGTGGCATAAAGGAAGTTTGGTCACTAACAAAGGGAATAAATGGTCTTCTATACAGACCATTGGTTGGCAAACCATCATGTTAAAAAGTTGGCATGTTGGGAGTATATGCAACCCTGTTGTTCTCATATGAGTGTGGTATGTATGGTAAAAGAACTGCCAGACATGCAGGCTTGAGCATGAAAAGGCTAAGGAGTAGACACAATAAAGAAATCATTGTGCCAGACTTCCTTTTTTTCTGCACTGTGTAATTCCTTTATTTTCTGCATGTTAGTACGTCAGCAACACTACAATTTCCAAGTATTGCACTTTTTAGCTGGGGGAGAGGATCACAGTCTACAGACTCATTTACTTATATTTGACAAAATTAATCTCATTCAAATCTTACTGCATGTTTATAAATTCACACAAATACAAAAATTGATACAATGAAACAACATCTTTAGAATCTTTTTTTTTAAATCCTTCCATTATAACTTTTTTGCAGGCTCTAATTTTCTGCTTTATAATCACCAATGGTTATGGTTTGACTTAGCTACATCAATTATTAACCTTATAGTCTTAAAGAAATGTAAGTGAAAATTAAAATTTCTTCCCAAAAGGTTTAGGGTTCTTCAAATTTCAAATGTGTCTCTTCCCTTCTCACCTCTTCAGACATCTCAAATAAGCTAAAAATAATCCACCTCACCTGCAACATTCAGTAACAGCAATCACTTGTATAAAATTTTAACTATGCCTCCAATTATTTTAAGACTGACACACACACAAAAATGGCTGTCTACCAATCTTTCTGTCACAAGTTAGAACACTACATTTAAGAATCATCATGAGGGTTTCAAGTTTCCTCCAGTTTAGACATTTATACCTTTGTGCTTATTTTGTTTCAGGATGTTACTATAGCATTGATACTTGTATAACCAAATTTATGTATGTTAAAATATAATCATTTAAAACACTAAGAATTACATTTACTGCAGAGCTGTGGAACTTTCAAAAGCAACTAAAATGTTCTTAAATGTGAATCAGCCTCATTTCTAGAGATATTTCTATTAATGTGAAAGTGAGAACTTTAGGCATTAGTTGCATCTTGAATCAAAAATCTCTCTGCACTAAGAGGTGCCTACAACATTATCCCAGCATTGCAGTGAACATGGAGATCTGAATCTACTCTTAAGAGGCTGTAGCAATATTGAATTGGTCTGAAGAAGGTGGGGGTGAGATGTGGCTTTATGGTCACTAAAGTTATACTGAAATTTATACATATTTTTGTGCATGTCAGTTATACAATTTCAAATAAACTAAAAGCCTGGTCAGCTCCCAATAATTCAAATTTTGTTCATTCTTTAACCCATTAATATTTTACTAGAAATTTTACTTTTAAAATTTATTTTAAATTATTCTCCGCCCCCTTGTGTGTTTGTGTGTGTGTGTGTGTGTGTGTGTGTGTGTGTGTGTGTGTGTGTGTTTGTCTTTCTATCTCTCTCCAGAAGAGTGCACTGGCCTGGCCATTCTTCCATGGCTTTGCAAGAAGTCATGGTGCAGGTGCATGTGTTCATATACTTAAGGTGAGAGGATAGCTTCAGATGTCATGCTAAAGCAGCTGTCAATTTTGTTTTTGAAAAAACGCCCTCAATAAACTTTGTGTACACCAAGGCTATCTTGAAAGTGAGATTCAGAGATATGTCTGTATTTTCCAGCTGTGTATTGGGAATTCAAGTGCATGCCATCACATCTGACTTTTGACATGGATTTGAGTTATGGGGCTTAGGTTCTTATTCTCAGAAACTAAGCACTTTAGCTATTTTCATAAACCCTCTTACTCTCCCTCCATTATACCTTCCTAGATCATCAAAAATGAGAGGCTTATATCATTAAATGTTATATATCTCTTAACAACTTTTCTTAGAAAATAACTTTAGGTAAAATTAAATTCCCTATCAATTGTTTGTGTAATAAATTCCTGCATTATTCTCAGGTAGTATGATTGTGTTTGCAATCAAAAGAAGAAAGGCACAGATAAAATGAGGCTTGCCATTGAATGAGAAGGACTGACAGGTGGAAATATAGTTTTAGAAAGAGAGGGAGAAGCCAGGAGGCTGGAAACATGGAAGAAAACACAGATACTCCTTTTTGCATGTCTCTGCATAAATACAAGATATTATGAATATTTTATAAGGGATGGAATTAAACAGGATGATTTGACTCATCTAGGTGGGCAAATTGTATCATATCATTTGTCTCTGAGTTTATAGTTGGATGCTTTGTGCAGTGAAAATTTTACTGGGAAAATCTGAGATAAAGCCATTGTTAAATTACAAGTTTTTTGAGTTTTGAATTTGTCGGGCTGGTTGGTGTGTGGGTAGAGTTTGCAGCTGGCCCTCTCCTGGGAGAGAAACACCAGAGGGGAGAGGGAGCTGATGATATGAATTAATATTAGCTATATATGGCCCTCCAGCACTGGAACTAACTCCAGGTAGTAGCATAGTAACAGGTCATGCTGGAACAACTCACAGACCACCCTGGTCAGAGCGTACCAGGGAGCAGCATGGAGCGGTGACACACTGGAGCTGGTTGAGTTTCTGATTAATATTTACTGCAATAAGTATATCTTATTTCCAGTGTGTATTGGTATGTAATTTCCCTTTATTTTTGCAAGTTTGTAAAGCTTATTTTTGCTTCAGTGAGTAGCTTCTAATAGACTTAGATACGAGTGAACTGCAGTTTATTGAAATTCTCCACTTCACTGGTAATTATTTGCTGGCATTTAGAATGTCCTAATATGCTATTTTTTATCTTGGTATTTACCACCTTAGCTGTATGACTACTAAAAATACTGACAAGTGTGAAGTTGTATTATAATGAATACATTCTTATTTTTAATTCTCAAAACAAACATTCAGTCTAGTGAAATCAGTATTTTCACAATAATCCTGGAAGACACCACATGTCAATCCAAGCTCATAGCTCCTTCTCAGTAACCATACAGTTCTTCTAAATGTCTTCAAATTTTATTCTTTCCTACTGAACAACTGTCATCATAGGCATAGATTTCCAAAGTCATTTAATTCTGTTTTAAATGGAATAGTAATACATTACCTTCTCCCTTCTTTTTCTTTGCTCCAGTCCTTCCCAGCTCCCCCCTCTGAAACTATTCCATGTTCTTCCTATCTCAAGCTGGCAGCCTCTTTTTTTTATTATTGTTATTACATATATTTAAGTATGCATAAATCTATAACTGAATTAATATTTGTTGCTCACATTGTGTATATGGTTTTAGGGTCTGGAGGAGCAATCAAGGGGTTCACGGCTTTGAAAGGCTGATGCCCTCTCTCTCAGCAGCCATTAGTTACCTGTAGTTCTTTGTGTGGTGATGGAACTACAGGATACGTGTCCACTGACTTGTTCTGGCCTTTGCCTCACAGCAGACTTCCTGCCATTCTTGTTCTTGCTGTAAAGAGAAACTTCACTGAAGGAGGGGGACATCTAAATTAACTCATAAATGTGTCTCAGGGGCATGGAGGATTGCAGGTTGCTATACTTCGTTTAAAACAATGTATCCATGGACAAAATAAAAATAAAACCTCTTCATTATTCAGTGTCTTATCTGCAATGAACTCAACTCTGTCCCACTCTTTTCAATTTGAAGTTATTTTTCTCTTCAGAGTACTTTTATTCACTTTCTACTTGGCTAGTCCATGCCCTGTGTTTTTTCCTGCTATTTCTTACATGAATATAGGGTTTTTTTTTCCTGAAATATAATGGACATAAATTGCCCTCCTAAAAAAAGCTGTTATCTCTTTTTTTCCAATATGATTCTTTTATTATCAAAATACACAGATGGGTAAAAGAGAAAATTTGAACTCACCTAAAATTCCCATTCTTTTTTGAGATCATATTATAATTTACAACTATAACTCAGACACAGGTAGGTCTATCTTCCTTATGACTTCCTATGTCTAATTTTAATTAGTATCTACTAACCTCATTTGTCTGTGATTGTGACTTCTCAAATATATGTCTTCAGGCTCCTTTGTCAAGCAAAGCTGGAATTCAACAGTCATCTTGAGTTAAGAACTCACTGTTACTTCACTTCGTACTATCCTAGGAAAACATTATAAACATTATACAGAATTTTAAAAGTAGTCTAATTCATATAGGAATCACTTTAGTCTAAAATATAATATTATCATCCATGTTTAGATCAATTTTCATGAAAGCTACTAATTAAATTTCAGATATTACAATTAACACCTTTAAATACTTGTATATGCTTCTAATGCATAAAAAATTCAATTTAAAATTTAGACATAATTTTATTATTGTACAAAATAACATTAACATTAATTCTTACCATAATATGGCTAGCATGCTCTATGCAGATTTTTTGAATTTTCACTGTGTCACTTGAAAATTATCTGTTTTTTCGTATGTTTGTGAGACAAATTTACCATACATAAATAAGTTAGGTTGTTGAAAATTAGGTCACTTTTTCCAAGTGAGTATTCCAACTTCTGACTTTTGACATCTCTTTTCTAAACATGTCATTCATTTTCTTGCATGTTTTGTGAATTTCCTGTAGCAGTGGATTAAAGAAGAAAACCTGATTAATTTCAGATTAAACATGTTTGACATAGATGGTAAACTCTGATTCTACATGCCAAACATTTTTATATTAGATACTACAGAATGAGCTCAGCTGTTATACGTTATAAATGGTGGGTACAGCTATTAGATGGTTTAGTTATTGTACATTCTTTTTTAGTTTTATATTTTTAGATATTTTTAAACTTGAACAAGTGGTGAAAACAAAATTTGTAAGTCATGTAAAATTCTTTTCTCAAAAATACCAACAGATTTTGTCCAGACACTTTTATTATTTTTCTTGACCCCCCCCCTCCAATTTGGTTTTAACCATTTGAATGTAACTTTGAATATCAAGTGCATTAACCTGTATGTCATTTACTAATATGAATATATTTTTGGAGTAGCACAATATTAGATAATAAAAGATAACATTGAATCAGTATTACTAATGCTTAAAACATAATAATAATAATAAATGTGTGTTTTTCTTAGGAAAAGAAGTTCTAAATGAAAAATTATATTTTAAATATCACACAAATTGTGTGGCTGACTTGAAACTCTTAGTCATCATAGATATCAGACTCATTTTGGGGATGTTAGAAAACAGGACAGAAGCCAGAAAACTATCAAAAAGATTGGATAATGGAAGCAGCATGTGGTACACAGTCTGAGAGACACATGTGTATCCTGGTCAATTTACTATCTCTGACAGTTCCTGCAATTTGCTATGTTGAGATTATTAATCATCAAATATATACAGTTCTGAGTAGCAGCACAAAGAACTGTCCTTGAGGACCAGGTGCATCACAGAGTAAGTTCAGTGAATTGCAGAGATCTTAATCTGATTGATCCTTGTATCTGTTAAATTAGTGGCACTATGAATGGAGGGAAGGGGGAGGTAGAATCAATAAATGGAGCTGAATATGTGAGGACATTTTATCTAGCATGTATCAAACCCTGAGCTCAAACTTCAACATCACAACAAAAAAATAATTGATAAATCAAACAATTAATTAAAAGGCATGTTTGAGAAATTAAGAAGCATCAAAGAACATTATACAACATGACTACTTAGCAGGGTGGAGTCAGTGGTGGGGGAAGCATGGTTTGAGTAAATCCTAGACATATATAATCCATCACAGGGAATTATGGGCAAATAAAGTGGTTTGGAGGGAAAGGCTACTGTGGTCCCAGCAGGTTAGGAAGCTATCTGCCCTACTGCAGTGTCTACATAGCCGACTACTCATGGTTAAGAAACTGTTTGTTTTAATTAGCCTATACCTAGTCAAATTGTGTTTCCATTCCTATGTGCAGTAGGATGGTTTTATTACTTATGCTTTGACTGTTAACTTGGTATAAGAAATCCCCAAATAAATGTCATCTCATAGGGATAGAATACCAGAGTACACTTTAGACAGAATTTAATATCTGTATGCTTGCCTACACATTTGGGGGGCTTATTATATTATAGTGATTTCTCCTGCTCTAAAATGTCAGAATTTGAAGAGAGAGGCTGAAGAATCCCTGTGTTTGCTCTCAGCACATCTCTGTGACCTTACCTCTTATGACTCACATTCTGTTGACTGCTCTGCTCATTAAGCATACCACCCACATTTCTGCTTATGGATGTTTGAACTCAAATCTCTATCTCCTGGCCTTTCCATTTTCTAGATAGGATATCAATTTGTCCATGAACTACCTCTTAGATTCCTTCTAATAGCATCTGATCAGTTAGAGCTGCCCAAGTCACACCATCAAAATGATATGCTCTCTTTCCCAGCTCCTGTTTTATCAATCTAACAGCACATTATACTATCAGGTAAAAAGAAAATGTATTTATTGAATAGTAAACCATGTGCTCTCATCAGCAGATGTTAAAGCTACACAAGAAAAGAAGTTGTGTTCTACAATATATTTTCAATTATCAAAATAGTATCTATCCCATAACATATATTCAACAAATACATTTAAATCAGTTGATACCACAAAGTACCATTCATTACATATGTTGTCAAATAAAAATAGTCCATAGTTATTAAACAATTCTTTCATAGTGGAACTAAGTAGTTACAGTTCCAGGGTGGGCAAAAATGAATTGAAATCATACAGAATTAGAGCTGGATAAGGCTGTACAGTACCACAAATGAAAACTGCTCAATTCATTCAGTGAACGTCAGTGTCACTGTCTACTCTGATCACCATTGCTTTATTAATTTTGTTAAATTAATAATAAAATGAGAGTTACATTTTAAACATGGTTGTTAACTCTGAATAAGAGTTTGCTTAAGTTTGAGAGTACTTAATCTTGATGCCATGTTAGGTGAGGAATGATATTTTGGAGACAATTATTCAGAAGTATTCATGGGGGAAACATTAAAGGAGACCATGTGTACTGTCTTCTATATCACAGAAAATATAAATTTGTTCTGATTTTGATGGCTGTTAGGAAAAATACTCTTAAATGTCTTGTTGCTGGAGTTATAATATAATATTTTCTCAAATGCACAGTGGCTGTCTTGTGCTGTCATTGTTTTCTATGCAAAGACATAAAGGCACCCAAAGAACTTACAGCAGACAGAAAACATGAATGTAAGAGTTAACTTGACTCAATATAAAACAATAGTTTAAGAGGACAGAATGGCCCATCTGCCACGCAAACCGCCAGCCCCTAGGGGTTGAGAAACTGGTGAGTGGGAGATCTGGGCAGCCGGGGAGCAGAGAGATCTCTGCGGAGTGCACACGCGGAGCACGCCCTCCGACCTGCCTGATCCAGGGACCAGGAACAGAACTTTGGAACTTCTGTTTCCCCCCGGTGGCGACTTAAGGGCACAGAGCAGAGCTCAGCCCATCTGCCACGCGGACTGCCAGCTCCTAAGGTTGAGAGACTGGTGAGTGGGAGATCTGGGCGGCCGGGGAGCAGAGAGATCTCTGTGGAGTGCGCATGTGGGGCGCACTCTCCGATCTGTCTGATCCGGGGATCAGGAACAGAACTTTGGAACCTCTGTTCTCACCCGGCGACCCTGAGGCATAGAACAGGGCTGGGCCCATCTGCCACCTGGACCAGGGACACAGACCAGATAGATACAAGGGAAAGGAGAGAACATATCACTGACAACAAAATGGCAAGAGGAAAGCGAAAGAGTATATCCCAAGGAAACCTAGACAACTTGGCAACACCAGAACCCAGCTCTCCCATAACAGCAAACATCAGAATTCTAAACACTCCAGAAAAAGAAGACGCAAACCTGAAAACATACCTCAAGATGCTGATAGAGATACTTAA
This sequence comes from Micromys minutus, assembly GCF_963924665.1. Classification (NCBI taxonomy): domain Eukaryota; kingdom Metazoa; phylum Chordata; class Mammalia; order Rodentia; family Muridae; genus Micromys; species Micromys minutus. The sequence continues at coordinate 13,894,901 of NC_137985.1, forward strand.
ACAAGAGCGGGAGGAAAAGCAAAAAGATTCAGAAGCTTTTAAAGAAGAAACAAGAAAAATACTCAAAGAACTGAAAGAACTAGAGGAAAACAGAACCAAAGAAATAAAGGAATGGAAGAGGGAAATTAAAATGGAAATTGACACAATAAAGAAAACACTAAAAGAGAAAATCCTATGTCCCGCCCAACCGTCTCGCCAGCAAGAACGACGGGGCACATGAAATAGGATTTTTCTGCAGTAAACTTTAATGCTCTCAAGAGGCAGAGCATAAGCTTGCAACACTTGAAGATGAAGACCCCGAATCATCTAGCCCATCCCCTTATAAAGGGATCAGTCCTCGCCTTGGACGTGGAGCCCTCTGATTTGTTGAAACTCATCAGGCCCTATGAAGCCACGGTAGAGGCAGAGCTCAAGGAGTGGAAAGTTACCCAGCATGTGCGCTCATGACTTGTTTACTGCTAACTCCAGCCAGATGTCAGCGCCATCTTGTAATGGAGAATGTTCAGGCAGCACCCCACATCTCCCCCTTTCTTTTATTCTTTAAGCAAAGTAGGACACCCATATTAGGAGGGCAGAGATAGAAGTCAAATCCTCATTAAGGTGTATAAAGACCATGTACAGGAGTAATTGCTAGGCTTTTTGTAGCCTGTAGTACTCTTGACCTGTCACTCTGCTGTTTTTCTGAGGGAGGGGCAGGCAACTCTCATGCAAAATGATGCATCTCCCAGAGATACCCCGCGGCGAGGGGCTCTCAGTGCGATGCTTAGCTCGGCATCCCTCATGGGCCGCTCAAACCAGACACTCTAATCCTGTGCAATGAACCGAAGTTCTAGGAGTGCAAGAGCTGTCTGGCCGGGGACCTACTGCTTAAGCATAGACAACCAGATATCGGCTGATGCTGCATGTTCTAGAGCGACAGGCGCTTGGGCAGTAACCACCTTGTCTCTCTTTTTGTTTGTGACTTGAGCTTACAAACCAGCCAGAGAAGCAACACAAGTCAGCAGCAAAGGATTGCTCCAAAGAGTCCCACCCCCACCCAAGTTGATATCGGTGGTGAAAAACTTAGGGAAGACTGTAGCATCATGTTCCACTGGAATTGGTTTCGGAAATGCCGACAGAATTGCCCATCTCGCCTCTCCTCTGACTCTCTGGTTCCAAAGCATCAGGAGCAGGGCTGTCATCAGGAGTCTCCACCATTTTTTGAGTGAGCCTTTCGGAGACGCAGAAGAGATTATTTTCATCCTGAGGGAAAACACAAACAGCTCCTCTGGATCTGATCAGCACAAGATCTGGTCCTTTCCATTTATTAATTATGACATCTTTCCATTTCACCATCTCTCTTGGTTTGTCCATGGGTAGGCAATGCCTTTCAGCCGCCGTATGGCCGTGGTCATCAAGATTTAAAAAATTTAAGGTGAATAGTGCCATGGATACTGCGGTCCTAGGCACAGGGGGCAAAGCCTGCATATTTCCCCCTTTTTATTTTATTAGATATGATTTAAGGGTGCAGTGAGCATGTTCCACAATACCTTGTCCTTGTGGATTATACGGCAAACCTGTAAGATGAGTCACAGCCATCTGGCTACAAAATTGTTGAAATTTTTGTGAGCTATAAGCAGGTCCATTATCTGTCTTTAAGAACTTTGGTTTACCCCAAGCACTCCAAGCCTCCAAACAATGTTGGATGGCATGTGAGGCCTTCTCTCCAGATAAGGGAGTAGCTGCAATTACACCCAAACAGGTTTCAATGGATACATGTACATATTGCAGCTTACCAAAGGAGGAGACATGGGTAACATCCATTTGCCATATTTGAAGAGGTTGGATGCCCCGAGGATTAACTCCAGAGTGGGGCGCAGGCAGAAACTGACTGCAATTTTGGCAATTGACAACAATATCGCGAGCCTGTTTTCGGGAAATGGAAAAGCAGCGTCGCAGAGTTTCAGAAGTTACATGAAAGTCTTTGTGAAAACTTTTAGCAGCCTCTAGAGGTGAAGACATGGCTATAGCAATCATTTTTGTAGCCCTGTCTGCCAAATCATTGCCTTGAGTCATAGGTCCTGGCAATCCAGAATGAGCTCTAATGTGAGTAATATAAAAGGGTGATCTTCTGACTAGAAGGCAGTTTTGAATTTTCACAAAAATTGAGGCAACTCTGCTAGACGGTTTAATAATGCCAGCAGCCTCAAGCAGATTGGCAGCATTAACAACATAAGATGAATCAGACACTATATTTATAGGTTCTGAGAAACGTTGTAAGACCTCAAGAACCACTAGACATTCTACCACCTGTGGAGAGGCTTCTGTATACCACCTCAAATAGACCTGTCCATTAACCACAAAAGCCCCCAGTCCGGTCTTGGAACCGTCAGTATAAATCACTAACTCTTCTTTTAGGGGACTACAGAACGTTACTTTAGGAAAAATTACAGGTTGGGTTAAAGCAAACTGTAAAATTGGATGTTTTGGGTAATGATTATTTATTTTTCCTGAAAAGGAGGTTACTAAGATAGCCCAATCATTCGAAGTGGCAGCAAGAGTGGAAACCTGTATGGCATTATAGGGAACAATTAGCAAATGTGGTTCAGTGCCAAAATGTGTGATGGCAGATTTTAGTCCCCTCAGTGCCAATTGTGCCACAGCATCTGGATACCAGTCAATTATTTTAGCTGGCGAGGCATTAGGATGTACCCAAAATAATGGTCCTTGTTGCCAAAGCACAACAGTAGGGAGTCTGTTCGTTTTAAAAACACATAATGAAAAAGGTTTATCATAATCTATGCGAGCCAATTGTGCAACGTGTATAGCCTCTTCTACCAACTTTAATGCTCTTTCTGCTTGCGGGGTCAAACTTCTAGGTGAGGAGACATGAGGATCTCCTTCTAGAATATCAAATGAGGGTTTAAGTTCAGCAGAAGGAATCTTAAGAAAAGGTCTAAGCCAATTGATGTCTCCCAGTAATTTTTGAAAATCATTAAGAGTGTGGAGGTGATCTCCTCTTATCTCGAGCTTTTGAGGGACAATCTTATTAGGGAATACCACAGACCCTAGGAATTGACCAGTATCAGAAATCTGGACCTTTTCTGTGGTAATATGTAGGCCCATTTTTTCCAAAGCTTGCTGCAGTAGGGGAAAAGCCTCTGTTAAGTTTGACAAGACTTTGTCACATAATAAAATGTCATCTGTATAGTGCAGCATAAGTAATGATGGAAAATGTCTTTTAACAGGAATAAGGGCTTGGTGAACATATAACTGAAATATAGTTGGGCTATTAGCCAGGCCCTGAGGCAGAACCTTCCATTGGAACCTCTTGTCAGGTTATGCATGATTAATAGAAGGAAAGGTAAAGGCGAACCTAGGCCTATCTTGAGAATGTAAAGGTATGGAAAAGAAACAATCTTTAATATCTATTATCATTAAAGGCCAATGTTTTGGGAGCATCGTGAGAACCGGTAGGCCACGTTGTATAGGGCCAAGCAAATGCATTTGTTTATTGATGGCTCTCAAGTCATGCAACAATCGCCATTTTCCTGATTTCTTTTTAATCACAAAAATGGGGGTATTCTAAGGTGAAGTAGAGGGTTCTACATGACCCAATTGTAGTTGTTCTCTAACTAGTTGGGTAACAGCTTCTAATTTTTTGGAGGTAAGGGGTCATTGAGGAACCCATACCGGTCCTCCATTTTCCATGTTATGGGCCGTACTGCCTCAATGGTGCTTAGGAAAAACCCAGACCCTGCCTTTCTTTGTTGGGATTAGGCGAGACAGGCTCTAGGGGCCATGTTCATAGCGTCCCAAGCCTTTTCCCTCTTTATATCCCATCGTATCTATAATATCATAAGCCTGTGCAGAATATTTATTGGATAGAATTATCCTTATTTGTTGCATTATATCTCTCCCCCATAAGTTAACTGGAAGAGGGAGTACATAGGGGACAATTCACCCTCATTGGCCTTCAGGGGCTTTCCAGGTGAGTGAGGCTGCACTAATGGTGGGGCAGGACTTATAACCCAATCCTTGTAAGGAGTGTGATGACTCTACAACAGGCCAGTGTTTGGGCCACCAATGAGAGGATATAATATTTTTATCAGTCCCTGTATCAAGGATGCCCTCAAATTTCTTCTCATTAACCCACAAGTTAAGCCTTGGCCTGGTATTCAAAGATACTGCTAAATAGGCTAAGTCGGTCCCAGAGGAACCCATCTGTTTTTCTGCTTTTTCCTTAGTCTTTTTATTAGAGTTATCAGGGAGGAGCAATAACTGTGCAATCCTGTCTCCCTGAGTTACAGAGAATATGCCTGTTGGGCTGGAGCACAGTACCTGTATTTCAGAGGAGTGGTCATTGTCTACTATGCCTGGGTGGACTATCAGTCCTTGTGCTGTAAGGGATCCTCGTCTGAGGATCAGTCCTAGGGTTCCTGGAGGCAAGGTGACTGCTCCTACAGGGATGGGCTGAACGCCCATCTGAGGCACTAATACCAGTGAGGAGGAAGCACACAGGTCCATTCTTGTTGGCCTGTTTGTATGCTCACTTTGCTCTCCCCTAGGGGTTTGGTAAATTTGCTCCCATATCTTTGAGGGCCCTGGGAACGGGGGCCCAGTGGCCCATTTTTTGGCATCTCATTGGTCTGGGCGGTCTGGCTCTCTAGTGGAGGGAGGAGCCGGCCTTTGAGGTCTCTGAAAGAGCGGCAATGTTCAGCTTTATGGTACCCCTTGCCACATCTTGTGCAAAGGAGCGGAGGGTCTCTAGTGACTATCCGACAATCTTTTCTCAAGTGTCCAGATTTTCCACATCTAAAACAGATCCGTCTATCAGGGGCTTGTGGAGGGCCCCTCTGGGACTGCAAAATGGCTGCCGCGAGACCTGCATTAGTGAGTGGCCCTCCCAGTTCTCTACAGACTCGAAGCCAATCTTGAAGACCTTTGCCCTTTCTAGGGGCGATAGCAGCTCGGCATTCTTGGGTGGCCTGTTCAAAAATAAGCTGTTCAATAAGAGGGGCAGCCTGCTTGGGATCCCCGAAGATCTGTCCTGCCGCCTCAGTCATGCAGGCTACAAAATCTGAAAAAGGCTCTTGAGGTCCCTGAATGATTTTTGTAAGCTGATTATCAGCCCCTCCCTTTTTTGAAAGTGCCTTCCAGGCCTTAATGGCTGTGCTTGATACTTGGGCATAGGCACCCCAATGATAAGCTGTCTGATCTGCTGCATAGCGACCTTGGCCAGTCAGCAGATCAAATGTCCATTCTTGTTGTTCAGGAGTCAGGGCCGTAGCATTGGCTCTTGCTTGGGTTTGGGCAGCCTCATACCAAAGAGCCTTCCATTCCATATACTGTCCCATGCTCGGTAGAGCAGCCTTGGCAATTGTCTGCCAATCCCAGGGAGTTAAGGCAGAGATAGCCAATCTGTCAAGCTGAGTGATAGTAAAGTTGGCGGTTACCCCGTATTTTCTGACTGACTCTGCCAATACTTTTATTTGATTATATTCTACGGGGGCATGAACGCAGCCACCCTCAGCTGTCTCAAACACAGGGAAAGCAAGACACATCTGACTTCTCACCCTTTCCAGGAGGAACGAGAAGGATTTTACAGGCGTGCATGCTGCATAAGGAGGGGGGTCACAGGTAAAGGAGGCACTGTGGGAACAATAGAAAACAAGCGCATGGGCCTGCACCGCTCCTCAGGATAGTATCTTTTTCCCTCATATATAGCTGCTTCTTCATCTAGCTCTGCTTTTTCTTCTGGGTCTAAGCCTTCTCGCTCATCATCATCTGAAGTCTCGAGGCTATCAATGTTAAGAGCCTCAAAGTCTTCTACAGGGTACAAACTGACTCCCCTTTTCTTAATATTAGAGGGCATAAGGGAATGAAAATCTGAAGGTTTGTGGGTAACAACTCTCCCGCTGTGAAGCGTACCTGGAGGTCCGTTTTTTTTAGGGGGGGGAATATCTTTTCCTGCGCGCCCATCCTCTCACTCTGTTCGGCTTCTGATAGTCTATCCTGGACTTCACTCAATGCCTCTTGCACCACAGCGACAGCGGGCCTACAACACTCATCTTTTAAACAATTTTGTACCATCGTCCAAATGGCCATGGTCCCGGGCCCGAGGTCTCCTGCAGTCTGCGCACAGTCTAAATCTCTACCCATTTTTTTCCATGAGGCTGGTGAGAGAGACCCAGAGACTGCAAACCAAGGGGCAGCACACTCTACCTCTTTTACGAAACACTGTAAGACGCGGGTGGGCAATTCTAGATCTCTCTGCTTAAGAATTGACTGCAGGGCTGTAATGGTCGAGTGTGAAGAGCTCATCACAGCGATGTAATGCACGCGGCTTATTTACGTCACAGCACAAACTGAAACTGAAAGGCGAGTCTCAGCGCATTCCTCTTTTTTTTTTTATCTACAAAAGACTTATGGAACACAGGGGTGCCGCAGCTTATCTACGTCCGACTTAAGCACAAAATTAACACCAGCGCCGATGGACACAGTAAGAAATTAAGAGGAAGAGAATAAAAACCACACTGACAAAGACCATAGCCTCTACGGACCTTTCCCACGGCCGTGGAAGATTTAAACCAAACTTAAAGAAAAATCCAGGGTCAGACATACCTTGCCAAACTTATCTCCCCGCAGTTCTGGATCCTTCCTGCGCGGAGACAGGGGGTCTTTGTTGGTGCTGACGATGGAGTGGTCTGAGTTCCCGGGTTTCGCCACCAGATGTCCTGCGCAACCATCTCGCCAGCAAGAATGACGTGGCACACAAAATAGGATTATTCTGCAGTAAACTTTAATGCTCTTGAGAGGCAGAGCATAAACTTGCAACATGTGAAGAGGAAGACCCCGAACTATCTAGCCCATCCCCTTATAAAGGGATCAGTCCTCGCCTTGGACATGGAGCCACCTGATTGGTTGAAACTCATCAGGCCCTATGACGCCACAGGAGAGGCAGAGCTCAAGAAATTTAAAGTTACCCAGCATGTGCTCACATGACTTGTTTACTGCTAACTCCAGCCGGATGTCAGCTCCAACTTGTAATGGAGAATGTGTAGGCAGTGCCCACAACCCTAGAGGCAGAACACCAAAAAAAGAAATCAGGAGTCACAGAAGAAAGCATTTCCAATAGATTACAAAAGATCGAAGAGAGAATCTCGGGGGCAGAAGACAACATTGCAAACATAGAAAAAACAGCCAGAGAAGATGCAAAAAACAAAAAGCTCCTAACCCAAAATGTCCAGGAAATCCAAGACACGATGAGAAGACCAAACCTAAGGATAATAGGAAAAGATTAGAGAGAAGAGTATCAACTAAGAGGCACAGTAAATATCTTCAACAAAATCAAAGAAGAAAACTTTCCTACCTTCAAGAATAAGATGACCACGAGCATAAAAGAAGCCTTCAGAAGTCCAAATAAGTTGGACCAGAAAAGAAATAACTCCCAACACATAATAGTCAAAACACCAAGTGCCCAAAGCAAAGAAAGAATACTAAAAGCAGTAAAGGAAAAAAGGTCAGGTAACATATAAAGGCAGGCCAATCAGAATAACACCCAATTTCTAAACAGAGACTATGAAAACTAGAAGAGCCTGGACAGACATCATGCAGACCCTAAGAAAGCACAAGTGCCAGCCCAAGCTGCTATACCCAGCAAAACTATCAATCACCATAGATGGAGAGATGAAGATATTTCAAGACAAATAAAAATTTACAAAATATCTGACCACAAATTCAGCACTACAATAAATTATAGGTGAAAAACCCAAAACAATGAGGGAAAATACAGCCTAGTAAAAACAAGAAAACTCCTAAACAAAAAAACTAAAAGAAGAAATAGACACAGACACAACTCAACCCACAAAAGCAATAATGGCAGGAAACAGAAACAACTATTCCTTGATATCTATTAACATAAATGGTCTCAAATCCTCAATAAGGAGACATAGGCTATCAGACAGGATACATAAACAAAATCCAGCCTTTTGCTGCATACAGGAAACTCATCTCAGAGACAAAGACAGACACTTTCTCAGAGTAAAAGGGTGGGAAAAAAACTACCAAGCAAACAGCCCCAAGAAGCAAGCTGGAGTCGCTATTCTAATATCGAATAAAGTAAATTTCTAACAAAAAGTTATCAAAAAAGATAAGGAAGGACACTTTTTACTCATTACCAGGGAAATCTGTCAGGAGGAACTCTCAATTCTTAACATATATGCTCCAAAAAAAAGAACCCACATTCATAAAAGAAACCCTACTAAAGCTCAAAAAATACATTTCAACAAAAACAATAATAGTGGGAGACTTTAATACCCCACTCTCACCAATGGACAGATCATGGAAACAGAAACTGCAAAAGGACATTGCAAGAGTATCAGAGACCTTGAACCAACTAGAATTAATAGATATATACAGAACATATCATCCTAAAGTAAAAGAATACCCCTTCTTCTAAGCACCCCATGTCACCTTCTCAAAAGTTGACCACATAATTGGACACAGAACAAGCCTCAGTCGATATACGAAGATTGAAATACTCCCAGGCATCCTCTCAGATCACCATGGTCTAAGGCTGGTCTTTAACAACAACAAAGACAACAAAAAAGCCTACGTACATATGGAAACTAAACAATGCTCTGTTAAATGATAGCAGGGTCAAAAAAGAAATAAAGAAAGAAATTAAAAACTTTCTAGAATTCAACAAAACAAAAACACAACATACACAAACCTATGGGATGCAATGAAAGCAGTACGGAGAGGAAAACTCATAGCCCTAAGTGCTTCCAAGAAGAAAGTGGAGAGAGCATACATCAGCAACCTGACAGCACAGCTAAAAGCCCTAGAACAAAAGGAAGCAGATATACTCAAGAAGAGTAGATGGCAAGAAATAATCAAAATTAGGGCAGAAATAGACTAAATAGAAAAAAAAAAGAACCATTGGAAAAAATCAACAAAACCAAGAGTTGGTTCTTTGAGAAAATCAACAAGATTGATAAACCCCTAGCCAGACTAACTAGAGGGCAAAGAGAGAGTATACAAATTAACAAAATCAGAAAGGAAAGTGAAGACATAACAACTGAAACTGAGGAAATTCAAAAAATCATCAGACCCTACTACAAAAACTTACACTCCACAAAATTGAAAAATCTGGAGGAAATGGATGAACTCCTAGACAGATCCAAGATACCAAAGTTAAACCAGGACCAAGTAAACCATCTAAATAACCCTATAACACCTAAAGAAATAGAAGAAGTCATCAAAAGCCTCCCAACTAAAATAAGCCCATGTCCAGACGGGATCAGTGCAGAATTTTATCAGACATTTATTGCGGATATAACACCAATACTCTCCAAACTATTCCAAAAGATAGAATCAGATGGACTATTACCCAACTCATTTTTTGAGGCTACAATAACCCTCGTACCTAAACTACACAAAGACCCTACAAGAAAAGACAACTTCAGACCAATCTCACTTATGAATATTGATGCAAAATACTCAACAAAGTCCTTGCAAACCGAATCCAAGAACACATCAAAATGAACATTCATTATGACCAAGTAGGCCTCATCCCTGGGATGCAGGGAGGGTTTAATATAAAAAAATCCATCAATGTAATCCACCATATAAACAAACTCAATGATCAAAATTACATGGTCATCACACTAGAAGCTCAGAAAGCATTTGACAAAATTCAACACCACTTCATGTTAAACGTCCTGGAAAGAACAGGAATCCAAGGTCCATATTTAAACATAATAAAAGCAATATACAGCAAACCAACAGCCAACATCAAACTTAACGTTGGGAAACTTAAAGCCATCCCACTAAAATCAGGGACTCGACAAGGCTGCCCACTCTCCCTCTACCTATTCAACATAGTACTGGAAGTCCTGTCTGGAGCAATCAGACAGCAAAAAGAGATCAAGGGGATACAAATCAGAAAGGAAGAGATAAAAACATCACTCTTTGCCGATGACATGATAGTGTACATAAGTGACCCCATAAACACCAGAGAACTCCTACAGCTGATATACAAGTTCATCAAAGTGGCTGGATACAAAGTCAATTCAAACAAATCAGTAGCCTTCCTATACTCAAAGGCCAAACATGTGGAGAAAGAAATTAGAGAAAAGGTACACTTCACAATCGTCACAAAAACTATGAAATAATTTGGTGTGACTCTAACTAAGCAAGTGAAGGACATGTACGACAAGAACTTCAAACGTCTAAAGTTAGAAATTGAGGAGGATCTCAGAAAATGGAAAGATCTCCCATGCTCATGGATTGGAAAGATCAACATTATAAAACTGGCAATCCTACCAAAAGCAATCTACAGATTCAATGCAATCCCCATCAAAATTCCAACCCAGTTCTTCATGGAATTGGAAAGATTAATGTGCAATTACATATGGAACAAAAAAAACCTAGAATAGTGAAATTCATCCTCAGCAAAAGAAAACATCTTTGGAAATCACTATCCCTGACCTCAAGCTATATTACAAGGCAATTGTGCTGAAAACTGCACGGTACTGGTACAGAAATAGGAATGTGGATCAATGGCATAGAATAGAAAATCCAGAAATGAGCCCTCACATATATGGTCACCTGATTTTTGACAAAGGAGCTGTAAACATTTAATGAAAAAGGACAGCCTATTCAACAAAAGGTGCTGGTCCAACTGGCACTCAGCATGTAGAAGAATGAAAATAGACCCTTTCTTATCTCCTTGTACAAAGCTTAAGTGTAAGTGGATCAAAGATCTCCACATTAAACCAGATACACTGAAACTATTAGATGAGAAAGTAGGGAAAACTTTAGAACCTATAGGCACAGGAGAAAGTTTTCTGAACAAAACACCAATGGCTCAAGCTCTAAAGTCAAAGATTAACAAATGGGACATAATGAGAATGCAAAGTTTCTGTAATGCTAAGGACATTGTCAAGAAAACAAAAAGGCAGCCAACAGAATGGGAAAAGATTTTTACCAACTCCACTTCAGATAGAGGCCTAATATCTAAGGTATACAAAGAACTCAAAAAGCTAGACACCAGAGAATCAAATAACCCTATTAAAAAATGGGGTACAGAGCTAAACAAAACATTTTTAGTTGAGGAATATCGAGTGGCTGAGAAATATCTGAGGAAGTGCTTGACATCTTTAGCCATCAGGGAAATGCAAATCTAAACAACCCTGAGATTCCACCTCACACCAGTCAGATTTGCCAAGATCCAAAATTCAGAAGACAACAGAATCTGGCGAGGTTGTGGAGAAAGAGGAACACTTCTCCACTGTTGGTGTGGTTGCAAACTAATACAACCACTCTGGAAATCAGTCTGGCGATACCTCAGAAAATTGGACACAATACTACCTGAAGAACCAGTTATTCCTCTTCTCGGCATATGCCCCAGAGATACCTTAGTACACAACAAACATGTATGCACCACAATGTTTATAGCAGCTCTATTTATAATAGCCAGAAGCTGGAAATAACCCAGATGTCCTTCACAAGACAAATGGATACAAAAATTGTGGTACATTTACACAATGGAATACTACTCAGCCACCAGAAACAATGACTTGACCAAATTCTTAAGAAAATAGCTGCATCTAGAGAATATCATTCTGAGTTAAATAACTCAGTCACAAAAGAACAGAATATGCAGTCACTAATAATGGGATGCCAACCCCAGAGGCTCGCACTGCCCCAGAAACAAGTCACAGACTGTATGAACTCTTAGAAATAAAAAAAACAAAACAAAACAAAACAAACAAATCTCTATACAACAAGAAAACTTAGACTATTTCCATGTTACATTTTGTTTTACATGTACTTTATGCTCATTGTAACTATTAAGTTTTCAATGCATACTATCAAACCTTTAAAAAAATCAAGTACTGACTAAAAAATATATTCATACAGTTTTATGTAAAAATTATTTTAAAATCTGAAAGAAAGTACTGACAAAAATGTATTGTATAATTTTATGCAAACAATGCTTAAAATATGTACATTTATCTTTGTTTTGTAAAATAAAGTTGTTAAAAAAAGAGGACAGAATGGGTGTAGATATAATGTAGTTGATAAAATTGTTCTACTGATAATCTCTAATAATTCTGAGATTTCATAGATATTATAGCAAAAGTCCACTTATCTATTACCTTATGAATACATACCCTTTACTATATATGTTTTTGACTATAAATTTGTAATGAACTCTTTGTTGGATATAGGATTGATGAAGATTTTTTTTACAATTCGTAGGCAGCTATGGATAGCGTTCATTGATTTACATAAATCTTTCATTTTTATGAGTTTCCATTTATCAATTGTTGATCTTAGAACATGAGCTACTGTTGTTCTATTCAGAATGTTATCTTCTGTGCCACTGTGGTAAAGATGGTTTTCTCACTTTCTCTTCTATTAGTTTTAGTGAATCTGTATTTATATTGAGGTCTTTAATCCATTTAGAGTTGAGTTTCGTGCAGGGTGATCGCTATGGAGCCATTCATATTCTCATACAATCTCACATCCAGTTTGTCCAGCACCACTTGTTGAAGATGCTTTTCTTTTTTTCATGGTATGGAGTTAGCTTCTTTAGCAAAAATCAAGTGTCTGTAGCTGTGTGGGTTTATTTCTAGGTCTTCAATTCTATTCCATCTATTAATCTATCTAGTTTTATGCCAATAACTGAAAGCTTTTATTACTATTTCTCTGTCATACAACTTGAAACTGAGGATGGTAATGCCTTCAGACATTATGTTTTGTTTTGTTTTTTGTTTTGTTTTGGTCCGGGATTTTTTTTAATTATCCCAGATTTTTTTGTTTTTCCATATGAAGTTGAGAATTGCTGTTTCAAGCTCTGTCAATAATAAAGTTGAAACATTGATAAAAAATACATGGAATCTATAGATTGCTTTTAGTGAGATGGATATCTTTTTTACATTAATTCTTCTTACCTGTGAGCATGAAAGGTCTTATCATCTTCTGATATCTTCCTCAAATTCTTTCTTCAGATCCCTAAAGTTTGTATCATACCAGTCTTTCACTTGCTTGGTTATAGATATACCTGATTTTTGACAAAGGAGCTCTAAACAGTCAATGGAAAAAGGACTGCCTATTCAACAAATTGTGTTGGTCCAACTGGAACTCAGCATGCAGAAGAATGAAAATAGACCCTTTCTTATCTCCTTGTACAAAGCTCAAATGCACATGGATCAAAGATCTCCACATTAAACCAGGTACACTGAAACTATTAGGTGAGAAAGTAGGAAAAACCTTAGAACACATAGGCACAAGGGAAATTTTCCTGAACAGAACACCAATGGCCTGTTCTCTAAGGTCTAAGATCTACAAATGGGACCTAATGAGATGGCAAAGTTTCTGAAAGGCTAAAGTCACTGTCAAAAAAAAAAAAACAAAAGGGCAGCCATCGGATTGGGAAAAGATCTTTACCAATCTCAAATCTGATAGAGGCCTAACATCCAACATATACAAAGAACTAAAGACGTTATACAACAGAGCGTCAAACAATCCTATTAAAAAATAGGGTGCAGAGCTAAACAAAAAGTTCTCAACTGAGGAATTTCAAATGGCTGAGAAGAATCTAAGGAAGTGCTCAACCTCCTTAGTCATCAGGGAAATGCAAATCAAAACCACCCTGAGATTTCACCTCACACCATTCACAATGGCTAAGATAAAAACTCAGATGACAGCAGATACTGGTAAGGATTCAGAGAAAGAGGAACACTCCTCCACTTTTGGTGGGGTTGTTAACTGATACAATCACTCTGAAAATCAGTCTCGTGGTTCCTGAGAAGTTTGGACATAGTCCTACCTGACACCCAGTTTTCATATGTCAACTTTGACTTTTAACTGACTCTTCCATATTTCTATCACATGGCTGATGTCAATAGGCACATTAACTGGTAGCCTGCCTTTCCATATGTCACTTTTCTACTTGGTTTCAAACTCAGCACCTACTATATGATTGAAAAGAGACCTGTGTAAATGTTGCAAGGCCAACAGACGGAGGCATATTTAATCTCATATTAATAATGGTGACATGATTTAGGTAGATACATCTACCTCACTAGAACTAAAGAGAACTAGAAAGTCTTCAGAAGCTTCAGACATCCCCTTCTCTCTGTATTGTCTCCACTCTGAGAGCTGTTGGTGAGGCTGACATGTGAGCAAAGATTACCTCTGCAGGTGTCTACCTGACTGACCAGGTCTAAAATTACAAGCAATTTGACACTGAGTATTTTATTTAATCGCTCTAGGATTTCGTCATTTTATAAAAGATGCTACTTTATGTGATAGTTAACCTTATTACAAATATATAGAGTCCAAAATAAAACTCATAGATCATCAAAAGATAGTATATATAGCTTAGATTAGAATGAACAGGAAGGTACTGATCATTTTATGCTTACTGATGTTTGTATTTAATATCATCCATATGTTTCACTTTCTCCAATCACACAGCATTAGACAAATTTGAAGAGAGAGTCAAAAGAAATAGATCTACCTTAGCATGAAGGAATCTTCCTCAGCACATTTACAGGATGAGCTTAGATTTATAGCTAAATCTGGTGAGGATAAATCCTTTTTCATTAATTGGTATTTTTTCAACTTACATTTCAAAGGTTGAGATTTTTATTTTATCTTTTTATTGGATAGTTCATATATTCACCTTGCAACTGTTATCCCATTTCCTTTCCCCCAATTCTTCTTTCACCTGCTTCTATGAGGATGTTCCCCCTCAACACACCCACACCTACCTTAACACCCTGGAATTCTCCTACACTGGGGAAATGAGCTTTCACAGGACCAAAGACTTCTCCTTCTGTTGATGCCAGACAATGTTATTTTCTGCTCCATATGTGGCTGGAGCCATCAGTCTCCCCATGTGTACTCTGTGGTTGGTAGTTCAGTTGCTGGGAGCTCTGGGGAGGGGGTCTGTTTGGTTGATATTGCTGTTCTTCCTATAGGGTTGCAAACCCCTCCAGTGCCTCCAATCCTTTCTCCCCATTGTGGGGAGGGGTGCATGGCGTTTCTGGCCAAATGTTATATTCTGAAGTTTATCAGTTATGTAGGTTTTGTTACATGGCTTTTAGTCAGATTATTAAGTACTAACTTACTGGTTCATATATTGATAGTATATGACTTAACTTCTGTGGGAACCTAGAATTATAACTAGTTTTTGACATCAAAAGTATAATATTAGCCCAACAGCTCTGTAGATCCCAAGATTTGTGAACTGTTCTTTTATCATCATGAATATGTATGAGTATATTGAATCTTTAACAACTGCACAATTCTAGAAGGATCACAATGACGCTCATGATGATTCATAAGAAAAACTCGAAAATTAGACCAATGTGGATTGTGGTAGAGAGGAATACTTTCCTATAATTATCATGAATGAAACAGAGATCTACACAGACACATGCTTGATTTTAATAATCTATGTGTTTTTGTAACATGTCTGAGATGTGGAACATGAAGAAATGAACAAGGAAGACTCCCTGCCTCATGAGAGTTCAAAGGTGATCCAAGTGTGAAGGAATGAGACACAGCTTAGTTTAGTCACTCTGGCTGTTGAATTATGGGAGTACCCGGAGGCTTCTACTTTTATGAAGAGAAGGCAGAGGAACATATAAAATGTAGCACAAAACCAAACTGAATGCCTGGGGATTTTAAACAGGGATGATCAAGGAGTTGTTCAGACAGTGATGACTTTTCCAAAGTACTGCATGATGTGTCTGGTGATCTTTAAACACATAAGAATTTCTCATGACCCTGCACCCCTGTCTTGTCAGGCATTTTAACTCTAAAAATTGTTTATATTCTCATCAAAGGGGCATTAGATGAAATTGACTGAAGCATAGAAATGGAAAACAGAGAATTTCTAGTTTTCTTGGAGTATTAGACTGTTGTGTAAGTGAACTGTTAAGAATATGACCATCTTGGTTATAAACAGGGTATCACAGAAGCTAGGACAACAAAGATGCATTGTCAGAATTTTCTGCATTATTAGGAACAGCCTAGATGCTGAATGAATAGTTATTCATGACTAAAGATACGTGCCAGAAACAGACCTTCAAATACTGGCAATATTCTGAGAGGTAAGCTCACCTTCAGGTAGCCAGAAAATATAGAAGAACGTTAGTCCCTTTTACTAATCTAATCAGTTTTTCTCTGTGTACTACAAGTTTGTCTTTTTATCAATCTTCACAAACCTTTATGTTTAACAGCCATACATCAGTACCTGTCTCTGGAACATATGAGTGGCAAAAAAGAAAAAAAAAAAAAACACATCAGTATACTTATAACATGTAACAGTTATTACAAAATAATCAGTTCTAAGCTATGTGTTTTCAGTATGTCAGTTATTAAACTTCCACATGTATTTATTATTTCCTGTAGGTGAGCAGAGCAAAGTAAATTCATTCACAGTATCTATTATTTAGATAGGAAGTGCTTAACAAATGGCAGATACTCGGTGAATACCACTGAATTGTTTCAAGAAAATAGAGATAAACTTTATTTAGGAGTTTGGTTAAATATTGAGACCACTGATCCAGATCATACACCCCCAACACACATGCCAGCAAAGATACAGTCAGAATTCACTGCATTCTTATAGGTAACTTGGATAGAGATTAGTCACTAAAGACTAAAGAAACCTAGACAAAAGAGACCTTCAGAAGATTGGCAACATGCTAAAATGTAAAGTCTCCTTCTGGCAACTAGAAACCTGGACTTAGAATAAATGTGTGTGTGTGTGTGTGTGTGTGTGTGTGTGTGTGTGTGTGTGTGTGTGTGTATGTGTGTGTGCATACATATACATAATTTGTATATTCATTAGAAATAAATAAAATTACATAAACTGCTATAGTTCTTTTATAAAGTTATTTTTAACTAAAAATAACACAAGGAATGTGTATATGCATGAGCAAAAAGAGACAGAAAACAACTTAAAGAAATATGTTAATTTAGTTGCTGTCTGGCCATATAGTTCAGTGGCAGATTTACATAATGAAAGGGTCTGGGATTATATCCAAACATTCACAAAAAAAGAAAGGAGAGGAGGGAGGAGAGAGAGAGAGAGAGAGAGAGAGAGAGAGAGAGAGAGAGAGAGAGAGAGAGAGAGAGGGAGGGAGGGAGGGAGGGAGGGAGGGAGGGAGGGAGGGAGGGAGGGAGGGAGAGGGAGGGAGGGAGGGAGAGAGAGGGAGGGAGGGAGGGAGAGTCAAATAATAGGCTTCAAAAAGTAACAAGTGTTTCACAAATTAAATTTAAATGGCAGTAGCAACTGAATTATTTAAGAGGACATAGAGAGTAACTAGGTGTGCTAAATGAGAGAGCACTGTATGAAACACAGGAATATGGGCAATTGTTGTGCATGTTCTTATGACCAAAAAGGCAGAATTGTTAACAGAAAATGGGGAGTCACATAGATGAAAAAGAAGGAAGGATGCATATTTTAGAAAAGTAATTGATGAAGACGCCATTGTCAGGCTGTCTGCATGGACATACTGTGTTTTGTCTGGTGTGTCTCTCCATCCACCCTTTAGAAGCCACCTCATCACAAAAAAGCACAATGCAAGGATTTCTCATATTTTTCAGTAATATGGCTGCCTGAAAAGAGAGTTATCTTAACATTTCATATAAAAATATATAATAGTATTTGAGAATTTCGTTTTAGACTATTTGAGACAACTTGTCCACACTATAAAACAAGTCTGGTCAAGTTTAATTGCATGACATACACACGGAGATACAGACGCATACATGCACATTGACATTCACACACAATATTTTTATGTGTTATAGTTTGTGTATGTGTGAAACTAAATCTATCAACTTTTCCTATACCTCTTAGAGGTTGTGGGCAGTTTTAAACTGTTGGTCCATACAATAGCAACTAGGAATCGAATATCTGTAATATTATCTTTTAAATTAAGTCTAACACATTTTTTTCTACAGAAGTGGTCACTGTATTGGTTTGTACAGGCTTATATTAAGATGCAAAATGAAGATCTTATAAATAATATGAAATATATAATTTACCCATAAGAGAGGAAAGTAATTTGAAAATGGCAAGTGACCTTACTTGAGCATGTCAGCCATAAAATACATCTGGGTATTTCATCTTCTTGCATAAACACATATGAACAAAAAGTGTTAAGTAAAGAATAGTATTATGTGGCAAAGGCAGTAAACCACTGTCAAGCTCTCCTCACTCAGTTTATACACATGGAAGGGTTAAGCCTCAGAGCTCTCTTCAGCTTTTAGCCCTGGGACTCCTATTTACTTTAATGGAAATCACTTTTCCAAGGCACCATGCAGCGATTTGAAACACAGGGTGAAAGGTCATCCAGCAACTCTAAGAATAATAAATTCGCAATTTGTACTTTCCTGACCCCTAGAAATATTTTTAGGTGTTTGAGGCCAAAGAAAACAAAGCAGTTCTTTGAAAGGGCTGGGGGAACTATCAATTGATCAATTTAAGAGGGATTATCTGATAATTGGGTAAATATATTGTTATTGATGTGTAGAAAGAGGAAGATGTGCCAAGAAAAAAACTAATGGCCAGACGGAGATTTATCTGCTAATCCTTGTAGGAGGCAGTTTACTGAGGACATGAGTAATTGCTCTGCTAACAGATTTATTTTTCTTTTAAGCTCATTTGGGGCTTAAATCCTCCCTTTTCTTCCCAACAGTTCAAAATGCAGTCTGAATCACTGCTGCCCACTGTGCTAGACTTTGCAACACCTCCTGGGCATGATTAGACTCCAACTCCTTTGATTTTACAGTTGCTGCAAAGGGGTTTTCTGACCCGATGTGCTTTTAATGAACTCTCAGGAATTTTACATTTGATATTGGATATATCTATGTCACCATTCCTGCAACTCCATCTCAATAAAAATTATAAAAAAAATGAATTGATAAGTGTGCAAGAACTAAAAGACTAGAATGTTTGGTGTGAAATAATTCTTCATAGGAATGGCTATATAAATAAGATCTGAACAATAACAGTTTCAGAAGACATGCCAAGGTGAAAGAGGAGAGTCTTACTCATGGGGTTACACACTTGGAAAAGGAACTAAAGTCAACTGATGACTGCTGAAAGAGGGTGAGTTAGCCTCTTATAGAATGAGCTGAAAAAACAAAGTAGGGCATCCTTTAGCCAAATACACACAAACAGTGAAAATGAACTGCAGATGACATAGTTATATTTTTGTTACATATGATAACATATAAATGTGTATGTTTGTTTGTGTATGTGTCTAACAACAATAATTGACAAAGAAAAGGCTACCAATCTGAGAGTGAATTAAGAATGTGAAATGAGATAGAAGGAGGATGGACTGAGAATGAGATAGAAACTTGGGATGGACTGAAAGAAGAAAAGGGGAGATGGAACATTATGAAGTACTGTTATTTTAATTAACTTATATAAAAAAGAAAATATTTTTACTTTGTGTTTTCAGTGTTAAACAAATATAACAACATAGTATCCATGGAAATCTACTAGTTACCATACGTATAAAATACATGTAGAACAGAATGTAACATGGAAACAGTCAGAGTTTTCTTGATGTCTATAGATTAAACATAATTATTTTGGCTACCAAAAATTGTCACAAGTCTATATTCTTAGTGTTTGGATTATTAATGACTTAAGGTCCAGGAGTATCATATTCTGAGAGGGTGCTATACACTTATTTTTTTCTTCAGAAAAATTGAGGCTTTGACTTTTTGGTCTTTGTTTTTCTTGACCTTCATATGGCCTGTGAGTTGTTTCTGGGGTATACAGAGCTTTCTGGGGCTAGTATTCAATGATCAATGGCTGCATATTATATCTATTATTTTGTGACTGGTTTACCTCACTCAGGATGATATTCTCTATATGCATTCATTTTCTTAAGAATTTCATAAAGTCATTGTTTCTAATAGATGAGTAGTACTCTGATGTGTAAATATACCACACTATTTGTATCCATTCATCTACTGAAGGACATCTGGGTTCTTTCTAGCTTCTGGATATTATAAATAGGACTCCTATGAACATTTTGGTGCATGTGTCCTTATTGAATATTGGAGCATCAATAGGGTATATGCCCAGAAGTGGAATAACTAGGTCTTCAGGAATGACTATGTTCAATTATCTAAGGAACTGTGAGACTGATTTCCAGAGTGGTTGTACTAGCTTACAATGCAACCAACAGTGGAGGAGTGTTCATCTTTTTCTGCATAATTGACAGCATCTGTTGTCATCTGAGTTTTTGATCTTAGCCATTCTAACTGTTGTGAGGTGGAATCTCGGGGTTATTTTGACATGCATTTCCCTGATGACTAAGGATGTAGAGCACATACTTAGATGCTTCTCAGCCATTCGATGAAATTCACTTGAGAATTTTTTGTTTAGGTCTGTACCCCATTATTTTAGCATTCTTTTTTTTTAATTGAAAAATTTGATTTTAAAAAACAAAGATAAATGTACAGATGCTAAGCATATTTGCTTAAAAGTATACAAATACATTTTGGGCCTTAGCCTTACAGTAAATTTGCAATCTTATTACATCCTATTTCTTTTTTTATACATAAAACAACTTTATTTTACAAAACAAATATAAATGTACATATTTTAAACATTTTTTGCGTAAAATTATACATTTTGTCAGTACTTTTTTCAGATTTTAACATAATTTTTACATAAAACTGTATGAATATATCTTTTAGTCACTACTTGATTTTTTTCAAGGTTTGATAGTATGCCTTGAAAACTTAATAGTTACAATGAGCATAAAGTACATGTAAAAAAAATGTAACATGGAAATAGTTAAAGTTTTCTTGTTTTGTAAATATATATATATATTGTTTTGTTTTCTTTATTTTTTGGACTTCATACAGTCTGTGAGTTGTTTCTGGGGGAGTGCAAGCCTCTGAGGTTAGCATCCCACTATCAGTGACTGCATATTAGGTCTGTTCTTTTGTGACTGGGTTATCTCACTCAGGATGATCTTCTCTAGATGCAGCCATTTTCTTAAGAATTTGGTTAAGTCACTGTTTCTGGTGGCTGAGTAGTATTCCATTGTGTATACGTACCACAATTATTGTATCCATTCATCTTCTGAAGGACATCTGGGTTCCTTCCAGCTTCTGGCTATTATAAATAGAGCTGCTATGAACATTGTGGTGCATATATCTTTGTTGTGTACTAAGGTGTCTCTGGGGTATATGCCCAGAAGTGAAATAGCTGGGTCTTCTTGTAGTACTATATCCAATTTTCTGAGGAATCGCCAGACTGATTTCCAGAGTGGTTGTATTAGCTTGCAACCCCACCAAGAGTGGAGAAGTATTCCTCTTTCTCCGCAGCCTCTCCAAAATCTGGTGTCATCTGTGTTTTGGATCTTGGTCAATCTGACTGGTATGAGGTGATATCTCAGGGTTGTTTTGATTTGCATTTCCTTGATGGCTAAGGATGTCCAGCACTTCCTCAGATGTTTCTCAGCCATTCGGTGTTCCTTAACTAAAAACGTTTTGTTTAGCTCTGTACCCCATTTTTAATAGGGTTATTTGATTCTTTGGTGTCTAATTATTTGAGTTCCTTGAATAGGTTGGATATTAGGCCTCTATTTGAGGTGGTGTTGGTAAAGATCTTTTCCCATTCTGTTGGTTGCCTTTGTGTTTTCTTGACGATGTCCTTAGCCTTACAGAAACTTTGCAATCTCATTAACTCCAATTTGTTAATCTTTGACCTTAGAGCTTGAGCCATTGGGGCTTTGTTCAGGAAATTTTCTCCTGTGACTATGTGTTCTAAGGTTTTCCCTACTTTCTCATCTAATAGTTTCAGTGTATCTGGTTTAATGTGGAGATCTTTGATCCACTTACACTTGAGCTTTGTACAAAGAGATAAGAACGGGTCAATTTTCATTCTCTTGCATGCTGAGTGCCAGTAGGACCAGCACCATTTGTTGAATAGGCTGTTTTTTTTTTCCATTAAATGTTTACTGCTCCTTTGTCAAAAATCAGGTGACCATATACATGAGGGCTCATTTCTGGATCTTCTATTCTATTCCATTGATCCACATGCCTATTTCTGTACCAGTACCATGCAGTTTTCAGCACAATTGCCTTGTAATATAGCTTGAGGTCAGAAATAGTGATGCCCATAGATGTTTTTTTTGTTGTTGAGGATGGATTTCACTATTCTAGGTCTTTGTTATTCCATATGAAATTGTACATTGATATTTCCAATTCCATGAAGAACTGGGTTGGAATTTGATGGGGATTGCATTGAATCTGTAGATTGCTTTTGGTAGGATTGCCATTTTTAAGATGTTGATTTTTCCAATTCATGAGCATGGGAGATCTTTCCATTTTCTGAGATCCTCCTCAATTTCTTTCTTTAGAGGTATGAAGTTCTTGTTATACACATCCTTAACTTGCTTAGTTAGAGTCACACCAAGGTATTTTATAGTTTTTGTGATGATTGTGAAGGGTACATTTCTCCTAATATTTTTTTCTACATGTTTTTCCTTTGAGTACAGGAAGGCTACTGATTTGTTTGAATTAATTTTGTATCCAGCCACTTTGCTGAACTTGTTTATCAGCTGTAGGAGTTCTCTGGTGGAATTTTTGAGGTCACTCAATACACTATCATGTCATCGGCAAAGAGTGATGTTTTTATCTCTTCCTTTCCGATTTGTATACCCTTTATCTCCTTTTGCTGTCTAATTGCTCCAGCCAGGACTTCCAGTACTATGTTGAATAGGTAGGGGCAAAATGCGCAGCTTTGTCGAGTCCCTGAATTTAGTGGGATTGCTTCAATTTCCCACCATTAAGTTTGATGTTTGCTGTTGGTTTGCTGTATATTGCTTTTATTATTTATAAGTATGGACATTGGATTCCTGTTCTTTCCAGGACTTTTAACATGAAGGGGTGTTGGATTTTGTCAAATGCTTTCTAAGGGTCTAGTGAGATGACCATGTGATTTTGATCTTTGAGTTTTTTTATAGGGTGGATTATGTTGATGGATTTCCTTCTGTTAAACCATCCCTGCATCACAGGGATGAAGCCTACTTGGTCATGATGAATGATGGTTTTGATGTGTTCTTGGATTCGGTTTGCAAGGATTTTGTTGAGTATTTTTGCATTAATGTTCATAAGTGAGATTGGTCTGAAATTCTCTTTTCTTGTAGAATCTTTGTGTGGTTTAGGTACGAGCGATATTGTTCCCTCAAAAAATGACTTGGGTAATATTCCATCTAATATTATCTTTTGGAATAGTTTGGAGAGTATTGGTGTTATATCCCCAATAAATGTCTGATAAAATTCTGCACTGAACCCGACTGAACCTGGGCTTTTTTTGGTTGGGAGACTTTTGATGAATTCTTCTATTTCTTTAGGTGTTATAGGGTTATTTAGATGGTTTACTTGGTACTGGTTTAACTTTGGGATCTTGTATCAGTCTAGGAATTCGTCCATTCCTCCAGATTTTCCAATTTTGTGGAGTATAATTTTTTGTAGTGGAATCAGATGATTTCTTGAATTTATGTAGTTTCAGTTGTTATGTCACCACTTTCCTTTCTGATTTTGATAATTTGTATATTCTCTCCTTTCCCTCTAGTTAGTCTGGCTAAGGGTTAATCAATCTTATTGATTTTCTCAAAGAACCAACTTTTGGTTTTGTTGATTTTTTTCAATGGTTCTTTTTGTTTCAATTTTGTCTATTTCTGCAATAATTTTGATTATTTCTTGCTGTCTACTCTTTGTGCGTATATCTGCTTCCTTTTGATCTAGGGCTTTTAGCTGTGCTGTCAGGTTGCTGATGTAAGCTCTCTCCAGTTTCTTTTTGGAAACACTTAGGGCTATGAGTTTTCCTCTCAATACTGCTTTTATTGCATCCCATAGGTTTGGGTATGTTGTGTTTTCGTTTTCGTTGAATTTTAGAAAATCCTTAATTTCTTTCTTTATTTCTTCTTTGACCCTCCTATCATTTTAACAGAGCATTGTTTAGTTTCCATGTGTATGTGGGCTTTTTGTTGTCTTTGTTTTTGTTAAAGACCAGCCTTAGACGATGGTGATCTGAGAGGATGCATGGGAGTATTTCAATCTTCTTATATCGATGGAGGCTTGTTCTGTGTCCAATTATGTGGTAAATTTTCGAAAAGGTGCCATGGCGTGGTGGAAAGAAGGTGTAGTCTTTTACTTTAGGAAAATATGTTCTGTATATATCTATGAATTCAAGTAGGTTCAAAGTCTCTGCTAGTTTTGCAGTGTCCTTGTTCAGTTTCTGTTTCCATGATCTGTCCATTGGTGAGAGTAGGGAATTAAAGTCTCCCACTATTATTGTGTGGGGTGAAATGTATTTTTTGAGCTTTAGTAGAGTTTCTTTTATGAATGTGGGTGCTTTTTTATTTGGAACATATATTTTAAGATTGAGAGTTCCTCCTGACAGATTTCCCCAGTAATGAGTAAAAAGTGTCTTTCCTTATCTTTTTCGAAAACTTTTGGTTGGAAATTTACTTCATTCGATATTAGAATAGCCCCTCCAGCTTGCTTCTTGGAGCTGTTTGCTTGGAAGTTTTTTTCCCACCATTTTACTCTGAGAAAGTGTCTGTCTCTGTCTCTGAGATGAGTTTCCTGTATGCAGCAAAAGGCTAAATTTTGTTTATGTATCCAGTCTGATAGCCTATGTCTCTTTATTGGGGAATTGAGTCCTTTTATGTTAATAGATATCAAGGAATAGTTGTTTCTGTTTTCTGCCATTATTGCTTTTTTGGGTTGAGTTGTGTCTGTGTTTTTTTCTTCTTTTAGTTTTCTTGTTTAGGAGTTCTCTTGTTTTTATTAGGCTGTATTTTCCCTCATTGTATTGTGTTTTCAACCTATAATTCATTGTAGTGTTGGGTTTGTGCTCAGATATTGTGTGAATTTTGATTTGTCTTGAAATATCTTCATCTCTCCATCGATGGTGATTGATAGTTTTGCTGGGTATAGCAGCTTGGGCTGGCACTTGTGCTCTCTTAGGGTGTGCACGGTTTCTGTCCAGGCTCTTCTAGCTTTCATAGTCTCTTGAGAAATCGGGTGTGAGTCTGATTTGCCTGCCTTTATATGTTACCTGACCTTTCTCCCTTACTGCTTTTATTATTCTTTCTTTGCTTTCGACACTTGATGTTTTTACTATTATGTGTTAGGAGGTATTTCTTTTCTGGTCCAATTTTTTGGAGTTCTGAAGCCTTCTTTTATGCTCGTGGTCATCTCATTCTTGTGGGTAGCAAAGTTTACTTCTACGATTTTTTTGAAGATATTTACTGTGCCTCTTAGTTGATATCTTCTCCCTCTTCTATTCCTATTATCCTTAGGTTCCGTCTTCTCATTGTGTCTTGGATTTCCTGGACATTTTGGGTTAGGTGCTTTTTGTTTTTGGCATCTTCTGTAGCTGTTTTGTCTATGTTTGCAATGTTGTCTTCTGCCCCCGAGATTCTCTCTTCGATCACTTGTAATCTATTGGAAATGCTTGCTTCTGTGACTGCTGATTTCCTTTTTTGGTGTTCTGCCTCCATTGTTGTGGGGCTTTTTAGGTTTGAGTGTTTTTCTTGTTTCCTCTTTAAAAGCTTCTGAATCTTTTTGCTTTTCTTTCTTTTCTTGTTTAAGTATTTCGATCAGCATCTTGACGTATGATTTCAGGTCTGCGTCTTCTTTTTCTGGAGTGTTTGGAATTCCGATGTTTGCTGGTATGGGAGAGCTGGGTTCTGGTGTTGCTAGATTGTCTTGTTTTCCTTGGGATATACTCTTTTATTTTCCTTTTGCCATATTGTTGTCAGTGATATGTTTTTGCCTTTCCCTTGTATCTGGTCTGTGTCCCTAGATCTCCACTGGTCCAGGTGTCAGATGGACCGAGCCCTGTTCTATGCCTCAGAGTCGTCGGGTGCGAACAGAAGTTCCAACGTTCTGTTCCTGGTTGCTGGCTCAGGCAGTGTAGGGCAGGGCAACGCAGGGTGTGCACTTTTTGTGTGCACTCCCCAGAGATCCCTCCGCTCCCCTGCAGCTTAGGTCTCCCACTCACCAGTTGTTCAGCCTTTACAAGCTGCTGTTCTGGGTGGCAGATGGGCCTGGCTCTGCTCTATGTCCTGAATTTGCAACCGGATGAAAACAGAAGTTCTAAATTTCTGTTCCTGGTCACTGGATCAGGCAGGGCAGGGCAGGGCAGGGCAAAGCAGGGGTTGCACTTTCCGTGTGCACTCCACAGAGATCTCTCTGCTCCCTGGCAGCCCAGGTCTTCCACCCAGCAGTTGCTCAGCCTCTTTGAGCCACCGTTCCACGTGGCAGATGGGCCAGGCTCTGCTCTGTGTCCTGTAGTCGCCGCCGGGTGGAAACAGAAGTTCTAAATTTCTGTTCCTGGTCGTTGGATCAGGCAAGGCAGGGCAGGTCAAGGCAGGGGGTGCACTTTCGGTGTACACTCCGCAGAGATCTCTCTGCTCCCCGGCAGCCCAGGTCTCCCACCCACCAGTTGCTCAGCCTCTACAAGCCCTACATCCTATTTCTTTATCTTTGATCTTAGAGGACAAGCCATTGCTGTTCTGTTTAGAAAAATTTCCCCTGTGCCTATGTGTTCTATGTTTTTCCCTACTTTCTCTTCAAATATTTTCAGTGTACATGGTTTAATATGGGGATCTTTGATCCACTTTCTCTTGAGCTTTGTACAAGCAGATAAGAAAGGATCTATGTTCATTCATCTGTATTCTTTTTTTTAAACGACTTTATATTACAAAACAAAGATAAATGTACAGATTTTAAAATTTTTTGCTTAAAATTATACTTTTTTGTCAGTACTGTTTTTTCAGACATTAAAATAATTTTTCATATAAAACCATGTGAATATATTTTTTTTAGTCAGTACTTGATTTTTTTCAAAGGCCCAACAGTACGCATTGAAAACCCAATAGTTACAATAAGCGTAAAGTACATGCAAAAGAAAACAAAATATGGAAACAGTCAAAGTCTTCTAGTTTGTAAATATATGTATATTTTTTTAGTTTTCTTTATTTCTTGGACTTCATAAAGTCTGTGAGTTGTTTCTGGGGGAGTGCAAGCCTCTGGGGTTAGCATTTCACTATCAGTGACTGCATATTAGGTCTGTTCTTTTGTGACTGGATTATCTCACTCAGGATGATATTCTCTAGATGCAGCCATTTTCTTAAGAATTTGGTTAAGTCATTGTTTCTGGTGGCTGAGTAGTATTCCATTGTGTAAATGTACCACAATTTTTGTATCCATTCATCTTCTGAAGGACATCTGGGTTCCTTCCAGCTTCTGGATATTATAAATAGAGACGCTATGAACATTGTGGTGCATATATCTTTGTTGTGTATTAAAGTGTCTCTGGGGTATATGCCCAGAAGTGGAATAGCTGGGTCTTCAGGTAGTACTATATCCAATTTTCTGAGGTATCGCCAGACAGATTTCCAGAGTGGTTGTATTAGCTTGCAGCCCCACCAACAGTGGAGAAGCGTTCCTCTTTCTCCGCAGCCTCGCCAGCATCTGCTGTCATCTGTGTTTTGGATCTTGGTCAATCTGACTGGTGTGAGGTGGAATCTCAGGGTTGTTTTGATTTGCATTTCCCTGATGGCTAAGGATATCGAGCACTTCCTCAGATGTTTCTTGGCCATTCAGTGTTCCTCAACTGAAAACGTTTTGTTTAGCTCTGTACCCCATTTTTTAATAGGGTTATTTGATTCTCTGGTGTCTAGCTTTTTGAGTTCCTTGTACACCTTGGATATTAGGCCTCTATCTGATGTGGTGTTGGTAACGATCTTTTCCCATTCTGTTGGTTGCCGTTTTGTTTTCTTGATGATATCTTTAGCCTTACAGAAACTTTGCAATCTCATTAAGTCCCAGTTGTTAATCTTTGACCTTAGAGCTTGAGCCATTGGGGTTTTGTTCAGGAACTTTTCTCCTGTACCTATGTGTTCTAAGGTTTTCCCTACTTTCTCATCTAATAGTTTCAGTGTATCTGGTTTAATGTGGAGATCTTTGATCCACTTACACTTGAGCTTTGTA
This sequence comes from Micromys minutus, assembly GCF_963924665.1. NCBI lineage: Eukaryota > Metazoa > Chordata > Mammalia > Rodentia > Muridae > Micromys > Micromys minutus. The sequence continues at coordinate 13,922,960 of NC_137985.1, forward strand.
CAAGGAGATAAAAACGGGTCAATTTTCATTCTTTTGCATGCTGAGTGCCAGTAGGACCAGCACCATTTGTTGAATAGACTGTCCTTTTTCCATTGAATGTTTACTTCTCCTTTGTCAAAAATCAGGTGACCATATACATGAGGGCTCATTTCTGGATCTTCTATTCTATTCCATTGATCCACATGCCTATTTCTGTACCAGTACCATGCAGTTTTCAGCACAATTGCCTTGTAATATAGCTTGAGGTCAGAAATAGTGATTCCCGCAGATGTTTTTTTTTTTTTTTTTTTTTGTTTTTGTTGAGGATGGATTTCGCTATTCTATGTCTTTGTTATTCCATATGAAATTGCACATTGATCTTTCCAATTCCATGAAGAACTGGGTAGGAATTTTGATGGGGATTGCATTGAATCTGTAAATTGCTTTTGGTAGGATGGCCATATTTAAGATGTTGATTTTTCCAATCCATGAGCATGGGAGATCTTTCCATTTTCTGAGATCCTCCTCAATTTCTTTCTTTAGAGGTTTGAAGTTCTTGTCATACAGGTCCTTCACTTGCTTAGTTAGAGTCACACTAAGGTATTTTATAGTTTTTGTGACGATTGTGAAGGGTACGTTTTCCCTAATTTCTTTCTCCACATGTTTGACTTTGAGTACAGGAAGGCTACTGATTTGAGTTAATTTTGTATCCAGCCACTTTGCTGAACTTGTTTATCAGCTGTAGGAGTTCTCTGGTGGAATTTTGGGGTCACTCAAGTACACTACATGTCATCGGCAAAGAGTGATGTTTTTTACTTCTTTCTTTTAGATTTGTATCCCCTTGATCTCCTTTTGCTGTCTAATTGCTCCAGCCAGGACTTCCAGTACTATGTTGAATAGGTAGGGGGAGAGTGGGAAGCCTTGTCGAGTCCCTGATTTTAGTGGGATTGCTTCAAGTTTCTCGCCATTAAGTTTGATGTTGGCTGTTGGTTTGCTGTATATTGCTTTTATTATATTTAAGTATGGGCCTTGGATTCCTGTTTTTTCCAGGACTTTTTACACGAAGGGGTGTTGGATTTTGTCGAATGCTTTCTCAGCATCTAGTGATATGACCATGTGAATTTGGTCTTTGAGTTTGTTTATATGGTGGATTACGTTGATGGATTTCCTTCTGTTAAACCATCCCTGCATCACAGGGATGAAGCCTACTTGGTCATGATGAATGATCGTTTTGATGTGTTCTTGGATTCGGTTTGCAAGGATTTTGTTGAGTATTTTTGCATCAATGTTCATAAGTGAGATTGGTCTGAAGTTCTCTTTCCTTGTAGGGTCTTTGTGTAGTTTAGGTACGAGGGTTATTGTAGCCTCAAAAAATGAGTTGTGTAATATTCCATCTGATTCTAACTTTTGGAATAGTTTTGTGAGTATTATTGTTATATCCTCAATAAAAGTCTGATAAAATTCTGCACTGAACCTGTCTGGTCCCGGGCTTTTTTTGGTTGGGAGGCTTTTGATGACTTCTATTTCTTTATGTGTTATAAGGTTATTTAGATGGTTTACTTGGTCCTGGTTTAACTTTGGGACCTTGTATCTGTCTAAAAATTCATCCATTTCCTCCAGATTTTCCAATTTTGTGGAGTATAAGTTTTTGTAATAGGATCTGATGATTTCTTGAATTTCCTCAGTTTCAGTTGTTATGTCCCCACTTTCCTTTCTGATTTTGTTAATTTGGATACTCTCTCTTTGCCCTCTAGTTAGTCTGGCTAGGGGTTTATCAATCTTGTTGATTTTCTCAAAGAACCAACTCTTGGTTTTGTTGATTTTTCCAATGGTTCTTTTTGTTTCAATTTTGTCTATTTCTGCCTTAATTTTGATTATTTCTTGCCGTCTACTCTTTTTGGGTATATCTGCTTCCTTTTGTTCTAGGGCTTTTAGCTGTGCTGTCAGGTTGCTGATGTGAGCTCTCTCCAGTTTCTTTGTGGAAGCACTTAGGGCTATGAGTTTTCCTCTCAATACTGCTTTTATTGCATCCAATAGGTTTAGGTATGTTGTGTTTTCGTTTTCGTTCAATTCTAGAAAATTCTTAATTTCTTTCTTCATTTCTTCTTTGACCCTGCTATCCTTTAACAGAGCATTGTTTAGTTTCCATGTGTATGTGGGCATTTTGTTGTCTTTGTTGTTGTTAAAGACCAGCTGTAGACCATGGTGATCTGAGAGGATGCATGGGAGTATTTCAATCTTCTTATATCGATGGAGGCTCATTCTGTGTCCAATTATGTGGTCAATTTTCGAGAAGGTGCCATGGGGTGGTGAGAAGAAGGTGTATTCTTTTACTTTGGGATAGTATTTTTTGTATACATCTATTAATTCTAGTTGGTTCAAAGTCTCTGCTAGTTTTGCAGTGTCCTTATTCAGTTTCTGTTTCCCTGATCTATATTGGTAAGAGTGGGGAATTAAATCTCCCACTATTATTGTGTGGGGTGAAATGTATTTTTTGAGCTTTAGTAGGGTTTCTTTTATAAATATGGGTGATTTTTTATTTGGAGCATATATGTTAAGGATTGAGAGTTCCTCCTGACAGATTTTCCCGGTAATGACTAAAAAGTGTCCTCCCTTATCTTTTTTGATAACTTTTGGTTGGAAATTTACTTTATTCGATATTAGAATAGCCCCTCCAGCTTGCTTCTTGCAGCTGTTTGCTTGGAAGTTTTTTTCCCACCTTTTATTCTGAAATAGTGTTGGTCTTTGTCTCTGAGATGAGTTTTCTGTATGCAGCAAAAGGCTGGATTTTGTTTATGTATCCAGTCTGATAGTCTATGTCTCTTTATTGGGGAGTTGAGACCATTTATGTTAATAGATATCAAGGAATAGTTGTTTCTGTTTCCTGCTATTATTGCTTTTTTGGGTTGAGTTGTTTCTGTGTGTTTTTTTTTTTTTATTTGTTTTCTTCTTTTAGTTTTCTTGTTTATGAGTTTTCTTGTTCTTACTAGGCTGTATTTTCCCTCATTGTATTGGGTTTTCCACCTATAATTCATTGTAGTGCTGGGTTGTGGTCAGATATTGTGTGAATTTTGATTTGTCTTGAAATATCTTCGTCTCTCCATCGATGGTGATTGATAGTTTTTCTGGGTATAGCAGCTTGGGCTAGCACTTGTGCTCTCTTAAGGAGTGCATGATGTCTGTCCAGACTCTTCTAGCTTTCATAGTCTCTGTTGAGAAATCGGGTGTGAGTCTGATTGGTCTGCCTTTATATGTTACCTGACCTTTTTCCCTTACTGCTTTTAGTATTCTTTCTTTACTTTGGGCGCTTGATGTTTTTACTATTATGTGTCGGGAGGTATTTCTTTTCTGGTCTAACCTATTTGGAGTTCTGAAGGCTACTTTTATGCTTGTGGTCATCTCATTCTTGAGGGTAGGGAAGTTTTCTTCTATGATTTTGTTGAAGATATTTACTGTGCCCCTTAGTTGATACTCTTCTCCCTCTTCTATTCCTATTATCCTTAGGTTCAGTCTTCTCATTGTTTCTTGGACTTCCTGAACATTTTGGGTTAGGAGCTTTTTGTTTTTTGCATCTTCTCTGGCTGTTTTGTCTATGTTTGCAATGTTGTCTTCTGCCCCCGAGATTCTCTCTTCGATCTCTTGTAATCTATTGGAAATGCTTGCTTCTGTGACTCCTGATTTCTTTTTTTGGTGTTCTGACTCTAGGGTTATCTCTTTTAGTGTTTTCTTTATTGTGTCAATCTCTGTTTTAGTTTTCCTCTTCCATTCCTTTATTTCTTTGGTTCTGTTTTCCTCTAGTTCTTTGAGTGTTTTTCTTGTTTCTTCTTTAAAAGCTTCTAAATCTTTTTGCTTTTCCTCCCTTTCTTGTTTAATTATCTCTATCAGCGTCTTGATTCATGATTTTAGGTTTGTGTCTTCTTTTTCTGGAGTGTTTGGATTTCTGATGTTTGCTGTTATGGGGGAGCTGGGCTCTGGTGTTGCTAGATTGTCTTGTTTTCCTTGGGATATACTCTTTCTCTTTCCTTTTGCCATTTTGTTGTCAGTGATATGTTCTTACCTTTCCCTTGTATCTGGTCTGTGTCCCTGGTTCTCCACTGGTTGAGGTGTCAGATGGGTCAAGCCCTGTTTTATACCTCAGAGTCGTCGGGTGTGAGCAGAAGTTCCAAAGTTTTGTTTCTGTTTGCTGGACCAGGCACAGTTGCTCTGCCTCTATGAGCCGCCGTTCCGCCTGGCAGGTAGGCCAGGCTCCACTCTGGGTCCGGAAGTTGCCTCCGGGTGGAAACAGAAGTTCTAATTTTCTTTTCCCAATCACAGTTGCTCAGCCTCTATGAGCCGCTTCTCCGCCTGGCAGGTAGGCCAGGCTCTCCATTCATCTGTATTCTGAGTGCCAGTTGAGCCAACACCATTTATTGAAGAGGCTGTCCTTTTTCCATTGCATGTTTTCAACTCCTTTGTCAAAAATCAAGTAACGATATGTGTGATGGTTTACTCCTGAATCTTCTATTCTGTTCCATTGATTGACCTGCCTATCTCTGTACCAGTACCTTGCGGTTTTTAAAACAATTGCCTTGTAATATACCTTGAAGCCAGGGAAGGTAATTCCCACAGATATTTCCTGTTGTTGAGGATGGATTTCAATATTCTAGGTTTTTTTGTTACTCCAGATGAATTTGCAAATTTCTCTTTTCCACTCTATAAAGAATTGTGTTGGAATTTTCATGCGATTGCATTGAATCTTAGAATGCTTTTGGTAAGATAGCAATTTTTACAATGTCGATCCTTCCAATCCATAAGTATGGGAGATCTTTCCATCTTCTAAGATCTTATTCAATTTCCTTCTTCAGAGATTTGAAGTTCTTGTCATACAAGTCCTTCACTTGCTTAGTTAGAGTCACACCAAGGTATTTTATATTGTTTGTAACTATTTTGAATGGTATCTTTTCCCTAATTTCTTTCTCAGCATGTTTATCCTTTTGGTAGTGGAAAGCTACTGATTTGTTTGAGTTAAATTTATATCCAACCACTTTGTTGGAGTTGTTTATTAGCTGTAAAAGTTCTCTGGTGGAATTTTTAGGGTAACTTAAGTATACTATCATGTCATCTGAAAATAGTGATATGTTTACTTCTTCCTTTCTGATTTGTGTCTCTTTGGTTTCCTTTTCCTGTCTAATTGCTGTGGCCATGACTTCCAGTACTATCTTTAATAGGTAGGGGGAGAGTGGGCAGCCTTGTCGAGTCCCTGATCTTAGTGGGATTGCTTCAAGTTTCAAGAAAATCATAGGTAATAAAGTCAAAATAGAAGAAATGGGTGGCTCAAACAAATAAAACAAAGAATCAAACAGACACAACTGTTTTAAAATAGACTTCAAACCAAAACTTAACAGGAGTAATATAAAAAGATACCATATTCTCATTTTAAAAATCAATTATTATTAAAACAGAAGTATCTATAAATTATAAGAACTACCTGTTTCTTAAAATAAATACTACTACAATTACAAGCACTGATTAGCAGTAATGTAGTAGATAATAGTGAAAAGAATACATATCCACAAACAGAAAAATTAAGATGACATTCTGTACCATAGTTTTATATTAAAGCCAGATAGCAATACAAAATAGAAACAATAAAATTATAAAAAATATAAAAAGTTAACTAGTCATTACTGGTAAAAGTTATGTCAAGACAGAAATCAAAAAGTATATTAAAACCTTTTTATATTTAAATGAAAATAAAACACAACATACCCAAACATATAGGACACAATGTAGATGCTTCTAAGAGATAAGTACATTTCCCTAGATGCTTAAATAAAAACATTTAGAAAGATTTCATATCAATAACTTAAATTATTAGATAATAACACTTTAATATGATAGCAAAACAAAAATACATATTATCACAACAAGCACATGAAAAAGATAATCAAACATGGAGGAGAAATTAAAGAAATGTAAACCAGAAATATACTAAATAAAGAGCTCCCTTTTAGAAAATAAAACAAAAAACAAAAATGATTAACTATCTTTCATGCAAATTCTGCAAAAGACAGAGACAGGGAAGCTCCAAATCAATAAAAGTGAAGACTAAAGTGAAGCATTACAATCAACACTAAAGAAATTCAGAGAATTATAAGAACTTACTTTAAAAATCTGCACTGCTCAAGACCTTAATCCAATACAATTTTCTGAATACATACTACTTACTAAATTTAAGTAATAATCAAATAATTTTCCTTAATTTATTTATTTACTTTATACTCCAATTGAAGGACCTTCCTACAATTTTTAAAAACTATAACATTTCATGAAGTAAATGAAGCAGTTAAAAATGTTCCAACCAAAAGAAAAAAAAACAGGCAAAGATATATTCAACTCATAATTTTAACAGACCTTCAAAAAAGTCTAATGCTCAGACTCCTCAAGTTTTTCCACACAACAGAAACTGAAGGAACATTTCTAAAGTCTTTGTGGAGCTACTATTATCCTGACACAAAGAACCCTAACATAAGTAAAAAGCACATTAATATTTTTATGTAAATCAATGCAAATTTCTCAAAAACTGCTTGCAAAACAAATTCAAAAGTACATCAAAAGTGTATATGCTATGACTGAGTCAGCTTTATCCCAGAGAAGTATGGAAGTTTCAACATACATGATCTGATAAATATAATTTACCAAATAATCAGAATGAAATACAAAAGCCATATGATCATCTCATTAGATCCATTCAAAGCCTTTAGCACAATCCAACACTGCTTACTAACAAAAAAGTGCGTAGAGATACAAAAGGCAAATGTCATCATCACAAGGACAACTGATAGCAAGCCCAATCAACATTATCCCATAGGAAGACAATCCCAAAGCATTTTCTTGAAAATCAGTAACAAGAAAAAGATGTCCACTTTTCTCATACTATATTGTACATAATATTTGAATTCCTAGCTAAAACAATAAAACAGCTGGACAGGATCAAAATGGATATGAATAAGAAGAAAAATTAAAAAATATGAAAATTATAAAAATAAAAAAATCACAAATATATAATATATTCTTTAAAAATATGTTTTAAGATGTTACTATTTTCATACCTTGTTACAAAGGAGTATAAAATTAACACAGTCAGTGAACTTTTAAAAATTAATAGTGAAGTTGTAAGTATTTAAGCATTTATGAAGCAATAGTAACCTAGATAATATTGTATTGTTGAAAAGATTTGTTTTTGAGCAAATCTAACAAAACAAAAAGATGTAAGCTAAAAAAAAGATTCAAATATACCACTCTTGGGCATTTACTTAGAGGATAATTTATCCTACTATAGACATATTTGTCCATGTTCATTACTCTTCTATTCATAATAGTTTAATTACACACAGCCTAGATGTCCATCAACTTATGAAAAGAAAAAGAAAAGGTGATTCATGTGCACATTGGAATATTATTCATCTGTTAAAAATGAAATTATATCATTTGAAAGTAAATAGATGAAGATAAAAACAATCATCCTAAGAGAGTTAATCCAGACCCATTTTTTTTATATGTGGATGTTAGCATTTAAAATTTATGCACATAAGCTTCAATTAGAATGGCAGAGAGTTTAGGTAACTAACACATGACAAGTAGAAACAAAGAGATCTTACAAGGAAGAGAAAATAAAATATGTTGTAATAAAAAAGAGGAAACTACAATAAGAGAAATAAACTAGGAGAGTTGGTGAAGGCAGAGCAAAGGAGGAAATATAAGATGAGACCACAATGAATAAAATGCAGTATGAAAACTTACTCCTGTAGAAGTTCCCTTAAATATATACATTGACATGGAGAATTAATGTGGAGGCAACATAAAACGAAAGAAAATGACCCAATAAAATATCTTAATGACACTAAGTACACCTCCAAATTCCAGAACTAAAGCATATGTTGTTGACTCATTGACTAGAAGAGGCACTCTATACAGATACTAAAATACCATGGGCTATGCATACTCTCCATCAAGTGACAGGAAGGTCATACATCTGGAGATATCACACCACCAAGACCACCATCCACACCAACAGAAAAACAAAATAGATCATAACAAAACAAAACAATGCTCCATGTTTTTTACTAAACACAGCTTTATTTTGGTTTGTTTCTTCTATTATTTCTTTAAAACTTCTCTTTTTAAGGATTTATTCATTTATTCCATAAAAGAACACTGTTGCTTTCTTCAGACACACCAGAAGAGGGCATCAACTCTCATTACAGATGGTTGTGAGCCATCATGTGTAAAGATGGTTGTGAGCCATCATGTGGTTGTTGGGTTTTGAGCTCATGACTCCTGGAAGAGAAGTCAGAGCTCTTAACCACTGATCCATCTCTCCAGCCCTCTTGTATTATTTTTCTTTTATTAATTTTTTTAAATTTAAATTTTTTTTTTGTGAAAGAGAAAGACCATGGAGTTAGAAGGGAAGAAGATTGGGAGAATCTCAAAGAATCTGGGAGGATCTCAAAGAATCTGGGAGGATAATATGTCGTATGAAAGATCCTGATGAAAGTGGAGGTGGGGAAGATCTATAAATAGAGGGGGGGAATCCTAATCAGTATACATGATGTGAGGAAAAAGTCTGTTTTTAATAAAAGAGAAAAACTACTCAATAGAGTGTTGGCTGGTTAATTGTAGCATCATCTCAGACATGTATCTAAGTTTTCACTGCTTAACTGTATGCCACTAGAACCCAAAATGCACTCCTGACAACTGGAAAATACTCTCTCAGCACTCTAGCAAATTGAATTAAGATCTTACATATCAACTACTTTCATAGACAGATTCTTGCCTATGTTAAAGCAGGAAAACATGGATGGTAGCTATTATCTCTGATGGAGTTTTAAGTTTAGGGAATGTCTAGATATAACTTTGAATTAATCTTAGTAACTTTAAAGTACTTCTAAATGTATCTTCTGGCTTTGAAAGATGTTTCTTAAATCACTCTATCCTAAGGTACTGTAAAGGCTGGTTTGTGTCAACTTGACACAAACTGGTGCTATCTCCCCCCCCCAAAAAAAAGCCTCAGTTGAGAAAATGCCTCCATGAGATCAGGCTTTGGTGCCATCCCTGAGCTGGTAATCCTGGTTTCTATAAGAAAGATTGCTGAGCAAGCCAGGGAAGGAAGCCAGTAAGTAACATCCCTCCATGTCCTCTGCATCAGCTCCTGCTTCCTGACCTGCTTGGGTTCCAGTCTTGACTTCCTTTGATGATGAACGGTGATATAAAAGTGTAAGCGTTCCTTCCCAACTTGCTTCTTGATCATGATATTTGTGCAGGAATAGAAACCTTGACGAAGACACATTTGTACCAGAAGTAGGGCATGCCTGTGTCAACCTGACCATGTTTTGAAGAGGACTGTAGAAGGACTTTGGATCTTTGAGCTAGAAGACCCACTAGAATGTTAAAAGCTCCGTAGAATTATCTGTAGGAGCTTGGAAGATAATGTTCAGAACAGTGGAGAAGACAGAGGCCTGGATTGTGAATTTTCAGAGAGAAGATTAAAGACTTTTCAGGACTGTTGCTATTTTGAATGTGAAGATTCTGTGGTCTTTGCTAGCTGGGGCTGATGAATCAGCTGTTATTTAAAAGATAACAGAACTACTAAAGAAAAACCTTTGCATTACTGGGACTATTGATGCTTGTGAACTTGAGCTAAGAAATTAGTGCTGATTAAGAAGAAACCAGTATTATTAGGGTGAAATCTTCTGGGAAGTGTTTTCTGAGAGCACAAAGAAGCTGTGTTCCAGAGATAGCCAAGGTTATATCTCATGCTGTGGCTGGACAAGGTAATGTATAAGAGTCATCCATGTGGTACTGGTTTTGAAGATAAAGAGTTCATGAAGAGAAGCTGAGGCTCTGCACTCCGAGAGGCCATGGAAGGCCACTGGTAAAAGTGCAGCCTCAGTTGCAATTTGTTCCCCAGGGCTGACAGTAGTGTATTTGAGATGCTAGTACCATGAGATGACCACCAAGAACAGAAGCAGCAGTGGAGAACAGGCAGCTGGAGTCTAGAAGACAAGGTGTATGCAACAAAGGGCAAACTGAAGAAGTTACCGAAACCCTTGGAGAAACTCAGAAATTTATGAGTGGATCCCAAATATTGGATGGTTAGAATTTAATTTTACTTTTGAATGTGACTGAGCCCTGACATTTTTCCCTCCTGAAGAAAGAAGTAAAGCCCACAGTTAAGAGACTTTACATTGTAAAAAGAGTTTGATTTTTTGAAAGAGAATGGATATTTTAAAGGGATTGCAATTTCAATATGCAAGAATTTGTAAAAACTTTGGGACTATTAAGGTTACTTAGCTCTTGGGGATAAAAAAGAAAGTAAGGGTAGAGGCTTAAAAGTGATTTGTTTATGTGTCAAGTTGACACAAGGTGGAGTTATTACAGAGAACCCAGCCTCAGTTGGGGAAATGCCTTTATGAGATCCAGCTGTAAGTCATTTTCTCAACTAGTGATGGGGAGGGGGAGAGCCCAGTCCATTGTGTGTAGTGCCATCCATGGGCAGGTAGATCTGGATCTGTAAGAAAGAAAGCTGAGCAAGCCAGGGGTAGCAAGCCAGGAAGCACATCCCTCCATGACGTCTGCATCAGCTCCTATTCCTGACGTGTTTGAGTTCCAGTCCTGACTTTCTATGGTGGTAAACAGTAATATGGAAGTGAAAGCTGAATAAACCCTTTCCTCCCCAACTTGCTTCTTGGTCATGATGTTTGTGCAGGAATAGAAACCCTGACTAAGACATGTACTTAATGGTGAATTTAAAAATAAGTTACCTCTGCTTCAAAGGTCATTTGACTGTGTAAAAATAAAAATATCAAGAACAGAAGGTGTATACTATGTTCTGCCCTTAAAGTCACATTATCTTATGGTTTCTCAGTCTCACCTTCATTTAAACTTAACAACATAACTCAGCTTTGTGATTCAGAATTCTAGGGCTGATCAATGAGTTATTCATTAAGATTTTATCATTGGTTGTATGTTACTAACCCGGTCTCCATTAGAGTTGGCTAATGGTCAGCAGATGCTTATATAACACCAGATATATAACACATGCTTAACCATTCATTTTATTTTACTTTTAATTCAAATAACAGGAGATAGGTGCATATAAATGCATTTGTAGTTTAAAAGTGACATAAGAATATAACATTTGCAGAATTGGAATACTAACTCAACCTGAATGTTATCATATTGATCATTCTATCATCTATGTACAGATATATGGGGAGATACAATTTAATTTTTGAAACATGAAAAGTCATAAAAATTTTGGTTATGGAAAATGAGATTTTTTTTTTGCGTTTACATTGGATATTTTATGTATTTACATCTCAAATGTTATTCCTTTCCCAGTTCATCCTCTCCCATGGCCCCTCTCCCTGATTTTGTGAGAATGCTTGCCTTCCCACCCACCCACTCCCACCTTACCATCCAGGCATACCCCTACACTGGAGAAATATGCCTTCACAGGACCAATGGCTTTTCCTCCTCTTTCTCCTGCTAGACAATGCCATCCTTTGCTACATATGCAGCTGGAGCTATGAGTCTCTCAGTGTGTACACTTTGGTTGGTGGTTTAGTCCCTGGGAGCTCTGAGGGGTTTGGTTGATTAATTTTGTTTTTTTTACTATGTGGTTGCAAACCCCTTTAGCTCCTTCAGTCCAGTCCGAGATTATTTTCACAATTACCAAATGATGTTGTTATTATAAATGGTTATCTTACTTTGCATCTTAATTTATGGCATTTAGAATTTGAAAAATTACCAAAATACCCAAGTATCCCACACACATGCGAGCTCTAAGTATAGTCTTTTTCAAAATAGCATTTTTTCCGCTTAACAGTCTTAGGCTTCTGGTTACTAAATTGTAACAGGATAGCATTTTTAATTTCAATTAGTATATGTTAACTGTTTGAAAGAACCAGGATTATTGTATTTGTTTAATAGATGTTCGTTATGTACTCTTTTATCTACTCCTTAGTACTCGTTTCCACCAACCCACTCCTGCTTGAAGATTCTCTTCTGTTTCTAGATTCATTTTTATTATTTGTGTGTGTGTGTGTGGTATTTTTTTACCCATTCATCTCATCTGATTCATTGACTGAACTATTGAATGATTAGTACTATAATAAAAAGATATACTTATATAAGTAGTAAACTGACTTGGAATTCCCCACCTATATTTTTAAGGGTTGTATTGCTGGAACACATTGAAGATTTATGGTCAATTTTATTAGGATCCTTCACAATAATTTTTAAGCAATATCTTTGTTTTATTTATTCTTATATATTATATTTAAATGGCAATTTCCCTACCCTTCTCCCCCCCCCCAGCATCTCTTCACCACATCCCTTTGTTCCAGATACACCTCCTTGATTTCCACTCAAAAAAAGACAATAAAAACAAATAAAACCAAATCAACCAAACAAACAAACAAACAAAAACCCAGTCCTTATAAAAACATCAAAGAAATATGACATATTGAATCATAATAATACCAGAAACATATTCTCTCATCAAGTCTGGACAAGGTTACCAAGTAGACTATCCTACAAGAACACTGAAATACACATCTATAGCATATATGTAGAGGACCTTTGTCAGACCCACACAGGCTCGCTGATCTATCTGAGCTCTCTGAATTTAGGACAATTAATTCTGCAGGCCATGAACTTTATGAAACCCTTTCCAAAACTGACAACATAATCAGTCACAAAACAAGTCTCAATGATATAAGAAAATTAAAGTAAACCCCAGCATCCTATTAGACTACCACAGATTTAAGTTGGATTTTAACAATGACAGAAACAACAGAAACCATACAAACTGATGAAAACTGAACATATCAGGGACTAGACAAGGTTGCCTACTCTCTCCCTATCAATTCGATATAGTACTTGAAGTTCTAGATAGAGAAATTAGGAAACAAAAGGAGATAAAAGAGATGCAAACAGAAAAGAAGAAAGTCAAAATTTCATTATGTGATATATTTGTATACATAAGTGACCCAAAGAATTCACACAAGAACTCCTATAGCTGAAAAACAACTCCATCAAAGTGAATGAATACAAAATTAACTCAAGCAAATCAGTAGTGTTCCTTTTCTTCAAGGACAAATGGACTGAGAAAAATTAGGAAAACTACACCCTTTACAATAGTCACAAATAACAGAAAATATCTTGCTGTAAATCTAACCAAGAAACTGAAAGATCTGTATAACATAATCTTCAAGAACTTGAAGAACAAATCAAAGAAACCCCCTCAAGAGGGAAAGATCTCCCATGCTCCTAGATTGGTAAAATTAACAGAGTAAAAAATGTCATCTTATCAAGAGCAATCTATATATTCAATGCAATCCCCATCAAAATTCCACTCAATTTTTCACAGAGATAAAAAGCAATTCTCAAATTTATCTAGAATAACAAAAAATAATAATAACCCCCCAAAACAGGATATTAGCAAACGTTCTAAACAATAAAAGAACTTCTTCAGGAATCACCATTCCTGACCTCAAGCTATACTGCAAATCAATAGTGATTAAAAAAAAGTGCATGGTGTTTGTACAGAGGCAGGCAGATATAAAAATGGAATAGAATTGAAGAGCTCGAAATGAACCCACACACCATTGGTCACTTGATCTTTGACAAAGGGACCACAACAATCCACTGAAAAAAGACAACATTTTCAACAAATGGTGCTGTTTTAACTGGTGGTCACCATGTAGAAGAATACAAATTGAATAATTCTTATCTCCTTGCACAAAGCTCAAGTCCAAGTGGATCAAGGACCTACACATAAAATGAGATACACTGAAACTATTAGAAGAGAATATGGGGAGGAACCTGGAATATGGGCACAGAAAATTTTCTTGAACAGAACAGCAATGGCTTATGCTCTAAGAATTGACAAATGGGACCTCATAAAAGTGTAAAGCCTCTGAAAGGCAAAGAACATTGTCAATAGGAAAAATGCAACCAACAGACTGAGAACAACATATTGAGAAAAGGTCTTTACCTATATCCAACATAAGGCTAACATCCAAAATATAGAAAGAACTCAAGAACTTAGACTCTAGAAAACCAAATAACCCTATGAAAAATTGCATACAGAGCTAAATAGAGAAATCTCAACTGGGAATTCTCAAATGGCTAAGAAGCACCTAAAAAAAATGTTCAGTCCTCTCAGTCATAAGGGAAATGCAAATAAAAACGACCCTGGAATTACATCTCACTCCGTCTGATGGCTAAAATCAGTAACTCAAGTCACAAAAGATGCTGGTGAGGATGTGAAGGAGGAACACTCCTCCATTGGTGATGTGATTTCAAGCTGGTACAACCTCTCAGGAAATCAGTCCAATGGTTCCTCAGAAAATTAACAAGAATTCTTGAGGACCCAGCTATACCACTCCTGGGCATTTACCCAATTTTTTTAACATATAGAACACATGCTCCACTATTTTTATAACATCCTGATTCATAAAAACCAGAAGATGGGAACAACACAGATGTCCTTTAACAGAGGAATGAACACAGAAAATGTGGGACTTGTGTGCAATGGAGTACTATTTAGATATTAAAAACAATAACTTTATGAAATTCACAGTCAAATAGATGGAACTTAAATATATTATCCTAAGTGACATAATCTAGTTAGGTAAGAACACATATGGTGTGTACTCACTGATAAGTGGATATTAGCTAAAAAGAAGCTTAGAATACCAATGATACAACTCAAAGGTCACATATGAAACCAAAGAAGAAAGAAGCCATGCCAAAGTTTGCATGCTACAGTTCTACTCAGAAGGGGGGACAAAGCTAGTCTGGGGAACTAGAGGGAGATTAGAACCTAAGAGCAGGAGAGGATAGGGAGGGGGGAAAGGGCGTGATTCGGATAAGGGGAAAGATGGGGGAGAAGTATATAGGGTCAAGAAATGGAAAGAACATGTATTATAGTGGGGGAGGGGGAACTGGGGGTTGCTAGTATAAAGTCTCAAATGCCAGGGACTCAAAAGTTCCCAGGACCCACCAAGGAGGACATTAGCCTGGGACCCCAACGAAGAAGTTAGGGCAGAGACTAAAGAAGTAAAAGGGGCTTGCAACTTCATAGGAAGAACAATAATCACCAACTTGACTGTCCAAGGCTCCCAGGGACTAAACCACCAACAAAGAGTACACATAGGGGGACCCATGGCCCCAGTTGTATATGTAGCAGAGGATTGCCTTATTGGGCATTACTGGGAGGGGAGCCCCTTAGTCTGGTAGAGCCTTGATGGCCCAGGGTATGGGAGTTGTAGGGTGCTGAGGCAGGATAAGGGTTTTGTTTAAGGAAAGTGGGAAGTAGAATAACATTTAAAATGTAAATAAGTAATATAACCAATACAAAATGAAAATAGACAGAGACAGTTGAGAAGACTCAGTTGTTGTACTAATAGATGTAGGTGAAAAGCCTGAGGTTAAGCACTTGCTCTTTCTCCAAAGTACATAGGTTCACTTTTCAGATTCCTCAGTGGCCCATAGCCATTCATGACTATAGTTCCATGGAATCTTCTGGCAGACAAGACACTTATAGATATGATATGATAAATAAATAAATAAGTAAATATATAAATAAATAAATTGTTTTCAAGAAAATCTTACAAAGTCTCATCAGCTAATTGTCTCTCAGGTGTTCCTTGTATCCCCTGCCTCTTCTACGTCACTTTAATATTTTGACTATTATTTGTAATTTTTACCGAGAATCTAATGTCTAGAAATTCTTAGAATAGAAGTACAAAAATGTCATATTCATTAATGCTAATAATTTTTACAAGAATGTAATGAAAAGTATATACCATGTGCAGATGTTCTACTGGATAAGTTCATGAATTAATTATAATGACTGTAGTACACACATATCTGAACATTTAAAAATATACATACTAACATGGATTTGACAGACTGATGCTGTGGCTATTCGTTGTGAAGCTATGATGATCTGATGAAAATGTGAATTAAATGTAGGAAGCTTAGCATCATTTGAGAATGGATAGAAAATGTAGGACTTTGGGAATCATGTCTGATGGGAGCAATCTTTTATTATTGTTGTTTCAGGAAGACCCCTTGGTAATTCTCATGCATATTAAATTTCTTTAAAACTGATAAATCTAAAACACAAAACTTTCCACTATTACAATATCTGATTTATGTAAATTTGGTAATGCTTTTATTCGACATTTTGCCAGAAGACTAAAATCAAGATGAGAAAAGGTTATTTCTCGTTCTGAATGACTTGTTCTTTATTATAGTGGGCTACATATGGCTATTTTAATTTAATCCTATAATGTACCTTGAGGACATTTCCACCTACACCCCATAACCTCCTGGTTTCTTCTCCATCTCCCTTCTGTTAGCATCAGACAATATTAGTAATATTAGACACATAGTAAGGATATCATGATTATATGTGTCAGTAAAACATCTATAACCCATAATTGAGGCAAAACATAATATGCATCTTTCTAAGACTTATTTAGTCTACTTGGTAAGATAATCATTAGTAGCATCCATTTTTATTTCTAACAATACAATTTGGTTCATTTTACAGTTGAATAAATATCTATGAAGATAATCTGCATTTTTTAATCTATGCTTTTGCTGACAGGTTTCTAGGATGGTCCCGAAACTCAGCTAGTACTCCTGCTGCTGCAAAAATATTGTGCTGGCAACACGTTGGTACATTTATTTGTAACATTTACATAAACCTGCAGTAGTGGAATATAGTAATTACAAGTTACTATATTCTGAATTTTGGAAACCTCTGTGCTGAATTACATACTAGCTGGATTAGCTCAGAATCCTACCAGGGGTAGGATATGAACACTAGAGTTTGTTGGTTCTACCCAATTTTTACCCAAACACTATTTCCTGTATTTCTACTCCTCCTAATTCCCTTAACCTCCTCTCTCACCCATATCTACTCCTCCATATTCCTAAAAATGAGAGAGAAAAAGAAAAATTAGGCCTCCCAGGGATATAAATCAAGCATAGCATAACAAATTACTATAAGACTAGGCACAAATCATGTCAAGGTTGGATGAGGTTTACTCTGCAGGAGTGAAAGGGCCCTTGAGCACAGATAGAAGAGTCAGAGATACCCACATGCCCACAGGGAAGTGCCCTACAAGAACTCTAAACAACACAAGCCAAATGACCTTGGAAAGGTGCGGAGAGATCGAGTTAAGACTTGATGTCTCAGGGACATGAAGGGATTGCAGGAGCTCCGCCTGCTCCCAGCACCAGGCCCCTCTCACATAGCCACATTCTCCACAGAGAGAGTTGTGACCATCAGTCCCATAGGGGATGTGCCCTCAAGTCCCTCCACATGTAGATGAGGTATCCCCAGCATGTACTCCAACCCACCCCAAAAACTCTATATGAGATTCTATCCAGAAGGAATAAAGGTGTGTGAGAATTACTTCATCTGAGAGCATCTGACACAAGAGCAGTTGACACTGCCTGGGAAGCGAATGCTTTTCTGATGTATTTACCACCGGAAGCTCCCCTGTGCTCAGCTCACTTGGCATGGCTGAATGCAGTCAGTGCAGTGTCTCCGCAACAGCAGCTGCCCAAGCTTAGAGGCACCGAAGCAGCAGCTTCTGTGGAGGTAGCAACAGCTGGAGCAGCAGCAGCGGAGGAGGCTGTGGAATGACTTCCCTGTCACTGCTTTGCTCTTTCCCCTTCACTTCAACTTTCCCACCAGGCAGGAAAAATATCCCCATGGGTAGCCGCCAGTACACAGAACACCAGAGAGGTATGGAAGGGGGAAATATAGAAAGAGACGACTGGAATTGGGCATGATGTAGAAACCTAATGCAGTGAGAATTCCCTGGGATTTACAAGAGTAACCCTATTGAAGTCCCCTAGTTATAAGGTATGGAGCTGAACTAGCCATCTGCCATAATCAGGCCAGGCTCTCAGCAACTGGAATGGGAGATCGACCTTTGACCTACAATAGGCTCTGCATATAAGATATGCTGAAGTAATGCTAGTGTAGAACTTGTTGACACGGTCAACCAATGATTAGTCTAACCTGAGGGTCATGTCAGGAGAGGGAGACAGTGCTGAAGCTCTAACACTGCATTGATGGTGAGAAACAAAATCTTAGTCAGAGCAGAGACCCAGGACAGATCCAAGCATAACTGGATATATATATATATAATATATATATATCCAGTTATATATATTATATATATAATATATATATATATTATAAAGAATATATAATATATATATAATAAATAATATATATATAATATAAAGAAGTCAAAGATATCCTGTTGTACTCACAGATCAGCATCTATCCCAGTTGTCATGAGGGAGCCATTGTCCAGCAATTTTCAGGAGCATATGAAGAGACCTACAGTAAAACACCAGACAAAGCCAGGAAAACCCCTCAGAAGAGGGGAGTGAGGGAATCTTAGGAACTGGACAGCACATGGGCACTACAACCCACAGAATAAAATGAGCAGGGCTCATAGGCAATCACAGAGACTGAAGGTAAAATTATGGACCCTGCTTGTTGTTAATTAGTATCACTGTGACTGAGGTGTGATGTAACGTCAATGTACACTTACATTGCATTTATCAGCTGGATAGATAAAACTGTTTTCTTGTTTATTAACTGTTGGTTTCACACTTCATGAAAATGTCTGATTTCAGTAGCTTATTTAACAACTCATTGTTTGGTTTATTATGGTTTAGTTTTTTTGTTTGTTCTATACAATAATCTTTGTCAGATATATAAGCATCAGATATTTTATTCTACTCTTTATTCTGTCTCCTTTTTTGACAAAATATTGCTTTTTGCTGTTCAGAAGCTTTTTATTGCAATCAGATCTCATTTGTCAATTGTAAGAATTCATTACTTTCCATGTAACCAAATTTTATTCCCCAGATCCTTCTCTATGACTATCATTTGAAACCTTATTCCTTTAAGAATTTCAGTATCAGCTAGTGATTTCTTTTTTTTTTTTGTTTTATTTGTTTCTTGGCTTTTTGTTTGTGTCTTAATGTCCTTGCTTTTTTCTTTCAGGATTTCTTTCTGTCTTTCTTTACTGGTTCATTTTTTTTCTGGCTCATCTGCTGTTTGTTTGTTTTGTCTTGCTTTTTTGGCTCATTATTTTATTTGTCCTTCTCCTCTCATATAATACATCCCAAATGACCCTCCATGCCCTCTCTTCCTCCCAGGTTTCTCACCCCTCCTTCCTCCCATAACTACTACTTCTTAAATTAAGAATCTTTTATACATTTCAAGTGAACTATCACACAGGATGAGAACTAGTGATCAATATAATTTTATTTTTTATACTCGATATGTAATTTACCCAGCACCATTTGCTGGAGATGCAATATCTGCTCTTCAATGAGTATATTTGGAGTCTGTCGACAATACAGTGGTTGTAGCTGCATGGGTTTATTTTAGGTTCCTCTTTTGTACTTCACTAATCTTTCTCATATCAAGTACTATGTTGCTTGCTTCTGGATATGACCCTATAGTGTAACTTACAATCCACTATGAGGATACTTTCAGCTTTGTCCATTACTTAAAGTGGTTTTGTTGGCTGAGGTCTTCCTTGCATTCATGTGAAGCTTATAGCTATTTTCATTTATGTATCTGTATACCAGGACTTTTTAATTTTGCTGGGTATGAAATCACCTCAGAAGATTGGTTTTGCTGGTATAGCTATTTTAAGTGCTACTATATTTTGAAAATATGGGGGCATTTTTCATATGCAGGTGTCTTTCTCAGCCTTTTAAAAGTTTTCACTGTGTAAGTCTTTAAATTAACTAACCAGCTTAATTGCCATATTTTTCATAAAAGAATGATTTAGACAATCTTCTACATTTTTTCTCAGGATGTTTATTATAAAAATATATAAGAGATTCTGCCAGATTAGACACATCCTCTCTCACTGAGCCCACACAGGCAGCTAGGCCATGAAGTCAATATATATATATATATATATATATATATATATATATATGCATCTGGGTCCTCATGCGTCAATGTATGTTCCTTGGTTGGTGGC
The DNA here is from genome assembly GCF_963924665.1 of Micromys minutus. Classification (NCBI taxonomy): domain Eukaryota; kingdom Metazoa; phylum Chordata; class Mammalia; order Rodentia; family Muridae; genus Micromys; species Micromys minutus. The sequence goes on from NC_137985.1 coordinate 13,943,032, forward strand.
TCAGACTCTGGGAGCTCCCACAGGTCCACGTTTGTTGACTTTATTGGCTTCCTATGGAGTTCCCATGTACTACAGGACCTTCAATTACTTCCCCAACTCTTCCATAAATGCTTCTGACATCTGTCTAATGTTTGTCTCTGGGTCTCTGAGACTGTTTCAGTCAGCTGCATTGTACAACCTCTCAGAGGACAGTTATAATAGGCTTCTTACTGCAAGCCTATCAAAATATTATTGTTAGGGATTGGTGCTTGCCCATGAGATGGGTTTTGAATTGTGCCAGTTATTGTTTTGCCCTTCTTTGGGGTCTCTGCCCTTTCCCTACATTTTTTTTTAGACAGAATAAATTTGGAGTGGAAACTTTTGTGAGTTGTTTGGTGTCCTTATCCCTCCACTAGGAGTGTTTCCTGGCTACACAAGGAGGCTCTTTGAGTTTTATATCTTCCCTATCAGGGACCTTTGCTGTGTTTACCCAAATTGACTACTGAAAGGCTCTTCTCCAGGTCTCTGTGACTTCCTAGGGATTCTCCATTACCTTACACCCAGTAGCTGAAGACTTCTATTCATTGCCCTGGCCCTCTGGATCTCTCTCCTGTGTCTCATGGCATCTGATCCTCCCTTTCTATTCTTCTATCCTTTTCCTTCCCAACCTACTTCTCTTCTGCCCTCTGACTCATATGACAATTTTGTTTCCCCTTAATAGAATGATTCAATCATCCTTGCTCAGGTATTCCTTCATTCTTAACTTCTTAGGATCTTTGGAGTGTATCATGTGAGTGTTGTACTTTATGGCAAATATCCACTTACCAGTGAGGATATACCATGCATGTACTTTTGTAGTTCCATTCACTTGCCTGCAAATTTTGTGATGTTCTTGTTTTAAATAACTGAATAGAATTCCATTCTGTAAATGAACATTATTTTCTGTATCCATAATGAGGGGCATCTGGGTTACAAATCTGGGCAACAAGTTCTGGCTGTTACAAATCAAGCTGCTATGAATATAGTAGAGCAAATATATTTTGGGGGTATGGCAGAGTATCTTCAGGGTATATGTCCAGTAACAGTATAGCTGGGTCTTCAGGTACAACTATTTCCAATTTTCTGAGAAATCACCAGATTGAGTTCCAAAGTGGTTATACCAGTTGCAATCTTACCAGAAATGGAGGAGTGAACCTCTTTCTCCGCATCTTTGCCAGCACGTGCTATTGCTCAAGTTTTTATTTTAACAATTGTGATTGGAGACTCCATTTATTGAAGGAACTTGTTTTTTCTGTTGTGTGATTTTTAACTCATGGCTAAAAATTAATTGTCCATGGGGGGGTCATTTTTGGGGTCTTTGATTTAATTGCAAAGAATAACCTCTTTGTTTCTCTATCATGCATTTTTCACTATTGCACTATAGTAAGCAAGAGACCAAAGATGATGATTCCTCCAGAGGCTCTATTCTTGTTCAAGATGAGTTTTGATGTCCTGTTTTTTGTTTATTTGTTTGTTTTCCTATATGAAGCTGATAATTGATCTTTTAAGGTCTGCAAATAATTTCATTGACATTTTGGTGTGAATCACACTAAATATGTAGATTACTTAGGAAAAATGGCCATTGTCACTGTGCTAAACCTAACAAACTATGAGAATGAAAGATTTTTCCAACTTCTGATATCTTTTTCTTCTTCTTCTTCTTTTATGATTGATTTCTTTTAGAGATTAATTTCTTTTAATTGAATAACTTTATTTTAAAAAATAAAGATAAATATACAGATTTTAAGCATTTTTGCATAAAAGTATGCAAATACATTTTTGTCAGTACTTTATCTTTTTAAAGGTTTGATAGTGTGCATTAAGATCTTACTAGTGACAATTAGCATAAAGTACATGTAAAACAAGATTTAACCTGAAATAGTCAAAGATTTATTGGTGTGTAACAATAAACTATAATGTTTTTTCATTTTTTTTGAATTTCATATAGTCTGTGAGTTGTTTCTGGGATGTTCAAACTTTCTGGGGTTAGTGTCCAATTCTCAGTGACTAAATATTATGTCTGTTGTTTTGGGATTGGGTTATCCCACTCAGGATGATATTCTCTAGATGCATCCATTTTCTTAAGAATTTCATAAAGTCATTGTTTCTGATAGCTTAGTAGTAATCCATTGTGCAAATGTACCACAATTTTTGTATCCATACATCTACTGAAGGACATCTGGGTTCTTTCCAGATTCTAGCTATTATATATAGAAATGCTATAAACTTTGAGGTGCATGTGTCTTTGTTGTATGTTGGAGCTTCTCTGGGGTGTATGCCCAGAAGTGGAATAACTTGGTCTTTAAGTAGTACTATATCCAAATGTCTGAGGAATCACCAGAATGATTTCCAGAGTGGTTGTACCAGTTTACTACCCCACCAACAGAGGAGAAGTGCTCCTATTTCTCTGCATCCTCACGAGCATCTGCTGTCATTTGAATGTTTGATCTTAGACAATCTGAGTGGTATGAGGTAGAATCTCAAGATTGTTTTGATTTGCATTACCCTGATGGCTAATGATGAGGAGTACTTCCTTAGATGCTTCTCAGACATTCGATATTCCTCAATTGAGAACTTTTTGTTTAGCTCTGTACCCCAATTTTTAATATAACCATATTTGATTCTCTGGTGTCTAGCTTCTTGAGTTCTTTGTATATCTTCGATATTAGGCCTCTATCTGATGCGGGTTGGTAAAGATCTTTTCAAATTGTGTTGGCTGCTGTTTTGTTTTCTTGACAATGTCCTTAGCCTTACAGAAACTTTGCAGTCTTGTTAAGTCCAATTTATTAATATTTGACCTTAGAACACGAGCCATTGGTGTTCTGTTAAGGAAATTTTTTCCTGTGTCTATGTGTTCTACGGTTTTCCCTAATTTCTCTTCTGAAAATTTCAGTGTACCTGGTTTAATGTGGAGATCTTAGATTCATTTGGCCTTGACCTTTCTACAAGGTGATAAAAAAGGATATGATTTCATTCTTCTGCATGCTGAGTGACAGTTAGACCAACTCCATTTGTTGAAGAGACTGTCCTTTTTCCACTTCATGTTTACAGATTCTTTGTCAAAATCAAGTGACCATATAGGTGAGGGCTCATTTCTGGATCTTCTATTCTCTTCCATTGATCCACGTGCCTATTTCTGTACCAGTACCATGCAGTTTTCAGCACAATTGCCTTGTAATATAGCTTGAGGTCAGGGATAGTGATTCCCACAGATGTTTTCTTGTTGTTAAGGATGGATTTCACTATTCTAGGTCTTTCGTTATTCCAGATGAAATTGCACATTGCTCTTTCCAACTCAATGAAAATTGGGTTTGAATTTTGGTGGGGATTGTATTTAATCTGTAGATAGATTTTGGTAAGATGGGCATTTTTACAATGCTGATTCTTCCAATCCGTGAGCATGGGATATCTTTCCATTTTCTGAGATCTTCCTCGATTTCCTTATTTAGAGATATGAAGTTCTTGACATACAGTTCCTTCACTTGATTAGTTAGAGTCACACCAAGGTATTTCATATTTTTTGTGACTATTGTGAAGGGTATCTTTTCCCTAATTTCTTTCTCTGCATGATTGACCTTTGAGTAGAGGAAGGCTACTAATTTATTTGAGTTAATTTTATATCCAGCCATTTTTCTGAACTTGTTTATTAGCTGTAGGAGTTCTCTGGTAAAATTTGTGGGATCGATTAAGTACACTATCATGTCATCTGTAAATAGTGATCTTTTTACTTCTTCCTTTCCAAATTATATCCCTTTTATTTCCTTTTGCTGTCTAATTGCTCTGACCAGGACTTCGAGTACTATGTTTAATAGGTAAGGGGAGAGTGGGCAGCCTTGTCAGATCCCTGATTTTAGTGGGATTGCTTCAAGTTTCCCACCGTTAAGTTTGATGTTGGCTGTTGGTTTGCTGTATATTGCTTTTATTATATTTAGGTATCTTCCTTGGATTCCTGTTCTTTCCAAGACCTTTAACATGAACGGGAGATTAATTTTTTCAAATGCTTTCTCAGCATCTAGTGAGAAGTCCATGAAGTTTTTTCTTTGAGTTTGTTTATATGGTAGATTACGTTGATGGATTTCCGTATATTAAACCATCCCTGCATCCCAGGGATGAAGTCTCCTTGATCATGGTGAATGATTGTTTTGATTTGTTCTTGGATTCTGTTTGCTAGGATTTTGTTGAGTATTTTTGCAACAAGGTTGATAAGTGAGATTGGTCTGAAGTTCACTTTCCTTGTTGGTTGAAAATCTACTTTATTCAATATTAAAATGGCCACTCCAACTTGCTACTTGGGTCTGTTTTTTTGGAAAGTTTTTTTTCCCAACCTTTTACTCTGAGATAGTGTCTGTCTTTGTCTCTGTGATGAGTTTTTTATATGCAGCAAAATGCTGGGTTTTGTTTATGTATCCTGTCTGGTAGCTTATATCTTTTTATTGGGGAATTGAATCTATTTATGTTAACAGATATCAAGGAATAGTGGTTGCTGTTTCCTGCTATTTTTACTTTTGGAGATAGAATTGTGCCTGTGTGTCTTTCTTCTTTTGGTTTTCTTGCTTAGGAGTTTTCTTGTTTTTACTAGAATGTAGTTCCCCTTCTTGTATTGGGTTTTCCCCCTATAATTTGTTGTAGTGCTAGGTATGTGGTCAGACATTGTTTAAATTTAGTTTAATCTTGGAATATCTTGGGCTTGCTGTCTATGGTGAATGAGAGTTTTGTTGGGTATAATGCTTGGGCTGACACTTTTGTTCTTTAGGGTCTGCATGATGATTGTCCAGGATCTTCTAACTTTCATAGTATTCTGTTAAGTGTCATTCTGATTGGTCTGCCTTAATATGTTACAAGACCTTTTTCCCTTACTGCTTTTAGTATTCTTTCTTTGATTTGGGCACTAAGCATTTTGACCATTATGTGTTGTGAGGAATCTCTTTTCTGGTTCACTCTATTTGGAGTTCTATAGGCTTCTTTTATGCTTATGCTCATCTCATTCCTAAATGTAGGAAAGTTTTCTTCTATAATTTTGTTGAAGATATTTACTGTGCCTTTTAGTTAACATTCTTCTCCTTCTTCTATTCCTATTATCCTTAAGTTTTGTTTTTTCATTGTGTCCTGTATCTCCTGGACATTTTGGGTTAGGAGCTTTTTGGTTTTTGCATTTTTTCTGACTGTTTTGTCTATGTTTTCAATGTTGTCTTCGGCCCCTGAAATTTTCTCTTCCATCTCTTGTAGTCTGTATTATATGCTTGCATTTGTGACTCCTGATTTCTTTTTCAGGTTGTATACCCCTATGGTTGTCTCTTTTAGTGTTTTCTTTATTGTTTCCATTTCCATTTTAAATTTCTTCTTCAATTTTTTTATCTCTTTGGTTCTGTTTTCCTCTAGTTCTTTGAGTTCTTTGAATGTTTTTCTGGTTTCCTCTTTAAAAGCTTCTATTTCTTTATGCGTTACCTCCTGTTTTTGTATAAGGATCTCTATCATCATCTTGAGGTAGGATTTTGGGTCTGAGTCTTCTTTTTCTGGATTGTTTGATATTCTGCTGTTTGCTGTGATGCGAGAGCTGGGTTCTGGTGTTGCCAGTTTGTCTTGGTTTCCCTGGGGTACTTTCTTTCACTTTCCTCTTCCCATCAAGTTGTCTGTGATTATATGTGGTCTTGTTGTCAGTGATTGGTTCTCGTCTCTCCCTTGTATCTGGCCTGTGTCCTGGATCTCCACTGTTCTTGGTGGCAGATGGCTTGAGTGTTTGTTCTACATGCACAGGCCACCAGCTGGAAACACACACCCCAAAGCAGGGTACCTGCTTCCCTGAACAAATGGGGGAGGGGCACTTTCATCACTCTTGGCATAGATCTCTCTGTTTTCTGGCTACTCAGAGTACTGTCTCACCAGGCCTGTATCCCTGGGTCTCCCTGATATCTTTTGTATTTCTTACTTCAAGGACTTGAAGTTCTTGTCATACATATCTTTTACTTGCTTGGATAGAGTTACATCAAGATATTTTATATTATTTTTAGCTATTGTAAATGGTATTGCTTCCCTAATTTCTTTCCCTGCTCACTTCTCATTTGTATAAACAAGAGCTACTGATTTTATTGAGTTAATTTTATACCCAGCTAATTTGCTGAAGTTGCTTATCAATTGTAGTTCTATAGTGAAATTTTAGGGATTGCTTATATTTTCTATAATATTGCTGTGAGTAATGATGCCTTAATTTTGTCCTTTTAAGTTTGTATTTCTTTGATCTCCTTTTGTTGTCTTATTTCTTTAACTATAATATCTAGTACTATATCGAATGGGTAAGTAGAGAAACTTAGTACTATGAGTTTTCCTGTTGGTGCTCTTTTCTTTGTGCCTTCATTCAATATTGTGAATTAGAAATATTTCCTGCCCTGTGATCTTTCATGCATCAAACTTTACGAATGGGGACTGTTCAACATGCAAGTCAAATGCAATCCTGTAAACCAAGATTTTTGAACTTTTATTACCTTATTGGACCTTTAAACACATTGCCCTTAGAATTGAGTTTCTGGTACAACTGCATTAAGTAAAACAATGTAGTTTTCATTTCCTATGTTTTTTCTTATTTTCTCTCCCTCTCTTTCTCCCTCCATCCCCTCTTTCTGTCCCTCTCTGTCGCTCTGTCTCTTTCTGTCTCTTTCTTTCTCTTCCTCTCCCCCTCTTTGTCTTTGTCTCTGTCTGTCTGTCTGTCTGTCTCTCTCTGTCTCTGTCTCTCTCTCTCTCCCTCTTTCTCTCTCTCTCACTCTCTCTCTCTCTCTCTCTCTCTCTCTGGGGATTGTTTTGTTAGTGGGAACATAGAACCATAGATGGCAGTACCTGACTAACTAAGCAGCAGGCATGTAAAGTGATATGCTTTACTCTCAGAGAGCCACACATGAATCTCATCCTCCACATCTAAGACTGGTCTATTGACTCTGCCCATACAGCTTCACTAAACTTATATCTCCATAGCAATTCTCTCCAGTTTTTAATAGAACCACTGTGTATTAGAGAGGAAACTATAGGTCATTATCAGTTCTCACTAACTTAAGGTAGAGCCCTGTAAGTTTTCTGGCCTTAACACAAATTGTGTATCCAGTTATTAATATACTAGTTAGCTATTTTCACAGGACTGGGGAGAGAGGCATCTCTAGCATTTAGCTTTCTGGAACCAAATGGAATAATTGTGGCTTCATTACTATTTCTCTCTAATTTGTGAAGATCTCACATCTCAATAAATTGGATTATAGGTATTATCTGGTAAAGTAATAGAGATTTTATTATTTGTTCTATTACCCCAGCTCTTTGCTTTTACTAATCTCAAGACTAGAAATTCAATCCACCATCTTACCTGCAAAGAGAAATTCTTAGTTTTTAACATTAGAAAGTAACATGTATTTCATATCAATGTCTACTGTATAACAGTGCAGTGTTTATCATATTTCATATTATTATTTATGTATGTATATATCTACATATTTACTGGACATTAGACTTAAAATACTTGGTGAGCTCTTAAAGCCTATATAGATTCAGGTGTGGTGGTTCACACTTCCAATCTTAAGATGATGGTGGTACATGACTTTAATCACAGAACTTGGAAGGCAAGAACAGATAAATCTCTGACTTTAAAGCCAGCCTGGTCATAGAGTAAGTCCCAGGACACATAAGGCTACACAGATACTTTATCTCAAGAAATATAAGGAAAGAAAATAGTGAGTTTAAGACTAACATGAGCAACAGAGAGTTTCCAAGACCGGTCAGTCTTACACAATGGGACGTGTTGCATGTAATTTTAAGACATGCAGCTCTTAAGATATCATCTGAGAACAGCCTTGGCCATATTGCCAGCTGGTGTTTTACTGAGAACATACCCTCATTCCTCTGTTTCTCCGGCTGGTTTTGCCAAGCTTCCAACAACTGCCCTTCCTGCAAACGCTGGCAGCTAACTAGTTAGCAGTACTAGCTAACTGCCTCAGCTGCCTGCTTTCTTCTCTTGTCCCATTTAGCCCTATGGAAGTAAAACTCTAGAGACTTTTATTATTTTAAAACTTACCAGATAACTCAATTGCTGGACAAAGAATTTAAATGCATCAGCTAACCTATGTGGAAGTCTGCCAGTGTCAGAAGCTGCCACTGGTTCAAGTAGCACCCAGACTTTACACGGTGTCCTGTGCTCCTCTCTTGAAAACCTGGCCAAAAAGTCCTTTCTCTGTTTCTTCCTGCTGAGACCTAGAAAACTGACCCAATGATTAGCTTTTGCCATCTATATTAACATAATTAAGAAACAATTAGGGAACCAGATTTCATTATCAGCTCCTCCCCCTACAGGAACCAGTATTGAGAAGTTATTCTGTACCCCATATGAACAAAAAAAGGAAGTAGGAAAATCTACTCACTAAATTTAAAAAAATAACAAAAGCAAAGATTTAAAAGATAAGAAATATCTTGAATACTGAAACAAATAACTTTCTCTGTGTCCTCTCTGTTCCTCACCACTACAAACAAGCTTTTCTGTCATCACAACTGCCCACTGAGTAGTTTGTCAAAAAGAGAAAGGAAGCATGACAGATGGGAGGAAAGTCAGAAATGGCTAATTTGGATAGGAAATTGAACTGGATTATAATAAATGTTGGTGCTGAGAAAAACTATCTCCATCTTATGGATCAAGTTGCATATGCAATTTTCCCCCAAAATAGCAGTGAAACCTTTCACGCTAGAATGTGGCATAAGTAGTTTTGTGTTTTAGATAATCTGCTTTGACAGCACTGTAGAAGAGATACCGGAAAGGAGAACAGAATTTTATAAATTTGTACAGAAAAACTAAATATATTTTCTTGCCAAAGTCTAGGCAACTTTTGGCATATTGGGCTTAGTTGAGTCTATGACAACATAGAGAAATAAAAACAAAATATAGAGGTAGCGTTTACAATTTAAAAAATCTCAACAAACACTTTTGATATTCTGGCATGCGATTTTAATGAATGAGTCTTTCTTTTCCTGACAGAAATACTAATCCGGGGAGGATATCAAGTGGAACCTTCTGGATTGTAGAAATAATGTGTAAAATATACATCAATCATTGCAGCAAGTTTAAATTTGAAAGTGTAAGTCAGAGATTCTGAAGGGACTTTGTGCAAATGACATTATGCTATTATGTTGTGGCTAAATCATGTATAAAAAAGGTACTGTGGGTTTAATGTTGCTTCTGTAAAAGATAAGTTACTTTTTAATATTTTAGAATTCATGATGATCTAATGAATGGTAAACAAGAAGATTGATTATAGAGATATTCTTTTTACTGACTTCAGAAACATTTGCTCAGAATACCCATCTGGCAAGTGTAATTCTGCTCTGATGAGGGAAGAAGGGAGGACCTTAGATGGTGTGTAATTGCAGTGAAAAGACTCCCATGACCATGGCAGCTATTATTTGAAAAAAGATTAATTGAGGCTTGCTTATACTGTCAAAGTTTCAGTCCATTGTTATGATGACCATGGCAGTATGAATGAAGACTTGATGCTGGAGAGTAATTAAGAGATCTATAAGTGAATCAGCAGATAGAAACACAGAGGCACTGGGCATGGTTTTCACATCTAAAACCTCAAAATCCATCACCAGTGACACACTTTGCCTACAAGGCTACACCACTAAATTTTCTAAATTCTCTCCAATGGTAAGGGGCCGCTGCCAACGCCCTTTAAAGGTGGCACTGGCTTTCAGGCCATGAATCAGCAAAAGACTGACAAACAACCTAAGAGCGCATGTGTGAAAAGCAAGGCAAGCAAAAGTCACCGCCCATCCCGGGGTGTAGTTGTCAGGCCACCAGCAGGCAGCCAATCAGGTAGAGACACACTTCCCCAAGGGTATAAAACTGGGTGCTTTTCCTCCATCACTCATAATAACGCTTTGCTGCAGAAGGATCCTTGTGTACCAAATCTGTTCTTGCTGGCAAGACAGTGGCGCGGGACATCCAATAACAACACTCTCTGATAAACAGGCATCTAAATATGAGATTATGTAAGGATTCATTCTTATTCAAATTACCAAAGAAAGGCAGGAATGTTGATCTCTTTTAGATGGCTGTATAAATACTAGCCCTCATATGTAATTAACCTCAGGTAGGAGATTTGCTCCTATTTATCACATAAGAATGATTTCTGACAAGAGCTTCTACACTACAAATACATGAACTTATTAGTGGATTCCTTTATTTATAAAATTGAACAACTTTATATTAGGGGCAAATATAAAAGATCTAATACACTTGCTAATTTGAAGCTATGAGTATATTTGTATAAACAGCTTGCAAAGAGATATTTTGTCCTTACCGCTTTCTTAAAAAAAAGGGGGGGGGATATATTTACAGATTTTTAAAGGCATTTTGGTATAACATTATGTGAATAACTTTGTCATTAATTCTTTTAGAGATCTGATAGCATGCACAGAAATCACACTAGTTGCCATAAGTATGAAGTATATGTAGGAGAGAATGTAACATAGAAACAGATTTCTTGTTGGGTTTAGATTAAGCATAATGATCTGTGAGTACCGAAAATTGCCACAAGGCTATTATTTTAGCTCTTAGATTATTAATGATTTGAGGTTCAGGTGTACCACACTCTGACAGTGCTATTCTTTTTTTTTTTACCATAAAATGGACTGAGGCTTTCTTTCTTTCTATTTATTTTTTTGACCTTTGTTTCTCTTGAGCTTCATATAGTCTGTGAATTGGTTCTGGAGTGTTCAGTGCTTTTTGGGATTAGTATCAAATTATAAGTGACTGCATATTATGTCTGTTCTTTTGTGACTGGGTTACCTCACTCAGGATGATATTCTCTAGATGCATCCATTTCTTAGGGATTTAATCAAGTCATTCTTTCTGATAGCTGAGTAGTACCCCATTGTGTAAACATACCACAATTTTTCTGTACATTCATCTATTGAAAGACATCTGGGTTCTTTCCAGATTCTGGCTACTATAAATTGGGCTGCTCTGAACATTGTGGTACATGTGTCTTTGTTGTATGTTGGAGCATCTCTGGGGTACATGCCCAGAAGTGGAATAACTGGATCTTCAGATAGTATTATGTCCAATTTTTTGAGGAACTGCCAGACTGAAATCCAGAGTGGTTGTACCAGTTTACAACCCCACCAACAATGGAGAAGTGTTCCTCTTTCTTCACTTCCTTGCCAGCATCGGTTGTCATCTGAATTTTTGATCTTAGCCATTCTGACCAGTGTGAGGTGAAATTTCATGGTTGTTTTAATTTGCATTTCCATGATGACTAAGGATGTCCAGCACTTCCTTAGATGCTTCTCAGTCATTCGATATTCCTCAATTGAGAACTTTTTGTTTAGCTCCGTAACATATTTTTAATAGGATTATTTGATTCTCTGGTGTCAAACTTCTTGAGTTCTTTGTATACCTTGGATATTAGCCCTCTATCAGATGTGGGGTTGGTAAAAATCTTTTCCCAATCTGTTGGCTGCCCTTCTGTTTTCTTGACAGTGTCCTTAGCCTTACAGAAACTTTGCAATCTCATTAAGTCCCATTTGTCCATCTTTGACCTTAGAGCACAAGCCATTGGTGTTTTGTTCAGGAAATTTTCCCCTGTACCTATGTGTTCTAAGGTTTTCCCAACATTCTCTTCTAATAGTTTCAGTGTACCTAGTTTAATGTGGAAATCTTTGAACAACTTGCACTTGAGCTTTGTACAAGGAGATAAGAAAGGGTCTATTTTTGTTCTTCTGTATGCTGAGTGCCTATTTAACCCACACCATTTGTTGAAGAGGCTGTTCTTTCTCCACTGAATGTTTACAGATCCTTTGTCAAAAATCAAGTGCCCATATGTGTGAAGCTCATTTCTGGATCTTCTATTCTATTCCATTTTTCCACGTGCCTATCGCTGTACCAGTACCATACAGTTTTTAACCTAATTGCCTTGTAATATAGCTTGAGGTCAGGGATGGTGATTCCTGAAAATGTTTTCTTGTTGTTGAGGATGGATTTCGATATTATAGGTTTTTTGTTATTCCAGAAAAACTTTCACATTGTTCTTTCCACCTCTATGAAGAATTGGGTTTGAATTTTGGTGGGGACTGCATTGCATCTGTAGATTGCTTTTGGTAAGATGGCCATTTTTACAATGTTGATTATTCCAATCCATGAGCATGGGAGATTTTTTTCTATTTTCTGAAATCGTCCTTGATTTCCTTTTGCAGAGTTTTGAAGTTCTTGTCATACAGGTCCTTCACTTGCTTAGTTAGAGTCACAGAAAGGTATTTCATATTGTTTTACAGAGAGATATTATTCACACCTAAACCAAGGCTCTTACTTTATCTGAAACACCATCAATAGTCTGCAAGATTGGCGATTTACTTCTAAACTGAGAACAGTCTATTATTTAGTGTCTTTAAATGCTGTATTCTCAGTTTTCTCTGTTTGTATGTGATCAGTTTCTTTCATTGTATAGTATAGTTTAATCTTACTTTAAAATTTTCTATAATTGGTGGTGTTTCCTATGTACCTTGTATGTTAGCAAGGCACTCTGTGATCTCCAATTATTCCTTTCTTGATTTAGTATATACAGTACCACAACCCTTTACAATGGATAAATATACACAGCTAATAGTAGACAAAATGATCTCTTCTGGTCTGCTTGAGATTACATACACAAGTAGCATATGCAAAATTACTCCCTCTCTCTCTCTCTCTCTCTCTCTCTCTCTCTCTCTCTCTCTCTTTCTCTCTCATTCACACACACACACACACATACATACACACAAACATAAGCATACATACAACATGTATACACACATACACATTTCTAATAACAGTGTGGCATAACCTTCCTGTGCATCTCCATGGCCTTTTATATTGCTTTATTAAACACACACACTCATGTTTAAAGTTAAAACCTATGACATTACATTTCCATTTTCTGGAATGTCATAAAACTTTAAGTATTTGGAAGTGTGTACTAGTACTAGCAAAGTTCTTTTTAAATGAGACGATGAGAGATGAGAATATAACATTTTTTCTGTTACATTGTTTGTGAGGAGGTGACATAGCTTTGAATCAAAGAAGTTCTAAAAGCAAAAAGTAAGCCTTTGGATTTAAAATTAACTCACACAAATTATTAGCCTTCCTCCACTCAAATGATAAACAGGCTGAGAAAGAAATTGGGAATGGACACCCTTCACAATAGAAAAAATTATATAAAAAAACCTTGCCATGATCATAACCAAGCAAGTGATAGATCTGTATGAAAAGGACATCAAGTCTCTGAAGAAGAAAATTGAAGATCTCAGAAAATGGAAAGATTTACCATGCTCATGGATTGTAAGGATCAACATAGTAAGATGACTATCTTGCCACAAGACATCTACAGATTTTTGCAAATTCATATGGAATAACAAAAAAACTCAAGATAGGGAAAAATATTCTAAACAATAAAAAAACTACTGGAGAAATCATGATCCACGACATCAAGCTCTATTACACAGTAATTTAATAAGAACTGTATGGTATTGCTGCATAGACAGGCAGTTGATCAATGGAACAGAACTAAAGACCTAAAAATGAACCCACCCACCTATGGTAACTTGTTTTTTGAGATAGGAGATAAAAACATTCAATGATAAAAATACAGCCTCTTCAACAAATGGTGCTGTTTCAACTGGCAGTCAGCATGCAGAAGAATGCAAGTTGATCCATTCTTATCTCCTTGTACAATGCTCAAGTGCAACTGATTCAAAGAACTCCCTAGAAAACCAGGTACGCTAAAACTAATAGAAGAGAAAATAGGGAAGAGCTTAGAATACATAGGCATGGGAAAAATTTTCTTGGACAGAACTCCAATGGCTTATGCTCTAAGATCAAGAATTGACAATGGGAATTCATGAAGTTGCACAGTTTTGTAAGTCAAAAGACATTGTCAACAGGACAAAATGGCACCCAACAGACCGGGAAAAAATCTTTACCAATACTACATCTGATAGAGGGCTAATAACCAATATATATATATATACATACATACATACATATACATATATACATATATACATATATACATATATACATACATACATATATACATACATACATATATACATATATACATATATACATATATACATATATACATATATACATATACACATATACACATATACACATATACACATATATACATATATACATATATACATATATACATATATACATTTATACATATATACATATATATGTATGTGTGTGTATATATATATATATATATATATATAAAACTCAAGAAGTTAGACTACAGACAATCAAACAATCCTATTAAAAATGTGGTACAAAGTGAGGGCTGGGTCACTGGCGTTAGGACTTGAGATCTGCCCAGGAAAGGCAGTGCTCCTATATATCAGCCACATAGGCTCCTTTCCACCTGGACTAGCAGAGAGACTGGAGCATAAGACCAGTAAGATAACACTGGCAGTTCTCAGAACACAGAGAGTGCTGTGCTCTCTGGAAAAGGGTCCTTTCTGGCCAACAGTGAGGACCAGGTCTCTGTCATTAGAACTCAGGATCTGCCCAGGAAAGGCAGTGCTCACAGATCAGCTACACAGGCGCATTTATACTTCGACCAGAGGTGAGCCTGGCACATGGGCCTGGGAAGATCATACCACAATTCTCAGGGCACAGAGAGTGTGGTGATTTTGAGAAAAGGGTCTTTTTGGCATAGAGGAAGTACCTGGTCTTGTCCAGGAGGACTCAGTACCTGTGGGCAGAGGGCTGAGCTCCCAGAACAGTCTCCCACACTTGAGCCCACAAAGACAGAACTGAGTCACTGCCATCATAATTCATGGCTTACCCACAAAGAGCCAAACACTCAGAAGCAATTTTTTCTGTGTTGCACAGGCCCTCAGATCCACAGGAGAGACAGGTACAATTCAGTGACAGAACGATCACCTATAATCACAGTTAACAAGATAGCAATAGGAAAAAAAAGAACATAAACAATGGAAACCAAGACAACCTGGCAACACCAAACCCATCTCTTCCACAAAAGCTAGTAGTGAATTGCCAAACACACCAAAACAAGACTTACACTTGAAATCATACATCACAATGATGATGGAGATCTTCAAGGAACATGTGAATAACTCCCTTAAACAATTATAGGAGAACCAGGAAAAAAAAATCACTCAAAGAGCTACAGGGAAACCCAAACAAATAGATGATAGAATTGAAAACAGAAATAGAAACAATAAAGAAAACACAAAAATAAACAACTCTGGAGATAGAAAACCTAAAAAAAAAATCAGGAGTCACAGATGCAAGCATCACCAACAGCCTACAAGAGATAGAAGAGAGTACCTCAGAGGGCTAAGACAATATAGAAAACAAACAAAACAGTCAGGGAAGATGCAAAAACCAAAAAGATCCTAACCCAAAATGTCCAGAAGATCTAAGACACAATGAGAATATCAAACCTAAGGATAATACATGTAGAGGAGGGCAAAAATTGTCAACTAAAAGACACAGTAAATATCTTCAACAAAATCATAGAAAAAACTTCCCTACCCTTAAGAATGAGATGATCATGAGCATAAAAAAAGCCTACAGAATTCCAAATAGTTTGTACCAGAAAACAAATTCTCCTCAAAACATAATAGTCCAAACATCAAATATTCAAAACAAAGAGAGAATACTCAAAGCAATAGGGAAAAGGGACATGTAATGTATGAAGGCAGACCAATCACAATTACACCAGACTTTACAACAGAGACTATGAAAGCTAGAAGATTCTGGAGTAACAGAATACAGATTCTAATAGAACAGAAATGCCAGTCCAGGTTACTATATCCTGCAAAACTCTCATTTACCATAGATGGAGAAATCAAGATATTTTAAGACAAAACAAAATTACACAATATCTGAACATAAATCCAACCCTACAAAAAATATTAGATTGAAAACCCAATACAAAGAGTGAAACTACACCCTAAGAAAAGCAAAAAAATAAAAACAAAATAACTATGCAAGAAAACAAAAAGAAGAAAGATACACAAACATAATTCTACCTCTACAAAAATAAGAGGAAACAACAATCACTATTCTTTAATATCTTTTAACATAAATGTACTCAGTTCACTGATAAAGAGACATAGATTATCAGACTGGATACAGAAACAGGATCCAGCATTCTGCTGCATACAGGAAACTCATCTCAGAGACAAAAACAGACATTACCTAAAAGTCAAAGGCTGGCAAAAGAAGAAAAATAATACAAGCAAATGGCCCCAAGAAACAAGCTGGAGTAGCTGTTCTAATACAGAATAAAATAGATTTTCAACCAAAAGTTATCAAAAAGATAAGGAAGGACACTTTTTACTCTTTACTGGAAAAAATGATCAAAATGAATTCTCAAACCTAAACATATATGGCCCAAACACAAGAGCATCCAAATTTGTTAATGGAATCCTACTAAATCTCAAAATATATAGTGTACCACACATAATAATAGTGGGAGACTTTAACACTGCACTATTATCAATGGACAGATCATTGTAGCAGAAAATGAACAAAAATGCAGTGAAATTAGCAGAGGTTATGAAACAATTGAAATTAACAAATAACTACAGAACACTTTTTAAAACAAAAGAATATACCTTCTTCTCATCATCTTACAGCATATTTTCAAAAATTTACCATATAATAAGTCACAAAACAAGCCTCATCAGAGATAAGAAAAATTAAATACTCACATGCATTCTATCAAAATGATGGACTAAAGCTGGTCTTTAATAACAACAAAGACAACAAAAAGCCCACATACACATAGAGCTGAACAATGTGCCACTCAACAATATTATGTTTCAAAAAGAAATAAATAAATAGAGAAAGAAATTAAGAAATTTTTAACAACTTTATTTTACAAAACAAAGATAAATGTACAGATTTTAAGCATTTTTGCATAAAATTATACAATACATTTTTGTCAGTACTTTTTTTCAGATTTTAAAATAATTTTTACATAAAACTGTATGAATACATTTGTTAGTCAGTACTTGATTTTTTAAAGGTTTGATAGTAAACTTGAATGAAAATGAAAGCACAACTTAACCAAACCTATGGTATGCAATGAAAGCAGTACTAAGAGGAAATCTCAGAGCTCTGAGTGTCTCAAAAAAGAAACTGGAGAAAGCATACACTAGCAGCTTGACAACACAGCTGAAAGCTCTAGAACAAAAAGAAGCAGATACACCCAGGAAAGTAGACTACAGAAAATAATCAAACTCAGAGCAGAAATCAACTAAGTAGAAACATAAAAAACTATACTAAAAATCAAAAAAAAAAAAAAAAAAAAAAAAAAACAGGAGCTTGTTCTTTTAGAAAATCAGCAAGATTGATAAACCCTTAGCTACACTAACAAGAGGCACAGAGCATCTATCCAAATTTTCTTTAAAAAATGAAATGAAACAACAGAAACTGAGGAAACCTGAGAAATCGTCAGATCCAACTACAAAAGCCTATACTCAACAAAACTGGAAAATCTTGAGGAATTAGACAAATTTCTAGACAGATTCCAGATACCAAAGTTAAATCAGGATCAGACAAAACCTTAGAGCACTCCCATAAAACACAAAGAAATATGAGCAGTTATCAAAAGCCTCCAAAACAAACAAAAAATAACCAAAAAAAAACCCAAAAAAGCCCAGAATTTAAAGTGTTCTGTGCAGAAATCTATCAGATTTTTATAAAAGAAATACCAACACTCTCCAACTTATTCCACAAACTAGAGACATAGAAAACTCTACCAAACTCGTTTTTCAAAGCCACAATTATGCTCATACCTAACACACAGAAACCCTACAAAGAAACAGAACTTCAGACCAATTTCCCTCATGAACACTGAAGCAAAAATACTAAATAAATTTATTGCAAAACGAATCTAAGAACACATCAGACAGATCATTCACCATGATCAAGTAGGTTTCATCCCTAGGATGTAGGAATGGTTTAATATGTGGAAATCCATCATATAAACAAACTCAAAGAAATAAAAAACACATCATCATCTTACTAGATGCTGAGAAAGCATTTGAAAAATTCAACACCCCTTAACATTAAAAGTCTTGGAAAGAGCAGCAATCCAAGGCCCATACCTAAACAAAGTTAAAGCATGGTACAACAAACCAGTATTCAACAACAAAATAAATAGTGAGAAACTTGAAACAATCCCACTAAAATCAGGGACTATATATGGCTTCTCACTCTCTCCCTACCTATTAAGAATAGTACTGGAAGTCGGGCTAGAGAAATTAGACAATAAAAAATTCAAAGGCACACAAATTGAAACCTAACTAGTCAAATTATTACTATTTGCAGATGATATGATAGTATACTTAACTGACCCCAAATATTCTACAAGAGAACTTTTACAACTCATAAACAACTTAAGCAAAGTGGCTAAATATAACTTTAACTCAATTCAGTAGCCTTTTTCTACTCAACCGATAAAAATTATGGAAATGCTGAGAAAAAAATTAGGAAAAAGATACTCTTCACAATAGTCACAAACAATATGAAATACCTTGGTGGGACACTAACTAAGCAAGTGAAAGATCTGTAGGAGAAGAACTTCAAATCTCTGAAAAAGAAATTAGAAGAAGATGTCAGAAGACGGAAAGATCTCCAATGCTCAGGGATTGGAAGGATCAACATTGTAAAAATGGCCATCTTCCATAATTCAATATACAGATTCAATGCAATCCCCATCAAAATTCCAACTCAATTATTCTTACAGTGTGAAAGAGCAATTTGCAAATTCATTTGTAACAACAAAAAAGCTAGAGTAGTGAAATCTATTCTCAACAATAAATAAATAAATAAATAAATAAATAAATAAATAAATAAATAAATAAAAACTTCTGTGGGAATCACCATCCCTGTCCTCAAGCTATATTAAAAAGCAATTTATTAAAAACCATATTGTATTGGTACAGCAATAAGCAGGTAGATCAATGGAACAGAATAGAAGATCAAGAAATGAATTCTCACATGTATGTTCACTTGATCTTTGACAAAGAATTTGAAAACATTCAATGGAAAAAGGACAGCCTCTTCAACAAATGGTGTTGGTTTAACTGGCAGTCAGCATCCAGAAGAATGGAAATAAATCCTTCCTTATCTCCTTGTACAAAGCTCAACTGCAACTGGATCAAAAATCTCCACATAAAACCAGGTACATTGGAATTATTAGAAGAGAAAATGGGGGGAAAGGTTAGGACACATAGGCACAGGGGAAACTTTCCTGAACAGATCACCAATGGCTTATGCTCTAAGATCAACAATCAATAAATTTGATTTCATGAGATTGCAAAGTCTCTGAAAGACTAAGAACACTATTATAAAAACAAAATGGCAGCCACCAGACTTAGAAAGGATCTTTACCAATCTTACATCTGATAGACATATATTATTCAATATATAAAAGAATACAAAAAGTTAGACTCCAGAGAATCAAAAAACCTTATTACAAAATGGGGTATAGAGCTAAACAAAGAATTCTCAACTGAGGAATATTTAATGGCTAAGAAGCACTTAAAAAGATGCTTAACATTCTTAGCCATCAGGGAAATGCAAATCGAAACAACCCTGAGATTCCACCTCACACCAACTAGAATAGTTATGATCAAAAATTCAGATGACAGCAGATGCTGGCAAGGATGCAGAGAAAGAAGAACACTTCTCCACTGTTGGTAGGGTTGTAAGCTTGTACAACTACTTTGGAAATCAGTCTGGTGATTCCTCAGAAAATTGGACATGAAGACCCAGTTATTCCACTTCTTGGCATATACCCCAAAAGGCTCCAACATATAATAAGGACACATGCTCCACCATGTCCATTGCAGCCTTATTTATAATAGCTAGAAGCTGAAAAGAACCCAGATGTCCTTCAGTAGATGAATGGATACAGATTTTGTGGTACATTTACACAATGGAGTACTTCTCAGGTGTTAGAAACAATGACCTTACAAAATTCCTAGGCAAATGAATATAACTGGAAAATATCATCCTGAGTGAAATAACCAAGTAACAAAAGAATAGACATGGTATGTAGTCATTGATAATTGGATACTAGCACAAGAAATCTCTGAATACCAAAGAAACAACTCACAGATCATATGAAGCTCAAAAAGAAGGAAGGCCAAAATGTGGAAGCCTCAGTCCTTAGAAAAAAGTGTATAACACTCTCTCAGAGTGTGGTATACCTATACCTTAAATCAATAATTCAAAAGCTAAGAATGCAGTGCTGTGGCAATCCATGGTATTTAAAAATCATTTTTTAATCTTTATACACCAAGAAAACTTTGACTGTTTCCAGGGTACATTTTATTTTATATGTACTTTATGCTCATTATAATAGTACGATTTCAATGTATACAATTGAACTTAAAAAGATCAAGTACTGACAAAATATATTCATATAGTTTTATGCAAAAAATGCTTTTAAAATCACTACATTTATCTGTTTTCCATGATAAAGTTGCTTTTTTAAAAATGCAGTACAGAGCTTAATTTTTTTTTTCAACTGAAGAATACAAAATGGTTAAGAAGCCAATTAAGAAATGTAAAACATCACTAGTCATCAAGGAAATCCAACTCAAAACATCCCTGAGATTCCACCTCACACCAGTCACAATGGCTAAGATAAAAAATTCAGGTGTCATCAGATGCTGGTGAGGATGCTGATAAAGAGGAACACTCCTCCACTGTTGGTTGGGTAGTAAGCTGGTATAACCACAGTGAAAATCAGTCTAATAGTTCCTCAAAATATTGAACATACTACTACCTGAGTACCTAGCTATACCACTTCTGGGCATATACCCAAAAGATGAGCCATCATGTAACAAGGACACGTGCCCTACCATGTTCATAGCAGACTTATTTATAACAGCCAGAATCAGGAAATAACCCAGATGTCCTTCAACAGAGGAATGGATACAGAAATTATTGTGGTACATTTATGCAATGATATACTACTCAACCATTAGAAACAATGACATCATGAAATTCTTAGGCAAAAGGGTGGAAGCTATTTCCCTGAGTGAGGTAACCCTGTCACAAAAGAACACACATAGTATGCACTCACTGATAAGCAGATAGTAGCCCCAGAAAGCTCTGAATAACCAAGAAACAATTCACAGACCTTATGAAGCTTTAAAAAAAAAGAAAGGCAAGATGTGCATGCCTCAGTACTTCTTTGAAGGGAGAACAAAACCCTCACAGGATGAAATACAGGGACAAATATAGGAGTCAGTATTGAAGAAAAGACCACTCAAAGACTGCCTTACCCAGGGATCCATCTCATATCCAGCCACCAAACCCAAGCACTATTGCTGATGACAAGAATAGCCTACAGGCAGGAACCAGATATGGAGCCTCTACACAGGCTTTGTCAGTGTCATACAGATACAATTGAGGATGCTTACTGCTAACCATTAGACTGAACATGGGGGTCGCAATGAAAGAGCTAGAGAGAGAGCAGAGCCTGGCCCAACCGCAAGCCGAAAAGGCGGCTCGTACAGGCTGAGCAACTGTGACCGGGAACAGGTCTTAGGAACATTTGTTCCCACCCGGAGACGACTTCAGGACACAGAGCGGAGCCTGGCCCAACAGCCAGCCGGAAAGGCGGCTCATACAGGCTGAACAACTGGGACCGGGAACAGATCTTAGGAACTTCTGTTCCTACCCAGAGACGACTTCAGGACGCAGAGCAGAGCCTGGCCCACCTGCCAGCCGGAAAGGTGGCTCGGAGAGGCTGAGCATCTGTGACCAGGAACAGATCTTAGGAACGTCTGTTCCTACCCGGACGCAACTTCAGTACGCAGAGTGGAGACTGGCCCAGCTGCCACCCGGAACCTGGGCTGCCGGGGAGTAGAGAGATCTCTGCAGAGTGCACACGGAAAGTGTACCAGGGACACAGACCAGATACAAGGGAAAGGCAAAAACATATCACTGACAACAAAATGGCAAGAGGAAAGAGAAAGAGTATATCCCAAGGAAACCAAGACAATCTAGCAACACCAGAACCCAGCTTTCCGATAGTAGCAAACATCGGAATTCCAAGCACTCCAGAGAAAAAAGACACAGACCTGAAATCATGCCTCAAGACGCTTATAGAGTTACTTAAACAAGAAAAAGAGGAAAAGCAAAAAGATTCAGAAGCTTTTAAAGAGGAAACAAGAAAAACACTCAAAGAACTCAAAGAACGAGACGAAAACAGAACCAAAGAAATAAAGGAATGGAAGAGGGAAATTAAAACAGAAATTGACACAATAAAGAAAGTGCTAAAAGAGATAACCCTAGAGTCAGAACACCAAAAAAAGAAATCAAGAGTCACAGAAGCAAGCATTTCCAACAGATTACAAGAGATCGAGGAGAGAATCTCGGGGGCAGAAGACAACATTGCAAACATAGACAAAATAACCAGAGAAGATGCAAAAATCAAAAAGCTCCTAACCCAAAATGTCCAGGAAATACAAGACACAATGAGAAGACCGAACCTAAAGGTAATAGGAATAGAAGAGGGAGAAGAGTATCAACTAAGAGGCACAGTAAATATCTTCAACAAAATCATAGAAGAAAACTTCTCTACCCTCAAGAATAAGATGACTACGAGCATAAAAGAATCCTTCAGAACTCCAAATAGGTTGGACCAGAAAAGAAATACCTCCCGACACATAATAGTAAAAACATCAAGTGCCCAAAGTAAAGAAAGAATACTAAAAGCAGTAAGGGAAAAAGGTCAGGTAACATATAAAGGCAGACCAATCAGTCTCACACCCGATTTCTCAACAGAGACTATGAAAGCTAGAAGAGCCTGGACAGACATCATGCACTCCTTAAGAGAGCACAAGTGCCAGCCCAAGCTGCTATACACAGCAAAACTATCAATCACCATCGATGGAGAGACAAAGATATTTCAAGACAAATCAAAATTCACACAATATCTGACCACAAACCCAGCACTACAACGAATTATTGGTGGAAAACCCAATACAAGGAGGGAAAATACAGCCTAGTAAAAACAAGAAAACTCCTAAAAAAGAAAACTAAAAGTAGAAAAAGACACAGACACAACTCAAACAAAAAGAGCAAAAATGGCAGGAAACAGAAAAAAATTATTCCTTGATATCTATTAACATGAATGGTCTCAACTCCCCAATAAAGAGACATAGACTATCAGACTGGATACATAAAAAAAATCCAGCCTTTTGCTGCATACAGGAAACTCATCTCAGAGACAGAGACAGACACTATCTCAGAGTAAAAGGGTGGGAAAAAAACTTCCAAGCAAACAGCTCCAAGAAGCAAGCTGGAGTGGCTATTCTAATATCGAATAAAGTAAATTTCCAACCAAAAGTTATCAAAAAAGATAAAGAAGGACACTTTTTACTCATTACCGGGGAAATCTGTCAGGAGGAACTTTCAATTCTTAACATATATGCTCCAAATAAAAAATCACTCACATTCATAAAAGAAACTCTACTAAAGCTCAAAAAATACATTTCACCCCACACAATAATAGTGGGAGACTTTAACACCCCACTCTGACCAATGGACAGATCAGGGAAACAGAAACTGAACAAGGACTCTGCAAAACTAGCAGAGACTTTGAACCAACTAGAATTAATAGATATATACAGAAATACTATCCTAAAGTAAAAGAATACACCTTCTTCTCACCACCCCATGGTACCTTCTCGAAAATTGACCACATAATTGGACACAGAACGAGCCTTCATCGATATAAGAAGATGGAAATACTCCCATGCATCCTCTCAGATCACCATGGTCTACGGCTGGTTTTTAACAACAACAAAGACAACAAAATGACCACATACAAATGAAAACTAAACAACGCTCTGTTAAAGGATAGCAGGGTCAAAGAGGAAATAAAGAAAGAAATTAAGGACTTTCTAGAATTCAACGAAAATGATAACACAACATACTCAAACCTATGGGATGCAATGAAAGCAGTATTGAGAGGAAAACTCATAGCCCTAAGTGCTTCCAAGAAGAAACTGGAGAGAGCTCACATCAGCAACCTGACAGCACAGCTAAAAGCCCTAGAACAAAAGGAAGCAGATATACCCAAAAAGAGTAGACGGCAAAAAATAATCAAAATTAGGGCAGAAATAGACCAAATAGAAACAAAAAAAACCATTGAAAAAATCAACAAAACAAAGAGTTGGTTCTTTGAGAAAATCAAGAAGATTGATAAACCCCTAGCCAGACTAACTAAAGGGCAAAGAGAGAGTATCCAAATTAACAAAATCAGAAAGGAAAGTGGTGACATAACAACTGAAACTAAGGAAATTCAAGAAATCGTCAGATCCTACTACAAAAACTTATACTCCACAAAATTGGAAAATCTGGAGGAAATGGACAAATTCTTAGACAGATACAAAATCCCAAAGTTGAACCAGGACCAAGTAAACCATCTAAATAACCCTATAACACCTAAAGAAATAGAAGAAGTCATCAAAAGCCTCCCAACCAAAAAAAGCCCAGGTCCAGACGGGTTCAGTGCAGAATTTTATCAGACATTTATTGGGGATATAACACCAATATTCGCCAAACTATTCCAAGAGATAGAATCAGATGGAATATTACCCAACTCATTTTTTGAGGCTACAATAACCCTCGTACCTAAGCCACACAAAGACCCTACAAGAAAAGAGAACTTCAGACCAATCTCACTTATGAACATTGATGCAAAATTACTCAACAAAATCCTTGCAAACCGAATCCAAGAACACATCAAAACCATCATTCATCATGACCAAGTAGGCTTCATCCCTGGGATGCAGGGATGGTTTAACATAAGGAAACCATTAATGTAATCCACCATATTAACAAGCTTAAAGACCAAAATCACATGGTCATCTCACTAGACGCTGAGAAAGCATTCGACAAAATCCAACACCCCTTCATGTTAAAAGTCCTGGAAAGAACAGGAATCCAAGGCCCATATTTAAACATAATAAAAGCAATATACAGCAAACCAACAGCCAACATCAAACTTAATGGCGAGAAACTTGAAGCAATCCCACTAAAATCAGGGACTCGACAAGGCTGCTCACTCTCTCCCTACCTATTCAACATAGTACTGGAAGTCCTGGCTAGAGCAATTAGACAGCAAAAGTAGATCAAGGAGATACAAATCGGAAATGAAGAGATAAAAACATCACTCTTTGCCGATGACATGATAGTGTACTTGAGTGACCCCAAAAATTCCACCAGAGAACTCCTACAGCTGATAAACAAGTTCAGCAAAGTGGCCGGATACAAAATTAACTCAAACAAATCAGTAGCCTTCCTATACTCAAAGGACAAACATGTGGAGAAAGAAATTAGGGAAAAGGTACCCTTCACAATCATTACAAAAACTATGAAATACCTTGGTGTGACTCTAACTAAGGAAGTGAAGGACCTTTATGACAAGAACTTCAAACCTCTAAAGAAAGAAATTGAGGAGGATCTCAGAAAATGGTAAAATCTCCCATGCTCATGGATTGGAAAGATCAACATCTTAAAAATGGCCATCCTACCAAAAGCAATCTACAGATTCAATGCAATCCCCATCAAAATTCCAACCCAGTTCTTCATGGAATTGGAAAGATCAATGTGCAATTTCATATGGAATAACAAAAGACCTAGAATAGCGAAATCCATCCTCAACAACAAAAAAACATCTGCGGGAATCACTATCCCTGATCTCAAGCTATATTACAAGGCAATTGTGCTGAAAACTGCATGGTACTGGTACAGAAATAGGCAAGTGGATCAATGGAATAGAATAGAAGATCCAGAAATGAGCCCTCATGTATATGGTCACCTGATTTTTGACAAAGGAGCAGTAAACATTCAATGGAAAAAGGACAGCCTAATCAACAAATGGTGCTGGTCCAACTGGCACTCAACATGGAAAAGAATGAAAATAGACCTGTTCTTATCTTCTTGTACAAAGCTCAAGTGTAAGTTGATTAAAGATCTCCACATTAAACCAGATACACTGAAACTATTAGATGAGAAAGTAGGGAAAACCTTAGAACACATAGGCACAGGAGAAAATTTCCTGAACAAAACATCAATGGCTCAAGCTCTAAGGTCAAAGATTAACAAATGGGACTTAATGAGATTGCAAAGTTTCTGTAAGGCTAAGGACATCGTCAAGAAAACAAAACGACAACCAACAGAATGGGAAAAGATCTTTACCAAAACCACATCAGATAGAGGCCTAATATTCAAGGTGTACAAGGAACTCAAAAAGGTAAACACCAGAGAATCAAATAACCCTATTAAAAAATGGGGTACAGAGCTAAACAAATCATTTTCAGTTGAGGAACTCCGAATGGCCGAGAAACATCTGAGGAAGTGCTCCACATCCTTAGCCATCAGGGAAATGCAAATCAAAACAACCCTAAGAGTCCACCTCACACCAGTCAGATTGGCCAAGATCCAAAACTCAGATGACAGCAGATGCTGGCGAGGGTGCGGAGAAAGAGGAACACTTCTCCACTGTTGGTGGGGTTGCAAGCTAATACAACTACTCTGGAAATCTGTCTGGCGATACCTCAGAAAATTGGATATAGTACTACCTAAAGACCCAGCTATTCCACTTCTGGGCATATACCTCAGAGACACTTTAATACACAACAAAGATATATGCACCACAATGTTCATAGCAGCTCTATTTATAATAGCCAGAAGCTGGAAGGAACCCAGATGTCCTTCAGAAGACGAATGGATACAAAAATTGTGGTACATATACACAATGGAATACTACTCAGCCACCAGAAACAATGACTTAACCAAATTCTTAATCAAATGGCTGCATCTAGAGAAGATCATCCTGAGTGAGATAATCCAGTCACAAAAGAACAGACATAATATGCAGTCACTGATAGTGGGATGCTAACCCCAGAGGCTTGCACTCCCCCAGAAACAACTCACAGACTGTATGAAGTCCAAGAAATAAAGAAAACAAAAAAATATACATATATTCATAAAACAAGAAGACTTTGACTATTTCCATGTATGTTTTGTTTTGCATGTACTTTACGCTTATTGCAACTAGTAAGTTTTCAATGCATACTGTCAAGCCCTTGAAAAAAATCAAGTACTGACTAAAAAACATATTCACATTGTTTTATGTAAATTTTATTTTAATGTCTGAAAAAACAGTACTGACAAAAATGTATAATTTTAAGCAAAAAATGTTTAAAATCTGTACATTTATCTTTGTTTTGCAAAATAAATTTGTTTAAAAAAAACAGAGATAAAAGAAAAAAATTAAAACATTTTTGCATAAATGTGTACAAATAACAAAAAAAAAGAGAAAGAGCTAGAGAAAGGACTGAAGAAACTGAAAGGGTTTGTAACTCCATTGGGAAGAACATTACCAACCAAACAAGCCCTCCAGAGCTTCCAGGGACTAAAATACCAATAAATGAGTACACATAGAGAGACCCGTGGCTTTTGTTGCATATGTAACAGAGGGTAGTGCTGTGTGGCATCAGGGAAAAAAGGCCTTTGGTTCGGTGAAGGTTTGTTTTCCCATTGTAGGGGAATGCCAACGCGCTAAGTTGGAGAGGGTAGGTGTGAGAGGAAGAAACTTTATAGAAGAAAGGGGAGGGAGCGAGGGGAGTCTGGATAAATAGGATAATATCTAAAATTCAATATCCAGTATAAAGTGTAAGTCCTTGGGTAGTGGTAACCAAGACCAGACATGGGGAAATATTCAACAAGTTTGTGCAATATTTAGAGAAAATAATAATTGAACAACCTTAAAATGGGTACATGATAACATTCTCACCACAATAATTTTGAAATTTTTATGAGGTGGTTTGCAATCTAAATATCTATTTACCTTTAGATTATATTATCAGATCTTTTACAAGCTGAAATGGGATACTTGTGATTACTTATTAGTAATAATATTTTGAATTTTTATTTTAATCAATTTAATTGCATTTTATTTCTATAAAATATTCTTCATTATTTTCTGAACACTTGGGATCTCTCCCTTTATTTGATCAATATGATTATTTATGTAGAATAATTTTATTTAAGTACTAAGACTTGTGCATACACTAATGTGCCATCTCAATTGGTTACTCATTAGTTTCATGAACAGAAATTCTGGAATACTGTATGGTGACAACTTTTACTTTTTCATTAAGTTTCAAATTGGAACAGTTATTTAATGACCTCAGTATTACATATTTTGAATTTTTTGAAATCTTGTCTGTCTAAGGTGAAACAGCTTCCATGCTTTTACTGGCAATTTAGTTAAAAGGTTAATATTGTAAATTAAATTATCAATTATTTTTCTGAATTGATAGACACAAACATTGATATTAAACAGTATCGTGATAAATTAATAGAAACTTGTGAATCTAAATTGAGGAAATAACATTAATAGTCATACAATTTAGAACTGCAGAGATTATAGATAGTCCAGTTTCTGAAATGGACACAATCAGTATTATAAACCACCTTCGTATACGGCTAATGCAAGGGAAATAATTTTTGCTGCTGAACTACTAATCATACATTTTTCTGATTGCTTTGCTTAATACGAATTATGCAACATTGTAAAGATTTCTATTTAGGATTTTAGTATCATTCTTTACCCTATTTTATCTCCCCTTCCTACCCGATTCTTCCACTTCTCTTGTCACTTCTTCCCAGTCTGCCTGGAACAATTAGTCTATTTTTACGTACATGGGAGATCTATGGGCTCTTTCTCTCTCTGAGTCTGATTTATCTTACCCAGGATTGTTTTTTTTTCTAATTTCATCCATTTGCAAATTTCAAAATATTCTACTTTAATGACAGAGTAATACTTCATTGTCTAAATATACAACATTTTTTCATTCTTCTGTTGCATCATATCTGGGTTTTCTCCAGATTCTGACTATTATAAATGATAAAGCAATGAACATGATTGAAGTAGAATAGAGTATCCTTTGGGTATGTGCCTAAGAGTGGCATAGTTGGATATTGAGATAGATATCCCCAATCATTCCCATCATATTGATTTCTATAGTGATTTTACAAGTTTACACACCCATCAGCAGTGGAGTTCTTCTTGTTCCACATCCTCACCAGCATAAGTTATCACTTGTGTTGTTGTTATTAACCATTTTAAAAGATAAGATGGAATGTCAAAAGTTTTAATTTATATTTTCTGAATGGCTAAGGAGTGCTAGGTATAAATTTTGTCTTATGTAATTGGTCATAATTGTATTGAAAAAGTGGATGGTTACCTCTGTTTCATTCCTGCCAATATTGTATCTGTGGCACCTATTTGTCCAGGCTGGTTGATACTTTTTTATTGAAGAGCTGGGAAGACTGGTAAATACTTTTCTCCACGAGTAGCATGTATAGTACTTTCAAGCACTAATAAATGTAGCTATTAAGGATAACTCTTCCATATGAATATGTGCTTTATCTTCTTCATATTTTGTAATGCAAGATTTTTTTTATCAATAGGGTCTTATTGCCATGTTCTGAAAGATAAGCAAATGTATTGGCCATATAATCCTTGGGAGTATGTATGACCTGACTGGACAACAACTCCAAAAAGGTGAGCCATTACTAGCACTAGACTTTTGATTTGTTAGCTTTTGGTGTCTAGTAAATATATTATTTCTCATTTATAGGGCAAATATATTTCAAATCTCACTGTTCTCTCTCCTTCTCTTCTCTTCTCTCTCTCTCTCTCTCTCTCTCTCTCTCTCTCTCTCTCTCTCTCTCTCTCTCTCCCTCTCTCTTTCTCTGTCTTTCTTTGTCTCTCTCTGTCTCTCCCCCTTGTGTGTGAACATTAGTACTAAATTATTATGTAACTTTTAAAAGTTTTTTCTTATTTATCTTTTTCTGAAATCCCTCATCTATCCTGCCAGCCAACCTCGTTCCTTATTTAACCTTCCCTGTTTCATTTTTCTCCTTCATAGTTTTATATCACCATGTTTTGTCTTTATTTTCTTGAATGCCTCTTGACCTATAACACCTTACTGATTTCCTGATTTCTGTGAGTATTCCATATGAGGTAACATATCTAAACATTAAAAAATACAATCCATGAGAGAAAACACGAGAAATTTATTGTTCTGTGTCTGGGTTACATCACTTAGAATTATTGCTTTTACTTCTATCTACTTATTTCTGAATTTCATAATTTTGCATTTATTAAGAGATTAATACTATCTCACTGTATAAATGTACTATATTTTCTTGACTGTCTCATAGTTGATAGATAACTAGGCTGTTTCCACTCCTGGGCTATTTTAAATAAAATGCCAGTTTACATGTATGAGCAAATATCCCTGTGGTAGAATAACAAATCTTTTAGGTATATGTATGGCCAAGATTGATATAGCTGGATCATATGATAGATTTATTTGTAACACTTTGAAAATCCTCCTCTCTGGTTTATATAATGATTGAATCAGGTTTTTTCTCCCACTAGCTGTAATATTTGTAACTCTATTCTTTTTCTATGCCAACATTTTCTATCTACATATCCATGGCTAAATAGATCATAGTCCACAGGGAAGAATCTAATAGTGTTATTACACTAAATGGTGATAATATTAAACTGATTCATAGTGACTCATCCGTACTGTAGGTTAGTGTATTATTTAGTCATCATCATCATCCTCAGTATATGGCAATTAGCACAAAGACCAACAACTTCTTAAGTTGCAGAGAATCAGACACTGTGGAATAATCAGCTCTAAATGAGTCATATATATCATACCTATGCAATCTAGGGTTTAGAGATCATTCTAGAAGATGGGGCAAAAAGATTCTAAGATTCAGGGTGGCAAACTACAAAGAAACAGGTTTTTCCCCAAATGCAACAGGTTAGTTGCATTCCATTGTTGTGACCTACATAAGCTGAAGCAATAAAAAATCCCATCACAGAAAGAGTCTCTAAGTACCACCCTTTGCATATGAGATATTGGCAACTCATAGCTGATAGAAGAGGAAGAGTCCATTCTCTTTAAAATGTTGACCATCATAAGTCCCTCAAACTCTAGTGGAAACACACTTTCTCACAGATATGTTGGCAGAACAACTTGGAGTAAATGTGTTTAAGAAGAAATTAGGACATAAACTTGGATGAGGGAAATGAGTATAATAAAATATATTGTATAAAAAGTCAAATAATTAGCTATACATAAATAAATGATTAAAGTCATACTTGATACCCTCCAGATCTCTCCAATGCCATCATTTTAGATTTTATAATTTGTTTTTATTTATGTCTATTTTTTATTGAGTTATATAAATTTTGTGAAGGATCTAACTAGAGCTTATGTTCATCTAAATTCTGTTTACCTAATATGAATGCTCACTGGTCTCAACTTGTACAGGAAAGGCCAAGTCTTCCCCTTTATTTTTGTACCTTTTGGAAATATCAGTTCATTTGGACTTATTTATAGTCCCGATGCTTCATCTCATTCACTTATATGTTTGTTTTATCATCAACACCATACGGTTTCAGTTACCTAGTCTTCATGGTAAATTCTTTTGGTAAATCATGTTATCAGTTCACCAAGTTCATTTTTCTCCTTCTACAAAGAATTGGTTATTTTAAATCTAATTAGAGACACTCTTCAAAGACATCTTTTATTCAATATAAAAACATTATACAAACAGGCTATATTTATGAATATGTGAATATACATCATATACATATATTTATGTAACAGCAATCAATGAAAAAAGAAAGAGTTACAGACTTGACAAAGGAACTTGAAAAAGAACAAGGAGCAGTATATAAAAGAGCTGGAGGAGAGAGGTGGAGGGAAAATTGTGTAATTACATTATAATGTCAAAAATAAAAGAAAAATGAGTTAGAAATATTAAAGTATCAAATAAGTCCAGTAACAAAATTAACCAACATTTTAAAATAAAATGATTCAACAGTGAACACTCATAGAAAAGATATACTTTTGAATTTCATAATTTTAGTTTAGAATATTTAACATGCATGAAGCAATTTGGCCAAACTCCTTAGATTTTATGTGTAATCTGTATTTGGTAGTATAATGTGATGATGGAAAAAGATATAAATATACACTGCCATTTGTCATCTAAAATTATTATAGTGCACCATGGAATCATACTCTGGAGTGGGAAATGAAATAATGAAAATATTTGAGCTAGCAAAACAACTTCCATATAAACAAACAAGAATTAAAATGTAACTGATGTATTAAAGACTGTTTTGTAGTACCAAACATCTCAGTGCATAGAAAGGCATTATTTCAGCTGAATGTAATGTCTGAAGAAAAAATGTTCAGTTGAAGATTTCATGAGCTCCACTTAAAAGGAAGGCCAAGAAAATACTTTATGTGATTGACTGAAGTTGCTATATAAATTTTCTAACTATAATATATGTGTGTGTGTGTGTGTTTGTGTGTATGTTTATTATAACCTTACCTCTACACATAAATTTATTAGTAATTCCTTCATAAAGTTTATTTTACAATCCAGATTATTCTATCTCAGATACTTAAATTGATTCTCATTGTCTTTTAGAAGAACTTGGGTTCTACATGTCAGATCCAGAAGTGAAGTGAGAAAATAATGAGCAGAAAGTAGATTCAGAGACTTAACAGCCAAGTGGACTATTTATGCCTTTCAATGGAAAGAACCACTGTTCTGTAGTTCTTTATAATATGGATGACCAAAATGAATAGTTTTGACCTAATATATCTTGAAAATAAGGTATCTTATGAACAAAGTTTGGACCAGGTAGCAAGGCAGCAGCATTTCAGTGTTTATATCAGAGAATTCAGAATCACAACTATTCGCTGAGATAGTTATGAAATAGTATATAATGGCAAGAAAGAGGAAGAGGACAAGGAGTCTGAGTTTAGTCAGTTTCTCAGAAGAGCAGCCTCACAAATTCCAGCAAAACAACATTTTCTCTGATGGTGCTGGTGCAGAGACTGCATTTGTTTTAGACAGATAGTTCAAATAAATTATTAAACTAGCAATGAATCATGTTATACTCTAAACATATACAAATATGGTGCCTCTATTCCAGCTATAAAATTTTCTTAAACTCTCCAAGAAAATTCATTTATGGTAAAAGACAGAAATTAGTAACCTTGTCCAAAACTGGTGACCAAAGGTTTATTATATCAGATTCTAATTCCTTTCCAAAATATCTCCAGAGCTAGACTCCAATTACTTTTTTCTAAAAGAGAGAAAGAAAGGGATATTAGAGATTATAATAAACTTTTTAAGATATAACTTGGGAGGCAGCAAAAACGTTTATAGAGAAATTAAAAAGATACTTCTGCACTGCATTCTCTTGGTCCAGTGATGGCTTTTTCCCAGTGTAGTGGAACACCAAGGTGCTGAGTTGGGAGAGAGTGGTTGGGAGAGGAAGCACCTTCATGATAGCAATGGGAGGGTGAAGAGAGATGGGATTGTGTGAAAGGGATAACATCTGAAATGTAAATGCAGAGAATTTCCAATAAAAATTTTGGGGGGGAATAAAAGAGCCAAACTCACTCTGAGATGTGTATGATTATCCCTTATTACTTCTGATATCCCCAGTGCCTATGACTTTGTCAAAATATTTGTAATAAATTCTACTGACTCATATTAATTTTTTTATTGAAAAAAAGTTCTTCATGTAACAAATCTGGTCATAGCTTCCCCTTAGCTAAGTCCTACCAGATCTTTTCTATTGTGTTACCCACTCAATCCCATACAGTATCTCTCCCCCATTCTCTTTAGAAAGAAGATGAGCAAGTTAACACAACAAACAAAAAGAAAAATAAAGTGGAAAACACACACACACACACACACACACACACACACACACACACACACACACACACAAACTACTAAACACATACATCCTGAAAATCCTTTTAAACTGAATTCAAGATTCTTGTTTCACTTGAATATAGGTCTCTGAAAAGAACTCTCAGGTGTCTATGATGGGCAAAACTTAGTCTAAAGGCCCTGACAAAATTGCAGCTACCAATTGTGTTCAGTTATGTGGACCAGAGCAAAACTCAGTTTCATGTTAAAATGAGTAAATAATAATTATATTGTTATAAGTAGATAAAATCTAACAGAGTGAGTTCCATGTTGGCAAATGATACACTTAGCAGACATTCCTCTCATCATTTAGGAGGAAAGAATAACCCATAATCAGTCTCTCCAAGGAACACTGGATTGTGGACTCAAACAGACACCTTTCACTCTCCTTTATGAAAATAATGACTTAGAGATTTGTATACAAATCACGGGGGTTTTGTAAATAACAGAGTAAATATAGAGAAATCAGCAGTACCTGGACATGTTATTTAGCTAAAGATATCTTTCAATAGTTTGTTTTTTCACTACTTATTCTGTGTCATAACTGAAGTATGGCAAGTCTCAGAAGTTTCCTGAAAATGAAAAGAAATTTTGGATTTACTTGGATGTAAATAGTATCCAACATATGTATCTAGATATAGACATGCATCAAAAGTGTTTATGTAGACTGGTCAGGAAATTCATGTTCTTGTTGATTTAATATTCAGGTTAATAGATCATTGTAAGATACATGTATCATAAAATGATTACAGATTTTCAATATTTTATATTAAGATTGCAATAATTTTTAAAATATTCTGGCATTTACATATTTATTATATCATATTTTATATTTAAATACCATTCTTCTTAAAATAATTAATCATATTTTTTATTAACCTAACATTGCATTAATTATTCATTCCTGCAGTTTTAGCTACTAGGGGTCTTAAAAGTCTCTATAACTGTATTAAAATACCAAAATGTGTCTTCAATTCTGTATCAAGGTTGTTCAGTGGTTCTGTAGATATAAGCAGCTTGGGTAGCTTTATGGTTTTAGATGATGATGTTCTGGTTTTTTTTTTTTTTTTTTTGCTCATTTTAAGGTGAGTTATCATCTTTTTCAGGGGAATACAGTATTTTATTCTCATCTAAAATTATTCAAATGCTCTCTATTTTACATAGGTCCTTTCTAACTTCCTGAAATTACACTCACAGCTTTTATATTTTGATTCTGTGTTTGTAAAGGTGACAGAGGTTTTGTCATATGCACACATAGCTCCTAATAGGCCCACTTGCATAGTGACAGCATCTCTAGGGCACCTGCCCACTTCTCAACTGGCTCAGAGAGACTGCTAATCACTCTTGTGTTTACTGACATAAATCATTTTTGAAAGCCAAAATCCTGCATACTTGCAGTCAGCCTTGGACAGGCTAATCAGCAGCTTAAAAATTCAGAACCAAAATACCTCAGGCAATATTTAAAATGTTGTCTTCATTTTTCTATCCTGGAAAGAGAAGCCAGGTCACTTCAATAGCTTGGGAAGTATTTTTCCTCTGAGCCCATAAATGCAGTCATAAATACATAAAAAAGAGGAAAAACTAAAGACAGAACCCAGGTTTATGACTTAATTAAGACGGACAATAAATGTTATAACTAGAGAAATTATTGTACTTGCATTAATAAATTAATATAAATGAAGTTATCAGTAAATTGTTGGTACATGATTATGTGTATATATGTCAGATAAGGATGATGTATTCTCAGTCCCTGAAAAAGAATTGCACATATGAAATGTGTATTAGACAGTGGGAGTGATAGAGGGGAAAACCCTTAACTTACATTATTTGTACTTATAAGTATACATTCTACCTGTATATTTTTGTCATTATTTATAACACCTCCCTAATCTATAATATTTTAGACTTATGGTAAAATATAATTAATTTGGTTAATATAATTCCACAATTGTGCATGATTTCTGCATATTCTTGGTCATTCAGAGCACATTATTTTATAAATTTAAAAAGATATAATCTCAAATGATTCGTATTCACACATAAATCCTAGTATAAGAAGTTATTATAGCTCTATCCTATTCTCATAGCAAACAGCTGTAAGTGACCTTATTTTGAAAAGCATTCATTAAATCTAAACATAAGAAAATGACTATTAAGGTATCACTGTACTCAGAAATCTTTAGAATTTAAAAAATAGTCTACAACAGGATAGTGTTAATAGATTTGTTTTGGCATAAAAAGAATTCAAAGGTTCTAGCATCTTTTTTTTAAATAGATGTAACTTTTAACTTGTGACTGAAACAAATCACAACAAGAAACTGCTGCTACACAATTCATAACTACTAATATTACAGCAGAATGTGAATTATGCTAATACTATTAAAATTTATTCAAAGTACTCATTTCAAGGACTACTCTGACCCATTTACATAGGGAAATATATGTGATATTATTTGCAAAGATTTTATTTCTTATCTTTAATACACACCCAATGTCTTCATTCTAAATTATGAAGCCATACTTGAATTTCTGTAGAGCTGCTTCTGGCACTTTTCATTTTATGCTAAAGATCAGACATACTGTAAAATCTCTATTACTTACACCCTGGGGTACCTTCAAGAAAGGCTGATTTTTATGACCTCTATTTTTTCTATATTTTCAAAATAATGAGGTGAAGATCTTCTGAGTTCTTAAAGGGAAATGTCTTAAAGCTCCTTGCATGAAAATTCCACAAGTGTCTTTTACGAATAAACATGAAGGATATGGTCTTATAAAAGCTGATTCTTCAATTATCACCTTGAGTGTTCTTTTCATAAGATATATTAAGGAATGCCATCCAAACAGACCAAGTGACTGGATTTTTCAGCTTGAAAGCTGACAACAGATCAGTTTTAAATCATTTGGTAGGAAAGTCATCCCTTATCAGCCATGTCGGCTCACATACTACAAGGAAAGTCTTTGTCCTGCAGTCTCATTGCCTTAGTGAAAATCTATTGTATACTGTGTCCTGCTGTCACAAGAAATGCCGTGGGGTTGATGGAGAACACTTAAGTAAATCTATGTAGTTCAATACTTCACTCTTTCCAGTCCTGCTTTCCTCATTATCTAACATCGCTCATTCTGAATCCTCAGTCACTCAGCTACAGCCCTGACACAAGCTTAGTTCTCAGAGTCTGCTTTTCTAAAAGGCTAATTCATGATACATAGTTTTCAAAGTGACCATAGAAGCAGATTCTAAAGTTGCATGTGGGATCTGGGTGTAATTTAGGGGAAATAAATTTAAAAATTTTTCAAGGATAGTAGAACAGGTACAACAAAGATCTAACAAAATGCAAAAGATTGTATGTGATTTTGGGCCACCAATTATAAGGTAATCATGGGGCTTAATAATCAAGCAGTACCCAAGTCATTAGAAAAACTCAGTGAAAAGATGGCAGTGATTACTCAGAAAGCTGAAACTCATGCTCTTCTTTGGCCACATACAAAGTGCTCTTTAGTTAACTCAAGCCAAAGATTAGAATAAAATGCTCAGAAGAAGATGCTCAGAAGAAGTTTTGGATCAGTTCACTATTCTCAGACTGAAAATTAGATAAGGAGATGACAGACCAAATTAAGAATTAAAGAGACCCTAACATGTGGTGAGGACATGTAGGTGAGAGAAATAGAAGTCTCAATGCTTTTCTTTGCTCTTGAGATCATCAAAATTATTCACTTTCATGGGGTGTTTTATGATGGCTGTTTTAGATTGTGTTATGATAAGCACCTAATTGGCATTAAGAAAAAAAATCAAACAAATACCACTGCCATGTCTTGTATCATTTACAAATGTCTAGATTGTAAGGAAATATTAGAGAATGCTGGTGACCATCTGAATCAACCAACACTGTAACAGAGCTCTTAGCTGAGAGTGGTTCTAGAAACTGGTTCCAACTCATTCCATTTCATCATGGGGCCAGAGCCCATGATGAGCCCTGATCAAGATTCCTCTTTACAATTAAAAACATGCAACAATTTTAAACTGTAATATAATATATCCTGGCTAAGAAGTATAAAGAAGGAAAATAATTGATCCTCAAAGAGTTGTCAGGCTTGGAAATATTTGTAGTTTTGAACACAAAATGAACTTTCTGGATAAAAATGACATTATTCCAAATTGTGGTAAAACAGGTAAATATAAAGTTGGATTTTAAAGATGATTACTCATGTAAGAATACTTAAACTCTGTGACTATTATACAATTTAATGTTTTGAAAAAATTATTAGGAATGATAAAACATAGAAGGAATAGCCATACAATTTGAGAAAACAAATAATAAAGTATGTAAACAGACAGATAGAGAGACATGATCATAATCTCACAAAGACTGATGGATCACACTGCAAACAGAACAATGTCTATATTCTCAAAGATTCTAGATATTCTCTATTGCTCAAAATCACAAATATTAAGGGCAGTTCTGTGAGAATGTGTAGAAACCCAATCCTTGAGACCAGATCCAAGGCTACAAATATATATTTATAACAGGGCTTCATAAAAATTATGAGGTCAGTTCCCAAAGGTTAAGGCCTGCTGAGAAGGAGATCCGAGCAGCCAGGGAGCAGAGAGATCTCTGCCGAGTGCGCACGGAAAGCATGCCCAAGCCCTGCCTGATCCAGGGACCAGGAACCCAGCGTTGGGACCCCTGTTCCCACCCGGCAGCTTTGGGGTGCAGAACAGGACTTGGCCTATCTTCCGGCTGGACCAGCAGTTCCCAAAGTTTAAGGCCTGGTGAGAAGGTGATCTGAAGGGAGCAGAGAGATCTCTGCCGAGTGCACATAAAAAGTGAACCCCTGTCCTGCCTGATCCAGGGATCAGGAACCCAGCGTTGGGACCTCTGTTTCCACCCGGTGGCTTTGGGGTGCAGAACAGGCATCGGCCCATCTGCCACCTGGACCAGCAGTTCCCAAAGGTTAAGGCCTGGTGAGAAGGAGAACCGAGCAGCCAGGAAGCAGAGAGATCTCTGCCAAGTGCACACGGAAAACACGCCCCTGCTCTGCCTGAATCAGGGACCAGGAACACAGCATTGGGACCTCTGTAACCACGCAGCAGCTTTGGGGTACAGAACAGGGCTCGGGCCATCCGCCACCTGGACCAGTGGAGATCCAGGGACACACAAAAGGTACAAGAGAAAGGCAAGAATATATCACTTACAACAAGATGGAAGGAGGAAAGCAAAAGAGCATATCGCAAGGAAACCAAGAAAACCTGGCAATACCAGTACCCAGCTCTCACATAACAGCAAACATTGGAATGCCAAACACTCCAGAAAAAGAAGACAAAGACATAAAATCGTATTTCAAGACAATGATAAAGATCCTTAAACAAGAACGAGAGGAAAGCAAAAAGAATCGGAAGATTTTAAAGAGGAAACAAGAAAAACACTCAAAGAACTCAAAGAACTAGAGGAAAACAGAACTAAAGAAATGAAGAAATGGAAGAAGGAATTTAAAATGGAAATTGACACAATAAAGAAAACACTAAAAAAAATTATCCTAGAGGTATACCACCTAAAAAAGAAATCAGGAGTTGCAAAGCAAGCATTTACAATAGACTACAAAAGATGGAAGAGAGAACCTGTGAGGCTGAAGACAACATTGTAAACATAGACAAAACAGCCAGAGAAGATGCAAAAACCAAAAGCTTCCTAAATCAAAATGTCCAGTAGATCCAAACACAATGAGAAGACCAAACCTAAGCATAATAGTAACAGAAGAGGAAGAAGAATATCAACTAAGAGGCATACTAAATAACGTCAACAAATTGTAGAAGAAAACTTCTTTACCCTTAAGAATGAGATGACCATGAGCATAAAAGAAGCCTTCAGAACTCCAAACAGGTTGGACCAGAAAAGAAATTCCTCCTGACACATAATAGTCAAAACACCAAGTGCCCAAAGCAAAGAAAGAATACAGAAAACAGTAATGGAAAAAAGGTCAGATATCATATAAAGGCAGACCAATCAGAATCACACCCAATTTCTCAACAGAAACTATAAAAGCTAGAAGAGTCTAGACAGACATCATGCAGACTCTCAGAGACCACAACCGCCAGCCCAAGCTGTTATACCCAGCAAAATATTCAATCACCATAGATGGAGAGATGAAGATATTTCAAGACAAATCTAAATTTACAAAATACCAGACCACAAACCCAGCACTACAATGAATTATAAGTGGAAAACCCAATACAATGAGAGGAACTACATCCTAGTAAAAACAAGAAAACTCCTAAGCAAGAAAACAAAAAGAAGAAAGAGACACAGACAAACTCAACCCACAAAAGAAACAATAGCAGGAAACAGAAACAACTATTCCTTGATATCTATTAACATAAATGGACTAAACTCCCCAATAAAGAGACATAGCCTATCAGACTGGATGCATAAACAAAATCCAGCCTTTTGCTGTATAGATGAAACTCATCTCAGAGACAGAGACAGACACTATCTCAGAGTAAAAGGGTGGGAAAAAACTTCCAAGCAAACAGCCCCAAAAAGGAAGCTGAAGTGGCTATTATAATATCGAATAAAGTAAATTTCCAACCAAAACTTATCAAAAAAGATAAGGAAGGACACTTTTTACTCATTACTGGGGAAATCTGTCAGGAGGAACTCTCAATCCATAACATATATGCTCCAAATACAAAAGCACCCACATTCATAAAAGAAACCCTAATAAAGCTCAAAAATACATTTCACCCCACACAATAAGAGTGGGAGACTTTAGTACCCCACTCTCACCAATGGACAGGTCACAGAATCAGAAACTGAACAAGGACACTGTAAAACTAGCAGAGACTATGAATCGACTGGAATTATTAGATATGTACATAACATATCATCCTAAAGTAAAAGAATACACCTTCTTCTCAGCACCCCATGGCACCTTCTTGAAAATTGACCACATAATTGGAGACAGAACGAGGCTGAATCAATATAAGAAGATTGAAAGACTCCCATGCATCCTCTCAGATCACCATGATCTACAGCTGGTCTTTAACAACAACAAAGACAACAAAAAGCCCACATACACATGGACACTAAACAACGATTTGTTATACATAGCAGGGTCAAAGAAGAAATGAAAAAAGAAATTAAGAATTTTCTAGAATTCAATGAAAACGCAAACACAACATACTCAAAACTATGGGATGCAATGAAAGCAGTATTGAGTGGAAAACTCATAGCCCTAAGTGCTTCCAAAAAGAAACTGGAGAGAGCATACATCAGGAACTTGAGAGCACAGCTAAAAGCTCTAGAACAAAAGGGAGCAGATACACCCAAGGGGAGTAGACCACAAGAAATATACAAACTTAGTGCAAAAATAGACCAAACAGAAACAAAAAGAACCATGGAAAGATTCAACAAAACCAAGAGTTGATTATTTGAGAAAATCAACAAAATTTATATACCCCTATCCATACTAACTAGAGAGCAAAGAAAGAGTATACAAATTAACAAAATCAGAAAGGAAATTGGAGACATAACAACTGAAACTGAGGAAATTCAAGAAATCATCAGATCCTACTACAGAAGCCTATACTCCAAAAGTTGGAAAATCTGGAAAAAAATGGATGAATTCCTAGACAGATACAGGATCCTAAAATTAAACCAGGACCAGGTAAACCATCTAAATAAGGCCATAACACCTAAAGAAATAGAAAAAGTTATCAAAAGCCACCCAACCAAAAAAAAAGCCCAGGTCCAGATGGGTTTGGTGCAGAATTTTATCAGACATTTATAGCAGACATAGCACCAATACTCTCCAAAATATTCCACAAGATAGAATCAGATGGAATACGACCTAACTCATTTTTTGAGGCGACAATAAACCTCGTGCCTAAGCCACACAAAGACCCTACAAGGAAAAAGAAATTCAGAACAATATCACTTATGAACATTGATGCAAAAATACTCAACAAAATCCTTGTAAATTAAATCCACGAACACATCAAAACGATCACTCACCATGAACAAGTAGGATTCATCCCTGTCATGCAGTGATGGTTTAATATAAGGAAATTCATCAATGTAATCCACCATATAAAAAAAACTCAAAGAACAAAATCACATGATCATCTCACTAGATGCTGAGAAAGCATTTGACAAAATTCAACACACCTTCATGTTAAAAGACTTGAAAAGAACAGGAATCCATGGTCCATACCTAAACATAATAAAAGCAATATACAGCAAACCAACAGCCAACATCAAACTTAACTGTGGGAAACTTGAAACAATCCCACTAAAATCAGGGACTCGAAAAGGCTCCCCACTCTCCTTCTGCCTACTTGAAGTCCGGCTGGAGCAATTAGACAGCAAAAAGGAGATCAAGGGGATACAAATCTAAAAGGAAGAAGTAATAAACATCATCTTTGTAGATGACATGATAGTATACTTAAGTGACCCCACAAACCCTGCCAGAGAACTTCTACAGCTGATAAACAAGTTCAGCAAAGTGGCTGGAAACAAAGTCAACTCAAACAAATCAGTAGCCTTCCTATACTCAAAGGACAAACATGTGGAGAAAGAAATTAGGGAAAACGTACCCTTCACAATCGTCACAAAAACTATGAAATACCTTGGTGTGACTCCAACTAAGCAAGTGAAGGACCTGTATGACATGAACTTCAAACCTCTAAAGAAGGAAATTGAGGAAGACCTCAGAAAATGGAAAGATCTCCCATGCTCCTAGACTGGAAAGATCAACTTTTTAAAAATGGCCATCCTAACAAAACCAATCTACAGATTCAATGCAATCCCCATCAAAATTCCAACCCAGTTCTTCATTGAGTGGGAAAGATCAACGTGCATTTTCATCTGGAATAACAAAAGACTTAGAATAGTGAAATCCATTCTCAACAACAAGAAAACATCTGCGGAAATCACTATCCCTGACCTCAAGCTATATTACAAGGCAATTGTGCTGAAAACTGGATGGTACTGGTACAGAAATAAGCACGTGGATCAATGGAATAGAATAGAAGATCCAGAAATGAGCTCTCACATATATGGTCACCTGATTTTTGATAAAGGATCTGTAAACATTCAATGGAAAAAGAACAGCCTATTCAACAAATGGTGCTGGTCCAACTTGCACTCAGCATGCAAAAGGATGAAAATAGACCCTTTCTTATCTCCTTGTACAAAGTTCCAGTGTAAGTGGATCAAAGATCTCCACATTAAACCAGATACACTGAGACTATTAAATAAGAAACTAGGGAAAACCTTAGAACACATAGGCACAGGAGAAAATTTTCTGAACTAAACACCAATGGCTCAAACTCTAAGGTCAAAGATTAACAGATGGGACTTAATGAGATTGCAAAGTTTCTGTAAGGCTAAGGACATTGTCAAGAAAACATAATGGCAGCCAATAGAATAAGATAAGAATTTTACCAACTCCAAATCTGATAGAGGCCTAATATCCAAGGTATACAAAGAACTCAAAAAGCTGGACAGCGGAGAATCCAACAACTCTATTAAAAATGGGGTACAGAGCTAAACAAAACGTTCTCAATTGAGGAATATGGAATGGCTGAGAAGCATCTAAGGAAGTGCTGGACATCCTTACCCATCAGGGAAATGCAAATCAAAACAACCCTGTGATTCTACCTCACACCAGTCAGATTGGCCAAGATCCAAATCTCAGATGCCAGCAGATGCCAGCCAGGTTGCGGAGAAAGAGGAACACTTCTCCACTTTTGGTGGGGTTGTAAACTGTTACAACCACTATGGAAATCAGTCTGGCGATTCCTCGGAAAATTGGACATAGTACTACCTGAAGACCCAGCTATTCCACTTCTGGGCATATACCTCAGAGACACTCCAATATACAACAAAGATACATGCACCACAATGTTCATAGCAGCTCTATTTATAATAGCCAGAAGCTGGAAAGAACCCAGATGTCCTTCAGTAGATGAATAGATACAAAATTGTGGTACATTTACACAATGGAGTACTGCTCAGCCATCAGAAACAATGACTTAACCAAATTCTTGAGAATATCATCCTGAGTGAGATAACCCCGTCAGAAAAGAACAGACATAATATGCAGTCACTGATAGTGGGATGCTTACCCCAAAGGCTCGGACTGCCCCAGAAACAACTCACAGACTGTGTGAAGTTCAAGAAAAAAAAAAACAAAAAACAAAAAAAAAAGTGTCATGCTCAATCCTTACACACCAATAATACGTTGACTCATTCCAGGTTACATCCTGTTTTACATGTACTTTTTGCTCATTGTAACTAGTAAGATTAATGCAGAGTATCAAACCTTATAAAAAAAATAAAAAAATACAAGCACTGACACAATTGTATTTGTATACATTTATGCAAAAATGTTTAAAATTATTTTCTTTTATCTTTGTTTTTTAAAATAAAGTTTAAAAAATAAAAGAATTATGAGGTCAATGTTTCAATGTAGCTTAATGATAAGTTATAGACAGAAACAGCATTAGCAACTGCCAAATTAACATCAAGGATAGAGTAGCAGTAAGAGTGATCAAAGCACAGAACCAGTGGAGATGATTTCTATAGTGGCCAGAATGTGGGGCAGGCATAGTAGAAGATTTGGTAAGTTACACACCACTGTTATGCCTATCAAGATCTAGAGGTCTCTACTGCCAGTTAATGGTATAATAATCACTTGATGGAGACAATAAAGAGTGTTCTTTTACCAATAAAACACAATGTGATGTGGGAATCTTATTGTTTTTGGAAGTAACTATGTTCTAGTCTCTGGAGATTTGCCTGGGCCCATTTACTTCTAATTTTATAAGCAACCTGAATTTAATTTGCCAAAGTACAAAATAAGAATTTGAATCATTTCTACAACA
Organism: Micromys minutus; assembly: GCF_963924665.1. NCBI lineage: Eukaryota > Metazoa > Chordata > Mammalia > Rodentia > Muridae > Micromys > Micromys minutus. Next base: position 13,987,842 of record NC_137985.1, read on the forward strand.
TGAGGTCCTGTAGAATGTGTAATTTAGCCTTGCTTCCAAAGAAAATTTTAAATATAACTGAAGTAAGATAATATGTAATATATAATTCAACAGATAATTCACTGTCTTTAACAAAATAGCTTTTAAGAATGCCAACACAACTGCAAGAAAAGAATGAATACCTGGCCACTGGTATCCAAAAGATCAAATAACTAGACAGTCTATGTTGCCATTGTGACACAGATATTATCAGGTATTTTTGCAAGCTTAGCAGTATGTATCATAAAATATAACAGATCATGTAGGAACAAGGTTGAGCACAGTAAGCGGATATTAGAAAGTTATTTGACTGGATGCGCTCAAACATTCTCAGGTTTACACATGTCCATTGAAGAGAGTCCCTTTATGAGCAGCTGACAAAGAAGAAAGTAATTAACTGTAGAGTAGAACAGGCCAGCTCAGTCTGTGAAATCAGAAAGAATGTGGCTATGCTCCAGCATGCTGAGGGTCATGTATGAAAGACAGGCTAGCTTGCTTTCTGGCTAGTGCACATGACAGGAAATTTGTATTCTGAAGTTCTCTGAAGAAAAATACTCAGATTTGGGCATAGCATTCAATGACTTATCCAGTAACTCACAAGCTAGAGAGAAACAACTGGCAGTGTTGATCCTAAACACAAAGTTATATGTGAGAAGCATCCAGGTAGGCCTATGGGCAAAATTATGAGAGTCTGTCATATGGACAATATATCATATCTCCCAGTCAATCAAATGTCTTACTCTCTACTACACTTATTACACTGCCAACCCTTGGGCAGCAGCCGTAAGCATCACTAAGGCTATGTAAAGGGCTTTGGCTCAACCTTCAGTCACCATGGTGATACAACTTCTCTACTACTTAGCACACAAAATTAATGAAAGGAAAGTTGACCATGTGCAAGGTAACCATTCCTTAAAAGATTCCAGCTTTGTTGTGGTGAGTTAACTGAGTTTAACAAATTCCCCCTGTAATATTGACAATTTATCTTGTTTTTACTTGGTGAATATATAGGTCAGCATTAACTGCAGACATACCCGAGGTAAAAAATGATGGTACTACATAACCTTAGATCATATCATGGTCCATACCACAGAAATGGTACACAGTAAGACTACTGTTGCTAGTTTGAGTGCTGTGCCATTCAAAGCTTCCAACCCAATAAATTGAATTATGATTATATTACTGTATCAAAATGGCACTTGAAAAGGGTTTTGTATACATGTTCTAGATGATATAAATGAAAACGTAATTTATACCCAGAGCAGAGAATACCTGTAGAAGCAGAAATGCTCTCACTATGACTCCCATTTACCCACTAGAGAAGCTACCCTATTTACTCCTCTTGATGACATGAAAAATATTGGATGTTGGTTTCCAGAGGCTATCAAGAGTTTTATAAAACTGAATTTGAGAAAACTCATGACTTCTTGTACAAGACAACCCATAAGAAAGTAATGAATATTATCACCAACCTGGCATGTAAAATTGACTCTAATTAGCATAATGAGAATAGTGGTTGAACAAATGCATCTCTGTATCAGGCAGTGCCTAACCAGGCATGTAGTACCAGCAGAGATAACTTAAAAAGATTATGTTCAAGTTATATGTTTATATAATGGTGAGGCAGGATAAGGAAGACCAAGAGATGTAGGACAAACTGACACAAGGAAGCTGTTCAGAAAATGATTTAACTGCAACCCTCAAACATGTCTTTCTGCAAGGACACTTCTGTATCTTGTTTGTTCAATGTTTCTTGTGTTCTTACTTTACTGCTGTCTGGGTCAAGATCTTACATAAAAGCCCAGACTGATGTGGAACTCACAATATAGTCTAGGCTAGCTGGAACTTTTACAATCTTCTGGCTTCAGTGCTGAAGTTAAGGTACCTCTACCATGATGCCTTGTATTCTCTGCTCTTAAGGTCTCTCCATTACACTGACCCAGAAAATTAACTATTATTTTCCAACAGTGTATGAACTTTTAGATCACAGTTACAATTACTTTTTCAATAGCAAGCACAGTAATTTTAAAAACAAATATAAGATGATTGTAGACTAACCCTACTGGTATCTTTTGCACCAGGCTGCTTTTATCTGATTCAGGCAGGACCAGAAAGAGTTAAATTATGAATACAGGTTTTTCCATTTGATAAAAGAAGCTGTTTTGCCTAGGGTTGTAACTCTCATGTAAGGTCTTCATGGGATGACTGTTTTGGTAGGACCCAAAAAACAGCACCACTGTTAGAGACTGAAAACTAATCAGGAAACAGGTCAGAATGTCTTGTGGTAGAAGCAGAGGCCTTAGATACCCATCATTAGATGGCTTTTTCCCTCAATATTTGATATGAAGTCCATGTATATTGCATATAAAGTGTTCATTACAGAAATACGTTGGCCTCTTCTTATTTCCCATGTTAAGTTGCAGAAGGACTTAGAAACAAAGCAGCAGAGTCTTAGTTTCAGTATAACTCAAACTAACAACTTCAGAGAAAATGAAAATTCTAAAAAAGCTTTACTCTTTACCCAGCTAGGTACTTGATAGAATTGAAGTTTCCCCTTATTCAATTTTTTTTTCTCTAAAAAAATAAGTTGTGATGGAGTATGGCCATTTCTCAAAACTTTTCTCTTGTATTAGGCTCTCTACTCTCTTCGTTGGTGCACTAAATACCTATGAAGGTGTTCTAGATCTTATGGGAAAGATTTCCTCATGCATGTGTTACAGTTCTGAATGGAAAAATATCCTGCATATCAGGAGCCAGGGAATATCACACATTACATTACACAGCAAGCCTCCCATAAAGATTTATTGGGAGAGACACAAGAGGGTGGCTGATACTTAGCAGAAGCATCAAGGAACAGAGCAGAAGACAAGTAGGGTTTCTTGTGGCGATGAAAGTTTCTGGGGTGGAGATTTGCAGGGTGGGTTTGGTAATAATTCAGGCTAATCCCAAGTAAGTTTTCAGGCTCAACGGTTGGTGAGCTTTGGTAGGTATTCAAACCAAGAAGGCAGCTTGGACTTTTTACTCTACAACCTGGCGTGGTTAATGTGTTATATATTGTTTAATCTTTACTTAAATTGTCTCCTCCTCTTTGCCATAAGCACTTCACTGCCTCTTTGTTGCTGTCATAAAATTTGTCTGAGAATATGTTTTGCTGAGAGTGAAGCTCTTACTCTACTTAGCATGCACAGTGCTGTCGGAAGGAGAAGCTTAGAGTACACACTTCAGGGACTCGACATTACCTAATGAGGTGCATGACATCATCAACTATGAGTGAGCTTTCCTGCCTTCATTTTGCTTCTATAGATAGCAAGTGGCAGCTGTCAGCAGTGAGGACAGCTTAAGTTCTTTTCAAAGGAAATTTTCTCTCCTTCTGCAAGAAAGAAGATAGGAAATCTCTTTTCTACCACACACTGGTAGAAGCTGACTCTCAGCGAGCTTTATTCTCCAGTCATGTGGAGAAAAAAACCCACTGACTGCAAGTTACACATTCTTACATGGAAGAGCCTGACTATTTCTTTAAATCTCATTTGATCATGTTCAGAAGATATAAAGTTATTTCCATAACCGGGGGCCTTCTGCTGTAGTAGCTTGCTATAGTCATATGTCTGGAACCATGTAGATATGACACTCAAGTATTTCATCAGATGTTCAACCAATATGTTTGTTTGTTTGTTTCTGTACTTCATTGTTTGGACTTGCTAGAACTGAGTCCTGTCCGTGTAACTTATCAGCTCTGCAATCTAGAAAGAGACAGTGTGTTCTGTCCATTATCTCTGAGATGAGATGGCCTTTATATTAATTAGAGAATTTACATGATGAACTGTGAAACTATGCATATTGGTTGACTGTCACTGTCATACTTGCTGAGTGAAATTTACTCGAGCTGTACAAGTTTCTAAGGTGCTGAATGAAACACTGATTTTTGACTGAACTGCTAAAAATATGGAAAATGCTGGCTATGGAGGTCTACAGAAAAGGAAATCAAACAAAAGAATCATTTTGTGAGTGTAGCTTTGATTCTTAGATTAACAAGCCTGTTCAAGAAGAAAGCCTCTGATGATTTTTAAGCTTTGCTCACCTTTCTTACAGTGGAGCTAATAGATACTTATAAGAAAATTATAGGCTCAATGCTAGTTATAAAACAATGTGGATTTGTTTTCTTTTGTTTTGGCATGCTTTACACTTTTTAGGTTAGTTTAGCTTGCTTTTTATTTTTTGCCTTGTTTTCAGAGGTTGGGGGGGAGAGACAGAGAGAGACAGAGAGACAGAGACAGACAAAGACAAAGTGGCAGAGAAAGAGAGAACAGGAAAGTGGGTGAATATGGAGGTGGTGAGGATCCTGGAACAGGTGGGTAAGGGGAAAGTATATGTATTAATTTTTAAAGACATAAACTATACAATGGAGTACTTACTACTCAGCTATTAAAAACAATGACTTCATAACATTCCTATGCAAATGGACAGAACTAGAAACTATCATCCTCAGTGTTGTAACCCAGTTACAAAAAACACACATGGTATGTACTCACTGATAAGTGGATATGAGCTCAAAAACCTCAGAATACCCAATAAACAATTCACAAAAATTATGAAGCTCAAAAAACAAAAAAAAAAAAAAGGAAGTCCAGGATGTAGATGTGTCAATCCTTCTTAGAAGGGAGAACAAAACACTCACGGAACAAAATAATGGGACAAATAGAGGAGCAGGGATTAGAGAAAAGATAATCCAGAGACTGCCTCACCTGGGGAGCTTTCCCATACACAGTCACTGTACCCACATACTATTGCTGAAGCCAAGAATCTGATATGGTGTTTCCTCAAAGGCTCTACCATAGCTATACTGATACTGATACCCACCATTTGGCTGTGGGCATCTGCATCTGTCTGAGTTAGCTGCTTGATGGAGTCTCTTAAAGAACAGTTATGCTAGACTCCTATCTGCAGGCATAGCAGCACATCATTAATAGTGTTAGGAATTAGTGTTTGTCCATGGGATGGGTCTCAAGTTGGACCCATTTTTGATGGGTCATTGCCTCATTTTCTATTCCTTCCCCATCCTTGCGTTTCTTGTAAACAGGATAAATTTCAGAAAGAAAGTGTTGTAGGTTGGTTGATGTACCTATCACTCTATTGGGTACAGAAAGTGGCCATTTCAGGTTTCATATCTCCAGTGCTGTGGGTCACAGCTAAGGTCACCTTCACCGGTTCTTGAGTGTCTCCCTTATCTCAGGTCTCAGTCTCTTCTTGGAGATGCCCCCACTTCCCCAGCCCAATCAGTTGCAGTTTCCATTTACTCTCATGGCCATCTGGCCAATCCTCTCATCCTGCACTGCACCTAATTCTGAACACCTCTATTCCCCTCCAAACACCCTCCCACCCAGTTTCCTTTGTCCATCTGCCTTTTATGACTTATTCCTCCTTCTAAGTAAGAGTCAAGCATCCTCACTTGTGCCTGCCTTCTTGTTTAGCTTCTTTGTGTGTGTGTGTGTGTGTGTGTGTGTGTGTGTGTGTGTGTGTGTAGTCTAGCATGGGTGTTCTATACTAATATTTTATGGATAGAATCTACTTGTAAGTGAGTACATACCATGCATATCCTTTAAAGTCTGGATTAACCTTACTCAGGATAATATTCTTAAGCTTCATCATGCAAAATTTGTCTGCAAAATTTATGGTGCTTTTGTTTTTAATAGCCAAGTGTACTTCATGGTGTAGATGTACCACATTTTCTTTATCCATTCTTCAGTTGAAGGACGTCTAGGTTGATTCCAGTTTCTGGCTTTTATAAATAAAACTGCTATGAACATAATTGAGTAAGTGTCTCTGTGGGATTGTGGAGCATCGTTGGATATATACCTAGGAGTAGTATAACCCTCCCACCATTGACAGAGGAGTGTTTCTCTTGCTCCACATCCTTGGCAGTTTGTGCTATCACTTGAGTTTTTGATCCAAATCATTTTGAATGGTGTAAGATGATATCTCAGAGTCATTTTGATTTCACTGTTGTTTGCATTTTCCTGCTAAGGACTAAGAATATTTCTTTACGTGTTTCTTGGACATTCAAGATTCCTCTGTTGAAAACTTCATTTTTCTCTGTGTCCTACTTTATAATTAGAATGTTTGAGTTATTTGTTTTTAACTCCTTGGGTTCTTTATATATTTTGGACATTAATCCTGTGTCAGATGTAGGGTTGGTAAAGTTCTTTTCCCATTTTGTAGGCTGCTGTTTTGTCACATTAATGGTGTCCTTGGCCTTGTCAAATATTTTCAGTTTCATGAAGTCTCATTTATTGTTTGTTGATCTTAGTGACTGGACTATTGGTATTCTGTTTAGCATTTTTTCTTCTGTGCCAATTTGTACCTCATCTATTAGATTACTGTGTTGGGTTTTTTTTTTTTTTGATAATTCACTGTACACATTTTATTTACAGTTTTGTACACTGTATTAATGTGGATGAGACCGCTTTTTTACTTGAGCCATTGTAACTAAAGCAAAATAACTGAAGTGATACAAAGTGTTAACATACAGCATAAAGATACAAAAGCAGACATATTAATTCTAGTTAGGAATGTAATTATGGTGTTACATTTTTATTGTCCACAGTTATGTTTGGAGATCACACAGGCATAGATCACTGATTTGAATGAAATGCATAAGTTTGTAGCAAAGCTTTGTAGTTACAAAGAAACAAAAATATATAAAACAATGCCCAAATTTAATGTTTATTCCACCTTTCTGTCATATTCCTGGATCCTTCACCAATGTTACATGTGGAAAAAAAACAAAATCAAAACAAATGAAAAATTTAAATCAGAATCACTAATATTACCAAGGAAGGAAACAAATAACATCTAGCAGCCATCAGCAAAAGGACAGCAAGGACAATGCTGTGTCAGAAAACAAAAGGTTGCTAGACAGCTGTATTCAGACTCCAACAAAGCCCACTCCTGTGTAGACTGGAACTGAACCAGATCTCTTCCTGCTAAAGTAATAGAAATGCAAGTTCTTAGGTGTGTGTGTCCTGGTGATGTTAACCAGCTGTTACAGAGCAGGCCAGGAACACATCTGTGGGTTCTGGGGTGGTGATGTATACTATAATTCTTTGATTGGGATTCTGGACACCATAGCAAACAGTGGGAGTGGGGGAAGAGAATGGACACAGAAGTACAAGACAAAGGCGAAGGAGACTTCTCATATCTTAGCAACACTTGCATGAAATCAATTTCAGTGCAGTCCGCTCTGTTTCGATGAGGCTTTGGTTCAGCTCCCAATCTCAACTGTCTGACACAGTCTCCTGTGAGAATTCTCAGGTGTCTTCTTAAACAACAAACTTGTTTTTAGTGGTGGAGCCACCCTTTGTAGCTGTGTCTGCATGGGACTGATAACCAATCACTACCTTTGGAGGAAATCCTAAACTTTCCTTGCACACCCTCCCTATGTATGTGACTGTATCTGTTTTCACATTCAGTCATCTATACTGCTATCTTATCACCTTTAGCTCTAACATTAACAAGAGTTCTACAGATATTATCACTGTAGTCATCAAAAGATTCTCCAATAAGGCACAGCAGTGTCTCTAGCCAAAAGCAATCGAGGTCACTTTCTCTCTGCTGCTTGTTCACTGTGATTAGGCATTGTCCTACATGCCCCCATTGTCTTCCCACATAGACTCAGTACCATCCACAGAGCACTGTACTCAAGCCTGCTAAAGCCAACTGCCTGAATTTGTGGCCAGTTTTTACAAACACATGAATGGTCTGGTCGCCCAAAAGTTTTCAACAGTATCAAACTTAGAGATCAATCAAGGGTTTGTTTGCCAAGTTTTGCTTTTATCCTTAAAAACAAAACAAACAAACAAAAACAAAAAACAAAAACCAGAGTCCTGTAGAGGGTGTTTAATATAGTGCTCTGGGTTAACAACCTCCTGATTAGATCTGTTTTTTCCTCTTCCAAAAGTGGGGGATTGATTGGTGGTAGGGTTGGATTCCTAATGGAAAATGTTCAGTTCCACAGTTGCTATCTTAGATCAATCTGATCACACAGCTGCTCCTGAAATGTGTGTGTGGGGAGAGGGGTGAGAAGTGTGTTGTTTTATGTTGAAGTCTTTGATCTAATGGGTGTTGAGATTTGTGCAGAGTGATAAATATGGTTTTATTTGCATTCTTCTATATGCTGACATCCAGTTAGACTAGCACCATTTGCTGAAGATGCTTTCCCTTTTCCATTGCTTAGTTTGCCTTTTCTGTCAAAAACCAAGTGTCCGTAAGTGTGTCGATATTTTTTCTGCATCTTTAATTCAATTCCAGATTCCATTAATCAATATGTCTGCCTTTATGTCAACACCATGCAAATTTTATTGCTATTGATATTTTATAATCTTAGTTCAAGATTTACCACTTTCACTTTGTAACTAGTAAAATCTAGTCAGACTGCTTTTGGAAGATTTGGGAAAAAAGGGAATGGTTCTAATAATCTTAAGAGCACACTTAATTATTGATAAATTCTGATGAATTCCCACAGTGTTTGAAAAAATAGTTGCCTTGATGAATTCTGGTAGGAAATGCAAATCACTGTTATCAGCTCAAATTATCAGTTTATCATTATTCATTTATAAAATTCTGGGCAATGAGGAAAAAAAACCTTGTATTAATTCAACTCTTTCATAGTTCATAAATAGGATTTATACATCTCCATGAAGCATGGAATGAATCCTAGTAAATGTTGTGATAAAATTACCTTTTTTAAAACTAAAATAAATGATAACATGTGTGTGTGTTGAGGTATGAAAACACATTTACATTTATATATAAATTTATAGGAATATAAAAGTTAAAATTATTTTTTCATGAGTAAAATTAAATATTAACACCTTGTGTAAAATATTAAAAATTCAATTAGTTAAACATAAATATTCTGAGGTATTCAGTTTATTCTGAGTAAGAAATATGGTTTATTTTGTTGACAATCAAGAATCCATTTTTGAGATGACTTATTTAATGAATTTCTATTTTTAGTTGAAAAAATGTTTGTTAAAAATCTTTTAAATGCATTTTGAAGGAATAACTGAAACTTTGTAAAGTGATTAGTAATTTGGTAATTGAAATAATGGTGTCTATAAAAGTACAGGTATACGGCACGTGAGAAGAGGAAGAGACCTGAGCATACAGTGAGCAAAAAAGGATGAACAGGAAAAAAAATGTCTTTTATATGTGTAAAGATGATTTAGCTATATATGTTCACATATGCATATATAGTTATATGAATATACATTTAAAAGCAGAAAAGGTATTAATTTAAGAGCAGTAACAGGCCAAAAAGACTAGTAGGATAAATCAGACATAGGGGTGAGGGTTTAATAGGAGCAAAATACAATGATGTATATGTATAAACATTATAATAAAATCCACCCTATTGTATACTAATTTAAAGTTAATATGTGTATAAAGGTAAAGATAACAATGACAAAATCATAAAGATATAACATATGAAATAGTAGAGGAGTGCTGTGTTTCTGAAATGGCAGAGAAGACATGCGCTCTTGCCTCTTGCCTTGAAGGTCTGTTGATCTGAGTTTCAAATTCTCAAAACCCATGAATAAAAGCAAAGAATTGACTTCAAAACATTTTGATCCAAGCTATACAGACCTATTCTGACACAGACATACACAAAAATTCACCTCTTTCTCCCCCTCCACTCTCTCTCTCTCAAACACACACATGCACACACTTTACAATAATGATAAATATAATTTGGTTTCAAAGAAAGCCTATATCATAAAGCAAGTTCAAAGCCACAGTGTTCTACAGAAGATGTCTTACCTCAAATTATAGATAGATAAGTGGGTAGCTAAATAGATAGATGAAAAATAGAAAATAGATAGTTAGGTAGATAGATAGATAGATAGATAGATAGATAGATAGATAGATAGATAGAAACATACATACATACATACATACAAACAAACATACGTACACACATACATACACACACACATACATACATACATACATATATACATACATAGAGTCACTTTATTGCATTTCCTTCTGTCACCATAATGAATGAAACAAAATGCCCTGATTTGAGAGAGGAAAGTCAACATTCTATGGGAGATTAAAGCAGGACATGCTTGCACACAAGCACAGGAAATGAGCACAATTTTAGATTTGCAGAATCTCTTTCCTTCTCTTACCCTCACTATAATTGTTCAAGGCGATCATCAACATTTATAAACATTCTTTCTATATAAAGGACAGAGAAGGTATGCTTGGTAAACTTCACAATTTTAATTTAGTAATATTAGTTTGTGATATCTGGTTGTGTCAAAAAAGACTGAAATTCTGAAATTTTTACCTCAAACTAAATTCTTGGTTTTTTTTTTGTTTTTTTTTTTTTTTTTTTTTTTTTTTTTTTTTTTTTTTTTGGAGGCTCTAGTCTTTTCCCCATTTATGGGCACAAAATATACGCAAGTCCTTTCCAATGATACAGTCATATACTTGCAGTGGTACTTGTTTTCTGCTACCATATTGACATTTTTTCGGATAATTAAAAAGTGGGAAAACTTGTTTATCAGGTGTAGGAGTTCTCTGGTGAAATTTTTGGGGTCACTTAAGTACACTATCATGTCATCAGCAAAGAGTGGCAAAGTAGCTGGATACAAAATTAACTCAAACAAATCAGTAGCCTTTCTATACTCAAATGACAAACATATGGAAAAAGAAATTAGGGAAAACGTACCCTTCACAATCGTCACAAAAACTATGAAATACCTTGGTGTGACTCTAACTAATCAAGTGTATGACAAGAACATCAAACCTTTAAAGAAGGAAATTGAGGATGAACTCAGAAAATGGAAATATCTCCCTTGCTCATGGATTGGAAGAATCAACATTTTAAAAATCCTACCAAAAGCAATTTACCGATTCAATGCAATCCCCATCAAAATTCCAACCAAGTTCTTCATGGAATTGGAAAGATCAATGTGCAATTTCATATGGAATTACAAAAGACCTAGAATAGCGAAATCCATCCTCAACAACAAGAAAACACCTGCAGGAATCACTATCCCTGACCTCAAGCTATATTACAAGGCAAGGAGCTACTGGTGGGTGGGAAACCTGGGCTGCCGGGGAGCAGAGAGATCTCTGCGGAGTGCACACGGAAAGTGAACCCCCTGCCTTGCCCTGCCCTGCCTTACCCAATCCAGTGACTAGGAACAGAAAATTAGAACTTCTGTTTCCACCCAGAGGCGACTTCAGGACGCAGAGCAGAGCCCGGCCCATCTGCTGCCCAGCCCATCTGCTACCCGAAACAGCAGCTCATAAAGGCTGAACAACTGGTGAGTGGGAGACCTAGGCTGCAGAGGAGCAGAGAGATCTCTGTGGAGTGCACACGGAAAGTGCACCCCCTGCCTTCTATGCCCTGCCTTGCCCGATCCAACGATTGGGAACAGAAAATTAGAACTTCTGTTTCCACCTGGAGCAACTTCAGGATGCAGAGCAGAGCCTGGACCATCTGCCACCCAGAATGGCGGCTCGTAGAGTCTGAGCAACTGGTGAATGGGAGACCTGGGCTGCCAGGGAGCAGAGAGATCTCTGCGGAGTGCACACAGAAAGTGAACCCCTGCCTTGCCCTGCCCTGCCTTGCCCGATCCAGCGACTGGGAACAGAAAATTAGAACTTCTGTTTTACCCGGAGGCGACTTCAGGACACAGAGCAGAGCCCGGCCGATCTGCTACCCAGAACAGCAGCTCGTAAAGGCTGAACAACTGGTGAGTGGAAGTCCTAGGATGTAGGAAAGCAGAGAGATCTCTGCGGAGTGCTCACGGAAAGTGTACCCCCTGCCTTGCCCTGCCCTGCCGTGCCTGATCCAGCGACCAAAAACAGAACGTTGGAACTTCTGTTCCCACCCGACGACTCTGAGGCATAGAACAGGGCTAAGCCCATCTGACACCTGTACCATTGGAGATCCAGGGACACAGACCAGATACAAGGGAAAGGCAAGCACATATCACTGACAACAAAATGGCAAGAGGAAACCGAAAGAGTATAGCCCAAGGAAACCAAGACAATCTAGCAACAGCAGAACCCAGCTCTCCCATAACAGCAAACATCGGAATTCCAAACACTCCAGAAAAAGAAGACACAGACCTGAAATCATACCTCAAGATGCTGATAGAGATACTTAAACCAGAAAGGGAGGAAAAGCAAAAAGATTCAGAAGCTTTTAAAGAAGAAACAAGAAGAAAACTCAAATAACTCAAAGAACTAGAGGAAAACAGAACCAAAGAAATTAAGGAATAGAAGAGGGATATTAAAACAGAAATTGACACAATAAAGAAAACGCTAAAAGAGATAACCCTAGAGTCAGAACAACAAAAAAAGAAATCAGGAGTCACAGAAGCAAGCATTTCCAATAGATTATAGAAGATCGAAGAGAGAATCTCGGAGGCAGAAGACAACATTGCAAACATAGACAAAACAGTCAGAGAAGATGCAAAAAAATAAAAAGCTCCTAACCAAAAATGTCCATGAAATCCAAGACAAAAAAGGAAGACCGAACAGAAGGATAATAGGAATGGAAGAGGGAGAAGAGTAATAACTAAGAAGCACAGAAAATATCTTCAAAAAATTCGGAGAAGAAAACTTCCCTACCCTCAAGAATGAGATGACCACGAGCATATAAGAAGCCTTCAGAACTCCAAATAGGGTGGACCAGAAAAGAAATACCTCCCAACACATAATAGTAAAAACATCAAGTGCCCAAAGCAAAGAAAGAATACTAAAAGCAGTAAGGGAAAAAGGTCAGGTAACATATAAAGGCAGACCAATCAGACTCACACCCGATTTCTCAACAGAGACTATGAAAGCTATAAGAGCCTGGACAGACATCATGCACTCCTTAAGAGAGCACAAGTGCCAGCCCAAGCTGCTATACCCAGCAAAACTATCAATCACCATCGATGGAGAGAAGAAGATATTTCAACACAAATTAAAATTCACACAATATCTGATCACAAACCCAGCACTACAATGAATTATAGGTGGAAAACCCAATACAATGAGGGACAATAAAGCCTACTAAAAGCAAGAAAACTCCTAAAGAAGAAAACTAAAAGAAGAAAAAAACCAGACACAACTCAACCCAAAAAAGCAATAATGGCAGGAAACAGAAACAACCATTCCTTGATATCTATTAACATAAATGGTCTCAACTCCCCAATCAAGAGACATAGACTATCAGACTGGATAAATAAACAAAATCCAGCCTTTTTCTGCATACAGGAAACTCATCTCAGAGACAGAGACAGGCACTATCTCAGAGTAAAAGGGAGAGACAAAAAACTTCCAATCAAACAGCTCCAAGAAGCAAGCTGGATTGGCTATTCTAATATCGAATAAAGTAAATTTCCAACCAAAAGTTATCAAAAAAGATAAGGAAGGACACTTTTTACCCATTACCGGGGAAATCTGTCAGGAGGAACTCTCAATCCTTAACATATATGCTCCAAATAAAAAAGCACCGACATTCTTAAAAGAAAACCTATTAAAGCTCAAAAAAAATTTCACCCCACACAATAATAGTGGGAGACTTTAATACCCCACTCTCACCAATGGACAGATAATGGAAACAGAAACTGAACAAGGACACTGAAAAACTAGCAGAGACTTTGAACCAACAAGAATTAATAGATATATACAGAACATATTAGCCTAAAATAAAAGAATACACCTTCACTAACCACCCCATGGCACCTTTTTGAAAATTGACCACATAATTGGACACAGAATGAGCCTCAATCGATATAAGAAGATTGAAATACTCCCATGCATCCTCTCAGATCACCATGGTCTACCACTGGTCTTTAACAACAACAAAGACAACAGAAAGCCCACATACACATGGAAACTAAACAATGCTCTGTTAAACGATAGCAGGGTCAAATAAGAAATAAAGAAAGAAATTAAGGATTTTCTAGAATTCAACGAAAACAAAAACACAACATATCCAAACTTATGGGATGCAATGAAAGCAGTATTAAGAGGAAAACTCATAGCCCTAATTGCTTACAAAAAGAAACTGGAGAGAGCCTACATCAGCAACCTGACAGCACAGCTAAAAGCCCTAGAACAAAAGAAAGAAAATATACCCAAAAAGAGTAGAAGGCAAGAAATAATCATAATTAGGTCAGAAATAGACCAAATAGAAACAAAAAGAACCATTGAAAAAATCAACAAAACCAAGAGTTGGTTCTTTGAGAAAATCAACAAGATTGATAAACCCCTAGCCAGACTAACTAGAGGGCAAAGAGAGAGTATCCAAATTAAAAAAATCAGAAAGGAAATTGGCGACATAACAACTAAAACTGAGGAAATTCAAGAAATCATCAGATCCTACTACAAAAACTTATACTCCAGAAAATTGGAAAATCTGGTGGAAATGGACGAATTCCTAGACAGATACAAGATCCCAAAGTTTAACCAGGACCAAGTAAACCATCTAAATAACCCTATAACACCTAAATAAATAGAAGAAGTCATCAAAAGCCTCCCTACCAAAAAAAGCCCAGGTCCAGACGGGTTCAGTGCAGAATTTTATCAGACATTTATTGGGAAATAACACCAATACTCTCTAAATTATTCCAAAAGATAGAATCAGATGAAATATTACCCAACTCATTTTTTGAGGCTACAGTAACCCTCGTACCTAAACCACACTAAGACCCTACAAGGAAAGGGAACTTCAGACAAATCTCACTTATGAACATTGATGCAAAAATACTCAACAAAATCCTTGCAAACCGAATCCAAGAACACATCAAAACAATCATTCATCATGACCAAGTAGGCTTCATCCCTGGGATGCAGGGATGGTTTAACATAAGGAAATCCATCAACGTAATCCACCATATAAACAAACTCAAGAACAAAACCACACGGTCATCTCAGTAGATGCTGAGAAAGCATTTGACAAAATTCAACAGCCACCAGAAACAATGACTTAACAAAATTCTTAAGAAAATGGCTGCATCTAGAGAATATCATCCTGAGTGAGATAACCCAGTCACAAAAGAACAGACATAATATGCAGTCACTGATAGTGGGATGCTTACCCCAGAGGCTTGCACTCCCCCAGAAACAACTCACAGACTGTATGAAGTCCAAGAAAAAAAGAAAACAAAACAAAACAAAACAAAAAAAAAAATAGTCATGCTCAATTCTTACCCACCAAGAACACAGTGACAAATTCTGGGTTGTACCCTGTATTACATGTACTGTCTGCTCATTGTAAAAAATAAATAAATAAAAACAAGTACCGAAAAATATGTATTGTATAATTTTATGCAAAAATGCTTAAAATCTGTACCTTTATCTTTGTTTTGTAAAATGAAGTTGTTAAAAAAAAGTGGGAGAACTGCTAGTTTTGGCGCAGTCAAGACAATGGCCTAACCCTTGAGGATAATGATTTCTCTTTTATGACAGGTTTCAATGAAGAGATAAACTTTATCAAAATTTTAATTTCTGCTACTACGCACATTCTTTTCTGTACCAGGGACTCAGGCATATCTTCAGGGGAAATACCTTCATGTCCTCTCCTATTTCCTGGTTTCTTTGTCTGCTTGTTTATTTGTTTTCATTCCAGAACTAACTTTTTACTTAAAATAAGTAAACATTTTTGCTAGTTCTGATTTTTTAAAACTTTGTTTTATTGGATACTCTCTGTATTTACATTTCAAATATTATTCCCTCCTCCCAGCTCCCATTCCCCCTCCCCCCAACTTGTCCCCTCTCCCATTCACTCTCTCCACCTTAGTGCCTTGGCATTCCACTACATGTAAAAAAATGCACCCTCACTGGACCAAAAGACTTTTTTCCCATTGATGGCAGACACTGCTATACCCTGCTACATATGCATTCTCTCCATGTGTGCTCAATGTTTGGTATTTTAGTTTATGAGAGTTGTGGAGGGTTTGATTGGTTGATAATGTTGTTCTTCCCATGAGATTGCAAACCCTTTCTGCTCCTTCAGTCCTTTCTCTACCTTTTTCAATTGGTTCCCATTGTTCAGTTTGATGGTTAGCTGCAAGCATGCTCAGCTGTATCTATAGGACTCTGGCAGAGCCTCTGAGGAAACATCCATCTTTGATTCCTTCCAGAAAGCCCTTCTTGGCATCATCAATAGTGCTTGCGTTTGGTGGCTGCATACAGGGTGGATCCCCATGTGAGGCAGCTTCTGAATGAACTTTTCTTCAATCCCGGCTTATCTATTGTATCTTGTATTTCCTCCCATTAGTGTTTTGTACTACTTCTAAGAAGGATTAAAGCATCCACATTCTGGCCTTTTCTCTTTTTGAGCTTCATAAGGTCTGTGAATTGTTTCTTGGGTATTTAGAGCTTTCTGGGGCTAGTATATGCTTATTAGTGGGTGCATACCATGTGTGTTCTTTTGTGAATGGGTTATCTCACTCAGGATAATAGTTTCTAGTTCCATCTATTTACCTAGGAATTTCATAATGTTGTTGTTTCTAATAGCTGAGTAGTGTAAATGTACCACAAACAGCTCCACTGTTTAAATGTATCACAAATTTGGTATCCACTCTTCTTTTGAAGGACATCTTAATGGGATTTCAAGCTGGTAAAAGCACTCTGAAAATAAGTTTGGCTGTTCCTCAGAAAACTGGACATAGTACTACCTAAAACCAACTATTCTACTCCTGGGTATGTACCCAAAAGTCATTCTAACATATAGCTCAGACATATGTTCCACTATGTTCATTTATAAAACCCAGAAGCTGGAAAGTACCAAATTCTGAGTTTTCAAGTTACTTTTTGGACTACCACTATCTTGAAAAAGGAAAAAAAATGATACAGAATTCAAAAAATTCTCTGTGCTTATTGTCCGTGATAGCATTAAAAATTCAAGCACAATTTAGAGTAGAAAACAGAATCCCTTGTACATACTCTAAAGACTTACAGACTTTCCTGATGAGATAAATGGTAATAGCAACTTCTCAATGATGTAGAATAAATTGTATCATATGCAGCACCAAGCAATACATTTGGTGTAAGAAATAATATTACAAAAATCAATCGGCATGCAAGAAAAACCAAAAGTGCATTGTAAAAAGATAGTAACATATACATGGCCATCGACTTACATTTCAGAGAGACCCTTGGCTTACATTACATATCCTTATAGGCTTATAATAGGACTCATTAGCCATTAGATTTGAAGGCATTAGTAGGAACACTCAGGCTATCTCCTGACTGAAGGCCGTTATTCTAGAACAGCTGTCTTCAGCCATATGACCCTTTACTATTGAGGCCCTTTGGATATCAGTGTGCTGGCAACTTTGTTCTGTGTCTTGTTCAGACCTCCTTCACAATCCCACACTCTTTCTGTTATTATCCTGCATACATGCATGGTAAAATCTTTAACTTATCTTCAAATACCTTGACCTCAATGAACTTTCTATTTCCTTCAGAATCTAATACACACACACACACACACACACACACACACACACACACACACATGCATACACGCACACATGCACATACACACAATGGGTAAATACACATACTGAATTTGTACATTTACAAATATATAACTTCTAATCTTTAGTATAATAATTGTACTATATAACATAACTATGAACTTATGCATAAATAGCTTTATGTGTATTTTATACTGATGTGTTATATTTATTTATATTGATGTGTATATGGAGTCATGGTACATCCGCCTTTTGGTTCTTACTTGATAAAACATAAAAATGAAATTCCAAGATTCAATATTAATGCCAGGTCCTGAGTTAATATACATGTAGACTCACCTAGACCCAAGGCCTCTTTCCTCTAAATTTATTGCCTTAAACACTATTCTAGGAAATAAACAAGTAAATTATTGAAGTTTATGTTGATTAGGTTTTGTTAATTTGACACAAACTAGAGCCATTCGGTAACAGGAAATGTCAATTGTAGAATCACCTCCATGAGATTGGATAGGCCAGTGAGGTAGTTTGTTGTTGTTTGCTTTGTTTTCTTTCTCTGTTTGATTGTTTTTATTAAGGATTTTTGAAGTAGGGCTCACTCAACTGTAGTGGTATCAGAACTCAGCAGGTATTCATCTGCTGTATAAGAAAGCAAACTGAGAAAGCCATGGGCATTACTCCAGTAAGTAGCATTCTTCCATTGTTTTTTCTTTGGTTTCTCCCTCCAGACCCTGCCTTGAGTTCCTTCTTTATATCCCTTAGTGATGAACTATGCCCTGTAAGTCAGTTGTTTATGATTTGTGTTCTACCCAAGCAATAGAAAACAAACTAAGTCAACAACTACATTAGTATCAATATCATATTTTGGTGCATGACTGTTTTTGTGGATACTGTGAGTTTAGTGTGTTTTAATTCTCTATCTGATCCACACATACAGAAAAATACATGAAGAAAAATAAAAGAAGAACCACTTCTATGATTTACCTCAATAAGAATGATATACTTAACAGCGAAATATCTGCCTGAAGACTGTCTTACTTTAGATCTTGTTTACCGCCGGCCTAGATGTGAACTTTACTTCCTCTATTCTTTCTGTTTATATCTGCATCAAGACATATTTCAGCCCACTGGTGATCTTTCTTCATAAATATCGAGCATAGCACTAAGTGTTCAGAGAGATTAACAACCTGCTGGTTTCTAGAATGCAAGAGACAGTGCCTCATACTATGACTACATGTGCAAAGAGAGCTCTCAAGCTGATTAAATATGTCACTGTAAACCAAAGGAGTCATTTGTCATCCCAACCGGTAAACTTCTCTCTATTCCAGGAATGCATGTGCTCTGGTGCCTGCTGCATGAGACAGGTATTTGGTGGTCATTTCTGTAACAATGACAATCCTCCTTGTTTCTATTACATGTATTTTATGTGAACACCTGATATCTGTACAAATATTCATACAAGAATCATCACATGCTCAATTTTCTCCAGACAATTTTAAACTCATAACCTGGAAGTTGTCATCCCACTCTTGTGATTTCAAGGGCCCCCAAAATACCTCTTCTTTCATGCCTCCCACATTTTTCCCCTGCCAGTTTTCTGAACATTTTATTTGCTAACCAGAATGCAAAGCCTTTCCTCCCACATTCTGAACTCAATAAGGCTGAAAATATAAAGTCCTCAGGAGAGGAAACATTATCAATTAAGTTCATACTCAGGTGCCAATGACTGATATAATGTACTTTCTAAAAAAACACATTTTGGCACGAGGCAAGCAACTGAAAGGAATATCCTAGAATTAATGAGAAACAGGGTGTCATATAATAACCAAAAGTCTTTCAGGAGGATATCTGGGAAGACCTCTGCATCTTAGCATGACATGTTTGTGAGACTATCTAGTGATTAAAATCAGAAGGTATTTCATTAAACTGTCAAATTAGTGGACTTGTTCTAGAAATACTGACTCAGACTTTTTAATAAAAGGGCCTGGAAACTTGTACATGAACCCATTCTTAAGTACTCAAGCCAAGTCAGGAATCACTTTTATAATGAAACGGGGAATTTTGGCTCTAGTAGGGCTGAATATTGTGAAAATGACTGTGTCATGTAACTGCCTTGTATTGCTTTTTTATTACTAAGATATTAATGGTAATATTTTATTTATATAATTGTTCTAGGGTTTGACTGTTTGAGTCAGATGGTTTGGTGGTTCAACTTTTGTTGGTCCTGTTGGTTAATCCCAGGGTCTAGAATAAGTTTCATATGTTATCCCTGAGCTGTAGACACAGACTCAAACTTACAAAGGGTTTCTTTTGGAAGGGGCATATTGTGATCGTTAGGTGAGATATGAAATGTAAATGTACTAAAACTGTTTATTTCCTGGTAACGACACTTTTCCATTACTGTGTCATGGTTTTGCCAGCTCTTTTATACTTTGCCAATTCTGGAGTTAATCTCCACAATTTGTAAAAGTGCAGACACCCATGAGAGGATCTGTAAAGCCTCAGTACCAAAAACATTGGTCCTAAATTTCCTCTCTGAAAAAAATGAAATATCTGAGAACCTCATATGATAAATTTCTCTAAAGGATTTAAAAATGGCTTATCCTCATGTAACTTGAGAGAAATCAAGTAAACTCACAAAGAAGCACCTTTGTTCTAGATTAAGAATCAGTCTCATACTGGCCTTGTGTGTCCCATGCAGCTGTACGGGGAGACATTATTAAACACTTACCAACACTAGCCAGAAGGTCACCATGGGATATTTTCCTCAGTGATACAAAAGAACAGTTTCACATTACAGGGTTTAAAAGATGATGGCTCTTCCCAGTTTATAAGGTGACATATTTGCTCTGTGCCATTTTCCCCTGAATTTTAAACTCTTTTAAAGAAAAACTCCTAAATAATTTTTTTCTTTATACCACTCAATGCATACTTAATGTCAAACATCCTAGATGCTTTGTAAAAATGACCCAGAGTAGCTTGTTTATTATTATTCAGTGTTTTCCTTACCCATTTTTTTCAACTGTTCATATTCATTTTATGTAACAAATCCAATTGAATTCAACAAATAATATTATAAATCATTACTATCTTTTATTCCTGACTACACATAGACACTATCTGTGTTACACTGATAATACAGAATTACAAACAAAAGGGGCATTGTGCAGACCCATTCTTGGATTCTGGTGAAGCCGATATGAAATGTCCTTTCTGATATTTATTACAGTGTAATATTTATTTATGGTGATGTGAGTCACTGAGATGTTTGAACAGATGCTTGCATTCCATCGTTTCAGAGGAAACAGAGCATAGGAGTAAGTAGACACTATATTCCACATGCCATGAATAATGGCTGTATTTTTATTTCATTGATAGATCTTCACCTTAATACTCCAATAGTTGTTATCCTCATTATGCTTGAAAAAAATCAAAGTGAGTGTGGAGGCTTTGATTAGCTTTCTACATAAGGAATATTTTACTTGAAATTTGAAACTAGATCTAACATGTTCCAAAAGTTAAGGTCTGGCTTATTTTTTATACAGCCTGTCAATAGAAACTGGAAGCTAGATGCCAAGAATGTGAACATAAATTTTGAAGCTTACTACATGGCTTTCTTCTGAATTTTTCTGGCTTTCTCAAACTATTCTTTTTGTCTTACGAAACATATGACTAATGCTTACAGTGAATCACTTTTTTTTAGTATCCATTTCTTTGCACTTCAGATGCCAAGTTACAATATGTAACTTAATTAACTGGCACTGCAATGTTATCTATTATGAAATCTTTTAAATCCAATATGCTTAATTTGTAAATAGTTGCCCAACATTACTTCAAAGCCTATCTAGACCAGTTGCAAGCAAAAGAATATTACATGAACTACTTAAGGATCATTTTTTCCATTTCAATTTAATACATTTAACTTGGAGCACAGTATTTCTTCTTGTGATAACATCAGCTCTCTTAGAAATTGATTCTACTTTGACCCAGATGTGAATTGCTTGGCTGGTAGTCCATTTGCCCAATGCTACAGTCAATCTCAGCTTTGAAATTGATTTCAAATATCAAAAAGATGTATTTTCTGGTTTTATGCAGAATATTGCATACTTTCCTGATAAGAAAATAATTTAACATCATCCACTGAAATCTAAAATAAGGAAAGAAACTTAGACAAAATGAGACAAATTAGAAATATATTTGTTTAAAACCATTGAATCATAAAACACAATCACATACAATCCTATTAGTTGTAGCCATATGATACTGGGTATGTGTGATATAGAATGGAGGGTGGTCACTTTTCAGATTTCATTTACTGCGGAAAAAGTCAGGATTTTGGTGAATAAATACATTTGACTATTATCAGATGTTTTATATATAATACAGAGATAGAATTGTGTAGTAGTGTTTATAAAGATAGAACATGAAAGGCAGGAAAGCGAAGGAGATACATATGCTACCATGGTAACTGCCTCACATAAAGCATATCCAGTCAAAACTGCCACAAGTTATTCATGAGTGATGACCTGTGTAGAAAAGCATTTGGAAGCAATGTGAAGGCTAAACTCTGCAGTATTTTGCATGCTAGCTTTTGTTAATGCATGTATTGATTCCTGTATATACTTTTTACCCAGAAAATATGGATCATTTTTCATCTTAATGAGTTACTCTATATCTCGCTAATCATAGATACTCTTGAAACTTTCATTATTCAACCTTGTTTTTATGAGCTCAATAGCATTGCACTCAATTTCTTTATCCAATAATTTAATTTCCAAAAAGAGAAATGAGTTTAAACTTTTTGAATGGAAAGGTAATAGGCTACTACTTACTTTTAAGTTTTATTTTTGTTTATTTGACAATTTTTTAATGGAAATACTCTTTTTTTAACGACTTTATTTTGCAAAACAAAGATAAATGTAAAGATTTTAAACATTTTTTGCTTAAAATTATACATTTTTGTCAGTACTGTTTTTTCAGACATTAAAATAAATTTTACATAAAACCATGTGAATATGTCTTTTAGTCAGTACTTGATTTTTTTCAAGGGCTTGACAGTATGCATTGAAAACGTACTAGTTGCAATAAGCGTAAAGTACATGCAAAACAAAACGCAACATGGGAATAGTCAAAGTCTTCTTGTTTTGTGAATATATGTATATTTTTTGTTTTCTTTATTTCTTGGACTTCATACAGTCTGTGAGTTGTTTCTGGGGGAGTGCAAGCCTCTGGGGTTAGCATCCCACTATCAGTGACTGCATATTATGTCTGTTCTTTTGTGACTGGGTTATCTCACTCAGGATGATCTTCTCTAGATGCAGCCATTTTCTTAAAAATTTGGTTAAGTCATTGTTTCTGGTGGCTGAGTAGTATTCCATTGTGTATATGTACCACAATTTTTGTATCCATTCGTCTTCTGAAGGACATCTGGGTTCCTTCCAGCTTCTGGCTATTATAAATAGAGCCACTATGAACATTGTGGTGCATATATGTTTGTTGTGTATTAAAGTGTCTCTGGGGTATATGCCCAGAAGTGGAATAGCTGGGTCTTCAGGTAGTACTATATCCAATTTTCTGAGGTATCGCCAGACAGATTTCCAGAGTGGTTGTATTAGCTTGCAACCCCACCAACAGTGGAGAAGTGTTCCTATTTCTCCGCAGCCTCGCCAGCATCTGCTGTCATCTGAGTTTTGGATCTTGGCCAATCTGACTGGTGTGAGGTGGAATCTTAGAGTTGTTTTGATTTGCATTTCCCTGATGGCTAAGGATGTCGAGCATTTTCTCAGATGTTTTTCGGCCATTCGGTGTTCCTCAACTGAAAATGATTTGTTTAGCTCTGTACCCCATTTTTTAATAGGGTTATTTGATTCTCTGGTGTCTAGCTTTTTGAGTTCCTTGTGCACCTTGGAAATTAGGCCTCTATCTGATGTGGTGTTGGTAAAGAACTTTTCCCATTCTGTTGGTTGCCGTTTTGTTTTCTTGACGATGTCCTTAGCCTTACAAAAAATTTGCAATCTCATTAAGTCCCATTTGTTAATCTTTGACCTTAGAGCTTGAGCCATTGGTGTTTTGTTCAGGAAATTTTCTCCTGTGCCTATGTGTTCTAAGGTTTTCCCTACTTTCTCATCTAATAGTTCCAGTGTATCTGGTTTAATGTGGAGATCTTTAATCCACTTACACTTGAGCTTTGTACAAGGAGATAAGAACGGGTCTATTTTCATTCTTTTGCATGTTGAGTGCCAGTTGGACCAGCACCATTTGTTGAATAGGCTGTCCTTTTTTCATTGAATGTTTACTGCTCCTTTGTCAAAAATCAGGTGACCATATACATGAGGGCTCATTTCTGGATCTTCTATTCTATTCCATTGATCCACTTGCCTATTTCTGTACCAGTACCATGCAGTTTTCAGCACAATTGCCTTGTAATATAGCTTGAGGTCAGGGATAGTGATTCCCGCAGATGTTTTTTTGTTGTTGAGGATGGATTTCGCTATTCTAGGTCTTTTGTTATTCCATATGAAATTGCACATTGATCTTTCTAATTCCATGAAGAACTGGGTTGGAATTTTGATGGGAATTGCATTGAATCTGTAGATTGCTTTTGGTAGGATGGCCATTTTTAAGATGTTGATCTTTCCAATCCATGAGCATGGGAGATCTTTCCATTTTCTGAGATCCTCCTCAATTTGTTTCTTTTGAGGTTTGAAGTTCTTGTCATACAGGTCCTTCACTTTCTTAGTTAGAGTCACACGAAGGTATTTCATAGTTTTTGTAACTATTGTGAAGGGTACCTTTTCCCTAATTTCTTTCTTCACATGTTTGTCCTTTGAGTATAGGAAGGCTACTGATTTGTTTGAGTTAATTTTGTATCCGGCCACTTTGCTGAACTTGTTTATCAGTTGTAGGAGTTCTCTGGTGGAATTTTTGGGGTCACTCAAGTACACTATCATGTCATCGGCAAAGATGATGTTTTTATCTCTTCCTTTCCAATTTGTATCCCCTTGATCTCCTTTTGCTGTCTAATTGCTCCAGCCAGGACTTCCAGTACTATGTTGAATAGGTAGGGAGAGAGTGGGCAGCCTTGTCGAGTCCCTGATTTTAGTGGGATTGCTTCAAGTTTCTCGCCATTAAGTTTGATGTTGGCTGTTGGTTTGCTGTATATTGCTTTTATTATGTTTAAATACGGGCCTTGGATTCCTGTTCTTTCCAGGAGTTTTAACATGAAGGGGTGTTGGATTTTGTCGAATGCTTTCTCGGCGTCTAGTGAGATGACCATGTGATTTTGGTCTTTAAGTTTGTTTATATGGTGGATTACATTGATGGATTTCCTTATGTTAAACCATCCCTGCATCCCAGGGATGAAGCCTACTTGGTCATGATGAATGATGGTTTTGATGTGTTCTTGAATTCGGTTTGCAAGGATTTTGTTGAGTATTTTTGCATCAATGTTCATAAGTGAGATTGGTCTGAAGCTCTCTTTCCTTGTCGGGTCTTTGTGTGGCTTAGGTACGAGGGTTATTGTAGCCTCAAAAAATGAGTTGGGTAACATTTCATCTGATTCTATCTTTTGGAATAGTTTGGCGAATATTGGTGTTATATCCCCAATAAATGTCTGATAAAATTCTGCACTGAACCCGTCTGAACCTGGGCTTGTTTTGGTTGGGAGGCTTTTGATGACTTCTTCCATTTCTTTAGGTATTATAGGTTTATTTAGATGGTTTACTTGGTCCTGGTTAAACTTTGGGACCTTGTATCTGTCTAGGAATTCGTCCATTTCCTCCAGATTTTCCAATTTTGTGGAGTATAAGTTTTTGTAGTAGGATCTGATGATTTCTTGAATTTCCTTAGTTTCAGTTGTTATGTCGCCACTTTCCTTTCTGATTTTTTTAATTTGGATACTCTCTCTTTGCCCTCTAGTTAGTCTGGCTAGGGGTTTATCAATCTTGTTGATTTTCTCAAAGAACCAACTCTTGGTTTTGTTGATTTTTTCAATGGTTCTTTTTGTTTCTATTTGGTCTATTTCTGCCCTAATTTTGATTATTTCTTACCGTCTACTCTTTTTGGGTATATCTGCTTCCTTTTGTTCTAGGGCTTTTAGCTGTGCTGTCAGGTTGCTGATGTGAGCTCTCTCCAGTTTCTTCTTGGAAGCACTTAGGGCAATGAGTTTTTCTCTTAATACTGCTTTCATTGCATCCCATAGGTTTGGGTATGTTGTGTTATCATTTTCGCTGAATTCTAGAAAGTCCTTAATTACTTTCTTTATTTCTTCTTTGACCCTGCTATCCTTTAACAGAGCGTTGTTTAGTTTCCATGTGTATGTGGGCATTTTGTTGTCTTTGTTGTTGTTAAAGACCAGCCGTAGACCATGGTGATCTGAGAGGATGCATGGGAGTATTTCAATCTTCTTATATCGATGAAGGCTCGTTCTGTGTCCAATTATGTGGTCAATTTTTGAGAAGGTGCCATGGGGTGCTGAGAAGAAGGTGTATTCTTTTACTTTAGGATAGTATGTTCTGTATATATCTATTAATTCTAGTTGGTTCAAAGCCTCTGCTAGTTTTGCAGTGTCCTTGTTCAGTTTCTGTTTCCCTGATCTGTCCATTGGTGAGAGTGGGGTGTTAAAGTCTCCCGCTATTATTGTTTGGGGTGAAATGTATTTTTTGAGCTTTAGTAGAGTTTCTTTTATGAATGTGGGTGATTTTTTATTTGGAGCATATATGTTAAGGATTGAGAGTTCCTCCTGACAGATTTCCCCGGTAATGAGTAAAAAGTGTCCTTCTTTATCTTTTTTGATAACTTTTGGTTGGAAGTTTACTTTATTCGATATTAGAATAGCCACTCCAGCTTGCTTCTTGGAGCTGTTTCCTTGGAAGTTTTTTTTCCACCCTTTTACTCTGAGATAGTGTCTGTCTCTGTCTCTGAGATGAGTTTCCTGTATGCAGCAAAAGGCTGGATTTTGTTTATTTATCCAGTCGGATAGTCTATGTTTCTTTATTGGGGAGTTGAGACCATTTATGTTAATAGATATCAAGGAATAATTGTTTCTGTTTCCTGCCATTTTTGCTTTTTTAGGTTGAGTAGTGTCTGTGTTTTTTTTCTTCTTTTAGTTCTTGTTTAGGAGTTTTCTTGTTTTTACTAGGCTGTATTTTCCCTCCTTGTATTGGGTTTTCCACCTATAATTTGTTGTAGTGCTGGGTTTGTGTTCAGATATTGTGTGAACTGTGATTTGTCTTGAAATATCTTTGTCTCCCCATCGATGGTGATTGATAGTTTTGCTGGGTATAGCAGCCTGGGCTGGCACTTGTGCTCTCTTAAGGAGTGCATGATGTCTGTCCAGGCTCTTCTAGCTTTCATAGTCTCTGTTGAGAAATCGGGTGTGAGTCTGATTGGTCTGCCTTAATATGTTACCTGACCTTTTTCCCTTACTGCTTTTAGTATTCTTTCTTTACTTTGGGCACTTGATGTTTTTACTATTATGTGTCGGGAGGTATTTCTTTTCTGGTCCAACCTATTTGGAGTTCTGAAGGCTTCTTTTATGCTTGTGGTCATCTCATTCTTGAGGGTAGGGAAGTTTTCTTCTGTGATTTTGTTGAAGATATTTACTGTGCCTCTTAGTTGATACTCTTCTCCCTCTTCTATTCCTATTATCCTTAGGTTTGGTCTTCTCATTGTGTCTTGTATTTCCTGGACATTTTGGGTTAGGAGCTTTTTGTTTTTTGCATCTTCTCTGGCTGTTTTGTCTATGTTTGCAATGTTGTCTTCTGCCCCTGAGATTCTCTCCTCGATCTTTTGTAATCTATTGGAAATGCTTGCTTCTGTGACTTCTGATTTCTTTTTTTGGTGTTCTGACTCTAGGGTTATCTCTTTTAGCGCTTTCTTTATTGTGTCAATTTCTGTTTTAATTTCCCTCTTCCATTCCTTTATTTCTTTGGTTCTGTTTTCATCTCGTTCTTTGAGTTCTTTGAGTGTTTTTCTTGTTTCTTCTTTAAAAGCTTTTGAATCTTTTTGCTTTTCCTCCCTTTCTTGTTTAAGTAACTCTATCAGCGTCTTGAGGCAAGATTTCAGGTCTGTGTCTTCTTTCTCTGGAGTGTTTGGAATTCCGATATTTGCTACTCTCGGAGAGCTGGGTTCTGGTGTTGCTAGATTGTCTTGGTTTCCTTGGGATATACTCTTTCTCTTTCCTCTTGCCATTTTGTTGTCAGTGATATGTTCTTGCCTTTCCCCTGTATCTGCTCTGTGTCCCTGGTACACTTTCCGTGTGCACTCCGCAGAGATCTCTCTACTCCCCAGCAGCCCAGGTTCCGGGTGGCAGCTGGGCCAGGCTCCGCTCTGCGTACTGAAGTTGAGTCCGGGTGGGAACAGACGTTCCTCAGATCTGTTCCTGGTCACAGATGCTCAGCCTCTCCGAGCCACCTTTCCGCCTGGCAGGTGGGCCAGGCTCTGCTCTGTGTCCTGAAGTTTTCTCAGGGTGGGAACAGAAGTTCCTAAGATCTGTTCCCAGTCACTGGATCAGGGAGGACAGGGCAGGGCAGGGCAGGGCGTGCCCTTTCCCTGTGCACTCCGCAGAGATCCCTCTGCTCCCCCGCAGCCTAGGTCTCCCACTCACCAGTTGCTCAGCCTGTACGCGCCACCTTTCCGGCTGGCAGTTGGGCCAGGCTCTGCTCTGCGTCCTGAAGTCGTCTCTGGGTGGGAACAGAAGTTCCTAAGATCTGTTCCAGGTCACAGTTGCTCAGCCTGTACGAGCTGCCTTTCCGGCTGGCGGTTGGGCCAGGCTCCGCTCTGCGTCCTGAAGTCGTTTCCGGGTGGGAACAGAAGTTCCTAAGATCTGTTCCCAGTCACTGGGTCGGGGAGGACAGGGCAGGTCAGGGCAGGGGGTGCCCTTTCTGTGTGCACTCCGCAGAGATCCCTCTGCTCCCCCGCAGCCTAGGTCTCCCACTCCAGAAATACTCTTTCTTGTTGAAAATATACATTGTACAATGCATTCTGTTTGCAGTTTCGCCTCCCCCAAGTTCTTTCAGCTCCTACTCACCTCCCACCCACCCAAAACCAGACACTTTCATATTCTCTCTCCTTAGAATCTAAATGATGATGATGATGCATGTAAGAGAAAATAAACAATTCAGAGTAGAATAAAACAAACAAACAGAAGGAAAATAGCCAAATAAAAAGCAAACAAAACAAATATAGACAGATACACAAGCTTCCACAAATAAATCCCATTAAAAACATAAATCATAATGCAGAAAAAGGAACTATAATGTATAATAATAATAATAATAATAATAATAATAATAATAATAATAATAATAACAATAACCATGACAAAACATCGTGTGACAAAAATCTTCAAAAATGTAATTGAGCTAATTTTGGGCATCCAATGCTGGGAATAGGGCGGGTTTTAGGAAAGATGTGTATGCCCATTTAGACTCAATTGAGAAAACTACGCTTTTTCTCTTACTGGAAACAGCTTTCTAACCCACACAATGTATCTTGATTATGGTTTACCCTTCACCATTCTGTCTCTAATTAAAAAACAAATAGGCATCTAATAGAAAATAATAAAAAATGAAATATAATTAAATAAAACATCAACAAAAATAATTTAGCAAAATAGGACAAAACAAACAAACAGAAGAAAAAGAGCCTAACAAAAGGATGAAGAAAAGTTATAGACTTCAAGGCCCACTGTTTGACACACTGAGATATACCATTAGAACACTTAACTGGAAGCCATAATGTATATGTAAAGTACTTATAGGGTACACATACACACACACAAACACACACACACACACACACACACACAAGGATGCATGCACTAACCAAAAGATGTATAGACTGACTTTAATGTATCAACTCATCAGTGAGTAGTGTAAGTTGGTTTAGTTCTTAGACACTTTTTTAAAGTATGACTATTATTTATTTTTTATTATACTTAAGAAAAAACAGAAAATATTCATCCTCAGTCATATTTGCTTTCTCTTTGTAATTAGCCTTATTTAAACATTTTGTCTGTGTGTGCATCACAAAATTGAGCATGGTTAACTTTCTCTAAAAATGAATATTTGAAATATGTCATTGTTCTGCTTTAAATTGAAAATGGCATTAAAAAGATAGTTGTTTTTAATATTGATAATCCCATTGAGTTTCACTTAATGATATTATTTAATCTGTCATTCAAAATTTCAGAGCTTAACAATAGTTTTTGTGAAATAATTTAAAATTGTAATCCCAAATATTTTCCAAATGTTACCTATATTTCTGTATATGCAGATATGGCTACCACTCCTGCAGCTATATGTCAGATATATGCATACATACATCATAAACACACACACACACAGTCACACCGCTTTTGTTTTTCTGACTTTCTTATATAGAAATAATTTTCCTAGATAAAGCACTATTTCAGTTTGCCACTTATAATATACATATGTTCTTTGAAAAGTATGCCCATACTGAAGAACTGGAGTTTCAGTAGAAAATGAACAAGATACAATAAACCAAAGAATGAGAATTCTTTTTGCTTTTCTGGGCTGTCACCATCTCTGATATTTTTCTTACTACTGAAATACCTTGATCTAGGAAGTCTGAGTCAAGCTATCCTGGAGGAAACACTCTGGTACTTTAATACTAAGAATGTCCAGAAAAGAGTTACTATGTAGATTACTATGAAGACAGTGTAGATACACTGAGGACATGGAGAACTCAGCATATACAACTTGCTCCCCAGTGCTGCCACAAGCTGGTTACACGGGTTCCGCATGGTACCTTAAGTGTTGTACATCACCTTACATTAACTCTCACTTCAAGGTTCACAAGTTGACAAATAATGCCATGACCATTTCTAGTTCTTAACAAATGGTACTATCTACTATTACTTTTTTAAACTATAGCCTAACAGTTACTTTAAATGTCATTTCTTATCGGGGTCATTTCAAATCAATTTTCAATGGAACACTTCTAACTTAGTCAAATTATTTTACTATATTATTAACAAAAAAAAAAAAAAAAAACCTCCCACCAAAACACACACCAGTGTGGGAATAAAATAGAGTTAATCTCATAATTTTTATGATGTGTAAAAGTGCAATGGTTGTGCAATTAATCTGATCTGATTATGGCGGGGGGTTACTCATGGTTCGTTTTCCAGCTAATATATGTCTTGTATATGATGCAGCCTCCCAAGTGGTACAGTGATTAGTAGTGGGAGTGGGTGAGCAGGGTGCCTGAAGCAATTCTAGCAATGGTATACCTTAGAGTTTAAAGCTTTCATAAGAGCTATTCAGTGAAACGGCACAACTCGTTCTTTTTTTCTACTCTTTCAAATAGACTGGAAAGATTCCTTCTTTAGATTTTCACTCATTTCACCTTTTTCATACCCATGTACACAATGCAACACTTGATGTATAATAGGGCAAACGTGAAGGTTAGGATTTGAACCATTAAAAAACCAAAATCTCTTCACGGAAACTGTCACATGTCACAGTATGTCACACAGTATACCAGTTTGCCCAAATAGCTTTACTTGCCCATTTCATTGCAATGAATGATCTGGTTTGAGACCTTTGGCTCCTGCTGTATTTTCAATACTGGATCTTCACAGGGACTCCTCTAGGATGGCCTGTTGTTGCCTAGTGTCCGTGATATCTTGAAACTTTGGTTTATCAGGTCTGGCCTCTTCATATGCTTCAGGAGCCCACAGACATGGTAGATGTTGGGGTGGGCTAACTTAAAGTCCTGGATCTGGGTGTGGCAGTAGCTGAGTTGATCATCTCACCAGTTCTCCTCTATGCACACCATCAGTGCAGAAGGGAAGGGGCAGAATGACTAACCTGTGCTCACATCATCAGGGCCAGCTCTTCAACAATGCCTTGGCAAGGGGTTGGGTTTTTTTTTTTTATTTTGGTTTTAAGTTATAGTTTTAGTGTTTTGTTTCCTTGTAACTTTGGGGGAGGTTACAAGGACAGAGGACAAATAGGGAAGAACAGGGAAATGAGCCAAATTAGGATTCTTGATATGAAATTAACAAAGAATTAATTAAAATGTTATTTAAAATAGTACACTGAAATGTGGTATACATAGTATCTATTGAATTTCCATTATAATAATTCCCCTTCATGCTCTAATATACATGAAAAGATAAAGAATTGCTAAAATCTATCTATAAAAATGTACAAAATATTTAGTAGTTAGAATTGTATTTCAGTGTTGAAATAATTCTATCATTTTAATTCCATGTGTTCATAAATCATATGAAGCAAAAATTAGTGATGACTAATTATAATAATTTGAGCTATTGGACATTGTGTACTCTGGTATAACTGCTACACAACAATTTAAATAATAACCCATTTTTCTCATTTTATCAGGCTGTATGAATAATAATTCCTTAAAAATTTGTCTTTATTCTTGTGTATGTTCAAAATTAACTATGATGGTATTTACTTCCTATTTGCCTTTCCAAGTTTCCTCATATAGCCCTTAATGTGCCACTCTCTCAACTTGACATCTTTAAAAAAAATTAACCCATTGAATTCTTAGTACTTCTCAAGTCACTGTGCATTTGTGGAAAGCAGCCAGCAAGTTTCCTTATTTATCTCTCTGGGCTGAGATGTTAAACAACAGCAAAAGGGATACCCATATCCAGAGAAGACTGCTTGGTTTCTAGTGTGTGGCAGGGTAAACAAAAGCAAGCTGTGACATGCTCATCTGTTGAAAACCCCTCCTATATCTGAATCAGGCAGGACGTTATAAGGACTTTGACAGAGTTATAGATTTGCAGTATCAGTAAGAATGTAAAGAAATCATAGTGGGAAATCATTAATTTATTATCTTCCACACAAGCAAAATATATGTGGCTCATTTTCATCAACTGAATTATATTAACTCATTTAATCATGTTCACTATTATGTTCATAATGTAACATAAAATAACTTGTTATAAACAAATTAGTCAATCTAAAGAGTCCTGTTATTTTTGCACATATATTGTTAATTTCTAAATAACTTTATGCATCTTCATTTCCTTCCATGAATGAGAATACCAGTCTAGATGGATTGTCTATTCATACACAACTAGTAAACCAACGATTACTCTTACTCAAACATTCATAACCCTCCAGTTGATCTCAGGCAGATTTATATTTCATGGTTTATATGAAAAAGGGTCACAAAGATAATTTGAACAAAGATGGTCATTTTGCTCCATCAAAAACTGTAGTTACTGGAGTATAAAGTAAGAGCTCACTGTACCATAAAAGCCTGAGGTCCTGGCTTCACCCACAAGAAAGCACATAAAGAAAACCCTGAGAATTCTGCCACAGCTTGTCACGCTCATGCCGAAGAGAGAAGAGATAGCTGGATTTAGGGCTCACTGGCTAAAGAGTGCAGACTAATTAGGACTCTCCAAGCTGATGAAGAATGCTTGTCTCAAAAATAAAAATAAAAGGTTACTAAAGAATGACACCCAAAGTTGGCTTCTGGTCTACACATGCATATGTGCTTAACACATAAACATAAAAATCATATACACAAAGACCCATTAATATATTTATTTACCATCATTAAAATACAGGTGTAAGTGTTTTCACTGTGCTCAGAATAATAAAATTAATCTCCAAGCCCAGCCAATGGTGTAGGGGTGATATGTGAAGGGCTAGACAATTGCTGGGGTTGTGAAAATAAAAATCTCTCAGCTATACTAGATGCTGTGAGGCTTTTCTCTCCACTGCTAGTCTTCAGGGACCCAAGGACTTTTTTCTGAGAAATCCATCCTCTAGGTTTGATACAACTGGAGGCAGTCGAGACATAGAAGAAAGGCACCAGAAAGGTCTCTCTTCAATTTTTCAGAACACAACACAGGTTTCTTTGATTATTTTTGCCCCAACTGTCCTGAACTCTAGTTAATTCTCTGCTGGTACTTTCCTCACTGTGATTCAACATTCCAGTGTTGATGTTTCTATACATTTATCTATATGTGAACTTTTGCACATGTATCACAACCAATATGTCTCACAAAATCCCTTGATTTTCTTTTATGTTTATTCTCAACCTTTTTCTTAATTTATTCTCAATAATGTAAGTTGACCATAAAGATATTCTGAAAGTAAAGAATAATAGTTTCATGTATAACAACAAAAGCAAAAACATGCTTGGAGGTTCTTCAGCACTAACAAGGAATGTATTTTTTTATTATGTCTAGCTTTGTTTTTAAAATATTCTATCTGACAGTGAATAGAATTTAAGTCCATCAGAAACATTTGCATTTGTTTACAAATAGTTGTAAAAGAGAAAGAAAAGGGAGAGGGAGAAGGGGAGGAGGAAATGGAGGGGGATGGGAAGGGAGAGGGTGAGTGAGAGAAAGAGAGGGAGGGAGGGAGGGAGGGAGAGAGTGAGGGAGAGAGATGCTATGTTGCTTCTCTAGATTTTGGAAAGGAACTGAAAATAAGGAGAAAAGAACAGGGAGGGTTAAGAAAACAATAATTACTGCATGGACTTCAGCAATGGCCAATCTTCAGTGCCCACTGAAGGGATAATGCTTCTGGAAGGGTCTGTCAGTGTCTCTAAGAAGAAAATGCCCACTCTCATTGTGATCAGCACCATCATTTGGGCTTGGAAGCAAGACTAAACAAAAACCAATCAAAGGAAAATGGAATGAACACCAGCACTTATGTGCCTTTGTCCTATGACTGTATATACAAAGTGGGCATCTGCCACAAACTCCTGTTCCCATGCATTCTCACCCTACATTGTAAGAAAACAAACAAACAAAAAGTCCCTCTTTCCTTATGTTGATTTTGTAGTATTTTGTCACGGTAATGAAGAAATTAAATAAAGAATTTCCTTTTGAACGTATTCAATGTTAACAGCATATTAATGTCTTGGGCCATCTCCTATTTTCTACTTATGTTTTTAGCTGTAAAGTAATGTGGTTATTATTCAAATAGAAACCTAAGCCCACTATCTGTGGAATAGGTTTGAACAACTGAATCATTATAAATATACTATATCATTCACCATTATATTTTGGAAATGAGGAAGCCATAACAAATAAAAACAAAATATAGCCATCACATAGCCAACAAGTGATAAACCCAAATTTCATCACGCCAATACTTGCTGTTATATCAGATGTGGCTTTTCACTAAGTATTGTGTTCACTGATCATTTCCTCTATTTATCACCTCAACTTAAAAATAATAGACAAACATAATTTTTAGTGTGTGTGTATGTGTGTATGTATCTATGTTAGGGGAAAATCTTTGGACTTTGTGTAAAAATGATTCAGATGTAGCCCATTGGGAAACTAATGAAGGAAATGAAGGCAAAGACTACAGAATTCTGTTGAAGAAATTGGAGAAGATAAAATATTTGGAGACATTTTCAATAGAATCTATCTATCTTCTTCAAAACAGCTTCCTAGGAGGCAAGATTTGAGAGCTGTGTTTTTATTGTATCAGTGGCCCACTTCTGTTTTTATTGGACCATGGTGAACTCTGTCTCACTAACCCTCAAGGAAATCAAAAGTTACTTGCAAAACCACTTTTACTTGTCTTGTATTTGATATTATTTGTTTCTTACAAACTGAGGGACCATGTTTGTTCAAGCCGATGTGTTATTGTAGAATCTATCTCTTTTTAAAATACTCCAAGGGCAATACAACGCTAGGGAACACTAAACCTGTTCTTATTTGACATTTTCTCAGTTTTTCCTTCATTGTTGCTCATACCTCTAAAGCAGTGACTCTGGAGATGATGAAAACTTCCACCTTTTAAAATCTTCATTTTCATTAATAATTGAAATGATTCCCATGTGATCACAATTTTGTCTAAAGGGACATTAAAACAGAAAATATGATAAATATAACAAGAACTTGGTCAGTGGGTTCATTGTGATCACTTTCAGGATTGAGTCTCAGTGCGAAACCAACAATCAGGCCTAAGCTGAGGCTGCTGATTCCATCTAAACTTGACATATTTTCTTTGTATACTATGAGACATGATTCCTAATATCTAATTTTTGCATTTTAATTTCATGTGTTAAATTTTTTTAAATGACTTTATTTTGCAAAACAAAGATAAATGTAAAGATTTTAAACATTTTTTGCTTAAAATTATACATTTTTGTCAGTACTGTTTTTTCAGACATTAAAATAAATTTTACATAAAACCATGTGAATATGTTTTTTAGTCAGTACTTGATTTTTTTCAAGGGCTTGACAGTATGCATTGAAAAATGTACTAGTTGCAATAAGCGTAAAGTACATGCAAAACAAAACGCAACATGGAAATAGTCAAAGTCTTCTTGTTTTGTGAATATATGTATATTTTTTGTTTTCTTTATTTCTTGGACTTCATACAGTCTGTGAGTTGTTTCTGGGGGAGTGCAAGCCTCTGGGGTTAGCATCCCACTATCAGTGACTGCATATTATGTCTGTTCTTTTGTGACTGGGTTATCTCACTCAGGATGATCTTCTCTAGATGCAGCCATTTTCTTAAGAATTTGGCTAAGTCATTGTTTCTGGTGGCTGAGTAGTATTCCATTGTGTATATGTACCACAATTTTTGTATCCATTCGTCTTCTGAAGGACATCTGGGTTCCCTCCAGATTCTGGCTATTATAAATAGAGCCGCTATGAACATTGTGGTGCATATATCTTTGAAGAAGTAGGTTCTAATAGCACCAGAGGAATGCATCAACAACAGGATTGTGAGAAAGTAAAGGCAATCAGACAATAAAATGCTTTCTGCTGGGTGTGATATTGCACGCTTTAATACACTGATGGTAGATGCAGGTAGATATCACATTGTGAATTCCGGGATAGCTAGAACTCCCTAGAAACCCTCTCTCAAAGAGAGAGTAAAGGAGAAAAAGTCAGAGTCAGAGGCACAGAGAAAAAGAGAGACAAAGAGACAGGCATAGATAGATAGACAGAGACACACAGAGATACAGAGAAAGACAGGGAACCAGAGAGGCAGAGATAAACCGGGTCATGATAGAAAAAATAAGAAAGGAAAATGTTTTTCTCTTCTATGTACTTTTATGTGGTTCACCATCAGAGGGTTTACCTCAAGATATAGTGTGGATCTTCCCAACTCAGATGAGTCAATAAAGAAAAAAAAATTTTGTCATAGGCATAATCCAGTTGCTTCAGTTTTAGTTTATTCCAGATGTAGTCAAGCTGACACCTACCATCACCTTATCATAACACACTGACACATATACATTGATCTTTGGGTTAGAGACATGGAAGAATACATAACTTAAGACTAAAACTATGCATTAGCTTGGTGATAAAAGTTGCTTACATGGGCAGTTTAAAACAAGTAAGATTGGTTCGTACAGTGTCCTCTTAATGATCAGCCCTAGAAACATGCATACAAGTGACATTATAAATTTTAGAGACTGAGAATGCTTAGGAATATACATATACACATACATTTACATATATGAATGTAACAACTGTTAGTGAAAAAAAGTCATGAATTTGAAAGATAACTGGAAAGGTATAAGAAGACGTTTGGGTAGAGGAAAATGACATATTTATAATTTCTTTATTTATATTTATTTTTTTAGTCCCTGCCCAGCTCCCAGCTCCTCTCCACCTACATTTGCCTTCACAAAGGTGCACTAACTTCTGTTCTCCTTCTATAACCCATTGCCTTGGCATTCCTCTACATTGGGAAAATTTGCCCTCTCTGGAACAAAAGACTATTCAAACATTAATGCCAAATACTACTATCTTCAGCTACATACAAAATTGGTCTCTCAAAGTGCACACAAAGGTTGGTGTTTTACTCCATGGAAGTTTTGGAGGGTTTAGTGGTTAATAATGCTATCTTCCCATTAGGTTGCAACCTCTTTCAGCTCCTCAGGTCCTTTCTTTAGCAACCTCATTGGGTTCCCCGAGTTCAAACCTATGGTTAGTTGCAAGCATTCTCAGCTGTATCAATATGACTCTAGCATTGTCCCTGAGTGGGAATCTCTGTGTGGTTCCTGCCAGTAAGTACATTTTGGAATCAGGTATAGTGCTTGGATTAGGTGACTGCATATGTGGTAGATACCCAGTGAAGGCAGCTTCTGAGTGATTTTTTTCTCCAAAACCTGTTCCTCTATTGAACATTTCATTTCCTCCCATGAGAGTTTTATTCTCTTTTCTATGAAGGACTGAGGCATCCCCGTTTTGGCTTTTCTTTTTTTTGAGATTCATAATGTCTGTGAATTGTTTCTTGGGTATTGTATATTTAGAGCTTTCTGGGGATAATATTTGCTTATCATTTAGTGCATAACATGTATGTTCTTTTGTACCTGGGTTACCTCACTCAGGATAATAGTATCCATCCATTTGCCTAATAATTTCATGAAGTCATTGTTTCTGATAGCTGAGTAGTACTCCATTGTGTAAATGTACCAAAATATGTGTATCCATTCATTTGTTGATGGGCATCTGCGCTCTATCCATCTACTGGCCATTATAAATAAGGCTGCTATAAACATAGTGGAGCATTTGTCCTCGTTATATGTTGAGCATCTTTGGGGTACATGCTCAGAAACGGACTAGCTGGATTTTCAGGGCGTACTTTGTCCAATTTTATGAGGAACTTCCAGACTGATTTCCAGAGTGGTTGTACCAGCTTACAACCCCACCAACAGTGTAGAAGTGTTCCTATTTCTCCACATCTTCGATAGCATCTGCTGTCACCTGAGTTTTTATCTTAGCCATTCTAACTGGTGTGAGGTTGAATCTCAGGGTTGTTTTGATTTGCATTTCCCTGATGATTAGGGATCTTGAGCATTTCTTTATGTGCTTCTCAGCCATTCCATGTTCCTCAGCTGATAATTCATTGTTTACCTGTTTACCCCATTTTTAATAGGATTATTTGATTCTCTATAGTCTTGCTTTCTGAGTTCTTTGTATATATTAGATATTAGCTCTCTATCATATGTAAAATTGGTAAGATCCTTTTCCAATCTGTAGGATGTCATTGGCTTCTTAACAGTGTCCTTAGCCTTATAGAAGTTTTGCAATTTCATGAGATCCCATTTGTCCATTCTTGATCTTAGAGCATAAGCCATTGGTGTTCTGTTCAGGAATTGTGCCTATGAGTTCTAAGTTCTTCCCCAATATCTCTTCTAATAGATTCAGTGTACCTGGTCTTATATGGTGATCATTGAGCCAATTTCAAATGAGCATTGCACAAAGAGATAAGAAATGATGCATTTTCATTCATCCGCATGCTGACTGCCAGTTGAGCCAACAACATTTGTTGAAGAGGCTGTCCTTTTTCCATTGAATGTTTTCACTGCCTTTGTCAAAGATCAAATGACCATAGGTGTGTGGATTCATTTCTGGGTCCTCAATTCTGTTCCATTGATCTACCTGCCTATCTCTGTACCAATACCATGCAGTTTTAATCATAATTGCTTAGTAATAAAGTTTGAGATCTGGCATGGTGATTCCTCCATAAGTGTTTTTATTCTTGAGAATAGATTTCACTATTCTAGGTTTTTTTGTTATTCCATACGAATTTGCAAATTACTTTTTCCAACTCAATAAAAAATTGAGTTGGAATTGTGATGGTGATTGCATTGAGTCTCTAGATTGATTTTGGCAAGATGACCATTTTTACAATGTTTATCCTGCCAATCCATGAACATGGAAAATCTTTTAATCTTCTGAGATCTTCTTCAATTTTCTTCTTCATAGTCTTGAAGTTCTTGTCAGACAGATCCTTCACTTCCTTGTTTAGGGTGACATCACAGTATTTTATAGCCTTTGTGACTATTGTGAAGGGTGTTAATTCCAAAATTTCTTTCTCAGCCTGCTTATCCATTGTGTAGACGAAGGCTGTTGATTTATTTCAGTTAATTTTATAGCCAGCCTCTTTGCTGAAGTTGTTTATTAGTTGTAAAATCACTTAAGTATACTATCATATCATCTGAAAATAGTAATATTTTGATTTTTTCCTCACAAATGTGAATAACTTTGATTTCTTTTTGTTGTCTAATTGCTCTGCCAGGACTTCCAGTACTACATTGAATAGGTAGGGGGACAGTAGGCAGGCTTGTCTAGTCTCTGATTTTAGTGGGATTGCCTCAAGTTTCTTTCCATTTTGTTTGATGTTTGCTACTGGTTTGCTGTATATTGCTTTTATAATGTTAAAGCATGCATTTTGGATTCCTGATCTTTCCAAGACTTTTATCATGAAGAGGTGTTGAAATTTGTCACATGCTTTCTCAGCATCTAGTGAGAAAATATGTGGGTTTTGTTTCCCCTTTGAGTTTGTTTATATGGTAGATTATGTTGATGGATTTCCGTATGTTGGACCATCCCTATATCCCTGGGATAAAGACTACTTGATCATGGTAGATGACTGTTTTGAAGTGTTCTTGGATTCAGTTTGCAAGAATTTTATTGAGTATTTTTGCATTGATGTTCATGAGAGAAATTGGTCTGAAGGTCTCTTTCTTTGTGTGTCTTTGTGTGATTTAGCTATGAATGTAATTGTAACTTTAAAGAAAGAGTTTAGTAGTGTTCCTTCTGCTTCTATTTTGTGAAATAGTTTGGACAGTATAGGTATTACTCCTTCTATAAAAGTCTGATAGAATTCTTCACTAAACCCATCTGGTACTGAGCTCTTTTGGTTGGGAGGCTTTTGATGACTGCTTCTATTTCTTTTGGTGATATGGGATTATTTAGATGATTTATCTGGTCCTGATTTAACTTTTGTATCTATTATATGTCTAGAAATATATCCATTTCCTCCAGATTTTCTAGTTTTGCTAAATATAGTCTTTTGTAGTAGGATCTCAAGATTTCTTGAATGTCTTCAGTTTCTGTTGTTGTGTCTCCCCTTTCATTTATAATTTTGTTAATTTGGATACTCTATCTTTGCCTTCTAATTAGTCTGGCTAAGCATTAGGCAATCTTGTTAATTTTCTCAGAAAAGCAGCTCTTGGTTTCATTGAGTCTTAGTATAGTTCTTTTGTCTCTATTTGGTTGATTTCTGCTCTGAGTTTGATTATTTCCTGCTGTCTACTCCTCTTAGGTGTATCTGCTTCTTTTGGTTCTAGGGATTTAAGTTGTACTGTCAAGCTGCTAGTGTATGCTCTCACTAGTTTATTTTTGGAGGCACTCAGAGCTGTGACTTTTTCTTTCAGTACTGCTGTCATTGCATCTAATAAATTTGGGTATGCAGTGGTGTCATTTTTTGTCAAATTCTAAAAAATTCGTGATTTACATGTTTATTTCTTCCTTGACCATGTTATCCTTGGGTAGATCATTGTTCAGCTTGCATGCATATGTGGGCTTTTTGTTGTTTTTGGTGTTATTAAATACAAGCCTTAGTCCATGGTAATCTGATAGGTTGCATGCAAGTATTTTAATCATGTTGTTCTGTTGAGGCCTTTTTTGTGACCAACTATATGGTCAGTTTTGGTGAAGATACTATGAGGTGCTGAAAAGAAAGTATATATTTTTATTTTTGGATGAAATGTCCTGTAGATGTCTGTTAATTCCATTTTGATCATAACCTCTGCTAGTTTTTCTGTGTCTCTGTTCATTTTCTGTCTCCATGATCTGTCAATAAATGAGAGTAGGATAGTGAAGTTTCCCACAATTATTGTGTGTGGTGCAATATATACTTTGAACTTTAGTAGACTTTTTTTTATAAATCTGGGTGACCATAGATGTTCAAGATTGAGAGTTCATCTTAATAGAATTTTCCTGTGATAAGTAAAAAGTGTCCTTCCTTATCTTTTTTGATAAGTTTTAGTTGAAAATTTATTTTATTTGATATTAGAATAGTCACTCAAGCTTGTTTCCTGGGCCCATTGGCTTTAAAGGTTTTTTTCCTTCCAGGATAATGTCTGTCTTTGTCTCTGAGTTGAGTTTCTTGTATGCAGCAAAATGTTGGATCCTGTTTATATATCCAGTCTGATAATCTATGTTTCTTTATTGGTGAATTGAGTCCATTTATATTAAGAGCAATTATGGAATAGTGATTTTATTTCCTATTGTTTTTGTTGTTATAGGTAGACTTATGTCTGTGTGTTTTTCTTCTTTTGGTTTCCTTGTGTAATAATTTATTTTTGCTTTTTCTTGATTGTAGTTTCTTTCTTTGTGTTGGATTTTTCCATTTATTACACTTTGAAGAGCTGGATTTGGCAACAGGTACTGTGTAAATTTGGTTTTGTCCTAGAATATGTTGCTTTCTTAATCTATGGTGACTGAGAGTTTTCTACTTATAGAAACCTGGGCGGGCATTTGTGTTCTCTTAGGTTCTGTATTACAACATCTGTCCAGGATCTTCTAGCTTTCATAATCTCTGTTGAAAAGTCTGGTGTAAATCTGATAGCTCTGCCTTTATATGTTACTTGTCCTTTTCCCATGACAGCTTTTAGGATTCTCTTTTTGTTTTGAATATTTGGTGTTTGGACCATTATGTGTCAGGAGGAACTTCTTTGCTGCTCCAATTTATTTGGTGTTCTGTAGGCTTTCTGTAAATTCATGGTCATTTTTTTTTTTTGGTCATTTTGTTCTTAAGGACAAGTTTTCTTCTATGATTTTGTTGAAGATATTTACTGTGCCTTTTTGTTGATATTCTTTACCCTCTTTTACACCTATTATTCTTATGTTTGGTCTTCTCATTGTGTCCTGGATCTCCTGGGTGTTTTGGGTTAGGAGTTCTTTGGTTTTAGCATCTTCTCTGACTGTCTTGTCTATGTTTTCTATGTTGTCTGAAATCCTCTCTTCCATCTATTGTATTCTGTTGGTGATGCTTGCATCTGTGACTCCCAATTTCATTTTTTGGTTTTTCATCTCCAGGGTTGTCTCTTTTTGTGTTTTATTTGTTGTTTCTACTTCCATTTTCAATTCCTTCATATGTTTGGTTGTGTTTTCCTATAGTTCTTTGAGTTGTGTTTTCTGGTTCTCCTCTAATTGTTTAAGGGAGTTATTTATGTGCTTCTCCAAGATCTCCATCATTATCATAAAGTATGATTTTAAGTCTAGGTCTTGTTTTTTCTGGTGTGTTTGTTTGGCAATCCACTATTTGCCGTGGTGGGAGAGCTAGGCTCTAACATTGCCAACTTGTCTTGGTTTCCATTGCTTAGGTTCTTTCTCTTTCCTCTTGCCACCTTGTTGTTTGTGAATAAAATTGTTGTCTGTGACAAGAGTCTGTTTCTTGTGTGATTCTGAGGGTTTGTAGTCATAGGAAGAAAATTGTTTTGGGATGTTTGTCTCTTTGTGGGCTGGTAGTGACTTCTGATTGCAGTGATTCTGTTCTTTCCTTGTAGGCTCAAGTGGGAGAGGTCTTGGTAGATTTCTCTGGGGATCAGCCGTGTGCAGGCAGGACCTGAGTCTTGATTCCAGTCACCTTGCCCTCTTGCAGGACAGGAGAGGACTGGATCTCAGAGTGCACCTGGCTAGCTGGCCTCTAGAGTCTCCAGGCTATCCCCATGGAGACAGAAAAGTGTATGTGGCAAGCTTCCTTTGGCTCAGGTGGAAAAGCACTTACAATGCTTCTCTGTGGGCTCAACTATGTGCAGGCAGGTCCTGAGTCTTGATTGTGGTCCTATAAGTTCAAAACTTTTTTTTTAATCTTTACACACCAAGAAAACTTTGACTATTTCCAGGTTACATCTTGTTTTACATGTACTTTATGCTCATTGTAACTAGTATGATCGTAATCACACTATCAAACCTTTAAAAAAAAAAACCAAGTACTGACAAAAATGTATTGTATACTTTTATGCAAAAAAACGCTTAAAATCTGTACATTTATCTTTGTTTTTAAAATAAAGTTGTAAAACAAACCTTTTTTAAAAACGTAGTAAAAAGGCAGGTTAAACAAAGAAGCTGAATACAAAATAAGAAATCAATACTAAGTGTCATCATTATATATTAGTGACTCTGCTTGTGAGGTCTAACAAAAGTTTCACTCATTTAGAATGTAGAGATGCTTTTATAATAGTGTATCACTATAAAAAAATAGGGAGGAATTATGCAATTGAATATGAATCTAATTACAACAAAAATGAAGGTGTTTTCTATTTCTACCACTTTGTGGTATACCTTAAAAAATGGCTACATGTGTAAGCGAATAAATAACCCCACACAATTGAGTTTTACAAGTACATCTCAGATAAAGCTTGCCTTTCCATGCTTTCTGCTTTAGGAAACTGACTACTTTCTGTTTTTTTACCTCCTCATTTGTAGTGTGTTTCACCTCAAGTGCCTCACTATCCCTGGAGAAATGGTTGGTGTCTCCTACTCTCTACTTGAAGCTATTAGGCAAAGAGTTTCCTAATTTCTTCACAAATGTAATCAACCACTTATTTTTATTATTTTCATGATAGGTAGCATGTAAGTAAGAATAATTCACACCCATTATTAATAAAATTATAAATAATCAGTTTAGTACAACATGT
Source organism: Micromys minutus (assembly GCF_963924665.1). NCBI lineage: Eukaryota > Metazoa > Chordata > Mammalia > Rodentia > Muridae > Micromys > Micromys minutus. Next base: position 14,031,788 of record NC_137985.1, read on the forward strand.
GCATAGATCACACAAAATAACATAAGCTTATCAGACTTTTTTTCATATTTGAGACTAAACACCTACCAACAACCAACTTAAAAAACAAATGGTATATTTTGTTTTAAAATATATTTCATCATGGTGGGAATGCATGGAACAAGAATGGATAAGGCGACTTTTTCACATATCTGCAGATCAAAAAGGAAAGACATAATAGGAAGTAGGTCTGAGCAATAGACTTCAAAATTTATCTCCACCCCATTCCAACCCAGAGATCTACTGCCTCTAGTTACATGCATTCATGAAAGATTATACACAATCCTCAAACAATATGCCTAGCTGAGCACCAGGTTTCCATGCACATGCATTGTGCTAGACATTTTACATTTATACCACAAGACTTGGCAAAACAGGTGGTTCTTCTTTTTTGAAAACTAACAGATTATAATATTCTGAAGATGAAATCAACATTAAAGATACTTCAGAGAGTAGAGTTGGAGAAAGTAGGCTTTAAAGGATGACTTTGGGTAATTAGATATTATCAATGCAACTCTAACAAAAACAAATTCTGCTTATTTAAAGTGTTGAAATAGATTATAGACACTTAGACAGTCCTTAAAACCAAATGGTTTGTTATGAAAATATTAGAAGTAAAATCTTTAAAAAAGAAAATTTCCATAGCATAACAGAGGAAGACAAACCATCAAAATATATACTTAACCATGTTAATGATAGCACACTAGAGACTCATCTATAAACTATTTTTTGTATATAGTCTTTCCAGATCTTCAACATATTTTCTATTGCATAAATTCTATCCCTTACTTCTCCCCATCCCAAACATACACTCTTCTTCCATGCATTGGAGATATATCTTAAGATTGCCAATATGAGACAAGTTTGATATCACACATCTATAATCCCAACATTTAGGAGGTAGATGTAAGCAAGAACATCTTAAGTTTGAGAGCAGCTTGGCTACATATTAGAACTTTATCTCTGAGAAAGAATCATTTCCCTCTCTTTTAGGTTTATTCTATTGTTTGTAGATAGACATTGCATAAGACAAATGGTACTGATACACATTATTATATATATATTCAATATATAATATATATTATATATTATTGATAGAGAAGAAGCTAATATATTTTCAATGTTTTCAAGGGTCAATAGAAAATTATCTTGTAAGTTTCTCTATTGATAGTTGTAAATAGAATGAAGTACTACTGAACATATTTATGAGAAGGTAATGTAGGGGAAGGGAGGGTACAATAAATAAGCAATAAATAAGGGGACATGAATATGATTTCTCAAGAACTGGTAACCTCAAGGAAAAAAGCAGTTGTCAGTCACTTCAATGAAAAGAAAAACCAGTAGCAAGATTCAGATAATTTAATCACCATAACAATGTTTGCTATGATAGTGTTTTACATTTAACAAACATTACAATGTGTTTGCTTTTAATGCTGATTTTGGTACATATGACTCTCCTTTGATGTTCTTATTCTTTTTTTTTTTTTTTTTTTTACATTTTTTCAAGCCTTTATCTCAGCTAAGAATAAGCCAGGAAGCTGAAGTCTATCAATATATTAAAGGATGAGCTAAGGAAACTGCCATTCTCTTGTGTCATTTTGTGGTAAAAAGTCAAGCAAGTCATTTTGATTATTTTTAGTACATGGAGGAATGCACCAGAAGCCTATGCCTTTCAGGAACTTTCCTTAATATGAAGCTCAGCCCCAAATTGACCATTTGCTTTATGCACAGCCAGAGTAATTGATACAGTTGTGCCAATATTCAGAGGTTTGGAGGAGAGGAGCACTCATAACCTAACAGTGTCCTCCTAAGGGTATACAATACATGACTTTTGTTCCAACTCCAGAACTTGAAGCAGCACCAGCATTCTACACTAGGGGAATACTTTTTCAATTAAGAGGTCCTAACTAAGTAATTATTGAAGTCCCATTACAGTTGTAAATAAACCTATGAATCTTGGTTATTGTTTTTCAAATGCAAAGTTTGCAATGTCCCAAAAGCTGTGTTTATAGAAAATTCACAAGAATGGATTTTCTTTCTCAAAGACTGAAAATTACCTGATGATGAATAGACTTTTCTTTTCTTAATCTTTTAATAATGTTGAATATTTCTGTATAAGTTTATGAATTGATAGATGTTATATTGACCCAACATTTTACTTATAAGTTAAACCATAAAAGATTATCTAAGTGCCCAATATTTTCTGAAATTATCTGATAAACAGATAACATTTGTTTCTAACTTGATTAACAAACTTTAGTTTTTGTGTACCTGAACAAGATTACCATGATAAAAATTACTATTAGTTTAAAAATCCATGATCCAAGTAGAAGGAAAAGGGTCCCAGAAGCAGATGAAGGGGTCAGAGACACCCATACTTACACTTTTATGAGTTTCTCAGAAACACCAAGCTAATAACCATAACATGTTTGCAGAGGACTGAGTGCAGGCCCATGAAAGGCTCTGTGATGACCCTTGTACTTCATTAGAAAGGGAAATGGAGAAGCAAACCTGGGGGGGTAGGGGAGGTGACAAAAGGAACAGGGAAGAGTGCAAAGAAGAAAACTGTGACCAGCATATGTTATATGGGAGACATATTAGAAAAAAAAGGAGAGAAAGAGGGACATAGACAGAGAAAGAGAGATATATAGAGAGGGGGAAGGAGAGAAGAAGAAAAAGAAGAAGAAAAAGAAGAAGTTGATGATGATGATGATGAAGCCATAATCCTTTTACCATTTATAACTGTCAAAATACTTATTTTGCTTTCTTTTGCAACTTTGTAAAATGTAATTTTGAAACTACTCTGATATTCAAACCCATAATAGCATAGAGAACCAAAAACAAGTGAATATGAAGCATTAATATATTGCCATTTTATACATTGTAAAAACTCCCGTTGAAGTCCAAGAAATAAAGAAAACAAAATAAAACAAAACAAAAAAAAATCTTTATACAACAAGAAAACTTTGACTATTTCCATGTTACATTTTGTTTTACATGTACTTTATGCTTATTGTAACTATTAAGTTTTCAATGCATACTATCAAACCTTTAAAAATGTCAAGTACTGACTAAAAAATATATTCATACAGTTTTATGTAAAAATTATTTTAAAATCTGAAAAAAAGTACTGACAAAAATGTATTGTATAATTTTATGCAAAAAATGCTTAAAATCTGTACATTTATCTTTGTCTTGTAAAAGAAAGTTGTTAAAAAAATAAATAAATACCACATACTTTAAAAAAAAAAAAAACACACGAATAAAATTATGTCTCTAACTCCTAAAAGAAAAAAAAAACTCCTTTTAGTCTTAAATTTTAACTTTTCTCTTGTGTATTGATATATTTTGAAAAAAGAATTATTCCTTATACAAGTCAAAGAGGTGTAGTTCTAGTTTCTCATAGGCAGAATAAAATGATATATGATCATGAGAGCTTATATAATAATGATATATTAAACTATTAACACTAGAGTCAATAGCTACTTTCTTTCTAGTTATAAAATACTTCAGAACTGAAATAATTACTGTTCTCTCTTTGCTCTTTTGTATCAAATTCTGAAATAGTTAATCTTCATTGTAAACTTGATGTGATTTGGAATCACCTGGGATATGCACCGCATGGTATGCACTTATGTTTCTTGAGAGGTCACCAGTGAAGGTTCATCATGAATCTGGAGGCATCATCACATGTGCTGAGTACAGAATGGCTTTCAGTACAAAAATGAAGAAAGCAACCTAAGTTCCAATGCCCATCATGTTGCTACTTCCAGCCTGTAGATACAATGTAAGCAGCGTTGTAATTTCTGATGCTGTATCTTCCCCATCATGACTTACTGCAAATTAAAATTGTAAAGTAAAATAAACTCTTCTTTAACTTACTTATTTTTCCCCTGCTGGTATTTTGACTGAAGAAAAAAAAAACAGAAAAACCAGTTTAATGCCCACACATGTTTGTGAAGTAAAAATAAATAAAATCAAGAAATACAGTAACAATACTGGCATAAATTTATAAATCTTATGGATGGGGTAGTCAATGGTCTTATGAAGCTTTCCCAAAAGAAGCAAAATCACCATCTTGTAGTATAAACTTGTTCAAAAGCCATAAGGAAATCCTATCCCTAAGGTGAATGTACTGTTCTTAAGCTCTGAACTTGACATGACCAAAAGTAACCTACAAAGAGAGAAGCACAGCTGTGAAATTGTCTACACCATATTAACCTAAGGCCATGTATTTGAGAAATTGTTAATAACAATTGAAGGTCCAGGATTACTGTGTGCCAGTAGTTTTGAGTAATATAAGAAAGATAGCTGAGAAAATTAGAGTAAGTAAGCCAGTAGGCAGATTTCCTCATGAACTCTGCTTCAATTTCTATTTGCAGGTTCCTGCCTTGAGTTCCTGGCTTGACTTAACTCAGTGATAGACTATGCCTGTCAATGAAAGATGAAGCAAACCCTTTCTTTCCCATGTAGCTTCTGGTCATAGTGTTTATCATACTAATAGGAACCAAACTGGGTCAGAGATTTTTCCACATATTAAGAGGATACCAATCCTTTCTAGTAATTTCTACTTAATATAAAATTTCATTTAACACAATTAAATTTCATTTGACATTTCCAAAGTTTTATGCTGAGTTTCCTATACACCATACATTACAGTGTACATAGACATCCTTATTAACCCCCTGTCAAAGTTCAGTTACCATTGTGAAAGAGAAGGTAGAATGACATAAGAGCCATAGTTTGAAGAAAAGTGTTAAGACGTGTGGTCTTGTGGACATAAAGCATAGCTATTACATTCAAGGACATACACAGGTTACATGTGTAAGACCTTCACAAAATCTGAACAAGATTCTAGAATGAAGGAGTAAGGAACTCATAGAAACAATACTGACTGAGGAGCCATACTGTTTATAAAGACTAGGATAGGATAATCATTCTCTGGATCTGTAACCTCTAGTAGGTTACACATGCTCCAGTAGATGACTACACATAGAGATAACATTAATTTAATTCTATAGTACATTGAAAAGGAAAGCAAAGTGAGGTCCTAATGGGGGTATTTAGAATGAGATGGAGATTAACACAGAGATAGGCATAATCATAATATATTATATGTGTACAGGGGAAATACGTGTGAATGCTTTGATTTCTTTCAATGTCTTACTACAGAATAAGATAGTTGCTAAAACACTAAAATATTTCAATATTTAAATTCGGGGAATAACTGTTTGGGATAGAAAATAGTCTAGCTCTTGTTACAAGTCACAAAATCTGTTAACTCATCAGGAAAAATAATGAAATCTGAGTATTTATCAAATACATAATTTAGGAACTGTATAAGGGAATTACCTTTGCTGTATAGCACTTATAATAAAAGGGTGTTGGTCTTATTCCCAGGGTCAAATCGCTCAGCAGTTTTAATTGTTATAGCTTATTATTGTCTGCTGAATTGCAATGGGCCTGCAAATATTTTTTTCCTGCATGCTAGTATGTTGTTTGCTGTCTCACATTACATAACTTCTGAATAAAATTCCCAGTGCATATTCAATGAACTACTACTTGACACATGGGAGGAATCTCAAGTCCAATAATGCTCAGAATGTGGTTCACTTAAGTACAAAGAACACTGACATCCATCTTAAAAAAAACTGTTTTAGGTTTTAAAATTAAAATTAACTAATTTTACAGAAAGTGTCAATGAACCAAGTAAATGAATAAAAATTTCCATGTATTCTTCTATTGGCAAACTGTGAGAACAAGTGAAGAGAAAATAGTTATCCTGCATTTGGAAACCAGCATCATGATAGCTTTCAACTTGAAGGAAAGTGGGAGCCACTGGTGCCCAGTTTTCAGTTTAAATGCCAAAGCCTAGGACACTGATGAAAACCAAGAAGCTTTACAGTAGGAATTGAGCTGAAGATATCAACATAGAGCTAAACAACCTTCAAGAGAAGCACCAGAACTCATGGGAAATGTTCTCATTGCAGACTACTTCAAGCATGGGGCAGGCATACCTTAGTTATTTTTAAGCTGCTGTCTCAGAAGCCTGGTGAAAATCAAACAAAAGCAGTATAAAAACTGTGTGCTATCAAAATGATGTATTTCTAACAAAGTGTGTGGTCACTCTCAACAAAGATGGGGGTAGGACAAAAGCAATGACACCAATTAGGACCTGAGGTTATTTTCAGTGGACATAAAGCCAGTAAGCTCAGCATGTCTAAATAAATACAGAGAAATTGAAGATGTGAATATGATGAAAGAGACTTTTAGCATGATTGAATAGATTTGAAATGAATTTTCAAGGGAACATATAGAAGTGGCAAGCAGACAGGAATCAAAGTTAAAATAACCGGAAAGTTGAAAAATAGATGAGATTTCACTGAGGATCAAAAGCGCTACTCAGGAAGTATAGATTTAAAACTTATCTAGAAAAATGAGAGAAAAATAAAATTATCAAAAATAAACTCTTCAAAGATTGACTAAGAGACACGTCAGGGAGAGAAAGGCAGCATCATATATTAACAAGAGATTATAAAACAATTGGAAACAAAAAATTCAAAAGATGAATATTTATAATTTGTTAAAGATCACTGAGTGAATGCTGGGAAAAGGAAAACTTAAGATCATAACGTAAAATTAGTAAGAGGTGTGTGTTCACATTCCCCAGTCAGAGGATAACAAATATAATAATAGTATGCTAAAATTCCAATAATTAACCCGGACCCTGTGGGACCTCAAAGACTGAACCATCAACCAAAGAGCATGCATATACTCAATCTCGGCCCTTTGCATATATGTAGCAGATGTGAAGTTTGGTCTCCATATGGGTTCTGAACAACTGGAGTGGGTACTATCTGTAAACCTGTTACCTGTCTGTGGAATCTGTCCCCCTATCTCTGTTGTGTTATCTGGCCTTAGTAAAAAAAAAAAAAAAAAAAATCCTATCCTTGCAGATACTTGATGTGTCAGGTTGAAGAAATACAGTGGGATGGGTAGGGAAATGGCTTTCATTCTCTCAGAGCAGGACAGTGGTCATGCAGAAGGGACTGTTCGACAAGGGCACTGGCAAAGAGGAAGTGATTGGGTTGTAAATCTGCCAGAGCCTGACAAATACAGAAGCAGTTGCTCACAACTAACCATTGGACTGAGTTACCCAGTAACCACTGTACCCCAATGGAGGAATTAGAGAAAGGACTGACAGAGCTAAAGGAATCTGCAACCCCAGAGGAAGAACAATATCAATCAACCAGATTGCCCCAGAGCTCCCAGGGACTAAACCACCAACCAAAAAATACACATTAAGAAACCAATGGCTCCAGCCACATATGTAGCAGAGGAAGGCATTGCCTGGCTACAATAAGAGGATAGGCCCTTTGTCCTGTGAAAGCTTAATCCCCCAATAAAGGGAAATGCCAGGATGTTGACGTAAAAATGGGTGGGTGGGAGGGGGGGACATCTTCATAGAAGCAGGGAGAGGATGGGTGAGAAAGGGGATTAGGAGTTCTGGAGGAGAAACCATTAAAGGAGATAGCATTTGAAATGTAAGCAAAATATCCAATAAAAAGTTTTTTAATCTAATAAAAATAAATGTACATATATTGAAAAGATGGGATCAATGTCATTATGGTGACAAGTTGGACAATGAAAACTAGTTAGCTCACAGTAAGGTTTTAACACTAGCAAATTGAGTGTTCATAGTCATTCAGTGTTATCTAAGGGAATATCTACCAAGTACATACAACCACATGGGCAAAATCAACATTATAGATTTTGAAAAATCCAAAAAGTAAAAACTACTGAAATGGATGAAAAGAACATGGAAATCAATAAAAGCAAATGTTTCCTGTTTAGAAATATGATTCAAGGGGGAGAGGAAAGAGAGAAATAGCCAAAACCTAGACCAGCAACAAGAACATGTCACCAAATTAAGAAAACAAAGTTAAGGTGGTTGTACTGTTGTACAAGGAAGTATTCATGAACTCTGAAAGACCACCATGGAGCCATTTTTGATGTAATATCATTAGGGTCCCTTTTCTTTTTTTTTATTTGATTTATCTATATTCCAGTCATTGCTCTCCCTCCCATAGTTCCTCATCTCATTCTATTTCCCCCTTACCTCCTAGAGGGTGCTCCCCCTCCACCAGGCCTTTCCCCTCCCGAGGGCCTCAAGTCTCTTGAGGATTAAGCACATTTTTCCCCACTGAAGTTAGACCAGGCAGACATCTGCTCTATGTATACCAGGAGCCTTGGTCCAGCCCATGTATGTTCCTGGTTTGTGACTTAGTCTCTGGGAGCTTCTTGCTACGGGGTCACTCTCCCCTTCAGCTTCTTCAATCCGTCCCCTAATTCAACCAGTAGGGATCCCAGACTTCAGTGCAGTGGTTGGGGTTATGTATGTCTGTCTCAGTCAGCTGCTAGAAAGGCCTCTCAGAGGACAGCTATGCCAGGCTCCTGTCTGTAAGCACATCATATCATCAATAGTACTGTTAGATCTTGGTGTCTCCTGAGATGAATCCCAAGTTGGCAGGTCATTGAACTGCCTTTCTTTCAGTCTCTTCTCCATTTTTATCCATGAAATGTTTTTATACAGGTACAATTCTGGGTCATAAATTCTGACTGTGGGTTAGTATCCCTCTCTCTCCATGTGAAGCCTGTGACTCTCTATTGGTGGTAAACTTGGGCTCTCCTTCAGCTAAGCTCTGACACAGTGGGATGAGGTGGCAGAACAACCTCAAACCCCAGAACCCTCAACAGGACAAAGTTTTATAAGAAATAGAAGTAAGTGAGGGAGGTCTATCCTGGCAAGTATCTAAGTGTGTATTATAAGCCAACAGGTGAGTGCTCGGAGCATGACTGTACACAGTCAAAAATTGTCTGAAAGTAGATCTGAAACAATCAGACTAATCTTTGATTAACTGTTGCTAGGAAGTCACTAGGAAGTAACTGGCCAAGGAGAAGCTGTTGGGTGCTTCCTGGTACGTGGGTGCAGCTTCAATTCATCTGAGGGCCAAGTTCTCAGGTTCTGTTTTTGTTTTTGTCTTTTTTTAGGCCAGTCCTAAGATTGAATAGGTTTGGCCTCTCAGCACATGAGTGTAAACATTAAATATTGCCCACCTCATCTGGCCCCCATTAATAGTTAACACTTCTGTCCTCTCTACCTGTGGTTAGGTTATATTGCTTAGTAAAAACTAATTAAAGTTTCAGATAATATTAATATTGCTAATCAGCCATAACAATTTTTATGTCTGCGTGGTTTCAATGCAATCACATGAGTCCTTTTTGGATATTTATTCATTTGCTGTTATTTTATAGTTTAGCATACCAAGTAATGGGTTTCATAGAATTTTCTTACACACATGATACATTGTTCTTATTGATGCTGTTCGCCACTGCCTTCCCTATTCATCTTTAGCTGATGTGTTCCTTCTCCCAAACTGTTCTTCCTTCTCTTTTATGTCCCACACATTTCATTAGCAAGATTCTTTAGAACGTGGAAGAGAGATGCAGAGCAATTAGTGTCATGCTGATAGAGTTATAGAATGATTTAAGTCTTCAGAGAGCAGCCGCTTAACAGATGATGAGCAGGCAAGTCCAGAGCTAGAAAAACGAATTCTTACCTCTATGTTCAAGAAATAGATATAGACATGGGCTAGTTATCCCTGTCTCAGATATCAGACTTACACAGCACCAGGAGGGGCTCTGCAAACATTTAGCAAGAAACGTGTAATTTTATCAGCATGATGGATAGAGCATAGTATGAGATCTGGTGTAGGATAATATGCTACATTTTTCACTGTGTTGAGAAATGCTGAGAAGTCTAGTATTCTAATGGAAAATATGAGCATAAAGTTTCAATTTTTATAGTTATATGAGAATCTAAAGTCACTTCAAAACAAGTTGAAATGTTTGTATGTATAAATATGTATGCATATATATCCTTTAATAAATTGGAAAAATATAACTTTGTAGTTTCATTAATATTCTGAATTAAAATTCCTATTTTCATTGAAAATTCTTTAAAACACATTACTTTAAATATAAACCACAGCAGAGATAGTATTAACCTTGATATCAAATATTTTCCAGTAATGCTAATTCTAATTTTGTAGTGAGGTTATGGCTTGCCTATTTAAAAAAATACCACTCTATTTTCAGGACTGTATTTTATGAAAATATACTATAAGTTAATGTGTAACCTGGATAGGAAACACATGGTTTATATTCAAAGCCAATTTCAACCTTTACTACCTGCCTGGTATAACCACATCTAAGCTGTTTAAGTCTTATGGACCTCAGCAATCCTCTCTTCAAATAGAAGGGAATGGTAGTGCTATAGCTTAGACTCCTCTATCTAAAAGATTTTTGGGAAGTGTTGTGTCACAATGGATCCAACTTCTTCAGTGGTTAATCGATTTGTCTGCTGAGTTTGATGGATTATTGGAAACTGGCAAAATAATATAAGGTGGGACTCAGTTAAGCAGGCTTTGGGGAATATCTTTTGTTTTCACCCTCTTTTCTAAGTTTGTTTTCTATTGTTATCCTTAGCTACATGTCCCCATAACCATAATGCTGTCTCTGGCCTCAGCCCTCCCCCCACCCATAAAATGAACCTTGCTATTCTTGAATATGCTAGCCTTAGGTCTTGATCAGCTTATCATTTAACAATTATGGGGTCATACTTTAAATGTGTATAGGAGAGGATGAAAATTCCCAGATACACTCTGAAGAACTTTTAGTTCAAGTTCAGCTGCATCTCTTAATCATTTCTGCTAGGACAGCCTTTTTAAAGTGGTGCCATAATTTTTTTATTATATTTTTTTCTATTACTTTAGAGGCTCAGGAGGTTTAAAGCATTTAAAAGTGACTTCTGATTTAGTGGTAAATGATTGAGTAGAATGTGTACTAATTCTGTAAAGATAAGAGGATTGTCTATGTTTATTTCTCTATGTTTCAGAATGTATCTGATTAATTCATAAGGCTTGTCTTCAAGAGGAGTACAGCTTCTTGAGAGATTAAGTAAAGCCCAATTCCTATGTAAAGAGGAAAATTACAGTTTGTCTTCAGAGAGAATAAGGACACCTGAGATACTCAACCTTCTGGAGTCAATATTATTTTAGGGAATAAAAGATATCCACATAACTTTAATTCTAATTGACATGACTATAAATTAGTTCTTAAGCTTTTTATAAGATGTGAGTTGAAATCACTAAGCATCCCCCCGAGAAAGAAAAACACACAATGAATAGAAATTTGATATCTAGCCTCTCTCCGTTATTTCATTGTGTCATCAATGCTATTGCGTCTTCAGGGTAATGTTGTTCAGTAGAGCTTCATTATTGGGTATTCAAATCAGCCTACCTGAAAAGCAATGCCTCATGTTCTGATATAAGAAAATAAATCTCCATACAATGAAGGCAGAATGAGTATCAAGTATCGTTGACAATTCTCATCTATGACACCATCAGATACATCATTATGACAAACATACTCGTATTTCTGCATCTTGGGCCTTCTCATACGATTAAATATGAACTATGTCTCCCGAAAACAGTTGTGAATAATGGTAATTAAAGAATAATATTAATCATGAAACTCAATATGGCAAACATTCTCTTTTAAAATAGCATTCCTGAGGCTGAGAGATAGCTCAGCAGCTAAGATCAATTGCTGCTTTTGCAGAGGTCCTAGGTTTGGTTTCTATATGGCAACTTATAACTTACAACTCTCCCAGTTAAAATAATGCTACATGTTCTTCTAGCTTTTTTCACACCAGAAACACATGGAATGTATACATACATGTAGGCAAAACACATACACCTGAAATGAAGGTTAACAAATGTGTGTGTGTGTGTGTGTGTGTGTGTGTGTGTGTGTGTGTGTGCGTGTTATTTTTATCTACCCTGAGGAAAAGTATTAAGCAGGGAGAGGAAAGACATAAAATGATGAAGTAAATGGCCGTTTTACAAATTGAATATATAGTCCTACATTTTGTGATGAGCAAAGTAAGCAAGGAGAAATTTGGAAAATGATGTATATACTATTTTATAGAACATAGTTTTGGAGAAAGTTTCCCCTATTGACAAGAATTGAATCACAAATATGAAGAGAACATAAAAGCAGCTGAACAAAAATAAATTCTTCACTGGTGCAAGGAAGCAATGGCAAGGTAGAAGTCCAAGTGATAGAAGGTAAACACCACAAAAGTCAGAGCATATGGGAGTTAAAACTATCAGGAATTATAGAGTGTGTCAGTTCACTTTTGGGGATGACTGATAACTGGTTCAAAATCTTTAACAAAACTGCCTTGAGTGATTATGTGGGCAGAAAATATAGAATGTTGGGATGAATAAGAAGAAAGAATGGTTTTAAAGGAGAGACAGAAGGACACTAGATACAAGTATTTGCTGTTCTTCCAGAAGATTACCATCATTTCTCAGCACTTACATGGGATGACATACAACTGCCTGCAACTAGAATTTTATAAAACTTTGTCCAATTCTGGCCTCTGAAAACATAGGACAGGCATATGAAAGGCAGACAGATCTTCAGGTGCACATGCATATGATTAATAAATGAATAGGTAAATAAAGGAAGGATGTAAGGATAATTGAGGTCAGAAATCGTATTAATTTCATTAGGGGTGATACCAGTGGAGGTGACAAACTGAAACGGTTGTGTTCTCTCTAGGTTTTAAAGACCATGAGAATGAGATATTCCAACGGGAAAGAGAGTCAGAGAGAAAATTTTTAACACAAATGAATTTGCCATTACTGGGATACTAAATAGTTAACAACAATAACAAAAAAGCTTATACACCTGTCTCAGAAACAATTAAATGTATACATAACTGAAAACGTAAAATTGAAAGCATAATGAGTCTGTAGCCGCACCTTAGAAAACTATAAACATAAAGAAGCTATAGGATAATCTCACCTAGGAAGTAAATACTGACAGTAAAATAATAAGTTGTTATGGCTGTAGATTTAAGTGCAATTAATTGTAGCATATCATTATTTTACTTTTCTCACAGCAGAATCACTAACTGGGATGTTAAAATGCAGCTGTAAAAAACTTTTTTTCATTTTAAAAGGAGAATTGAGTCTCTCACACGCCTTAAATGCAGAGAGTAATGGTAGCATTGTCCCAAATAGGTACCTGTTCCTCTCTGAAGAATAGAAAGGTTGAAAAACTCCACATTCTAAATATCTGTGGGTGAGTGGAAACTAAATGGGAAGCTTTGGTTCTGTTGAATCAGGATAGTAATGATTCAAAAATACAGGTTAAAAAAACTATTGTTCCCAAGATTTTTCATGGTGTAGAATTCTAGAAAAAGACTGTACCTCCTCATAAACTAGACAGTGCATGTCTCGGTCCATCTCAGTTTAGAATATAATATTATGCTGAATTCTATTATAATAAAAAATAGGCTGTAAAACTTACATCATTATTTTCAATTAACAGTGAGAAACTTTGATTTCAACCTTTCAGAGATTTTATGCATACTGATTCTCATTTGTCAATGGACCAGATGTAGTTGTCACTGTAGGCTTATGTTTGTATATTTAGTCATCAGTATTGTGATACAGAAAGAGATCCAGGCATTCCTGGGGTGAGCCATGGAGAGCTGTAATTCACTCACAGAGAAAAATTATCATTGGAAGCAATTAAGGCCACTCTTTGGACCCTGACTTCTCTCTAATTTTACTTCTAAGACAGAGCCTGGTTCCGTCTTTGGTCTGAATGGTTGATATGACATATGGTCCCTTCCATTGTCACTATGGTATTTCTAAGCTCAGTCTTTCACCGCAACTTGTGAATGCTCCTCATTCCCAAGAAATATAAACTAAATAAATATATTTTATTAAAAATTATTTAACCTACTGGAACTAGAAAAAATCATCTTGAGTGAGGTAACCCAGACTCAAAAAGACAAATGTTGTATGTAGTTGCTTATATGTGGATATTAAATGCCCCCATCCATGACCCAAAAGGATGAAGACTAATAAATGAAAATTAAATTTTATTCATGGGAGTATTTATTGGAAAAACTATTCGTTAGGTTTGGCTAAGGTTGCATGCCCAGAAGTAGAAGGCCAACAGGCCAACAAAAGTGAACTCCTTATCATCTCTGGGAGATCCTAGTCTCACGATATTAGTCAAAACTGTGTGTGTGTGTGTGTGTGTGTGTGTGTGTGTGTGTGTAATTATGGCTGCCAGTTTAATGTTTTTATGGAATTTTGGAGGGTGTGAAAAATGGGTTTTGGTATCTAACATCTGTTTCTTGTGTCTTTGGGTAGACTCTTTTTATTCTGTTTTTTTTTTTAAGTCCCAGTAACATGTAGTATTTTTTGCTTCCTTTTATTATTATCCCTCGAATGTCTTTTTGTGGATGGTTGTAGATAGGGATCCAGATGAGATGGAAGAGGAGGAAAAGCTGGGATGAGTTAAGGGTGGGAAACTTATAATCAGGAAACATTATATAGGGGAAAATCTTTATTCAATAAAAGGGGAAATGGTTTATGCTATTCAAAAACATTCCAACCTCACATATTTACTGTAGTAGTAGAAAACAGTTACATGGGCTTTCTTGAGTATCTTTCATGTATTCCCCTTTCATTATAGACAAACTATACCAAAGAGATAAAGGCATCATCTTATTAAAGCGGTATGTATAGTTCATTCATACCATTTCCCCCTTTAAATTTTGCTTTTGGTTTTCATGTTTAAATAAAGTGATGACACATGAAATGACTTTACATATTTTAACACATGTGCAACAGCACAGCTTGTAAAAAGTCCTATTACTAGCAGTAAGTGAGTCAACACATCAGTCAAGATGCAGGTCTTCATTTTCCTGAATCTCTATTGTTTCAATTTGAAGTTTCACGTTGACTTCTGTCTTTTTCCGTACAGTATAATTTGATCATATTTTTGTCCTCCCAGATCTTTCCTACTTTTCTAACCATCCAAGTTGATGTTTTCTCTTCCCCTCCCTTTCTCCCCTTCCCTCCCTCTCGCCCCCTTTCCATCTTCTTTTCCTTCTCTTTTTCTCCATTCTTTCAAAATAAAAAAATATCAAAACAAATGAAAATATTTTTTTAATAAATTTTATGTTTGTACGATGGCATGCAACCCAAAACTAGCACTGTTAAAGTAGCCAAGAATTTGAGACTAGATGGGTTAGAAACCTAGAGGAACACCTACCGATTCAAGTTTGCACATCATTCTTGACAAGTTTTCTCTCACACAACGCATCTTAGGTAAACAGCTGTATTATTTTTCCACCTTTAAGCTAATTTTCTTGTTCAATTCCTCTATTTTATTTTATTTTTACACTCAAGATTTTATTCCCCTGCCAGTCCACCCTTTTACTATTCCACACCTCATACCTCCTCCCTCACTCTTGTCTTCACAAGGATGTCCCCACCCCACCCACCCTGAAAGACCTCTAAACTCCCTAGGAGTTAGGTGCATCTTCTCTGACTAATTTCAGACCTGACATATTCCCTAATCCAACCACAGGGCTCAACAGCTTCTATTAACTGGTTGGGTGCAAATATCTTCATCTGCCTATTTCATATGTTGGTTGGGTCTTTCAGAGGGAGTCATTATATGTCCCTTTTGTGAGTTATCCATAGCCTCAGTAATGGTGTCAGGTCTTGGGACATCCTTAGATTAAGATTTCTACTAGAAAGATGACACTGCTTCTGCATATGGACAACTGGGATTCCACTAATTAAATCCTCAGAAGTTATTTTAATAAAAATATCCTAACAACATCACAGATCACATCACAGAGTTCAAAATGGCCACTTTGGCTTTGTGTTTCTCCTGTAAATTGTGTCCTTAAAAAAGGCTAAATTAGCTCATCAGAAGCAAAGAAACAGTAATAAACAGACATGAAACATTGCTAACAAAATTATATTTGAGAAAAGATAAATTTGTAAAAGAAAATAGAAACTCATCCTTAGGAAGTTGTATATTTAAGTCTATAATATTAATGTTGCAACATAGTTTATAGCACCAAAAAAATGAAATTTTTTTATTCATTAGAAAATGCACTAGATTTCACAGTGTAGTTTCAAAAGATATCGGACCATTGGGGTTCAGAGCAAGTCTAATAAAATTGGTCATTTAAAAAGACGGAGCAAAGGTGGGGCTGAGATGGAAAGATTGCTCAGTGGCTAAATGTACTTGCTATGCTTGCAGACTTCTGTTCACATGATGGATCACAGCAACCTGCAAACTTTGTTGTAGAAGATCTGTGCTCCCTGTGTATTATTTGGGGGTCTTGTTGCTTTGTTTGATCATTTTGTTTTTGTCTGATCCTGCATTCACATGGTACACATACACTCACACAGGCTGACACATATGTTAATAAATAAGTAAAATTTCAAAAGAAAAAAAGAATGAAAATACAGAAGAAAAACAAAAAGAGGAACAAAAACAAACAAAAGAAAAATAATAAAGAAAATAAAATAAAGAACAAAGGAGACAATAAGGAAGTGAAACAAAATCATACAAGGAGTCAGAGATGGAACCAGAGAGGCATAAAGTAAAAAAGGAGGCAAAAAGGAAATCAGGAAGGCTTTGTGGGTAAAGCCTAAAGATGCAAGTCTGACACACTGAATTTGATATTCAGAAACCACATAAATGTGGAAATAGAAAACCAACGTGTATGTATTTCTGTACATACATACATACATACATACATACACGGACATAAACACAAATACATAGATAGAGAAGAGATAGATATATAGATATAGGCTAATCCATTTTTTGAGAATTAACTACCATGCCAGATTAGGTGACAGGGGTCAAATATCTGCTAGGATAAAAAATGAATACCTAAAAAATAGAAGATCAGGAATAAAAAGTATATAGAAAAATAAAAACAATAGTAATAATAATAATAATAATAATAATAATAATAATAATAATAATAATAATAAATCAACTGACCAAATCCTGTTGAAACTGCATGGGGCATTATATGTCTTGAAGTTGTCCTGAAATTAAAAGAAAAAGAAAAACTTAAGAGAAAGAAGAATACTTTGACTATTTGAAGGTTTCCTGCAGTGTTGTCTTGGCTACTTTGCATCTATCCTGGCATGATAAAAAAAAAAAAAAAAAAGAAAAAAAAAAAAAAAAAGTGCCATTAAAAGTAAGTATATTCTGTCTAATTCTGCCAAACCAAAACAATACTGCTCTGATGCCAAAGTGTTTCCTGCTCTGCTTTACACCTTTTATTCTAAAACTAAATATTCTAAAATTAATTTTATATCTTTCAAATTAACCCTCTTTGTGTGGTTTGGATTTATATATATACACACATTTATTTTGCATTCTTTACCCTAGATGGGGAATCTGGGAATACTACTGAAGCAGTGGAGTTCTACAATGTAGTAGTGAAGAAATTTTCTGGGAATTTTTTCTCCCTTAAAATCTTTAACTAGTCCATACAAATTACTAAGAAAGGAGCTGAAAAGCTGGCTTCTGGTCTAACACTAAGTACAACCATATCCTGGGTGGCTTTGGTAAATTGGGGTAAAATTAGCAACGGTATCTTGGGTTCAGTGCTAAGAGCAGCAAACCATGGCAGAAGTTTCCCAAGATAAACTGGTCTAGATGTAAATCTGAGTGGGAATATATTGTATATTTTACAATTATATATTTTTATAACCCATGCCATCATTACACATTGCAAAGCACCTGGAGAAAGGGAAGATATACTTGGAAGATACAAGCGCTCTTTGGGGTTTCTAGTCTCATTGCTGACCATGTCACTTTTGTCCCCTATACCTTTTAATTCTCAACTCAGGTAGCAAAAGAGAAGTACTTCAGAGCCTGTGCATTATTTGGAACAAGAAGCTTCAGGCCTCCTTTGCTGGGTTCACAGTGTTCTGTGGGTCACTTTTTGTGTAGGGGTAGGAGGGTGGATTTAGGAGCACTCTGCCTCTTTCTCTTGTAGATTACACAAATACCAGGAAGGACTTGCTGTGAGAATATTGTTCTGAACACGTTTGTGCTAATTCTCAATTGAATCAATAAGCTATGTAATTGTTTCTGATGGGCACAGTACTGAGGAAAAAAAACAGAAGTGCCCTAACGAGAGTTAAGCCTTTAGGCATTCAGGAGTCTCTAAAGTGAACACATGAGATCCTCTCTTCACAATTTACAGATTAATGTGCCAAGAACTAACTCACTCACACATTTTCTGAACAAATCAAATAGCTAGCACAGACAATGAGTAAAACTTCATTTAAATGTTGGCAAACAAATCTGAGCTTTTATTCTCTTTGTAAGTGGTTTTAAAACTGTGTAAGTCCAAACTCAAGGACCTCTTTGAAGGCTAATAAAAAAAAACATATTAAACTATATCATTTTCTTTCACCTTTTTTAAAGCATTTTATTGCATTAGTCTCAGAAAACTGTGGTAATGGGAAATGTACCTAATGAGATTAGTATTTGTTTTATTTTAAAGCAATAATAAAGAAAATGTTTTTTCTTTTTTTACAACTTGATTAAAAAAAGCAAAGATAAATGTACAGATTTTAAAGATTTTTGCATAATAGTATATGAATATATTTTTGTCAGTACTTGATTTTTTTAAAGGTTTGATAGTATGCATTAAAATCTTACTAGTTACAATGAGCATAAAGTACCTGTAAAACAAGAAGTAACCTGGAAATACTCAAAGATTTGTTGGTGTGCAAAGGTTAAGTATAATGGTTTTTCATTTTCTTTTTTTTTTCTTAAACTTCAGATAGTCTGTGAGTTGTTTCTGGGGTGTTCAGAGCTTTCTGCGATTAGTATTCAATTATCAGTGACTGCATATTGTGTCTGTTATTTTGTGACTGGATTACCTCACTCAGGATGATATTCTCTAGATGCATCCATTTTATTAAGAATTTCATAAACTCATTGTTTCTGATAGCTAAGTAGTAAATATATTACAATTTTTGTATCCATTCATCTCCTGAAAGACTTCTGAGTTCTTTTCAGCTTCTAGCTATTATAAATAGGGCTGCTATGAACATTGTGGTGCATGTGTATTTGGTATATGTTGGAGCTTCTCTGGGGTATATGCCCAGAAGTGGAATAACTGGGTCATAAGGTAGGACTATGTCTAATTTTCTGAGGAACTGCCAGGCTGATTTCCAGACTATTTGTACCAGTTAACAACCCCAGAAGCAGTGGATATTGTTTCTTTTTTTCTGAATCCTCGCCAGCAACTGTGACCATCTGAATTTTTGATCTTGACCAATCTGACTGGTGTGAGGTGGAATCTCAGGGTTGTTTTGATTTGCATTTCCCTGAGGGCTAATGATGTCTAGCACTTCCTTAGATGCTTCTCAGCCATTTGATGTCCCTCAATTGAGAACTTTTTGTTTAGCTCTGTACCCCACTTTTTTAAATAGGATTGTTTGATTCTCTGGTTTCTAACTTATTGAGGTCTTTGTATACTTTGGATACTAGGCCACTATCTGATTTGGGGTTGGTAAACATCTTTTCCCACTCTGTTGGCTGTTGTTTGGTTTTCTTAACAGTGTCCTTAGTCTTACAGAAACCTTACAACCTCATTAAGTCACATTTGTCAATATTTGACCTTAGAGCACGAACCATTGGTGTTCTGTTCAGGAAATTTTCTCCTGTACCTATGTGTTCTAAGGTTTTCCCTACTTTCTCATCTAATATTTTCAGTGTAGCTGGTTTAATGTGTAGATCTTTGATCCACTTGCACTTGAGCTTTGTACAAGGAGAAAAGAAAGGGTTTATTTTCATTCTTCTGCATGCTGAGTGCCAGTAGGACCAAACCATTTGTTGAAGAGGCTGTCATTTTCCCATTGAATATTTACAGCTCCTTTGTCAAAAATAAAGTGACCATATATGTGAAGCTAATTTCTGGATCTTCTATTCAATTCCATTGATATACGTACCTATCTTTGTACCGGTACCATGCAGTTTTTAACACAATTACCTTGTAATAGAGCTTGAGGTCGGGGATAATGATTCCCACAGTTGTTTCTTGTTGTTGACAAAGGATTTCGCTATTATAGGTCTTTTGTTATTCCAGATGAAATTGTACATTGCTCTTTTAAACTCTATGAAAAATTGGGTTGTAATTTTGATGGGGATTGCATTGAATCTGTAGATTGCTTTTGGTAAGTGGTAATTTTTAGAATGTTGATCCTTCCAATCCATGAGCATGGAAGATCTTTCCATTTTCTGATATCTTCCTCGATTTCCTTCCTTAGAGGTTTGATGATCCTGTCATAAAGGTCCTTAAGTTTATTAGTTAGAGTCACACCAATGTATTTCATATTGTTTGTGACTATTATGAAGGGTATCCTTTCCCTAATTTCTTTCTCCTCATGTTTGTCCTTTGAAGAGAGGAAGGCTATTGATTTTTTTGAGGTAATTTATATCCAGCCACTTTGCTGAACTTGTTTATCAGCAGTAGAAGTTCTCTGCTGGAAATTGTGGGGTCACTTACATACACTATCATGTCATCCCCAAACAGTGATGTTTTTACTTCTTCCTTTCCAATTTGTAATCTTTTCATTTCCTTTTGCTGTCTAATTGCTTCGGCCAGGGCTTCCAGTACTATGTTGAATAGGTACAGGGAGACTGGGCACACTTATCGAGTCCCCGATTTTAGTGGGATTGCTTCAAGCTTCCCACCTTTAAGTTTAATGTTGGCTATTGGTTTGTTGAATATTGATTTTATTATGTTTAGGTATGGGCCTTGGATTCCTGTTCTTTCCAATACTTTTAACATGAAGGGTTGTTGAATTTTGTCAAATGCTTTCTCAGCATCTAGTGAGATGACCCTGTGGTTTTATCTTTGAGTTTGTTTATATGGATTACTTCGGTGGATTTCCCTATATAAAACCATCCCTGCATCTCAGGGATAAAGCCTAATTGATCATGGTGAATGATCGTTTTGATGTGTTCTTGGATTTGGTTTGCAAGGATTTTGTTGAGTATATTTGCATCAATTTTGATAAGTGAGATTTGTGTGAAGTTCTCTTTTGTTGTAGGGTCTTTGTGTGGTTTAGAAAGGAGGGTTTTGTGGCCTCTAAAAATGAGTTAGGTAGTGTTTCATCTGACTCTATTTTGTGGAATAGTTTGGAGAGTATTGGTATTAGGTCATCAATAAACGTCTGATAGAATTTTGCACTGAACCCATCTGGACCTTGACCATTTTTGAATCAGAGGCTTTGGATGACTGTTTCTATTTTGTTAGTTGTTATGGGATGATTTAGATGGTTTACCTGATCCTGTTTTAACTTTCGTATCTGGTATCTGTCTTGGAATTCATCCATTTTCTCCAGATTCTCCAGATTTGTTGAGAATAGGCTTTTGTAGTAGCATCTGATGATTTCTTAAAATTCCTCAGTTCCACTTTTTATGTCCACACTTTCATTTCTGATTTTGTTAATTTGGATACTCTCTCTTTGCCCTCTAGTTAGTCTGGATAAAGGTTTATTAATTTTTTAATATTCTTAAAGAACCAGCTCTTGGTTTTGTTGATTCTTTAAATGGTTCTTTTTGTTTCTATTTGGTTAATTTCTACTCTAAGTTTGATTATTTCTTGCTGTCTGCTCGTCTTGCCTGTATCTGCTTCCTTTGGTTCTAGAGCTTTCAACTGTGCTGTCAAGTTGCAAGTGTATGCTATCTCCAGTTTGGAAGCACTCAAAGCTATGAGTTTTCCTCTCAGTACCGCTTTCATTGCATTCCATAGGTTTAAGCATGTTGTTTTTTCATTTTCATTAAATTCTAGAAAATCCTTAATTTCTTTCTTTGTTTCTTCTTTGACCATGCTATTGTTTAATAGAGCATTGTTTAGTTTCCATGGGTACATACATTTTTTGTTATCCTTGTTGTTATTAAAAACCAGCCTTAGTCCGTGGTGATCTGATAAGAAGCATGGGAGTATTTCAATCTTCTTATATCTACTGAGGCTTGTTTTGTGACTGATCATATGTTCAATTTTGGAGAAGGTACCCTGAGGTGCTTAGAAGAAGGTGTATTCTTTTATTTTAGTATTATATGTTCTGTAGATATCTATTAATTCCAATTGGTTCAAAACTTCTGCTAGTTTTACTGTGTCCTTGCTCAGTTTCTGTTTCCATGATCTGTCCATTGTTAAGATTGGGGTGTTGAGGTCTCCCACTATTAATCTGTTGGGTGCAATGAATTTTTTGAGCTTTTGTAGAGTTTCTTTTATGAATATGGTTTCTCTTGTATTTGGAGCATATATGTTAAGGATTGAGAGTTCCTCCTGACAAATTTTCCCTGTAATGAGTAAAAAGTGTCCTTCCTTATCTTTTTTGATAACTTTTGTTTGACAATCTACTTTATTGGATATTAAAATGGGCACTCCAGCTTGCTTCATGGGGGCATTTTCTTAGAAAGTTTTTCCTAACCTTTTACACTGAGATAGTTTCTGTCTTTGTCTCTGAGATTAATTTCCTGTATGCAGAAAAATGCTGGGTATTGTTTATGTGTCCAGTTTGATAGGCTATATCTGGTTATTGGGGAATTGAAGTCCATTTATGTTTACAGATATTAAGGAACAGTGGTTGCTATTTCCTGTTATTTACTTTTGGAGGTAGAATTTTGCCTCTGTGTCTTTCTTCTTTTGGTTTTTTTGCTTAGGTATTTTCTTCTTTTTACTAGGATGTAGTTTCCCTCTTGTATTGGATTTTTCACCTATACTTCGTTGTAGTCCTGGTTTTGTGGTCAGATATTGTATAAATTTAGTTTTGTCCTGGAATATCTTCATCTCTCCAGCTATGGTGATTGGGAGTTTTGCTGGGTATAGCAGCCTGGGCTGACATTTGTGTTCTCTTAGGTTCTGCGTGATGTCCCTCCAGGATCTTCTAGCTTTCATAGTCTCTGTTGAGTAATTGAGTGTGATTCTGATTGGTCTGTCTTTATGTTATATGACCCTTTTTCTTTACTGCTTTCAGTGTTTTTTTCTTTGCTTTGGGTACTTGGTGTGTTCACTCTTATGTGTCGGGAGGTATTTCTTTTCTGGTCCACTCTATTTGGAGTTCTGAAGGCTTCTTTTATGCTCATGGTCATCTCATACTTAAGGGTAGGGAAGTTTTCTTCTATGATTTTGTTGAAGATATTTACTGTGTCTATTAGTTGATATTCTTCGCCCTCTTCTATTCCTATTATCCCTAGGTTTGGTCTTCTCATTGTGTTGTGGATTTCCTGAACATTTTCGGTTAGGAGCTTTTTGTCTTTTGCATCTTCTCTGACTGTTTTGTCTATGTTTTCAATATTGTCTTCGGCCCCTGAGATTCTCTTTTCCATCTCTTGTAGTCTGTTGGAGATGCTTGCATCTGTGACTCCTGATTTCTTTTTTAGGTTTTCTACCTCTACGGTTGTCTCTTTTTGTGTTTTCTTTATTGTTTCCATTTCCATTTTAAATTCTTCTTCAATTTTTTCATCTCTTTGGTTCTGTTTTCTTCTAGTTCATTGATTTATTTGAGTGTCTTTCATTTTTTCCTTTTTAAAACATTCTATTTCTTTATGCTTTCCCTCCTATTCTTGTTTAAGGATCTCTATTATCATCATGAGGTATGATTTTGGGTCTGAGTCTTCTTTTTCTAGAATGTTTGGCATTCTGCTGTTTGCTGTGATGGGAGAGCTGGATTCTGGTGTTGCCAGGTTTTCTTGGTTTCCCTGGGGTAAGTTCTTTCGCTTTTCTCTTGCCATCTTGTTGTCTGTGATTATACGTGGTCTGGTTGTCAGTGATTGGTTCCAGTCTCTCCCGTGTACCTGGCCTGTGTCCCTGGATCTCTGCTGTTCCTGGTGGCAGATGGCCTGAGAACCTGGTATGCATGAACGGATCCTCCAGTTGGAAACCAAGTCCCTTAGATAAAGTTCCTGCTCCATTGAACCATTCAGGGGGTGGGGGCACATTTTTTGGGTCCTTGACCCTGACCTCTCTGCGCCCCGGCTATGCCCAGAGCAGTCTCACAGACATTATTACATATGACTCTCACCTACTATTGCCTCTTTTCTTTAAGTTTAAATTTTCACTCTGTTTATTTATTTATTTATTTATTCATTTTGCAGGTGGGAGATGTTGCATTGAGGTTATGGTTTTATTCTGAACCTCACTTTGCTTGCTGGTTAGTTGCTTATACACTTCCATTCTTACACCTCATCTTTTAAGTTAATTTCAACCTTTCAGAATAAGACAGTGAAAAACAGTCTTCACAGAATTAATCAGTGCTTGTATTACTTATCCTGTAATGCTGTGTGGTAGGTACTAGGCTCAGACAAATTAGATCATATCTGAAACATGTTAACATTTCCTCATCCCAAATATTGGTCAGATTCCAGTTATAAAAAGAGGTAGCAACTTAAATAACATTCTTCAGTAATCTAAAACCTTATGGTGCTTTCAATCTAGTTATTTAATGTCAATAAATAAATAAATAAAATCAGCAGCAGAATGTGGGTTGAGGCATCTACTTGTTTCTTAAAAATTAGTGGCTTTTGGAAGTGGGGTCTGAAGATTTTGTTTGCTACAAAGTCACAGTTAGTGGCATCACTAGGTGATATTCTTACTCAAAGATCAGCCTTTGGACTCTATACGAAAGAGGCCCTTGCCCAGATGTTTGGGTAATTCTTTGTTTTAGAAGTGCCCTTGTTTTCCATCTTTGTGGCCTCTTTGTTAGGAGATGTCTAAAAGTCTATCAAAGGTGCATGCTTTCCCTTTGTGAGTGCGGCATCAAAGCCCTGCTTTTATCATTTTTACTTTAGCAATGTTAGCTGTAATGTCCTCCTTCCTATGTGCTTATTCTAAAACTTGGATTTGGGGACTTTTTTCCACTTTGTCATGTGTACAGATTTTAATCTGTTACAGTTGGCAGCAGTATTAAAATGGTGAGTGAAGAGCCTAGGATTGCTCCTTTGTAACTACTCCTTCCAGGAAACCCTATCATCTGTTTGGTTTTGCCCCTGCTGAGTGTCCTTTAGGCTTTTGTCTGTCAGTGGGTTTAGGTAGAAAAGTGTGTTTAAATTCTAGATCTTTGAGGTAATACTATGTCCAATTTTCTGAGCCACTGCTAGACTGATTTCCAGAGTGGTTGTACCAGCTTTAACCCCACCAACAGTGGAAGAGTGTTCCTCTTTCTCCAAATCTTCACCAGCATCTGCTGTAATGTGCGTTTTTTATCTTAGCCATTCTGACTGATGTGAGGTGGAATCTCATGGTTGTTTTGACCTGAATTTCCCTCATGACCAGAAATGTTGAGCATTTCCTTAGGTGCTTCTCAGCCATTTTATATTTCTCAGTTGAGAATTCTTTGTTTAGCTCTGTATCCTCATTTTAATAGGATTGTTTGATTTTCTGGATTCTAACTTCTTGAGTTCGTTATATATATTGGATATCAGACCTCTGTTAAATGTGGGATTTATAAAGATTCTTTCCCTCTGCATTGGCTGACATTTTGCTTTTTTTAACAGTGTCCTTAGCCTTACAGAAACTTTGCAGTCTCATGGAGTCCCATTTATCGATTCTTGATCTTAGAGCATAAGCCACTGGGGTTTTGTTCAGGAAATTTTCCCCCGTGCCTATGTGCTCTAACCTTTTCTCCACTTTCTCTTCTATTAGTTTCCATGTGGTTTTATGTGGAGGTCTTTGATCAACTTGCACTTGAACTTTGTACAAGAAGATAAGAAAGGATTGATACGCATTTTTCTGCATGCTGACTGCCAGTTGAATAAACACCATTTGTTGAAGAGGCTGTCATTTTTCCATGTTCATAGCAGCCCTGTTTATAATAACCAGAAGCTGGAAAGAACACAAATTTTCTTCAGTAGATGAATGGATACAGAAAGTGTGGTACATTTACAAAATGGAGTACTACTCAGCTACTAGAAACAATGACTTTATGAAACTCCTAGGCAAATGAATGGAACTAGAAAATATCCTGAATGAGGTAACCCAGTCACAAAAGAACAAACATAATATGCAGTCACTGATAATTAGATACCAGCCCCAGAAAGCTCTGAATACCAAAGAAACAACTCACAGACCATATGAAGCTCAAAAAGAAGAAAGAACAAAATGTGGAAGCCTCAGTCTTTCATAGAAAAAAAAAAATAAGTGTATAGCACCCTCTCAGAGTGTGGTACACCTAGACCTTAAATCATTAGTAATATAAGAACTAAGAATGTTGCTTTGTGGCAATTTTTTTGTATTTAAATATTATTATGTTTAATCTTTACACACCAAGAAAACTTTGAATATATGCATTTTATGCCCATTGAAACTAGGAAGTTTTCAATTAATACTATCAAACCTATAAAAAAGAGTCAAAAACTGACAAAAAAAAATATATATATAGTTTTATACAAAAATGGTTCTAAAATCTGTATATTTATCTTTGTTTTTTAAAATAAAGTTGTTAAAAATAAAAAAAAAAAACAAGATCCTTGTTGTAATAATAGTATTATCAAATCCAGGGCTGGGAGCTGCAGTGAGAGTATGATTTCTACATGTTCATTGTGAGAGGGGACAAGGCAGAAAATTTAATAGCAGTCATCCACAGGAAAGACTATACACATATGTTTTCCTTGATACAAAATCTACCATAGATTTTCTTAGCAGTTAAGGGCAAATCTGTGCTGTGTGTGGAGCGAGATTCATGCAGGATAAGTTCTGCCTTCCATTAGTTTCTGACAGGGTGATTTTCTGGCTGTGAGTTTCTTTGGTTCATGAACTGAGGCATCTTGGAATCTTCTTTGGTTGTTCTTTTGCTTTTTATAAATGAGATGCAAATTTTTACATCCCAAGGTTTGTGACACCTTTGGGAGAAATTTTTGCACTGGTGATTTCTTTTTGAACAGCATATGCTGAGAGATGGATATATATATACTGGTTGGCTTTGCTTTGATCCTTTAAATTCAGACCAATATACCAATATACACATTGGCTTTCAAGTACTTTAAAAATTCTCAAGTAATGCTGCCTCTGTGCCTGATAGACTAAGAAAGTGCAAGAATTCCCTTCATATAAAGGGAGCACATCTATTGTGTTCATGTCTTCAGTCAGTGAAAACTTAGAAAGAAAGTCTGCTAGTGCCGAAGTCTATAAAGACTATCTTTATCATCAGAAAGAGCATCTCACATTGAGCTTTAGCAAACAGGAAAAAAATAAAACAAATGAATGTCTGATAATTGACACATGTAACAAAATAATGATTTTCAAATGTCCAGTCATAAAAGGACTACTTCTGGGTAAAACCATTTCACACTGGGCTGAAAGAATACTTGGTGGAAGAGAAGTCGTAATACCTGGGTATTACATCAAGTAATAAGTCTACAACAATAATAAGTCAATTAACCAATCAAATTTCTCCCCATGAAATTGTCAGGATATAGGGAAATATGAGACTGTCCTGGCATGAAGTGCTATTTATTTCAGCTCTGTACATTTGTTGTGTGACTATCACTTGCTCATGCAAAGATTAAGAAACAAGGAAAGTACAGGACTGATAGCATGTATATTGTTGCACTAAAGTTTTTCTTGATGTTTGCAAACTGTTTTCTGCATCTTCTTGTTCAATCTATTCTCTAGATGTCATAGCCAAGATTTTGGTTCCTACATGTTAGCTCACAGTAAACTGATGGGGTTTCAGTTTAATTTATAGAAAAATAGCATTATTTTAACATGACATAATAAATGTATGGAAAAATCATACGATTTTCTATAAACAATGCAATAATGTGTGTCTATAAAATAGAATTGTCAAAAGAAAATGTCATGTGCCTTTCTCCAATGACAACAAGCTCTCATCTTTGGCCATGCTATGTTAAATTAAACTAAATGTAATACTTTTATACACAGAAAAGGAGAAAGTAACATAAGAGGTAAGGTACAAAAATTATCCCTGCTCCTTTTAGGATCAAACATATTAAGATTTGGTTTCTAGTGAAATGTGAGAATGGGAGATGAAAATGTCAAACTACTGTGAGTAATGTGAGATAGAATAGTAAAAAAAAAAAAAAAAAAAAAAACCACTATCAGGCACATTAATAGAAATAAGAAAACAACAGCCAGCATAGGTGAGCAGTGCCCTGTCAACTTTCATGGATAAGCCTGCAGGGGCCCCAGGAACATTCACTATAGATCCACCCCCAACCAATTTATTGGCCTTTGGATCCATCTGGGGTACAGCCAGCAGCAAGTATGCTGAACACTATCTGATCACCTCCATCACCTGGCCTATGATTCTGTAAGAAATCAGAAGGATCCCCGTGGATCTCAAAAATGTTCAGGTCTACCTGGGACACAGCCAGCACAGATTAGCTGTGTGAAGTTCTTTGAACTCTATTGTCAGGAACAAATAGATGGCTAAAGCCCCAAATAAGAGCACAAGAGCCAGAGTAATATAACACCACTGGAGCCTAGCTACCCTACTACAGCAAGCCAAGAATTTTCTAGCACATTTCAACCCCAAAAACATGACCTTAAATCCAATCTTCTAAAAATTTCCTAGAAGAAGGAAATGAATAAATTTCTGCAAGAAATAAAAAAAATACAATCAAACAGATAAAAGAAATAAATAAAACTATCCAATATCTAAAAATGAAAGTATAAGCAATATATAAAACAAAAACTGAGTGAATCCTGGAAATAGAAAGCCTGAGGAAAAGAACAGGAACTACAGATAAAAGCAAAACCAACAGAATACAAGAGATGGTAAAGAGAATTTCAGGCATAGAAGATGCAATTGAAGAAATTAATACATTAGTCAAAAAAATGTTAAACCTATAAAGATCCTGACTACCTCAAGAAAATTCAAAAAAATCTGAGACAATATGAAAATATCAAACCTAAGAATAATAGGAATAAAAGAAAGAGAGGACTCTCAGATACAAGACACACAAAGTATTTTCGATAAAATGATAAAATAAAAAAATTCTTTAAACTAAAGAGATGACTGTAAATATAGAAGAAGCTTACAAAACATCAAATAGATTGGAACAGGAAAGAAAAAACTCCTGGCACATAATAATGAAAACACTAAATGGATTGAACAAAGAGAGAATACTAAAATCTTCAAGATAAAAAAGATCCAAGTAACATATAAAGGCATACCTATAAGAATTACACCTGACTTCTTAAAAAGCCAGAATGGCCAGGGCAGATTTTTGCTGACTCTAATAAACCATAGATGTCAGTCTAGATTACAATACCCAAAATCATTTTCATTCACCATAGATGGAGAAATCAAAATATTTTATGACAAAACAAAATTGAAATAACATTGATTTTAAAAGCCAGGCCCAAGAAAGATACTACGAGGAAATTACTAACCCAAGAAGGCTAACTATACCAAAGAAGTCACAGGAAATAAATAACCTCACATCAGTAAACCAAAGGAACACACACACACACACACACACACACACACACACACACACACTAACCCCAACAACATGAAAATAACAGAAATGAACAATCATTGGCCATTAATATCTCTCAACATCAATTAACTCAATTCACCAACTTAAAAGACACTTCTAATAGCCTGGATATTTTTTAAAAAATCATTCTACTGCATACTAAAACATACACCTCAAAAATAAAGATAGACACTGCCTCATAGTAAAAGACTAGAAAGGGGTTTTACAAGAAAAGAGATCTTTAAAAAAAAGCTACAGAAGTCACTCTAATATCTAATAAAATAGACTTTTAACAAAAAATTTATCGAAAGAGATAGTGAAGAATACCTTATAAAAGGAAACATTGACCATGGTGACTCATATTCATAAAAATGAAACTAAAGTTTAAACCACATTTAGAATTTCATAATTTAAGAGTGGAAGACTTCAATACCCTACTCTCACCACATGGATAGGTCATCCAGATTTAAACAGAGAAATAGTAAAACTAACAGAGGTTCTGAATCATATGGACCTAACCAATACCTACAGAGCATTTTGCCCAAACACAAAAGAATATACCTTCTTCTTAGCACCTCATAAAAATGTATCCAAAATTAAACATATACTTGATAAAAAGGAAAAAAGCAAGCATCATCAGATACAAGAAATTTAAAATATCAGACAACCGTTGATTAAAACTGGAATTCTACAAAAACAGAGAGGGACAAAAAGCCTGCAAACTCATAGGCAGACAGAGAACAACTCTACTAAATGATCAGTAGGCTAGTGAAGAAATTCAGAAAGAAATTAAAGACTCTATAGAATACAATGGAAATGAAGGTAGGACATACCAAACTTTATGGAACATAATGCAACCAGTCCAAAAAAAAAAAAAAACAATTTAAAGCATAAAGAAATACTAGCAACTTAAAAGCACACAGGAAAGCTCTAAAAGGAGAAGGAGGAGGAAGAGGGAAGAGGAGAAGGAGAGAAAAAGAAGGAGAAGAAGGGGAAAAAGGAGGAGGAGGAAGAGAATAAGAAGGAGAAGCAAACACATAGAAGAGGAGCCAGATGGCAAGAAACAAGAAATAATCTCAGGGCTAAATAAGAAAAACTAGAAACAAGAAGAAAAATACAAAGAGTCAATGAAATGAAGACCAAACAAACCAAGTCAGAGAGACAGCATCCAAATTAACAAAAACGGAAATGAAAAGAGTGATATCACAACAGACCCTGAAAAAAAAATTAAAGAATCATTAGATCTTATTTGAAAAGCCCATACTCCACAAAATTGGAAAATATAAATGAAATGGATGATCTCCTAAACAAATGCCAAGACCAAAGTTAAATCAAGGTCAGAGAAATTTAAATTGTCCGAAAACCTCTAAGGTTATCAAATTAGTTATTAAGCATCTCTAAACCAAAGAAAAGCTCAGGGCTAAATGGTTTTAGCATAAAATTCAACAAGAATTTCAAAGAATGGCTAATACCAATACTTCTCAAATTATTCCACAAAACAGAAACAGAAATAGATTTGCCAAACTTATGCTATGAAGCCACAGTCACCCTGATATTTAAACCACACAAATACTCAACAAACAAAAAGACTTTTGTACCAATTTCCCTCATGGGCATTGATGCAAAAATACTCAAAAAAATACTCACAAACCAAATCTAAACATTGAAATCATTAATCACCACAATCAAGTAGGTTTCATCCTAGGGTTGATGGGGTCATTTTTTACATGAAAATCCATTAATGTAATCTATCATATAAACAATTGAAAGGAAAAAAATCCCATGACCATCTCATTAGATGCAGAAAAAGTCTTTGATGAAATTGAACACTCATTGCTAAAAGTCTTAGAGAGACCAGGGACACATGGTACACACCTAAACACAATAAATGCAATATACAGCAAGCCATCAGCCATCTTCAAAGTACAGGAGGAGAAACTTAAAACAATTCTACAAAATCAGGGACAGTGAGCTCCCCACTCTTTCAGTATATATTCAATACAGGACTTGAAGTTGTAAGCAGTAAGACAACTAAGGGAAATCAAAGGGATACAAATTGGAAAGTAAAAAGTCAAAGTATGCCTTTTCCTAGATGATATGATTGTATATATAAATGACTAAAAAATTCTATGAGAGAATTTCATCCACTAATAACCACCTTTAGCAAAGTGGCTAAATAAAGAATTAACTCAGAAAGTTATTAACCATTGTTTATACAAGCAATTAGTGGGATGAGAAAAAAATAGGGGGGAAAACACTCTTTACAATAGCCACAAATAATAGAAAATATCTCAGTGCATCTCTAATCAAGCAAGTGCAAATCTATAGACAATAACTTCAAGTCTCTGAAAAAAATGAAAATGAGGAAAACATCAGAAGATGGAAAGACCTCCCATGCTCATGGATCAATAGGATTAAGACAGAAAAAAAAAATGAGCATCATACCAAAATCAATCTACAGATTCAATGCAATTCCCATTAAATCCCAACATAATTCTTTACAGACCTTGAAAGTGAAATTTTCTACTTCATATGGAAAAACAAAACAAACAAACAAAGAAAACAAGAAAAAAACAAAGACAAAACACCAGGTTTGTTAAAACAATTCTATACATTAAAAAAATTTCTGGAATCATTACCATTCATGATTTCAAGCTATACTGCTGAACAATAGTAACAAAAAACACAGTGTACTGGGACCAGAACAGACAGGTACATAAATAGCATAGAATCAAAGAGCCGGAAATAAATCTACACACTTACCAACACTTGATATTTGACAAAGAAACTGAAACAATTTGATGGAAAAAAAGAAAGGAAGGAAGGAAGAAAGAAAGGAAGAATGGAAAGAAGGAAGAGAACCTTCACCAAATGTTGATCTTAATGTAAATCTACATGTAGAAGACACCAAATAGATACATATTTATCTCCCTGCACCAACTTCAAATCCAAGTTAATCATGCTCCTCCTGAGGTCACCACATACCCAGCCCCCTGAGGCAATGTATTTTTGTGCTTCAGTCCATTCTCCTGGAAAAATTTAGTTAGTTATTGACAGATAAATTTTTCCATCTTAGAGAAAGGTTCCATTTTAAAATATAAATCATGTTTATGGAGTGTTATTGCAAATTATCATGCTTTATGTCTGCCAGTGACACAGATTGTCTTCATGTTATAAGAACTAATAGTAATCTAATTCACGTTTTCTACAACATTGATTCTGTTTTTGTTTTGTTTTGTTTTGACATTTTCTTCTTTGAAATATCTCACATTTGGCTTTCTTCTTACATGAACACTTATTTTTCAATATTATTCTTTCAATTTTCTTTTTAGCCCATAAAAGTTTAAGTACCCTGAAAATCAGTCCTTACACTTTAATCAATCATTCTAGTGACTTAATCTAGTTTTGTGCCATTAAACAACATTAATCAGTTGTCTGATGATGCCTAGAAATTCAATTCACTAATAGAACTAAAGTTTCCTTGAACAGAAGACTTTTTGTCAGAGAATAACACTTGAAAATATATTAAAAAGTTTTGACACTACATTCAGAAACTCTATCTCCAATATGTTTTATATCAGGAGAAGCAATCATTTGCATACTTATGATCATTTCTTAGAAGGTAACAAAGGGTTGGCACACAAACACACACAGTTGAATTCACATGTTTACACATATATACTACACACACACACACACACACACACACACACACACACGAGTACACAGAGACACATGCCCTCCTGCATATCTGTAAGTTACAGAACTGTCATTAAGTAGGTGATCAGCCATTTTTTTCACTCATTAAAATTGCATTTTAATTACCAAATTAGTACTTGGCAACCATAGGGTTGAAAGTGGTTGAGATACAAGGATACAAGGTTGCTTCTTCTTTCTTTTCTCACATGGCACGGTCTATATGTTCAATTTTATGCTCAATGAAAAATTACATATTTTTCTAATTTAATTTTATTTTTTATTTAATCACTTTAAATCTCACTCACTGTCCCTTTTCCAGGCATCCCTCCCACAAGCATTTCCTCATTGTCTTCTCCCCTTTACTGAGTGGTTAGTGTCTCCCCAACCTTGGCACATCAGTTCTCGGTTCTCCTGGGCACTTCTCACACTGAGGCCAGACAAAGACCACAGAGCTAAAACATACCCCATTTACAGGCAACAGCTTTTCAGATAGCCCCCTTTCTAGTTGTTTGGGACTTGCATGAAGACCAAGCTGTACATCCGCTACATATGTGCAGGGAGGCCTAAGTCCAGCCCACATATGTTCTTTGGTTGACTCTGAAGCCCCAGGTTGATTCTGTTCATCTTCCTGTGACATTTTTATCCACTTAGGGGTTCCACAATTCTTCCCATTCTTCCATAAGAATCATCAAACTGTATTCACTGTTTGTATGTGGATGTCTGTATCTGCCTGAGTTAGCTGCTCAA
The DNA here is from genome assembly GCF_963924665.1 of Micromys minutus. NCBI lineage: Eukaryota > Metazoa > Chordata > Mammalia > Rodentia > Muridae > Micromys > Micromys minutus. Next base: position 14,065,703 of record NC_137985.1, read on the forward strand.
TGGAGTCTTTCAGAGGAGAACATGTTCCTGAAGACCCATGAGAAGATTCTCAACTTGGGCCGGATGTTGGTTGTGTTCTTGGTTGTCCATTCCCTCAGTTTCTGCTCATTCGCCCTGTTTGCATTTTTTATAGACAGGATAAATTTTGAGTTGAATGTTTTGTGGGTCAGTGGGGGTCATGATCATCTTGCTTCATGGGCTTCTTGTATGGCTACAGAAGGTAGCCTCTTCGGGTTCCATGTCCCCAGTATTGTGAGTCACAACTCAGAACATCCCCAAAGATTCTTGGGCACCTCCCTTATCCCAGAACTCCTCTTTGTAGAGATGACCCCTGCCTCTTCACCCCAATCAGTTGCATATTTACATTCAGTTTCATGGCCAGATACTTCCTGCCATTCCCCAAATATGATCATGAATCCCCCATTACCTTTTCTATTCCCCCTCCCTCTCAGTACCCTTTCTTCATCTGCCTCTTATGACTATTTTCCCCCTTCTAACTGAGATAGAAACTTTTTTTGCTTGGGCGTCCTCCTTGTTTAGCTTCTTGGTGTCTATGGAGTGTATGTAACCTGTGTGTCCTGGAATTATGGCTAGTATCCATTTGTCATTGACTACATACTAAGCATGTCCTTTTGTGACTGAATTACCCCACTCAAGTTATAGTCTCAAGTTCCACACAGTTGCCTGTAAAATCGATGTTGTCTTTGTACTTAATAGCTGAATAATGTTTCATTATATAGATATGCCATATTTTCTATACTTGAGAGACATCTAGATTGTTTTCAGTTTCTGGCTATTATGAATATAGTTGAGCAAGTGTCTTTGTGAGATGTTGAAGCACCTTTTGGGTGTATGCCCAAGACTGGTATAGCTAGGTCTTGAGATAGAGTTATTCCCAATTTTTGGAGAAGCTGACAAACCCAATTAATTTACAAAATGTTTTACAATTTGCACTACCATAAGCAGTAGAGGAGTGTTCCCCTTGCTCCACATTGTTGCCAGCATGTCCTATCTGTTGAGCTTTTCATCTTAATGATTCTGATGGGTGTAAGATGCAATCTCAAAGTGTTTGGATTTGCATTTCCCTGATGACTAATGACTTTGAGCATGTCTTTCACTGTTTCTCAGCCACTTAAGATTTCTTTGTTGAGAATTCACTGTTTATCTCTGTACCCATATTTAATTGGGATATTTGTGTTGTTGATGTGTAACTTCTTGAGTTCTTTATAAATTTTGGATATTAGCCCTCTTTCAGATGTAAGAGCAGTGAAGATTCTTTTCCAATCAGTAGGTTGCCAATTTATCCTACTAACAGTGTACTTGGCCTTAAAAAAGCTTTGCAGTTTTATAAGGTCCCAGTGATTGATCTTAAAGCCTGAGCTATTTTGAAGAACTATATTTCCAAATTGTGTGTGCATGCACACATGCATGCACAGAGGAAACACACAGGAGCATGTGTGCATTATTTGTTTTTTCCTTTTGTTTGTTTAATGCAGGTTCCACAAATTGCTCTGAAAAGTTGTATGGTGGCAGACTAATTGTGCAAAGTCTCTTCCATGTTTTATGAAGATATACATGTCAGGCATGCTTCAGAGAAACAAGATGTATAGGGTTGTGTTGCCAGGCATAAATTTAATACTTTACCCCCATCACACATTAAATATAGTAACTTTAGGTAAAAACACATTTTTAAAAGATTGTCTATGTGTTAAGCAGTTAAAATACTGATAACAGAGAACTAAAAAAATGTAGGTATTTTTAAATTTTATATTTAATTTTATTTGTATCCTAAAATGACCATTCCCATTATATCCACTCAAATACTCATGTTCTTATTTATGTGGCTTGACTCCATGTCCTTCAGCTATTATCTTAACCCTTACCTCTTCTTATGTCTGACTGATGATGATGAAAATATATGTATGTATGTATGTATGTATGTATGTATGTATGTATGTATGTATGTATGTATATATAAAACATAAAGTGGACTAATGAACTAAATAGGCTATATTTGTATATTTAAGTGTATATATTAATAATTAAACATAAAGAGGTCATAAAATTGACAAAGAGAAAGTGGGAAATATAAAAAAGCTTAGAGAAAGGAAAGGGAAGGGCTAAATTATGTAGCTGTACCTTAAATTTAATGACATTAAAAATAAACATGTTTAACTTTTAAAAATGTATAGCTCTCATCCAAACCTAAGTCCAGAGCCTGCATTGACTATATCATTGCTCCCCACAGAAAGCATGATAAACACTAAAATCAAGCTTTCCGACAAAATGGAACAACCAGGTCTGACCTTATCTTATTAGACAGTAGTCTGTTTATTCACCAGCTTGACGTACTCACTTTAAAGTTGGTCTCCTTGGGAGTTGTAAATCTCTGTTTGATATGTCCTTTCTAGAAACTCACAAAAGAAACCAGCATTTACCTGATCCAAAATAATAAAAGTGCAGAAAAATCAATAATGGAAAAAAAAGAACATTTACTCTCCAGTTTTGTTCCCCACAAACAACAGCAACAAAGCATGAAAGAAAAGGATCAGTAAGTACTGCTATTTTGTACTAGACTGATATCATTATAATTTGCACTCTGTAGAAAATTACTCTACTTCAGGTTTAAGTTACAATAAAGACAGGTTCAGATTGAGCATTCTAGGGGCTTTGACCAGCCTTACATGCACCCGACTCAAGTCAAGACTGGACCAAGTTTGAGTTTCCTGTTTCGAGTCAAGGCTTTGTCAAGTCCCATTCTTCACCGATAGTTCTTGGGAGGGGCAGAAACATTCTGAAAAGCAACAGAATGTACTGACTGATTGCCACCTGTTCCTCCAGTCTCAGATAGAGTTTGAATGCATGTTATTATCTGCCCATGGTTTCTCGCCAATAGATTCAAAGGTCAATATGCTTGGCCAATAAGTTTGAACTCTAACCTTACTGATGTAACCTGTACCAATAAAAAGCACAAAAACTGCTTGTTATAGACATTACGAGTCACCTTCTAGTCACTCACCATGTGGGATGGACTGAGGGCTGACCCTGATGAAAATAAATCTTTTGTGTTTGCATCCATCTCCATTCTCTTGTCTCACTTGGGGCTCTCCTGGTCATTAAGACTCTCTTCTAGTCTTACAGAATTAACATATGCTTTGGGTCATGTGAGATCTGTGAGAGGAAGACATATACATAGTTAGTCCTGCAGTTTATTTCCAGCTCAGAGTTTTTGAACTCTAAAAGAAGTAGTAGTATAAAAGTACATATGTGCATCAAATAAATAAGAGGTTTGAGTTCAAGGTCAGACGTATAATTTGATATAGGAGCTCAAGACATGGAGTTACACCATCAGGACTAGTGAGTAAACAAATAATAAACAAAAGTTAAACACAGTATCTAGTTGAAGCCATTGTAACTAAAACAGTTATTTTAGGCTATTCTCTTTTGGCATGTTATATGTCAGTTAATTCATTCTTTCTGTCCTTTAAACTTTTTTACATCACAATTGCTGCCAGTTCTCCCAGTCACCCTCTCACAGAGTCCCCTCTTCCTATCCCCATCCTTTTCTCCTCTGAGAGGGAGGGGCTCTCTTAGGTATCTCCCCATTCCCTGGCAAAGAAGTCTGCTATGGTAGGCTTGGAGATGGGAGCCTATTATAACTGTCCTCTGAAAGGTTCCACCAAGCAGTTGACTGAAATAGATGCAGATACTCAGAGTTAAGCACTGGACAAAAATCTCTTATGGAAGAATTGGAAAGAGAATTGATAACCCCAAAGGAGATATGAATTTCACAAGAAGACCAACTATCCTGGAACCTTAGGAGCTCTCAGAGACTGAGCCATGAATCAAAGAGCATACACAGGCTCGACTGAGGCCAAAAGCATATGTGTGGAAAATGCATACATCTTCGTGTGGGCACCCCAACAACAAGGATGAAGGCTATCCCTAAAGCTGCTTTTTTGTGTGGAATACATTCCCCTATCTGGGCTGCCTTTTCTGGCTAGTGAGAGAGCCTGCCAATAACCCTGAGAGGCTTAAATATTTAAATTAATTCATTGAGAGTATCATACAAACACAATAAAGAAAACATAAATGAGAAATGTCATATTTTACTTCCTTTTTCTCTTCCATGCTCTCATAGGTTGCCTCACCCTGAAGCCTCCCAATTTCATGTCCTATTTTTCTTTTTTAACATAACTCACTGAGCCCAATTATATAAAATGTCATTTCTGTAAATATACACACACAAGTAGCATTATAAAGCAATTGAGCTGACTGAGCATGTGTGTGTACATGTGTGTCTTTACACATATAAGCTTGTGTGAATGTGTAACAGCTCAAAAAAAAGATGGAGCATCTACTCTTATAGAAACTCTTCCAATTATCTTTCTTTTTTTAATTGACAAATACTTGCTCATTTATTTCTAGATTGGGAAAAAAGAAAGAAACTCAGGACAAATGGCTAACTTACTTAACATGTCAGAAGCAGAACCTGGCTGATAGTACATTTAATAAAATTCTGGTTCTTCTGAGTACTTCTGCCCACTGTTTCACTAAACTTTTTTTCCAGTGAGATTTGTAAGTTAGAGGCTCCTTTTTCTGTCGTGGGATTCCAATTAAATCAGTCATATTAGGCAATCCCCGCAATTTCTGTGCTACCATTACCCCAGCAGATCTTTCAAGCAGGAAAGATCATAGGCTGAAGATTTTGTTCCTGGGTTGGATTATGCTCGCTACACTTCTCTCTGACTCTCCAAACCTACATTCATCTCCAGATCCACTCCTATACCATCCTTGTTTAAAAAATAGAGCAGGACCCTGAGGATATCAGGTTAAAATCAAATCACATGTGAAAACATGAGTAGGCACAAGTCTTCATATCAAAGCTAAACAAAGTAATTAACAAGTTGGAAAATCATTGCCATTTCAGGCAAGAGTCAGACACACGAACCTACTACATCTCTCCAGTATCATTCCTTTTGTGCATTAGAAGGTGACACGAATATGCAAAGACTTAATCAAGTTTACTATAAGTTCAGGGGATCGTATGCTTTTATGTGTATGGAGATCATTTTGACTTGCAAACACTTCTTTGTATTGCACACCTTCATAAGGTTTCTCTCCAGTGTGAGTTCTTTCATTCCAGTGAAGATGCATTCCATGTCTTCTAGAGTTTTGGCAATTTTCTGCAATACTGTGGTCTTCCCAGTAATAGTCGAAAGCCCTGAGGTTCCTATAGGTCTCCAACATCGCATATTTGTACAGACTCTTCCGCGATGGATCCAGCAAAACACATTCTTCCTGAATAAAGTTTACATACACATAATCATCTGTAACTGTACTTGTGGGCAGTGAGAATATCCTGGCTATGTTGCAACCTCAGCACTTTAGAATCTTCTCTCTTTACTCAGCAGTGAGGTCAAAGCACAACACACCAAGTCTCCAATCACCTTTCCTAATTTTAGTAAAAAGAGAATGATTTTATTATACAGCCAGAGTTATCATTCAGACTCTACAACTTCTGTTATCTTTTGTTCATTTTGTGGCTCTATCTATGATGATGAAAAATATTTTAATTGTTTATATGATTGAAAGAAATGGCTTTGCTTTTAATTTTTTTCTAAAGATAGTGTTTGGTGCTGTGCACATTGTATCTTCCAATAGACAGAAGCCAGAATAGAATGGGCTGTGTTGATTTCCTTGAGGAACTTTTCTGTTGAAGATAAAGAGAAAACAGAATTAAAAAGATGGAAAGACTCCATAAACCAGTTCATATGGTTACATGGGAAAAGGGTTCTTTGAATTTATATTGTTGGGCCCTTTGAATGTGGATTTTGAACTTATATATTTTTCTTTTTTTAAAATTTTTAGCAAAGTTGGAACATTTCATATCATTACTTCTTCAAGAAGTTTTGTAGATCAATTCTGTTTTGTTCTTTCTTTTCCTATCAGACTTTCGTGAAACAAATAACTTTTATCAGTGTTTAATAATTATGTACCCTAACATATTTTCTAAGTTAAAATTTTTATTTCCTTTGATGTTGTTTGTGATAATACTTGACTTTTCTTGGTCCATTACCTCAAAAGTTAAAGCTCTCCACACTTACTAATCATAGAATACCTAATATCAATGTGGGATTTATGTGAATAAGTGTTTCCTTTACACTTTTGTCTTCATGTAGGTCCCAGGGAAAGCCTAGGAATCATATCCATGGACAGTCACATGATGTAGTCCTAGATACACTAAGATAGATCTATATCTTTGTTCATTCACAGAATCAATTCCTAGGAAAGTCTATGTTCCACACCAAGTCATTCATTAGGCTCAGTCCTCATGGAAATTCTAAACCCTATATCTGTGCTCATTCATAATATACAATCCCATTAATCATCTCCTTTACTCTGTACTCTTTAATTGAACACCCAGATTCCCATCATGCTCTTGAAACAAACTGGAACTTCTCTGTTTTTGTAAGGAATGGACTACTGCTGCTCTGAATTTTGGTTTTATTTCCTCCGTCACATGTCAACCTAGTTTTTTCTAGATCAGAACCAATTTGTCCCTTTGCCTTCGTTTCTACATAGCTCCAACAACACCCTAAGAAGTAGAAATAAATCATAACAATATACATCATGAACATATAAAAAGCACCTATTGGTATATCTACAGTTCATGACCTGTATTAAGCACACAGCCAGAATGAGGTTAGGAAATTGGTGAATGAAAGAAATGAAGAAACACATGACTTTAGAGATAAATCTGAGGGATAATACCTGGGAGCTGCCCATGGGAAAACAGTTTGGGCACATGGGCTCAGGCAGGTGAAGGGACGTCCATACTGCAATATTGACAGCTGATGTTTTACTTATTGCAAAATCTCTTCAAATGATTGCAGGAAAAGTAATATTTTTACTTGATATATCCTTTTTCTTTCAACTTTTATTGGACATTCTCTACATTTACAATTAAGATATTATTCCTTTCCCACAATCCCATCCACATTCCCCTTTCTATTGCCACCATAAAGGTGTTCCCTCTCCCAACCACCCTCTCTCACCTCTGCATCTTGGAATTCCTCTGCACTGGGAAAACTATTATTCACTGGACCAAAAGCCACTTCTCCCATGGATGTCAGAAAATGGAGAGACTCGTGCCTCCAGATGCATATGGAGCAGAAGATATCATTCTCTAGCATCAATGAGAATAGAGGATTTCATCCAACAAAGACTCATTTTCGTAGTATGGGTGAATGCTGAGGTAGGAGAAGGAGGTTGGGAGACAGAGCACTTTCATGGAGGCAATGGGGGGGGGAGAAAGGATGGGATTTGTGGACAGGGAATAACACCTGAATTGTAAATACAAAGAATATCCAATAAAAAATATTAAGAAAGAAAGAAAATGCTATCTTCTGCTGCATATGCACCTGGGGCTGTGGATCTTTCAATGCAAACTCATTGGTTGATATTTTATTCCCTGAGAGCTGTGGTAACTTTAGTTAGTTGATTATTTTGTTCTGCTCATTGGGTTGTAGACTCTTCCAACTCCTTCAGTGTTTTCTTTTGCTCCTTCATTGTGGTCCTCGTGTTCAGTCTGATGGTTAGCTGTAAGCATCCTCCTCTGTATCAGAATGGCTCTGGAAGAGCCTCTGAGGAGGCATCCATATTAGGTTCTGGCCAGTAAGTACTACTTGACATCAGCAATAGTGCTTGGGTTTATTTGGTGCATATGGAGTGAATTTCAATGTGAGGCAGGTGAAGAAAAGAAAAGATCTGGATGATCTTTTCTCAAATATTTGCTTCTTTATTCATCCTTTTATTTCCTCCAGTGAACATTTTGTTCTTTCTTCTAAGAAAGACTAAGGCATCCCACCCACTTCCTGACTTTCCTTCTCTTTGAGCTTCCTAAGATCTGTGGATAGTTTCTTGGGAATTCCAAGTCTTGGGGGCTAGTATCTGCTTATAAATGAGTAGATACCATGAGTGTTCTTTTGTGACTAGGTTATCTTACTCAGGATGATACCTTCAAGGTCCATCTATCTGCCTACAAATTTTACGAAGTCATTGCTTTTAATAGCTGATTAGTATTCACTTGTGTATATGAATCACAATTTTCTGTTGAAGGATGTCTGGGTTCTTTCCAGCTTCTGGTTATTATAAATGAGGCTGCTATGAACATGGTGAAACATGTATCCTTGTTTGATGTTGGATATTCTCTTGGGTATGTGCCCAGGGGTGACATAGCTGGGTCCTCAGGTAGTACTATGTCCAATTTTCTGAGGAACCACTGGACTGATTTTCAGAATGGCTGTACCAGTTTACAATTCCACCAACAGTGGAGGAGTGTTTCTGTTTCTCCACATCCTTGCCATGATCTGCTGTCACCTAAGTAATACCTTAGCTATTCTGACTGGTATGAGGTAGGATCTTAGGGTAGTTTTGATTTGCTTTCCCTAATGTCTAGGGATGTTGACCAATTTTTTAGGTGCTTTTTATCTATTCAAACTCCTTAGTTGAGAATTCTTTGTTTATCTCTGTGCCTCATTTTAATAGGATTATTTGATTCTTTAGAATCTAACTTTTTGAGTTCTTTGTATATTTTGGATACTAGACCTATATCAGATGTAGGACAGGTAAAGATATTTTCCCAATTTGTTGGTTGCTGTTTTGCCTTAGAGAAGCTTCATAATTTCATGAAGTCCAATTTGTAAATTCTTAATTTTAGAGCATAAGCCACTGCTTCAGGAAATTTTCCACTGTGCCTATGTGTTTTAAGGTCTTCCCCACTTTCTGTTCTATTCATTTCAGTGTACCTGATTTTATGTGGAGGTCTTTGTTTGCCTGAGACTTGAACTTTTCACAGGGTGATAAGAAAGAATTGATTTGCATTCTTCTATATACTGACTGGCAGCTTAACCAACACCATTTTTGAAGAGGCTGTCCTTTATGCAAGGAATGATTTTAGAACCTTTGTCAAAAATCAAGTGACAATAGGTATGTGGGTTCATTTCTGAATCTGATTTTATTCCATTGATCTACTTGCCTGTACAAATATCATGCAGTTTTTATCACAATTGATCTGTAATACAGCTTGAGATCAGTGATGGTGATTCCGCTGAAAGTTTTTTTATTGTTGAGTATGATTTTTGTTATCCTACTTTTTTTATTCTTTCAAATAAATTTGCAAATTGCTCTGTCTAACTATGAAGAAATGAGTTGGAATTTTGATGGGGATTGCATTGAAACTGTAGATAGCCTTAGGCAAGATAGCCATTTTTACTATGTTAATCTTTCCAATCCATGAACATGGGATATCTTTCCAACTTCTGAGGTCTTTTTGAATTTCCTTCTTCAGAGACTTGAAATTATTGTCATACAGATCTTTCAGTCTTTTGGTTAGGGTGAGCTCAAGGTCTTTTATATTCTTTGTAATTATTGTGAGGTGTGTTCATTCTCTAATTTTTTCTCAGCCTGTTTATGCTTTGAGTAGAGGAAGGCTACTGATTTGTTCAAGTTATATTATATCCAGCCACTTTACTAAAGTTGTTTGTCAGCTTTAAAAGTTTTCTGGTGAAATTTTTGTGGTCACTTACATATACTATCTAATCATCTGCAAATAGTGATATATTTGACTTCTTTCTTTACAGTTTGTATTCCTTTGACCTCTATTTGCTCTCTGATTGCTCTGGTTAGTACTTCCAGTACTACACTGATCATGTATATAAAGATAAATCCCTGAGTTTAGTGGAATTGTTTCAAGTTTCTCACCATTTATTTTGATGTTGGCTACTGAATTACTGAATTTTATTATGTTTAAGTATGAGCCTTGAATTCCTGACTTTTCAAAGACTTTTAACTTGAAGGGCTGTTGAATATTTACAAATGCTTTCTCAGCATCTAGAGAGGTGATCATGTAGTTTTTCTCTTTGAGTTTTTTTTTTTTTTTTTTTTTTTTTATGTAGTGGATTGCATTGATTGATTTACATATATTGAACCACCCTTGGATCCCTAGGATGAATTCTTCTTGGTCATAGTGAATGACCATTTAGATGTGTTCTTATATTTAGATTGCAATAATTTTATTGAGTATTTTTTGCATCACTTTTCATGAGGAAATTTGGTTTAAAGTTTTCTTTCTCTGTAGGGTCTTTGTGTGGTTTAGGAATGAGTGGAATTGTGACTTCTAAGAATAAGTTGGGCAGTATTCCCTCTGTTTCTAGTTTGAAAATAGTTTGAAAAATATTGGTATTAGGATTTCTAGGAAGGTCTGATAGAATTCAGCACTAAACCCGTTAGGTCCTGGGCTTTTTTGTCAGGGGGGTGTTTGATGACTGCAACTATTACTTTAGAGATTAAGGGACTGTTGAATGGTTTATCTGATCCTGGTTAAACTTTGGTATTTCATATCTGTCTAGAAATTTTTCCAAATTTTTCCATTTCCTCCAGAACTTCCAGTTTTGTTGAATACAGGCTTTTTGTAGTAGTATCAGAATCTTTCTTGAATTTCCTCAGTTTCTGTTGTTATGTCTCCTCTTTTATTTCTAATTTTGTTAATTGGGATACTATCTCTGCTACCTCCAGTTAGTCCGGCTAAGGGTTTATTGTTCTTGTTGATTTTCTCAAAGAACCAGCTCTTGATTTTGTTGATGCTTTGTATAGTTTTTTTTTTTTTTCTATTTGGTTGATTTTATCTCTGAGTTTGATTACTTTCTGCAGTCTACTCCTCTTGGGTGTATCTCCTTTTTTTTTTTTTCTAGAATTTTCTGGTGTGCGGTCAAGCTGTTAGTGTATACTCTCTCCAGTTTCTTTTTAAAGGAGGTTAGAGCTATGAGTTTTATTCTTAGCACTGATTTTATTGTATCTCAAAAGTTTGGGTATGTTGTGCCTTGATTTATGTTAGATTCTAAAACATCTTTGATTTCTTTCTTTCTTTCTTTTTTGACCAAGGTATCATTGAGTAAAGCATTGTTTATCTTCCTTGTGTATGTGGGCTTGTTGTTTTTGTTGTTGTTGAAGACTTTGCTTAGACTCTGTTGATCTGATAGGATGCATGGGATTATGTAGATGTTCTTGTTGAGGCCTGTTTTGTGACTGACTATATGGTCAATTTTGAAAAAGGTGACGTGAGGTGCTAAGAAGAAAGGATATATATATATATATATATATTAGGATGAAATAGTCTATAGATGTCTGTTAAAAACATTCGGTTCATAACTTCTGTTAGTTTCACTGTGTCTCTGTTCAGTTTCTGCTTCCATGATTTGTCCATTGATGAGAATGGGATGTTGAAGTACTGCACTATGTTTGTGTGTGGTGACATATATGCTTCAAGCTTTAAAAGAGTTTTTTTGTTTTTTTGTTTGTTTGTTTGTTTGTTTGTTTGTTTTTTTATGAATGTGGGTGCCCTTGTATTTGGAGCATAGATGTATAGAATTGACAGTTCATCTTGATAGATTTTATCTTTGATGAGTAAAAACTGTTCTCTCTTATCTTTTTTGAATACTTTTGGCTGAAAATATATTTTATTCGATATTAAGATGGCTACTCCAGCTTTTGTCTTGGGACCATTTTCTTGAAAAGTTTTTTCCCAACCTTTTGCTCTGAGGTAGTGCCTGTCTTTGATGCTGAGATAAATTTCCTGTATGCAACAACATTCTGGATCCTGTTTACGTATTCAATTTTATAGTCTATGGGGAGATTGAATCCATAGATGTTAAGAGCAATTGAGAAATAGTGATTTTTTTCCTGCTATTTTTGTTTTTAGAGGTAGAATTATGTTTTTGTGCTTTTCTTCTTTGGGATTTGTTGCAAGAGATTTAATTTTGTTGGGATTTTTTGGAGGGGTGAAGTTTCTTTGTTTTGGAGTTTCTCATCTATTATCCTTTGTAGTAATGAATTTGTGGGCAGGTTTTGTGTAAATTTGCCTTTGTCCCAGAATATATTGGTTTCTAAATCTATGGTAATTGAGAGTTTTGCTGGATATAGTAACCTGGGCTAACATTTGTGTTCTGTTAGGGTCTGTATGATGTCTGTCTAGGATCTTCAAATTTTCATCGTCTCTGTTGAAAAGTCTGGTGTAATTCTGATCAGTCTGCATTTATAGGATACCTGTCCTTTTTCCCTTACTGCTTTTAGTATTCTTTATTTGTTTGTTTGTTTGAACATTTGTTCTCTTGACTATTATGAGTCTAAAAGAATTTCTTTTCTGGTCCAATCTATTTTACATTGTGTAGGTTTCTTGTATGTTTGCGGTCATTTCTTTCTATAGGTTAAGAAAGTATTCTTCTCTACTTTTGTTTAAAATATTTACTGGGTCTTTTATTTGGGAGTCTTGGCTCTCTTCTATACATATTATCCTTAGGTTTGGTCTTCTCATGTGTCCTGGATTTCCTGGATGTTTTTGGTTAGAATCTTTTTGATTTTGCATTTTCTCTGTTGTGTCAAAGATTTCTACAGTATCTTCTGCTCCTGACATTCTCTCTTTTATCTCTTGTATTTTGTTGGTAATGCTTGCATCTATGACTTCCGATCTCTTCCCTAGGTTTTCCAACTCCAGGGTTGTCTCTTTTTGTGATTTCTTCAATGTTTCTATTTCTGTTTTCAATTCTTTCAACTGTTTGTGCTCTCCTTTAGCTATTTAAGTGATTTTTGTGTTTTTGTGTTTCCTCTTTAAGGGCTCTAACGTGTTTGTGTGTGTTCTCCTGCATTTCCTGTCCTTCTTTAAGTGTGTCATTTATGTGCTTCTTAAGGATCCCCATCATCATCATCATGAAGTATGATTTTAAGTTTGAATCATGTTTTTCTGTTGAGTTGGGTTATTCACTATTTGCCATGGTGGGAGAATTGGGTTCTGATGTTGCCAGGTTGTCTTGGTCTCTGTTTCTTAGATTCTTGCACTTGCCTCTTGTCATCTTGTTATAGGTGATGCTAGGTGATCTTGTTGTCATTTACTGGAGCTTGTCTCGCCTGTGTGTCTGTGATTCTGTGGTCTCCAAAGGGAAATGGTTTCTGGTTGTTCAGCTCTCTGGGTAGCCTTTGACTTCCAATGGCAGTCCTTATGTAACTGCTTAGGATCTGACCCTGAGCCATATGTGTCTGCTTCAAGGCAGCATAGTTACTTGCACCCTGAGAGTTCCAGGAAGCCTCCTCTGGGATAGACAGCAGGGAGGTTATGTGGACTCACCCCTGCGAACTGGAGTGAGAGTCCTCCTGTGACTCTTCTGAGTGACCAGCAACCTGTAGGGAGGCCACCAGTCCTGATGAAACTGGGACAAGTTTGGCCTTGTGCCAGAAGTGTCTGTTTCCAGGCAGTACTGCCACCTGCTCCCTGATACTTCTGTGCATTCTCTCCTGGGATAGACAGTGGGAAGGGATCTCTCTCTCTCTCTCTCTCTCTCTCTCTCTCTCTCTCTCTCTCTCTCTCTCTCTCTCCCTCTCTCTCTCTCTCTCTCACTCTCTGTCTGTCTCTCTGACTCTCTCTCTGTCTCTCTGTCTCTCTGTCTCTGTCTGTCTCTCTCTGTCTGTCTCTGTCTCTATCTCTCAATACATACATATATATATACACACACACACACACACATATGTGTGTGTGTGTGTAAATTTATAAAAGCAAAAATATAGAGAGAAGTACCGACTACAACATTTTTGTAGTAGAAATATATTCTGAGAAAATGTGTTCAATTTCTGAATCCTGGATTTGAAATAAATTTTAATTCTTCCAATCTTATCTGATAACTATTATCAGATACCAGTTGATAAATAATTTAATGTGAATTGTCCTAGCCATGTTAAAAGATATATTTAGGATTAAAAGATTTGTTTCAGATAAATAAAATATTCAATATCTACAAATGTTCAATAATAAGTTTTGGACTATTCTATGTAGCAGGTCTCCCAGTAGATTTGGACATATAAATGTCGCATTGTATACTGCAACACAGTACACAAATGGGATGAGTAGTGTTAAAGCAAAATACATATAAAATTTGATCTTAATTATAGCAAGTTCCCAGCACATTTTGGTCAGCAAATAAAAATGGTATGAAAACAAATCAAAAGTGCTACGATTTGAAGCTCTTGACATAAGACTACAATTTAATCAAGATGTCTGGGAAAATGACTCTTAAGGATGCAGCCCCTCCACTGGGAAGAAAGCACCAAGAAGTAATTACTGGGAATGGAGATGGAGTAAGCAGAAGATTTGACCAAGATAGGAGAAAGTGTTCCCCGAAGCAGGAACAGATATTTATCATCCAAATGATCTCAAAAGTTTTGGGAATTTAGAAAAATGGTTAGATTTTATGGAGGCCTATAAAATTATAATTTTCTTTAAAACCACGATGATCTTTAGAAACAAAAAAAGTTAAATAATCGTAGGATACAGGTATTTTCAGCAAACTGTAGCTACTATACATATAATGCTAGAAATTTAATCCCAGAGTTGGAGAGATGGTTCGTCAACTCAGAATGCTTACTGCTCTGTGACAGGACCAAAATTTTGATTCCAGTACCCACATAGGGCCACTGATAAAGAAATGTGACATTCTTTTCTGTCTTCTCTTGGCCCAACACAAAGAATGAAACTTTTAAAAAGGAATGGCTATTTTTAATTTAATTATTCTATTTATTGACATTTCAAATGTTATTCCCCATTTCAAGGTTCTCCTCTACAAACCTCCTATCCCATTCACCCTCCCTCCAGCTTCTATGAGAACACTCCCTCACTCACGTATTCATTCCCTCATCATGGCCATAGCATTCCCGTAAACTAAGGCATCAAGCATCCACAGGACCAAAGGCCTCCCAACACGGATACCAGATAAGGCAATCTTCTGGTACCAAAGCCGCTGAAGACACAGATCTCTCCATGTGTACTCTTTGGTTGGTGGTTTAGTCCCTGGTAGGTCTGGAGGGGGGGGGGATCTGGTTGATTGATATTGTAAATCTTCCTATAGTGTTGCAAATCTCTTCACTTCCTTCAGTCCTTCCCCTAACTCTTTCATTATGATCCCTTTGCTCAGTCCAATGGTTGGCTGCAACAATCCACATCTGCATTCCTCAGGCTCTGGCTGAGCGTCTCTGGGGTCAGCCATGCCAAGCTCCTGTCTACAAATGCTTCTTGGCATCAGCAATTGTGTCTGCAGACAGGATAGATCCCTAGGTGGGGAAGTATCTGGTTTGATTTTCTTTTCTTCTCCCCCCTGCAATGGGTCCTATCAGTGAACTACAAGTACTTATTAGCTAGAATAGCACATTTCGCAGTGTTATCTGACATAAGGTATGAAAGAACAATTAGAGAATACACAAAACCCGAAACTTGACTGATTTAAATTCAAATCATGGCTAGGTTTAAATTTGTCATAAAACTCAGTGAGTATACTTTAACCAAAACTATTTGCTGTTAACCAAACTTTTTATTTGGTAAACCTACTATTACTGCTTGAGAATTTCTCAGACAAGCAGATTCTCAGGTCATTCCCCAATCGTGCTAATATCACATTCTGAGATGAGCATGAAATTGTTTCACTTTGGCAAGGTACATGATAATTCTGGTATGATTAGAACGTTGAGAAACGCTGACCTAGGATACTGTGCATCTTTGAGTTGGTTGTCTTGAGACTGATCCTAATTTTGTCCTTCATTCAAATGTTTCCAGGAGACTTATTGTCAGCACCTGAATTCATAAGAAATTGTTCAGTAGTAAATCTTGACTCATCCTTAAATATATTAATGGAGTCTGGTATAACCGAATGAAAATGGCTGGTGGCTAGGTTTATGTTCCCAACTCTAATCCACTGTGGGAGGAAAATCCGACTTAGTGATTCCTTTCTTGTGCTCACAATTCCTAATTTCTAGAAAGTTATTCAAATGAAGTAAAATATATTCCTAATGACTTTCTTCCCAAAACTTTCTCAAATTTTACATCACTGGAAGTGACTAAGAGAGATCTTATTCTGTAAAACCACATAACTGATGCCAGGAAGAAAACGTCACCAGACAACTTGCTGAGGTCTGCTGCTCATCTTTGCCTCACTCCCTTGATCAGACTGCTTCCTTTGGTGTCAGTGACGTGGAACACAAGTTAGAAGAGACAGCCTTCCAGTTTAGCCACTCATCTTTCTTCCTCCAACATGCCTTGTTTAGTCTTAAATAAAATTCATGCCTATGTTTGGTGGCAAAGTCTGCATTTTACTTTCTGTACATATTTGCATATAGTACTGAAATTTCTGACATAACCGAAGCAATTTTTTCAACATCACTTATGGTTCCTTGCTTAAAGCAGAAGCTGATTGTTATTGGACAAATGGCTTTTAATGCAGGGAACGTGGACAATGGGATGCAACACACAAAAATAACACACACACAAATATGCATTTTATGGCAAAATGTACTACAAGATGCTATGTCAGGAAATGGCAAAGAAGAAACCGGACATTTATTGAATGTTGATTATGTCCAAAAATCTATACTATATGCTTTAAGTATTTATCTCAATGCTCAATTCCTTTTTGTCCCACTGATTACTTGCTTTCAATTTAAAAGTCTCTTAATTTGAAGATAATTTAGATCTAAAATAATAAAAAAATCAATATTAATCTCAATAAAATAAAGGGAAAATAAAGAATTCATTCTGGTATCTGGAAAAAAAATGAGTGTTTTTATATGAGCATCAAAGGACTCACTTAAAATAAAGCACGTATATTGTTTCATTGTGATTCCACAACTATCACAGCAAAGAAAAGAAACTGAAAATAAGCAAAAAAAAAAAAAGTAGTGGAGAAGAAAAATTTAAATTGATGAGCAATGAAAAGGCATGGGATATTTGTGATGGAATGTAACTTTTGCATAAAATGTTTCAAGAATATTAATTAAAATTTTAAATGTCTATACTTGTACATGCTTTCACTCCAAACCTAAAAATGATAACATTTATGAATATGACAACAAAGCTTGACATATCAGGTTGCAAAAACATCTCTCCTCAAAAAATTAAACAAAAAGTTGAGCTTTAAGAAGAATATAGGGTAGCCTAAGAAATGTAGATTAATTTATGTAAAAGCCAGATACTGTGCTGCATTCTCTCTTTTGGCTCATAGTTTAAAATGGAAAGTACTAATATAATTATATTTGAAGTCAACAAACTTATTTATTGGGTCATAAAAATGGAGTCTTGCTCTGAAAGAACTGGTAAGCTTATAAAATGAAAAATAAGGGCTGACTCTTTCTCCCACCCTCCCTCCCTCTTTTTCTCTTCCTCCATTTCTCTTTCTCCTCCTTCCCTCACCCCCTCTTTCTTCTTCTGTCTGTATGTCTTGCTCTCTCTTCCTTTTCCATTCCCTCACCCTCTTTCTTTCCTTGAGATCGTGCAAAAAATGCTCTGAAGCTAGGAAGAATGCCTTTAAGAGAAATCAAATGCCAGTGTCTTAATCTTAAGGCTCCTTGTCTCCAGAACTGTGAAAAAATAAACATCTATCTCCATTTCAAGTGACCTAATCTGTAGTGTTTTATTTCAGCATCTGAACATAAAATTAATATCAGGCAAGAGCTCCACTTAGTGTAGAGCAGCTTTCTTTTTAGGGCAATACTGAGAAGGATTCTGATTTCATGTTTACACTGCTCAATGATGCAGCCATTAGTCACACACAGCATTACAATAAATATTACCTTTCATGGGAAATAGCTAAGGTGGTGTTTAAAAAAAATGTGTGTCTTAAAACTATAAGGGTCTGAGTTCTATATTCATCTGAGCATTATAAAACAAGCTAATAGTTTTAGTGCTAGAAAGAGAGAAACTGGTAAGTCTCCCTTGCTAGTCAGCATAGCCTAAAAGGTAAATTCTAAGCCAGTTAGAGACTACATCAAAACTATATTTAAAAAAAAAAAAAAAAAAGGTGTGTGGTTCCTAAAGAATGATATCTAAGGCTGTTCATTGTCTTCCAAATAAGTGAGCACACTCTCATACCTGCACCTAAACACACACACACACACACACACATACACACACACACACACACACACTTTATATTTTCTCTTCCACTTACAAATATTTTTCCAATGTAATTGGGCAAACCCAACATATTTAGGACTACTATCTCAAAACTACTCTTAGGACTCTAGGTCATTTGTCTAAGAATCATATTGTAACAGTATTTTAAAGCCTATCATAGCAGCTCTATTTACAATAGCCAGAAGCTGGAAAGAATCCAGATGTCCTTTAGTAGATGAATGGATACAAAAATTGTGGTACATTTTCACAATGGAGTACTACTCAGCTATCAGAAACAATGACTTTATGAAATTCTTAAGAAAATGGATGCATCGAGAGAATATCATCCTGCGTGAGATAACCCAGTCACAAAAGAACAGACATAATATGCAGTCACTGATAATGGGATACTAACCCCAGAAAGCACTGAACACCCAGAAACAAGTCACAGACTGTGTGAAGTTCAAGAAAAAGAAAAGTAGGTCATCTTTTTAAACTGAATACACATTAGCTCAGCTACACAGCTTTGTGGGATTGTGTTGCTTTGGCTGTGATCTGAGAATGGTGCCTTTATTTCATGTTTGTGGACCAAGATCTTACTTTCAAGACAACAACTATGCTTTTCATATTGTTTCAGCTTTTAACAGCATTTTTGTATTTTAAAGGCCCTGTACTCAAATTAGCTTTTAATTTTCAGCAAACTCCCCTAATTTCACACCTGTTTTTGTTCAAAGGGGTTTCTGATAAAGAAAAGCTGAGAACACAGACATAGAGGAACAAATTATGCACTGGAACTATTTGTCTGAACCTCCCGGATGTGGATTAAATAAATAAAGGAAAAAATGAAAAATAAAGCCTATTATTCCACTTCCAAATTAGCCTCATGATGTGGTCACAGTAAAGCCAGCTGCTTCAACCTTGCCAGCCATTATGAACATTCTCCCTTTAAAAGCTGACAGTAAATCTAAATGCTTCCCCCATTACTTTATTTTGTTTTCCAGATATTTGGTTACAGAAGTAATATAAGCATCAGTGAGAATCTGACTAGCAAATTATATACTCATGTATTTTAAAGATCATTGAATACCGGAATATATCACTGACTCAAGATTATAGCTTTATCTGTTGACTAGACTTCTTTTAAAGTAATGTCCTATCTCTAATTAGTCATAACAAAACACTACACCAAAATTCAAAGGGATAAATCAGAAATAGATTTCTTAGAGTAAAGTTAAGAATAGTTTTCATTACCTAGGAGGACTGACAGAAAATATAGTTGAGGAGGATGATTGAACTGAGTGATCCTAGTGAATTTGTTCCACATGGAGGTGTGGCAGGTAAAAACCCTTGGCAGTATTTGTTTGGGAGTACTTAGGGAGTATTTAGGGAGTATTTAGGGAGTATTTAGACAGTATTTGGTGAGCTCACTTGCATCAAGGAGTCGAGGCAGTAAGATTCCTCTTTTATGGTAAACTGAAGTAACCATGATCAAAACAAAATTTTACCCTCAAGAGCAAACCTGGAAAAGGTGACCTTGAATGGCCTGTTTTCATCACCTCACCTGTTAGAGGAAAGAAACAGTTGAGAATCTATAAATAAGAATAATGCTTGGAAAAAGAGGTGAGGAAGGGTGAAATGTTGTCTTTTCTATATCATCAAATTTCTTTAATTTTGTAGACTCTGCTATGCTCTCAGAAAACACTAGGCAAATGAAGTTTTATGCCCTCCAACAAAGAGTTAGAGGTTAGTTGTTTAGCCGAAAGTTCTTGTCCTTCGTGTTTAGAATATGCATAATCATCCCTTATAAACATCAGGACACTAAACAAACTTGAGCCCATCAACGTATGCTCCTTAATGTTCAACAGTACATGTAGTAGTTTCTTTGAACTTGACCTTCAGCAGAGCAGTTACCCAAAATGTTCCCAGTTTTTTCAACACCAGTATAGGAAACACAATAGCAAACATATAACAATCATTCACACAGGGGTAGACTGTGATTTTAAAAATGAATAAGCACAGTGTCTAACCTGGAATATCATTTGATTAAATAAAACTAACAAATATAAATATGTCATTAGGTTGCATTTCTAAATATTTCAACAGAGGTCTAATGATGATTAATTGTCTGTGCCTACAGTTGAGGATAAATGGTTTCTTCGAAAATATGTTTTAGAGAAAAATTGTGAAACTAAAATGTGTGTTAGAGTTCCCCAGAGAAACAATCAACAACAAGAAGAACAACACACACATACACACAATAGCTTACAGAGAAACAGAACCATCAACAAAACACACACACACACACACACACACACACACACACACACACACACACACACATACACACTAGCTTACAAAGAAATAGAACCAACATCAAAACACACACACACACACACACACACACACACACAATAGCTTACAGAGAAACAGAACCAACAACAAAACACACACACACACACACACACACACACACACACACACACATACACACAAGAGCTTACAGAGAAACAGAACCAACAACAAAACACAGAAACATATCGGCATACTTGAAACAGCAGTACAATAGCAGATGAATCACACCTAAAAGTTGAGACTCCAATAGTTATTTGTTTCTTGAGCATGGATGCCTCTCCATTTGAAGGGCACTGGCTCACTCACACTGAAAATATTAAACATCTGCCAATTGCACATGCCACAGTGTTGCTTAGCTCAAAAATCCCAATCAGCTGCACAAACCTGAAAGATTCAGTAGACATCAGTCAATGACTGAAACCAAAAAAAAAAAAAAAGAAAAAAAATGCTGATTCTGTCATCTGCAAAAGAACCATCATTAACATCATCACCTCCACTACAACCATCATTATCATCATCACCACTATCAGCTGTGGCAGTGCAATAAGGGCTTAACATGTGAGTAAAGACCACAGAACAAAGGTGAATAATCTTCCTTCTCCCAAAATCCCTTTCATATGGGTTACCAACAAAAATTGCAAATTTTGTGGGTGTCTTCTCACACTAATTAAGAAAATTAAAATTTTCAGTTTAGCTCCCTTTTCACATGATGCTATTTTGTGCCAGAATGAGATTTAAACAAGTTTTCAACAATATTTGCAAAAAACATTCCCTTCTGATTAACACTGAAATACCTGTAAGAGAATGTGACTTTCTAACTTATCTAGCAATCATTTAGAACATGAAAAGAAACTTCACTATTAATTAGTAAAAATCAAGAGATAATGCTGCACTATTCACTCTGAAAGCATTTGACACGAGATTTTTAAGTTTGTGTTAAAAGAATCCTGAAGATATGTAGAAAATGATTGACAATTTTTAAAATCTTATTTTTTGTGAAATTCATGTGTGCAAAAATCCCATGTATATTTCCATCTCTTGATATTCACCCTCCATCTTTGCAACCTACCCCCAAAAGAAAACAAACAAAGAATATAAGAAAATTATATATATATATATATATATATATATATAATATATAAATTATATATATATATATATATATATATATTATATATATATATATATATATATATATATAGTTATGTGGAAGTTACATTGTGATACAAAAGAAAGTCTTTGCCAAACAAATCTATTTTTAAGTGTTCATAGGGATGAGATAGGTGTCTTTCAAGGTCTGTAACTTTTGCAACACTATCATTACTGAAAATTCACAGGGACTCCTTTTAGATATCCTATTATTGACTCAGCGGGCCCGTGTGTGAAGAACAGGCACTCAGGTCATCTGCCACTAGGAACAGCAGAGATCCAGGGATAGAGGCCTGGAGAGACTGTGATGTGAGTAGTCAGGGCACAAAGAGGTCTGGGCTGGGAACCCAAAAAGCACCCTGCCTCGATTGATTCAGGGAAGAAGGAACTCTGCCCTAGGGCCTCAGTTTTCAACTGGAGGGCCTGGAAGGCTCTTGTGTACAGAACAAATGGTCAGGACATCTGCCACAAGGAACATTGGAGATCCAGGGACACAGGTGAGGTACATCGGAGAGACAGAAACCAATCACTGACAAGACCACATATAATCACAGACAACAAGATGGCAAGAGGAAAGCGAAAGAACTTACCCAAGGGAAACGAAGATTACCTGGCAACAACAGAACCCAGCTCTCCCATCACATCTAACAGAAGAATGCCAAACAGTCCATTAAAGAAGACACAGACCCGAAAACATAACTCAAGATGATGATAGAGATCCTTAAACAAGAATGGGAGAAAAAGCATAAAAAAATAGAAGTTTTAAAGAGGAAACAAGTAAAGCACAAAGAAATCAAAGAACTAGAGGAAAACAGAAATAAAGAGATGAAGGAATTGAAGAAGGAAATGAAAATGGAAATGGAAACAATAAGCAAAGCACTAAAAGAGACAACCCTAGAGGTAGAAATCCTAAAAAAGAAATCAGGAGTCACAGATGCATCTACAACAGACTACAAGGGATGGAAGAGAGAATGTTGGGGCCCAAGACAACATTGAAAACATAGACAAAACAGTCAGAGAAGATACAAAAGCCAAAAAGCTCCTAACCCAAAATGTTCAGAAAATCCAGGACACAATGAGAAGACCAAACCTAAGGATAATAGGAATAGAAGAGGGTTAAGCATATCAACTAAAAGGCACAGTAAATATCTTCAAAAAATCATAGAAGAAAACCTTCCTACCATTAAGAATAAGATGACCATGAGCACAAAATAAGCATATAGAACTCCAAATAGAGTGGACCAGGAAAGAAATTCCTCTCAACACAATAGTCAAAATGCCATGCACAAATCAAAGAAAGAATACTAAAAGCAGTAAGGGAAATAGGTCATGTAACATATAAAACCAGACCAATTATAATCACACCCGACTTCTCAACAGAGACAGTGAAAGGTAGTAGTTCCTGGAAACACAACATGCAGACCCTAAGAGAGCACAAGTGTCAGCCCAAGCTGCTATACCAGGCAACACTACCAATCACCATAAATGAAGAGACCAAGATATTCAAAGACAAAACTAAATTTACACAATATCTGACCACAAAGCTAGCACTACAACAAATTATATGTGGAAAACCCAAAACAAAAAGGGAAACTATATAGTTCTAAAAACAAGAAAATACCTAAGCAAGAAAATCAAAAGAAGAAAGATACACAGGCACAATTCTACCTCTAAAAGCAAAAATAGCAGGAAACAGCAAACACAATTCCATAATATATGTTAACATAAATGGACTCAATCCCCTCCAAAAACGGATATAGGCTATCAAACAGGATAAATAAACAGAATCCAGCCATTTGCTGCATACAGGAAGCTCCTCTCAGAGAAAAAGACAGAAACTATCTCAGAGTAAAAGATTGGGGAAAGTCCAAGCAAACTGCCACAAGAAGCAATGTGGAGTGACCATTTTAATATCGAATGAAGCAGAGTGTGAAACAAGAGTTATCAAAAAAGATAAGGAAGGACACATTTTACTCATTACAGGGAAAATTTGTCAGGAGGAACTCTCAATCTTTAACATATATGGTACAAATGAAAAACCAACCATATGAAACCCTACTAAAGCTCAAAATGTACTTAGCACCCCACACAATAATAGTGGGAGACCTCAACACCCCACTCTTATCAATGGACAGATCATGGAAACAGAAACTGAACAAGGAAAGAGTGAAAATAGCAGAGGTTATTAAACAGTTGGAATTAATAGACATCTACAGAACATATCATCCTAAAATAAAAGAATGCAGCTTCTCAGCCCCTCACGGCACTTTCTCAAAAATTGACCATAGAGAGGGTCAAAAAACAAGCCTCAAAAGATATAAGAAGATTGAAACACTCCCATGCATCCCATCAGATCATCATGGTCTATGTCTCATCTTTAATAACAACAAAGACAACAAAAAGCCCATATATACAAGGAAACTAAACAATGCTCTATTAAATGATAGCATGGTAAAAGAAGAAATACAGAAAAGAAATTAAGGATTTTTTTAGAATTTAATAAAAATAAAATCACACATTCCCAGACCTATGGGATGCAATGAAAGAAGTACTGAGGGGAAAACTCATAGATCTGAGTGCTTCCAAGTAGAAACTTGAGAGAGCATACACTAGCAACTAGACAGCACAGTTGAAAGCTCTAAAACAAAAGGAAGCAGATACACCTAAGAGGAGTAGACAGCAAGAAATAATCAAACTCAGAGCAGAAATTGACCAAATAGAAACAAAAAGAACCATTCAAAGAAAAAACAAAATCAAGAGCTGATTCTTTGAGAAAGTTAACAAGACTGATAAACTCTTAGCAAGACTAACTGGAGGGCAGAGAGAGAGTGTCCAAATTAACAAAATTAGAGGGGAAAGTGGAGACATAACAATTGAAATTGAGGATATTCAAGAAATCATCAGATCCTACTACAAAAGCTTATACTCAACAAAGCTGGAAAATCTGGAGTAAATAGATGAATTCCTAGACAGATACCAGACACTAAAGTAAAACCAGGACCAGGTAAACCATCTAAATAATTCCATGACACCTAAAAAAATAGAAGCAGTCATCAAAACACTCCCAACCAAAAAAACAGCCTAGGATCAGAAAGCTTCAGTGCAGAATTCTATCAGACATTTATTGACCACCTTATACAAATTCTTTCCAAACTATTCCACAAAATAGAGTCAGTTGGAATACTACCTCACTCATTTTTTGAGGCCACAAATCCCTCCTTCCTAAACCACACAAAGACCCTACAAGGAAAGAGAACCTCAAACAAATTTCACTTATGAACATTGATGCCAAAATACTCAACAAAATTCTTGCAAACCGAATCCAAGAACACACCAAAACGATCATTTACTATAATCAAATAGGCTTCATCTCTGGAATGCAGAGATGGTTTAATATACATAAATCCATCAATGTAATTAACCATATAAACAAACTCAAAGAAAAAAAAAACTGCATGGTCATTTCACTAGACACTTTGTAAGCATTTGACAAAATTAAAAACCCCTTCATGTTAAAAGTCTTGGAAAAAACAGGAATCCAAGGCCCATACCTAAACATAATAAAAGCAATATACAGCAAACCAGTAGCCCACATCAAACTTATTGGTAAGAAACTGGAAGCAGTCCCACTAAAATGAGTGACTCGGCAAGGCTGACAAATTTTCCCTTACCTATTCAACATAGTACTGGAAGTCTTAGCCGGAGCAATTAGACAACAGAAGGAAATCAAAGGGAAACAAATTGGAAAGGAAGAAGTAAAAACATCACTGTTTGCAGATGAGATGAGAGTGTACTTAAGTGACCTAAAAAATTCCAGCCACAAACTTCTATAGCTGATAAACAACTTCAGCAAATGGCTAAATATAAAATTAACTCAAACAAATCAGTATCCTTCCTCTACTCAAAGTACAAACATGTGAAGAAAGAAATTAGGGAAAAGATACCCTTCACAATAGCCACAAACAATATGAAATACCTTGGTGTGACTCTAACTAAGCAAGTGAAGGACTTGTATGACAATAACATCAAATCTCTAAAGAAGGAAATCAAGTAAGATCTCAGAAGATAGAAAGATCTCCCATGCTCATGGATTGGAAGAATCAACATTGTAAAAATGGCCATCTTACCAAAAGCAATCAACAGATTCAATGCAATCACCGTCAAAATTCCAACCCAATTCTTCACAGAGTTAGAGAGAGCAATGTGCAATTTCATCTGGAATAACAAAAGACCTAAAAGAGCAAAATCCATCCTCAACAACAAAAAAACATCTGTGGTAATCACTATCCATGACCTCAAGCTATATTACAAGGCAATTGTGCTAAAAACTGCATGGTACTTGTATAGAGATAAGCAGGTGGATCTATGGAATAGAATAGAAGATCTTGAAATGAGCCCTCATGTATATGGTCACATGACTTTTAACAAAAGAGCTGTAAACATTTAATGGAAAAAGGACAGCCTATTCAGCAAATGGTGTTGGTCCAACTGGCACTCAGCATGCAAAAGAATGAAAATAGTCCCTTACTTATCTCCTTGTACAAAGATCAAGTGCAAGTGGATCAAAGATCTCCACATTAAACCAGGTACACTGAATCTATTAGAAGAGAAAGTAGGGAAAACCTTAGAACACATAGGTACAGTAGAAAATTTCCTGAACAGAACACCAATGGCTTGTGCTCTAAGGTCAAATATTGACAAATGGGACTTAATGAGATTGCAAAGTTTCTGTAAGACTAAGGACACTGTCAAGAAAACAAAAGGGCAGCCAACAGATTGGTAAAAGATCTTTACCAACCCCACATCAGAGAGAGGGCTAATATCCAAGGTATACAATGAACTCAAGAAGTTAGACACCAGAGAATAAAACAACCCTATTAAAAATTGGGGTACAGAGCTAAACAAAAAGTTCTCAATTGAGGAATATTGAATGGCTGAAGAGCATCTAAGGAAGTGCTCAACATCATTAGCCATCAGGGAAATGCAAATCAAAACAACCCTGAGATTCCACCTCACACCAGTCAGAATGGCTAAGATCCAAAACTCAGATGACAGCAGATGCTGGCAAAAATGAGGAGAAAGAGAAAATCTTCTCCACTCTTGGTAGGGTTTTAAACTGGTACAATGACTCTGGAAATCAGTCTGTCAATTCCTCAGAAAATTAGACATTGTACTACCTGAAGATCCAGTTATTCCACTTCTAGGCATATTCCCCAGAGAATCTCCAACATACAACAAAGACACATGCACCACAATGTTCATAGCAGTCCTATTTATAATAGCCAGAAGCTGGAAAGAACCCAGATGCCCTTCAGTTGATTAATGGATACAAAAATTGTGGTATATTTACACAATGGATTACTATTCAGATACCAGAAGCAATGACTATATGAAATTCTTAAGAAAATGGATGCATCTAGATAATGTCATCCTGAGTTAGATAACCCAGGCACAAAAGAACAGACATAATATGCAGTCACTGATAATTGGAGAGTAACCCCAGAAAGCTTTAACACCCCAGATACAACTCACAGACTATATAAAGTTCTAGAAAAAGTAAAGCCCCTCCAAAAAATAAAAGAAAATTAAAAACCATTATGCTTAACCTTTACACTCCAAGAAAACTTTGACTATTTCCAGGTTACATCTTGTTTTACATGTACTTTATGCTCATTGTAACTAATAAGATTTTAGTGCATACTATCAAACCTTTTAAAAAAAAATCGAGTACTGACAAAAATGTATTCATGTACTTTTATGTAAAAATGCTTAAAATCTGCATATTTATCTTTGTTTTTTTTTTTTTAAATAAAGTTGTCCAATAAAAAAAAATCCTATTATTGCCCTCTGTCATGGAGATCCTGCTGCTTTGGTTCTGCAGGACTGAACCTATCATGAGGTTCAGCAGTTCATAGATGGGGTAGATGTTAAGGTGGTCTAACTCAGGGATTGGTTCCTCATACTTATGTCACGGTGCCTGCTTGGATGCTAGGGACAAGATAAAGAACCCTAAAGGATGGCTATAGCCTTTCATAACTTCCTAAGAATAGAGCAATGTCTAGACCCTAAAAAGAAGTCATGGAGAGCACATCACTTGTATGTTGGAATTTTCAATGGGGAGAATTGATAGTGGATGACAAAATTAATCCCCCGAATTGTGATAGGATATCTCCTCGTATTGCTGTGATTGTTTTTCTCTTCGCTTTCTACCATTAGCTGGAGTTACTTCTCCCCTACCCTTCAATTTTTCCCTTCTAATTATTTTGTCTCCTCTACTTTTTTTTTCTGTGATACTCCAATAAAACTCTTTAGTTTTCTATATCTCTCGTCTTTCTATTCCTACCCTCAGTAACTTATACTTACAACTTAACTGTAATATTCATTGTTCCTTCATTTTCTCATAAGTATTTGAGTTTGAAAAAAATGGCTCCTTACTTATCCCTACTGCTATATTTTTATGATGGGGTATTTCTGTTTAGTAGATATAAACATACAACACAAACCCACACACACACACACACACACACACAGAGAGAGAGAGAGAGAGAGATACATTTATCTCCCTTAAACTTTTAAACTCATGACCCTTATTTTTCTAACTTTTATTTCATGCATCGATTTCTAAATTATATTTCTAAATATATATTATATTGCTAAATATAACCTGTTGAACAGATATAATGATACATATATGTACGTTTTCATGGCTGACTGCTTGGCACTGGACAACCAATTGGTGAGCTCTTCCATCGGGAAAGCCACCTCTTCCTTCTCCCAACTTTACTTAGTTGGTTACAATTCTTTGTGTGGGGTTGAGACCTGTTGGGTTTTTCCCACTCAGTTGGGCACGTCTATCAGTTCCATCATGTTTAGCTCATGTTTGTACAATTGCATTTGTGAGAACTACTGGGTGCAGCTTCTAGATATGACTAGTGGACATGGAATTAGCATTATATTTTTTGAATGGCAGTGGAGATCAAACCCCACCAAAAGCATGTGAACTGAAGAGTTTAGAGATAGAGCTATACTACCTCCTGTGGTGTGAGTCATATTTGAGCCCTACTGAAATCCTATCACACTTGATATTTGCAAATACTTCAACTGAAGATTTATTGGAGATTTAAAAAAAATCAATCAATCCCAAAATTGCGGATTTACAAGTGACACCCTAGAAAAACATATATATATATATATTTTAAGAAGACAGTATAAACTTCCAAAAATTACCAGTATTCCCAAAACATATTTAAATAGAAAATGAATGAACTGAAATCCAATAGAATCAAATGATATAAATAAACTCCTGAACAGAAAAAAAAAAGACAACACAAATAAGCAAGTGGATGAAGGAAAGGTTTTAATACTGGCTATGAAAGAGGACTTCTAAAAAGATGATACTGAAAAGTCAAAACCAAATTTTTAGAAAGGAGAAGCTCAGTATGAGAAAAATAATAAAGCAAAGCTCTAATGCAAGAATTCGAGTAACAGACATAACAAGAGTGCAAATTCAAAGTCACATGGGTCTACATGAAAAGTTCCAGGACACACAGAGCTA
Organism: Micromys minutus; assembly: GCF_963924665.1. NCBI lineage: Eukaryota > Metazoa > Chordata > Mammalia > Rodentia > Muridae > Micromys > Micromys minutus. The sequence continues at coordinate 14,094,742 of NC_137985.1, forward strand.
CATAGTGAAAACCTGTCCCAGAAAGGAAATTAAAAAATGTTTAAATATATAAATAATTACACAACTCAATGAGAAAAAATAAAATCCCAGTGGAAAGACTCACTTATAGAATGAATCAAGTGGAAGGAACAATACCAGGTTTTAGAGATGAAACATAAATTAAGACACTTAGAAAATGTTAAAAATAAAATATTACAAAGCATAAATAGAATGGGTAAGAGCACAAAAAACAAAATTTATGAGTATCTGACATAGAAGGAGAGAATAAGTACAATTTAAAGGCATATAAAATATATTAAAATCACTAAAGAAAATTCAAAAATCTGGGGAAAGAGATTGTTACCCAGACATGGGAGTTATTTAGAGTGCTACATAGATAAGACCAGAAAATAATATTTCTATGTAAAATTACAGTTATACAAAAAGCTCAGTTTACAAAAAAGAAAGATTAAAACTTTAAACCAAAGCCTAAAGCAATATGTGTGTGTGTATGTGTGTGTATGTATGTATGTATGCATAACAAACTCATCATATTACACCACATTTCTCAACAGAAATCTTCCACTCCAGGAATGCCTGAGATGATGTATTCCAACCCCTGAGTAACAATAATGGCCAAGCCAAAAGAATACAGCACTTTCAAAACTGAAAGCAGAAGAAAAACTCTCCAGGATAAGCACAAACTGAAGGAGACCTTTACCAAGAAACCAGCACTGCCATTGAGGCTAGAATCCTACACAAAGACATAACCATATCCATAAGCCCAGAGCAAACATAAGCCATAGAAAACAGAAAATAAGAAAGTAAGATTGTGAAACAGTGTACATATTATGAAAGAATATCATGAAAATAACAGCTACAACAAAGCTTTCAATAGTGCGTGCAAAAGTTAACATTCTAAAATATCAAATCATAAAGTCAAGAGTAAGTCATTAGGTTTATTTAATACAAAGCAAAATAGAGGTTAGATTACAAATCAGGACCCATTTTTTTTCTGAAATCCAATGTTATATATCTAGCTATTTGAAATCATCATGCTTTTAACTAATGCTCATTCCTATGTTGTTTGGAAAATTTTCACTTTTGCTTTAGATGTCATTTTTGGTGAATTTTTAAGCTTAATAATATTTTTATAATATATCTTTTCTTACCATCATTACTACTCATGTATTTTTTTCATTGTGTAAATTTTTATCTTTATAATATTGTATCACACCTTTTAATAACTATTTTACTATTTTCATTCTAAAACCTGAGTTGATCTTGTTTTGGTTTTGAGTGAGTTTTCTCATAAATATGTCTGTTCTTCTTTATAAGAAATATTTTCACTTCAAATATCAATTTTTTCTTAGCACTGTCTTCTGTGATAAAATACTGAACAAAACCAATCTAGGGAATAAAGGGGTTTATTTCATTTTGCAGCCTATTTAAATTTGTATTGAAACTATAGTTTAGACATATTGGGAAAATGTGACTATTGAGATCAGTTTAATTAACATTTTTGTTTATATAGTGCAGAGACTGAAAAAAGGTGGAAATTATTTCTTGGTTTGTATTTGCAACTCAGTTTTATAGTGCGCTGAAATTACTCACTGCTACTTTGGACTCCAAGATAATTTATAAACTCATTCTCAATAAAAATTTATAAATAACCCAAAACAAAATTATATTTATAAGCACAAAGATTTCATGGTGTATTATTTTCCTGGTTTGGGTTTTGTCAACTGACACTATATTTCCAAATATCTTATTTGGAAAGAAGATACTCAATTGAGAAAATGCCTCCCTCATATTGCCCTTAGGCAAGTCTTTGGAGCATTTTCATGATTCATGATTACTGTGGAGAATTCAGCTCAGAGTAGGTATGGACACTCCTGGGCAGGTGACTCTAGGTTATATGAGAAGGCAGGCCATTAAGCAGCATCCCACCATGGTCTCGACGTTAGTTCCTGCCTTGAACTCCTGTCTTACACTCATGATAGAGTATCACATGAAAGCTGTAAGCAGAAATAAATCTTTTTCTTCACAAATTGCTTTTTGTCATGTTTTTTTTTCACCACAGCAACAGAGGAGCAAACTAAGACTTGTCTATAAGCTATGTTGTGCACCTCTATATAACACACCAGGAAGACTGACAGACCACACTGAAGAGAGATCATCTGCATCAAGTTTCCTGGCAGATTTCAGGGGAAGCTATATAGCAATAATAAAGAGGCCAAGTTCACTAGTCTAATATTTCCCACAACAATCCTATCTTCTTCACTGTTTTTAAAATTTGTGCCTAGTGCATGTACAGTTTGGAAGACACCATTTCATTTATTGTGCCTGCCTAACTTAAAGCTATACTCCTGAGAGCAGATTTCTTTTATCTTCTTCATGCTTCAAGGCTGCATGCATGCATGATTTTCTCTTACACAATAATATAGCCCTTGCACAGAGCTAAGTGATTGTTCATCTCTCACTTAGCTTCAAGGTATAGGTTTTGGGGGTTGTATTTTAAATTCATAAAACCACAACTGTGAAATATAAATTGTTAAGGCATGAGCAAGCATGAGTGAAAGTTGACTGATGGTGGCAGGAAAAATAAGAGTGTCAGCAGTAAATGATCTGATGCTAATTTGATTGTGATTAGGTACAATACCTTCTATTTCACAGTGTCATATCTCAATAAAGATCATTTCAATAATATAATAGAAATGAGGCTAAGCCGAGTGTGGAAGAATTCCCCACCAGGCCAGTTTTATCTTCAAACAACAGATTTTTAGAAACAAGCTAAACTGGATCATGACCATAACTGAAAATATATAGAATTGGTGTGTGTGTGTTTTGTGTGTGTGTGTGTGTGTGTGTGTGTGTGTGTGTGTGTGTGTGTGTGTGTGTGTGGTGTTTGAATATTCATGCATTTTCTTGTATAATTGCTCAATTTGCTGTCAATTAAATTCAGACAAATATAATGTTTTCTTTACAGAAGCTCATTCTTATCTTAAAAATGTATTCTTCCTTCTATTCTAATTGTTTGCATCTGTTATTTCAAATATATTTAAGAGATTGGTAATACTGACTGTCTTCCATACCACACGAGGTATCAATGACAGTGAGAAAGAATTGGAGATCAAACGTGCTTTTCAGTATTGCATTTCTCTGACAAATCATTTGTGTTATAATAATAGCAGTAAAATATATAAATAAGACACCACACATTAAATGAAAAATGATTAAATGGAGCAGTGAATGTTAGGAATGCTACATAAATTAGAGGGATAGTGATGTAAACACCATATACATTAAAGAATTTTTTAAGAGAATTCAGCCTTGAAGTTTCCACTGGAGCACTACTGTATTTTGAAAGTGAAATGTCCACCATAATCTGGTGTCTTTATCTGTGGGTATGTGATTGGAACCCTTCATAGACCTACATGTTTGAATGCTTAGCCATGGGGGATGGCACTATTTGGTGGTGTGACCTCATTGTTGTAGGTGGGTCCTTGTTGAAGAAAGTTTGTCACTTTGTGGGTAGACTTCAAGGTCTCCTATGATCTATGCCCAGTGTGGCATGCAGTCTCTCCTTGCTGCCTGCATATCAGGATGTAGAATTCTTAGTTCCTTCTCCAGCACCATGGCTGCTTCATGCTGCCATGCTCCCTGCCATGGTGATAATGGACTAAACCTCTGAATCTGTGAGCCAGCCCCAGTGAAATGTTTTCCTTTGTAAGAGTTTCTGTGGTCATGGTGTCTCTTCACAACATTGAATCTCTAATTAGAACAGCATCTTTTTTCCCACTGTTTAGGATAGTTAAAAGATAGAGCCTTACTGAAAGAATTGTGTCATTTCCTGTCTGCTTCCCATTACAGCAAGATGTCTGATGAGCAAAAAGTGGCAATCTCCTGCCATCATGGAGTTAACTTCCATCACCCCTTCACTTGAGCAATGGACTGTACAGCTCAAACTCCAAGCTAAAGCAAACCAATCCACCCTTTTGGTGCTAGTTGCCCAAGTCCTGACCACAGAAATGAGAAAGGAAACTGATATAAACAGAAAAACCTGGCAAATTCAAGTGAACTTAGTGTTTCCCACTGATTCAAATATGACAGGAATGATAGTAAACACTCTACGGTAAATTGAAGTAAACAGAAATTTTTCTTCTCTCTTTTCTTCTTAATAAAGCAGACTGGCTGTCACTGTGTAGCACAGGCTGTCCTGTACTCAAGTTAATTCTCCTTCCTAAGCTTTCCAAATGCTGGGATTTTAGACATGTATTACCATGTCCTACAAAACTAGCGAAAAGTGCAGAGGCTGAAAGTAGCAGAAGAAGGTATTGGTTTTTCTGGGCTGATTTTTTTTTTTTTTTTTTTTTTGGATCTAAAACATTTTGAGAGCTTCAAATCTTCACACATTTCAAATATTATATATATATATATATATATATATATATATATATATATATATATATATATATATATATATATCTTTAAAATTGTTGACTTGTAAAACAACACAAATCTGAACTTTTCCTTCTGAAAAGACCTCTGGTTTTCTTTAACTGTGCAACACAGCCCATCTGACCAAAATCGGTGATTGAGAAACATGGGCTGCTGTGAAATATCTTTCTGTGACTGACAGCTCTGACATGAAGATATCATGAACTGCTCCGGATGCTTAAATCATGACACCTCATCCAGAGTCCGAAGAGAGAATTCTACACATCACATGAGGTAAAGTTAAAAGAGAAGCAGAGTCTTTAAAGTAAAAGCAGCATGAGTTACTTGAGAACAAAAGCCATGCATAAGTAGAACCAAGAGCAAGAAACAGACATGTCAGACTACACCATGAAGTAAATGGGCAGAAAGAAGGAAAGAGGCATGCTAAGTGAAGTAGCTTGTTTTATTATGAAAGAGATGACTTGCTTTTTTCAATGTACTGGTAAAGGGATTCATCAGAAAACTACTCAGATCATAGGCAATCATGGACTATTACAACTCCAAGGATCTCTGTTCTCCATTATGGCTGGGACCTTTGTAAGAGGCTTACTCTGTGCTGTGTGATTATGTGCTTTGCTGTGCTGATATATAACACCACATAGAATACCACCTGGGCTTGAAATATGCCTATACATTTGGTCTTACCCATCCTTACTGTTCTTTGAAGCCATGGGCTTATTGTATGCCAAAATAAATAAAAGGCATCCTACAATAATTAGAGATGGTAGTGACCAAGTAGAGCAGGCAAGACTATGAAATTTGAGTATTTCCTGTGTCTCAGCCTTTCTGTGTACATTGAGCCATACACAGGAGATGCCTTTGCTCCAATAGAACATGCTGAGACCAGTAGAGCAATGTGCTTCATGGAAAGAATTTTCGATGATGACTAGGAATCAAGAAACATTACAGCAAAACTCAGATATCAGTGCTCTGTGTTTGACTGATATGTTCCATCTCTGAAGTATATGGACTCTGATTTTGCATCAAGAAAATGGTCATGGGCAATGAATGAATGAAATGACAAGATATGCCAATTTTCTTTTTTGAGGATGGAGTGATGGCTCAGCAGGTAAACCACTTGTTATGCAAGCTCTAAACCTGTGATGGGATATCCCAAGACCATATAAAGCTAAATGTTGTAGTGTGGACATCTATAATACCAGTGTTCCTACAGTGAGATGAGAAGCAGAGACAGGACAATCCCTGATACCTTGCAGAACTAACATACAAAGCAATGAAAAATCAGAGACTTTTCTCAATAAAAAGGATGATAGACAGCAGAGCTTGTCTTATTACACACACTGAAAGTCATACACATGCAAGTTCATGCACATACACACACATAAACACACACAGACACAGACACACACAAATACACACACACACAGAGAGAGAGAGAGAGAGAGAGAGAGAGAGAGAGAGAGAGAGAGAGAGAGAACTTTAAATGAGAGTTAAACACTATCATTTCAGCAAACTACTGTTGCTACACTTTCTAATTTATATTTTTAAAACAGCAAGTTTAAATACTTCATTACATACTAACAAACATCTCCATTTTTATCATCTACTCCTAGTGTCCCTATTACCTGTTAGATTTCTGTAGCAACACCAGTTTAGAAAAGAGGAAGATATAAATTTAAGTATTAGAAAATCAAAATTTAAATACTCATCCTACAATTAATTTTGAATTTTGGGAAATTATCCGATTTATGCTTAGGTTCGTCACTTAAAAACATCTATTTTTTTTATTTTCTAGGTCAACACAGTTCTATTTAGAGGACCCTACCAAACTCTATGTTCTGAAGAGAACATTTCTTATTTTTTCTAGAAGTTCCATTGAGGTTTATGAACTATGTGGAATTTATTTGTATAAACATTGAAAAATAAGCTTCATTCCCTTACATATAGATATATAGTTTAAAAAATTATTAAGGATTCTACATTTTATACATGTTAATGATGTATTTATTAAAACATTGGAAATGTATAGGTGTATGGAAAAACATCCTTTTATTCCATTAATTTATATGTATAATTCTGTGTCAAGTGCTTTTACTAGTATAACTCTGCATTGCAACTTTTTTTGGATAGTCTCTGTATGTACATTTCAAATGTTATCACCTTCCCCAATCCAATCTCCTCCCCCCCCATTTCCTCCATGAAGATGCTTTCTTTCCCAACCACCCTCTCCCAACTTAGCACCTTTGTATTCTTCTACACTGAGAAATGAGCCTTCACTGGAACCAAGGCCTCTCCTTCCATTGATGCCAGAGAATGGTATCCTCTGCTGGATATTCACCTGGAGCCATGGTTCTTGCCATGTGAATTCATTGGTTGGTGTTTTAGTCCCTGAGAGCTGTGGTGGGTTTGGGTAGTTGATCATTTTGTTTTTTTCATGGTGTTGCAGACACTTTCAGCTCCTTCAGTCCTTTCTCTAGATACTTCATTTGGGGTCCTGGTGTTCAGGTCTGATGCTGAGCTGCAAGCATCTTCCTTTGTGGCAGTATGGCTCTGGCAGAGGCTCTGAGGAGGCATCCATATGAACCCAACATCTGCTCCAATTGTTGAACTCCTGAGTCACATGTTGTGTCAAGTCTTACAGATCTAAAGCTGCAGAATCTCCATGACACGAGGCAACAACAAGCTATCTAAAAGATCTCCAGAGAAAATCCAGTAGTAATAGTGAATAAGAAACTAGAAGACTGGCCATTTGCCACCAGGAACAGCAGACATTCGGGGACACAGACCTGGTGAGACTGCACTGTGAGCAGCGAAAGCACAGAGAGGACTAGGCCAAACACACGGAAAACATTGTCCTCTGGTTGGTTCGGGGAGCAGGAACTCTGCCATAGGTACTTGGTATCCACCTGGAGAGCCCTTTCGAGCAGACCAAATGCTCAGGCCATTTGCCAGCTGGAACATCGGAGATCCAGAGACACAAGCCTGGAGAGACTACTCTGTGAGTAGCCAAAGCACAGAGAAATTTAGGCTGAGCATGTGAAGAATGCAGCCCTCAGTTAAGTGGAGCCAGAACTCTAACATAGGGGTTCAGGATGCCCTAGAAAAGCTCTGGCTCAAAGTCTAGGTATAAAGGCCCACAGTAAGGCAGAAGGCCTTGTCAGTGGGATCCGGGGGAAAGGCAGTGCTTGAAGTTAAACTCTACAGACCCTTTTATACCTAGACTAGAGAGAAGTCTGAAACATAGGCCCATGGAGAGAAAATCAGTAGTCCTAAGAGAGCAGAATGTCCTGAGCTCTTGGGTAAAGGGTCCATAGTAGCTTAGAGAATGAGCCAAGACCCTGCCAGTAGTACTCAAGACCAGTGGGGACAGGGCTGAGCTACAAGAACAGCCTCACAAGAGCTCCCACATCTGAGTCCACAAAGACAGAGGTGAGTCACTGCTTACAGAACTCCCTGCTTGCCTAACAAAAGCCAAACAATCAGAATCAGTTTTCTTCCAGAAACCTTGGGCACTCAGTTACACAGGACAGATGGGTAAAAATCACTGACCAAAAGACCACACATAATCACAAACAAAAAGATGATAAGTGGAAAGCAAAAGAACTTAAACAATGGAAACCAAGAAGACCTAGCAACATCAGAACACAGCTCTCCCATCACAGCAAGCAGTTGAATGTTCAACGTTGCAAAAAAAAAAAAAAAAAAAAAAAAAAAAAAAAAAAAAAGATGCAGACCTGAAATCATACCTCAAGATGATAATGGAGATCTTTGAAAAGAGTGTGAATAACTCATTTAAACAAGAACAGGAGGACAATCATAATCAAATAGAATCTTTTAAAGAAAAACATAAAAAACACTCAAAGAAATCAAAGGACTAGAAAAAAACAAAATAAAAAAGATGAAGGAATTAAAATGGAAATACAAACAATAAAAAAACACATTAAAGAGACAAACATGGAGGTGGAAAAGCAAAAGAAAAGAAATCAGAAGTCACAGATGCAAGCATCTCCAACAGACTACAAGAGATGGAAGAGAGAATCTCAAGGGCCGAAGACAACATTGAAAACATAGAAAAAACAGTCAGAGAAGATGCAAAAGCCAAAAAGCACCTAAAACAAAATGTCCAGGAAATCCAGGACACAATGAGAAGAACAAACATAAAAATAATAGGAATAGAAGAGGTCGAAGAATATCAATTAAGAGGCACAGCAAATATCTTCAACAAAATCATAGAAGAAAACTTCCCTACTCTTAAGAATGAGATGACAATAAGCATATAAGAAGCCTACAGAACTCCAAAGAGAGTGGACTGACACATAATAGTAAGAACACCAAGTGTTCAAAGCAAAGAAAGAATACTAAGCAGTAAGGGGAAAAGGTCATGTAACATGTAAAGGCAGACCAACCAGAATTACACCCAACTTCTCAACAGAGACTATGAAAGCTATAAGATCCTGAACAGACATGAAGAACCTAAGAGAACACAAGTGTTAACCCAGACTGCTATAGCCAGCAAAATTCTCAATCACCATAGATGGAGAAACCAAGAAATTCCAAAGCAAAACTAAATTTACACAATATCTGACCACAAACCCAGCACTACAACGACTTATAGGTGCAAAACCTAATACAAGGAGGGAAACTACATCCTAGTAAAAAAAAGAAAATAACTAAGCAAGAAAACCAAAAGAAAAAAGATACACAGGTACAATTCTACCTTTAAAAGCAAAAATATTAGGAAACAGCAAACACTATTCCATAATATCTGTTAATATAAGTGGAATAAATTCCCCAATAAAAAGACAAAGGCTATCAGACTGGATATATAAACAGAATCCAGCATTTTGCTGAATACAGGAAACTCATCTCAGAGACAAAGACAGAGACTATCTCAGAGTAAAAGGTTGGGGAAAAAATCCAAGCAAACAGTCCCAAGAAAGAACCTGGAGTAGCAATTCAAATATCAAATAAAGTAGATTGTCAGCCAAAAATTACCAAAAAAAAAAAAAAAAAAAAAAAAAAAGATAAGGAAGGACACTTTATACTCATTACAGAGAAAATTTAACAGGATGAACTCTCAAACTTTAACATATATGCTCCAAATATATGAGCACCCAGGTTCATAAAAGAAACCCTACAAAAGCTCAAAAAATACATTGCACCCCACACAAGAATAGTGGAAGACCTCAACACCCCGCTCTCATCAATGGACAGATAGTGGAAGCAGAAAATGAACAAGGACTCAGTAAAACTAGCAAAGGTTATGAACAAATTGGTTTAGTAGACATCTACAGAACATTTCATCCTAAAACATAATAATACACTTTCTTCTCAGAACCCCACAGAACCTTCTTCACAACTGACCATATAATCAGTCACAAAACAACCCTCAATAAATATAAGAAGATTGAAAGATTCCTATACATCCTATCAGATCACTATGGTCTAAGGCTGGTCTTTAATAACAACAAAGACAACAATAATCCCATGTATACATAGAAAATGAACAATGCTCCATTAAATGATTACATGGTCAAAGAAGAAATAGAGAAAGAAATTAAGTATTTTATAGAATTTAATGAAAATGAATATACAACATACCCAAACCTATGGGATACAATAAAAGCAGCACTGAGAGGAAAACTCATATCTCTGAGTGTTCCCAAAAAGAAACTGGAGAGAGCATGCACTAGCAACTTGACAGCACAGTTGAAAGCTCTAGAACAAAAGGAAGCAGACACACCCAAGAGATGTGGACAACAAGAAATAATCAAAGTCAGAGCAGAAATTGACCAAATAGAAAGAAAAATAACCATTCAAAGAATCAACAAAATCAAGAGTTGGTTCTTTGAGAAAATTAACAAGATTGATAAACCTTTAGCCAGACTTACTAGAGTCTGTATAGTATCCAAATTAACAAAATAAAGAGGAAAGTGGAGACATAACAACTGAAACTGAGGAAATTCAAGAAATCATCAGATCCTACTACAAAAGCCTATACTCAACAAAGCTGGAAAATCTGGGGAAATGGATGAATTCATAGACAGATACCAGATAATAAAGTTAAACCAGAACCAGGTAAATCATCTAAATAATCCCATAACACCTAAAGCAATAGAAGCAGTCATCAAAAGCCTCCCAACCAAAAGAAGCCCAGGTCCAAATGGGTTCAGTACAGAATTCTATCAGACATTTATTGACAACCTAATACAAATACTTTCGAGACTATTCCACAAAATAGAGTCAGATGGAACACTACCTAACCCATTATTCAAGACTAAAATAACCCTCGTTCCTAAACCACATAAAGACCCTACAAAGAAAGTGAACTTCAGAACATTGATGCAAAAATACTCAACAAAACACTTGCAAACCAATTCCAAGTACATATTAAAACAATCATTTACCATGATGAAGTAAGCTTCATTCCTGGGAAACAGGGATGGTTTAATACACGGAAATCCATCAATGTAATCCACCATAAAAACAAACTCAAAAAAAAAAGAAAACACAATCATCTCACTAGATGTTTAGAAAGCATTTGACAAAATGGAACACCCCTCAATGTTAAAAGTCTTGGAAAGAACAGGAATCCAAGGCACAAACCTAAACATAATAAAAGCAATATACAGCAACCCAATAGCCAACATCAAACTTAATGGTGAGAAACATAAAGAAATTCCACTAAAATGAGGAACTTGACAAGGCTGCCCATTCTCCCCCTACCTATTCAAAATAGTACTAGATGTCCTGGCTGGAGCAATTAGACATCCAAAGGAAATTAAAGGGTTACAAATTGTAAAGAAAGAGGTAAAAATATCAATAAAAGTAGATGATATGATAGTATACATAAGTAACCCAAAAATTCTACCAGAGAATTTCTACAGCTGATAAAAAAGTTCAGAAAAGTGGCTGGATATAAAATTAACTAAACCAAACCTGTAGCCTTCCTCTACAAAAAGGACAAACATGCTGAGAAAGATTAGGGAAAGGATACCCTTCACAATATCACAAACACTATGAAATACTTTGGTGTGACTCTGACTAAACAAGTGAAGGACCTGTGTGACACGAACTTCAAATATCTAAAGAAAGAAATCAAGGAAAATCTCAAAAGATGGAAAGATCACCCATGCTCATGGATTGGAAGGATCAATATTGTAAAAATGGCCATCTTACCAAAAGCAATCTACAGATTCAATGCAATTCCCATCAAAATTCCGTCCCAATTCTTCATAGAGTTGGAAAGAGCAAAGTGCAATTTTTTCTGGAATAACAAATATCCTAAAATATCGAAATCTACCCTCAACAAGAAAATATTTGAGGGAATCACCATTCCTGACCTCAAGCTATATTACAAGGCAATTGTGTTAAAAACTGCATGGTACTGGTGCAGATATAGGCACGTGGAACAATGGAATAGAATAGAAGATCCAGAAATGAGCCTCACATATATGGTCCCTTGATTTTTGACAAAGGAGATGTAAACATTCAATGGAAAAAGGACAGCCTCTGCAACAAATGGTGTTGGTTCTCAGCATGCAGAAAAATGAAAATAGACCCTTTCTTATCTCCTTGTACAAAGCTCAAGTGTACGTGGATCAAAGATATAAACATTACACCAGGTACACTGAAACAATTAGAAGAGAAAGTAGGAAAAACCTTAGAACACATAGGAACAGGGGAAATTTTCCTGAACAGAAGAACACCAATGGATCGGGCTCTAAGGTCAAAAGTCAACAAATGGGACTTAATGAGATTGCAAAGTTTCTGTAAAGATAAGGACACTGTTAAGAAAACAAAGGGGCAGCCAACAGATTGGGAAAAGATCTTTACCAACCCCATATCACACAGAGGCTTAATATCCAAGGTATGCAAACTACTCAAGAAGTTAGACAACAGAGAATTAAACAATCCTATTAAAATGGGGTACAGAACTAAACAAACAGTTCTCAATCGAGAAATATCAAATGGCTGAGAAGCATCTATGGAAGTGCTCGACATCCTTAGTAATTGGGGAAATGCAAATCAAAACAACCCTGAGATTCCAACTCACACCAACCAGAATGGCTAAGATCAAAAATTCAGATGACAGCAGATACCGGCAAGGCTGCGGAGAAAGAGGTACACTCCTTAGTTGTTGGTGGGGTTGTATACTGGTACAACCACTCTGGAAATCATTCTGGTGGTTCCTCAGAAAATTGGACATAGTATTACCTGAAGACATATTTATTCCACTTCTGGGCATATACTTCAGAGATGGTCCAACATACAATAAAGACACATGCCCTACAATGTTCATAGCAGCCCTATTCATAATAGCCAGAAACTGGAAAGAACACAGATGTCCTTCAGTAGGTTAATGGATACAAAAGTTGTGGTATATTTACACTCAGCTATCAGAAACAATGACTTTATGAGATTCCTAAGAAAATGGATGCATCTAGATAATATCATCCTGAGTGAGGTAACCCAGTCACAAAAGAACAGACATAATATGCAGTCACTGAGAATTAGATACTAACCCCAGAAAACTCTGAACACCCAGATACAACTCACAGGCTATATGAAGCTCAAGAAAAACAAAGGCCAAAAAAAAGAAAAAACTAATGAAAGCCTCAGTTTTTCTAAGGAAAAAAATAAATGTATAGCACCCTCTCAGAGTGTGGTACACCTGGACCTTAGATCATTAATAATCCAAGATCTAAGATAATAGCCTTGTGGCAATTTTTGGTATTCACAGATCATTATGCTTAATCCATACTCAACAAAAATCAATTTCCATGTTTCGTTCTGTCCTACATGTACTTCATGGTAACTAGTGGGATTTCAATGCATGCTATCAAACCTCTAAGAGAATTAAGTACTTACAAAAATATTCATATAATGTTATGCCAAAATGCCTTTAGTAATATGTATATGTATGTATATATATATACATATATATATATATCCTTTTTAAATAATGTGGTAAGGAAAAGTGTGAATGAAGAGGTACACTGTGGGACACACGTCAATATCTATAATGAGGTTCTTTGTTGGGGTTTGCAGGGATGGAGGTAGGTATAAAAGGATAGAGCAGTGAGTAGGATTGGGGTGTCCAATGTGAAATGTATTTAAAAACGAATAAAATCTTACATAAGAGAAAAGCAACTGAAAAAGAAATGTCTGCAATCTGCACCTTAGCAAATAATATGTTCAAAAGTATTTTGGCACCAGAAAGCTATAAAGACAGACAATGGAGAGTCACTCTCAGACAGGAAAAGTTACATAAATGACTCTCAGAGCAGGCCAGCTGCTTGAAAGAAGCAGAAACCACCAGAGTCACCTAATAATACAATTTACAACCTGGTGAGTCATTTTTTTTTCTCCTGTAAGTAATCCCTCACCTATATTACTTTAAGTGACCCAAATAAATTAAAACTCATTGCTTCAGGAAAAGGGGGGAAGGGAGAAAACACTCTATGCATTTAAGACTCTTTGAATATGTATATATCTTTGAATTTGTATATAATTTTAGTGTTTACTTGAATAACTTTAACACAGATCACTTCTATCATCGTAGTCTCATGAAAGAGATACAGTTAATGCATGACAGTCACAAGTGTCCAGTGTACTCCCTTGTAAAAACACCATTTTCTATTCTATTAACTATATTGTTAAGCATGTCATGGAGGATAATTTCTCTTCTTGCTTTACAAGAGGACCTTCTGCTGCTCTTTTTCTTGAACTTCCCTTTACATTCCCCCCACCCCAGCTTCAGATACTGAGCTAAGGCCCTCCCTCCTTTGTTTCTTTGGAAAGATGAAGGCACTCTGCCCTCTTGTGCCTCCCTAAGAAGTGATTCAATCAGTGTAAGAGCCCAAGCCAAGGGTTAAAGACAAATAACTACTTAGCACTAGCTCAGGCTAGAATCCCAGGCTTAGTTGTGTTATTTATGAAAGTTTAGTTTTGACTTTTGTCCTCATAGCCCCCATTAGATTTTTCAATTGTTTCACAACTCACTCAGAAACAAAAGACAATTTCTATTGCTTTTCTTTTCCATCCTCACAGAAGAGATGTTTAGAACAGCACCTTGACTGGACAATCCCGAAAGTAGCAAAGAATAGCCCAATCTCCACTAACTGAATAAGAAATCCATGAAGTAACCAAACATAAAGCCGCTGCCCAGAAAGAAAATACTCATTTTACACTTAACTGAGCAGTTCAAATACACATGCCAGACCAGTGCCTCAAGCCTAAATAAGACTCAGCAGCTTATTGTGAGGCCCTGACATGAGTTCCAAGATTTTTCAAATAAAAGTGAAATTAGGGAGAAGAGCAGAAGACTCCCTGGAGCACTCTTGGCTGTAGATGGTGAAGACCCACTTTTGCTGCGTGATTTTTCATGCCTGTCAACTGGAGCAGTGTGTCCGGGCTCTGCATGTGAGTCTCTCTATAGAATGACTCTACAGGAGACTGGTAAGGATGAAAGAATTGACAAGAATGTGTGAGCATCTGAAGAATGGTTGGTGAAGCTTGTCAAGGAACAAGGTCATGATAAGGTCCCTACAGAATAGCTCCAAATAAATCATCGAAGACCTTCTCTGGTGCTTACACTGGCAGAAGTGTTTACCTGGAAAAGTCTGTGACAGCTTCTGAAATAGGCCTTCATTTCTTGTTTTTCTCTCATCTCTAGTTGTTCCCATTACAGCTCTCTGCCTGACTTGAGGCAGAAAGCAGAGCCCATGGGAGAACAATTTGAACATGAATCATAAAGAAGAATCAAATGAAACCACTCCATTCCCTGAACTTCTGACCTGGGATTGGGTGGAGAGAAGGAGAAAATAGACTTTAATATGTGGTTCTTTCTGCTGAGAGAGCTCAAAGTAAAGCACAAAACGAAACACTTAAACTGCCTTCTGTTTTACAAAGTAACTATATGTCCAAATATTACTGAATTTTCTCTGTAAATTAGACTAGTTTATTAATACTCAAAATGACAGTTAAGCTTGCTGCACACCACTTGAATAGAGAGAAGAAATAAAGGTGCATAATAAGTGACAAAACTTAGCTTATTTTGTCTTCAAAAGCATCAAAAGAAAATTTAATCTCCGTTCAATAAACTCTAAGAGGACTTGATTTTTAAACATACCTAGAACTAAATAAGCTTGCCAGCTACATGTTCAACTTAATGATTCAAAAATGCTAAGACCTTTAACTGCCAGAATTAGAGAGAAGTAACCACACAACCTCTTGCAAACTGCAGTGGAAACAAAGCCACTTCCCTCTATAAACCGTATTTCCTAAAAACCACACATACTTTATAAAGTACAGAAGCGTTTTTCTAACCAAATGACTGCTTCTCTTCTGGACTTTTTTTAAACGACTTTATTTTACAAAACAAAGATAAATGTACAGATTTTAAACATTTTTTGCTTAAAATTATACATTTTTGTCAGTAATGTTTTTTCACACATTGAAATAATTTTTACATAAAACCATGTGAATATATTTTTTTCGTCAGAACTTGATTTTTTTCAAGGGCTTAACAGTACGCATTGAAAATCTAATAGTTACAATAAGCGTAAAGTACATGCAAAACAAAACGGAACATGGAAATAGTCAGAGTTTTCTTGTTTTGTAAATATATGTATTTTTTTTTTTTTTGTTTTCTTTATTTCTTGGACTTCATACAGTCTGTGAGTTGTTTCTGGGGGAGTGCAAGCCTCTGGGGTTAGCATCCCACTATCAGTGACTGCATATTATGTCCGTTCTTTGGGACTGGGTTATCTCACTCAGGATGATATTCTCTAGATGCAGCCATTTTCTTAAGAATTTGGTTAAGTCATTGTTTCTGGTGGCTGAGTAGTATTCCATTGTGTATATGTACCACAATTTTTGTATCCATTCATCTTCTGAAGGACATCTGGGTTCCTTCAAGCTTCTGGCTATTATAAATATAGCCGCTATGAACATAGTGGTGCATATATCTTTGTTGTGTATTAAAGTGTCTCTGGGGTATATGCCCAGAAGTGGAATAGCTGGGTCTTCAGGTAGTACTATATCCAATTTTCTGAGGTATCGCCAGACAGACTTCCAGAGTGGTTGTATTAGCTTGCAACCCCACCAACAGTGGAGAAGTGTTCCTCTTTCTCCGCAGACTCGCCAGCATCTGCAGTCATCTGAGTTTTGGATCTTGGCAAATCTGACTGGTGTGAGGTGGTATCTCAGGGTTGTTTTGATTTGCATTTCCCTGATGGCTAAGGATGTCCAGCACTTCCTCAGGTGTTTCTCGGCCATTCGGTGTTCCTCAACTGAAAACATTTTGTTTAGCTCTGTACCCCATTTTTTAATTGGGTTATTTGATTCTCTGGTGTCTAGCTTTTTGAGTTCCTTTTACACCTTGGATATTAGGCCTCTATCTGATGTGGTGTTGGTAAAGATCTTTTCCCATTCTATTGGTTGCCGTTTTGTTTTCTTGACAATGTCTTTAGCCTTACAGAAACATTGCAATCTTATTAAGTCCCATTTGTTAATCTTTGATCTTAGAGCTTGAGCCGTTGGTGTTTTGTTCAGGAAATTTTCTCCTGTACCTATGTGTTCTAAGGTTTTCCTTATTTTCTCATCTAATAGTTTCAGTGTATCTGGTTTAATGTGGAGATCTTTGATCCACTTACACTTGAGCTTTGTACAAGGAGATAAGAACGAGTCAATTTTCATTCTTTTGCATGCTGAGTGCCAGTTGGACCAGCAGCATTTGTAGAATAGGCTGTCCTTTTTCCATTGAATGTTTACTGCTCCTTTGTCAAAGATCAGGTGACCATATATATGAGGGCTCATTTCTGGACCTTCTATTCTATTCCATTGATCCACATGCCTATTTCTGTACCAGTACCATGCAGTTTTCAGCACAATTGCCTTGTAATATAGCTTGATGTCAGGGATAGTGATTTCCGCAGATGTTTTTTTGTTGTTGAGGATGGATTTCGCTATTCTAGGTCTTTTGTTATTCCATATGAAATTGTACATGGATCTTTCCAATTCCATGAAAAACTGGGTTGGAATTTTCATGGGGATTGCATTGAATCTGTAGATTGCTTTTGGTATAATGGCCATTATTAAGATGTTGATTTTTCCAATCCATGAGCATGGGAGATCTTTCCATTTTCTGACATCCTCCTCTATTTCTTTCTTTAGAGGTTTGAAGTTCTTGTCATACAGGTCCTTCACTTGCTTAGTTAGTGTCACACCAAGGTATTTCAATGTATTTGTAATGATTGAGAAGGGTACGTTTTCCCTAATTTCTTTCTCCACATGTTTGTCCTTTGAGTACAGGAAGTCTACTGATTTGTTTGAGGTAATTTTGTATCCAGCCACTTTGCTGACCTTCTTTATCAGCTGTAGGAGTTCTCTGGTGGAATTTTTGGGGACACTCAAGTACACTATCATGTCATCGGCAAAGAGTGATGTTTTTATCTCTTCCTTTCCGATTTGTATCCCCTTGATCTCCTTTTGTTGTCTAATTGCTCCAGCCAGGACTTCCAGTATTATGTTGAATAGGTAGAGGGAGAGTGGGCAGCCTTGTCGCGTCCCTGATTTTAGTGGGATTGCTTCAAGTTTCTCGCCATTAAGTTTGATGTTGGCTGTTGGTTTGCTGTACATAGCTTTTATTATGTTTAAGTATGGGCCTTGGATTCCTGTTCTTTCCAGGACTTTTAACATGAAGGGGTGTTGGATTTTGTCGAATGCTTTCTCAGCGTCTAGTGAGATGACCATGTGATTTTGGTCTTTGAGTTTGTTTATATGGTAGATTACGTTGATGGATTTCCTTATGTTAAATCATCCCTGCATCCCAGAGATGAAGCCTACTTGGTCATGGTGAATGATTGTTTTGATGTGTTCTTGGATTCGGTTTGCAAGGATTATGTTGAGTATTTTTGCATCAATGTTCATAAGTGAGATTGGTCTGAAGTTCTCTTTTTTTGTAGGGTCTTTGTGTGGTTTATGTACGAGGGTTATTGTAGCCTCAAAAAAAAAAAATGAGTTAGGTAGTACTCTATCTGATTCTATATTTTGGAATAGTTTGGAGAGTATTGGTGTTATATCCGCAATAACTGTCTGATAAAATCTGCACTGAACCCGTCTGGACCTGGGCTTTTTTAGGTTGGGAGGCTTTTGATGACTTCTTCTATTTCTTTAGGTGTTATAGGGTTATTTAGATGGTTTACTTGGTCTTGGTTTAACTTAGGGACCTTGTATCTGTCTAGGAATTCATCCATTTCCTCCAGATTTTCCAATTTTGTGGAGTATAAGTTTTTGAAGTAGGATCTGATGATTTCTTGAATTTTCTCAGTTTCAGTTGTTATGTCCTCACATTCCTCTCTGATGTTGTTAATTTGGATACTCTCTCTTTGCCCTCTAGTTAGTCTGGACAGGGGTTTATCAATGTTCTTTATTTTATCAAATAACCAACTCTTGGTTTTGTTGATTTTTTCAATGGTTCTTTTTGTTTCCATTTGGTCTATTTCTTCCCTAATTTTGATTATTTCTTGCCGTCTACTCTTTTTGGGTATATCTGCTTCCTTTTGTTCTAGGGATTTTAGCTGTGCTGTGAGGTTCCTGATGTGAGCTCTCTCCAGTTTCTTTTTGGAAGCAATTAGGGCTATGAGTTTTCCTCTCAATACTGCTTTCATTGCATCCCATAGGTTTGGGTATGTTGTGTTTTCGTTTTCGTTGAATTCTAGAAAATCCTTAATTTCTTTCTTTATTTCTTCTTTGACCCTGCTATCTTTTAACAGAGCATTGTTTAGTTTCCATGTGTATGTGGGCTTTTTGTTGTTTTTGTTGTTGTTAAAGACCAGCTGTAGCCCATGGTGATCTGAGAGGATGCATGGTAGTATTTCAATCTTCTTAAATCGATGGAGCCTCGTTCTGTGTCCAATTATGTGGTCAATTTTCGAGAAGGTGGCATGGGGTGGTGAGAAGAAGGTGTATTTTTTTACTTTGGGATAGTATATTCTGTATATATCTATTAATTCTAGTTGGTTCAAAGTCTCTGCTAGTTTTGCAGTGTCCTTGTTCAGTTTCTGTTTCCATGATCTGTCCATTGGTGAGAGTGGGGTATTAAAGTCTCCCACTATTATTGTGTGGGGTAAAATATGTTTTTTGAGCTTTAGTACGGTTTCTTTTATGAATGTGGGTGTGTTTTTCTTTGGAGCATATATGTTAACGATTGAGAGTTCCTCCTGACAGATTTCCCCAGTAATGAGTACAAAGTGTCCTTCCTTATCTTTTTTGATAACTTTTGGTTGGAAATTCACTTTATTCGATATTGGAATAGCCACTCCAGCTTGCTTCTTGGAAATGTTTGCTTGGAAAGTTTTTCCCACTCTTTTACTCTGAGATAGTGCCTGTCTTTGTCTCTGAGATGAGTTTCCTGTATGCAGCAAAAGGCTGGATTTTGTTTATGTATCCAGTCTGATAGTCTATGTCTCTTTATTGGGGAGTTAACACCATTTATGTTAATAGATATCAAGGAATAGTTGTTTCTGTTTCCTGCCATTATTGCTTTTCTGGGTTGAGTTGTGTCTGTGTTTTTTTTTTCTTTTAGTTTTCTTGTTTAGGAGTTTTTTGTACTAACTAGGCTGTATTTTCCCTCATTGTATTGGGTTTTCCACCTTCTTCTGCACTTTTATCCTTAAAGAACTTCAGAGCCAATCTTGTCTCTTCCTTTGTTTGTTGTGTGCTTCCTATAACACTGATCTTAAACTTTTCATCGAAGTATTTTTTAACAACTTTAATTTACAAAATAAAGATAAATGTACAGATTTCAAGCATTTTTTACATAAAATTATACAATACATTTTTGTCAGTACTTTTTTTTTAAAGTTTGATAGTGTGATAAAGATCCCACCAGTAACAATGAGAATAAAGTACATGTAAAACAAGATGCAACCTGGAAATAGTCAAAGTTTTCTTGGTGTGTAAAGATTTTTTTTTTTTTTTACAATGAGCAGACAGTACATGTAATACAGGGTGGAACCAGGATGTTGTCAATTTGTTCTTGGTGGGTAAGGATTGAGCATGACTATTTTTTTGTTTTGTTTTGTTTTCTTTATTTCTTGGACTTCATACACTCTGTGAGTTGTTTCTCGGGCAGTGCGAGCCACTGGGGTTAGCATCCCACTATCAGTGACTGCATATTATGTCTGTTCTTTTGTGACTGGGTTATCTCACTCAGGATGCTATTCTCTAGATGCAGCCAATTTCTTAAGAATTTGGTCAAGTCATTGTTTCTGGTGGCTGAGTAGTATTCCATTGTGTCTATGTACCACAATTTTTGTATCCATTCATCTTCTGAAGGACATCTAAGTTCTTGCCAGCTTCTGGCTATTATAAATAGAGCTGCTATGAACATTGGGGTGCATATATCTTTGTTGTATACTAAGGTGTCTCTGAAGTATATGCCCAGAAGTGGAATAGCTGGGTCTTCAGGTAGTATTATGTCCAATTTTCTGAGATATCGCCAGACTGATTTCCAGAGTGGTTGTATTAGTTTGCAACCCCTCCAACAGTGGAGAAGTGTTCCTCTTTCTCAGCAACCTTACCAGCATCTGTTGTCATCTGAGCTTTGGATTTTGGCCAATCTGACTGGTGTGAGGTGGTATCTCAGGGTTCTTTTGATTTGCATTTCCCTGATGGCTAAGGATGTCCAGCATTTCCTCAGATATTTCTCAGCCATTCAATACTCCTCAACTGAGAACATTTTGTTTAGCTCTGTACCCCATTTTTAATAGGGTTATTTGATTCTCTGGTGTCTAGCTTTTTGAGTTCTTTTTATACCTTGGATATTAGGCCTCCATCTGATGTGGAGTTGGTAAAGTACTTTTCCCATTCTGTTGGTTGCTGTTTTGTTTTCTTGACAATGTCCTTAGCATTACAGAAAATTTGCAATCTCATTAAGTCCCATTTGTTAATCTTTGACCTTAGAGCTTGAGCCATTGGTGTTTTGTTCAGAAATTTTTCTCCTGTGCCTATGTATTCTAAGGTTTTCCTTATTTTCTCATCTAATAGTTTCAGTGTACATGGTTTAATTTGGAGATCTTTGATCCACTTACACTTGAGCTTTGTACAAGGAGATAAGAAAGGGTCTGTTTTCATTCATTTGCATGCTGAGTGCCAGTTGGACCAGCACCATTTATTGAATAGCCAGTCCTTTTTCCATTGAATGTTTATAGCTCCTTTGCCAAAAATCAGGTGACCATATACATGAGGGCTCATTTCTGGATCTTCTATTCTATTCCATTGATCCACATGCCTATTTCTGTACCAGTACCATGCAGTTTTCAGCACAATTGCCTTATAATATAGCTTGAGGTTAGGGATAGTGATTCCCACAGATGTTTTCTTGTTGTTGAGGATGGATTTCGCTATTATAGGTCTTTTGTTATTCCATATGCTATTGCAAATTGATCTTTCCAATTCCACAAAGAACTGGGTTGGAATTTTGATGGGGATTGCATTGAATCTATAGATTGCTTTTGGTAGGATGGCTGTTTTTAAAATGTTGATCTTTCCAGTCCATGAGCATGGGAGATCTTTCCATTTTCTAAGATCCTCCTCAATTTCCTTCTTTAGAGGTTTGAAGTTCTTGTCATACAGGTCTTGCTCTTGCTTAGTTAGAGTCACACCAAGGTATTTCATAGTTTTTGTGACTATTGTGAAGGGTATCTTTTCCCTAATTTCTTTCTCCACATGGTTGTCCTTTGAGTATAGGAAGGCTACTGATTTGTTCGAGTTGATTTTGTATCCAGCCACTTTGCTGAACTTGTTTACCAGCTGTAGGAGTTCTCTGGTGGAATTTTTGGTGTCACTTATGTACACTATCATGTCATCGGCAAAGAGTGATGTTTTTATCTTTTCCTTTCCGAATTGTATCCCCTTGATCTCCTTTTGCTGTCTAATTGCTCCAGCCAGGACTTCCAGTACTATGTTGAATAGGTAGGGGGAGAGTGGGCAGCCTTGCCGAATCCCTGATTTTAGTGGGATTGCTTCAAGTTTCCCACCGTTAAGTTTGATGTTGGCTGTTGGTTTGCTGTATATTGCTTTTATTATGTTTAAGTATGGACCATGGATTCCTGTTTTTTCCAGGACTTTTAACATAAAGGGGTGTTGAATTTTGTCAAATGATTTCTCAGCATCTAGTGAGATGACCATGTATTTTGTTCTTTGAGTTTGTTTATATGGTGGATTACATTGATGTGTTTCATTATATTAAACCATCCCTGCATCCCAGGGATGAAGCCTACTTGGTCATGATGAATGATCGTGTTGATGTGCTCTTGGATTCGGTTTGCAAGTATTTTGTTGAGTAATTTTGCATCAATGTTCATAAGTGAGATTGGTCTGAAGTTCTCTTTCCTTGTAGGGTCTTTGTGTTTTAGGTACGAGGGTTATTGTAGCCTCAAAAAAAAAAATGAGTTAGGTAGTACTCTATCTGATTCTATATTTTGGAATAGTTTGGAGAGTATTGGTGCTATATCCGCAATAACTGTCTGATAAAATTCTGCACTGAACCCGTCTGGACCTGGGCTTTTTTTGGTTGGGAGGCTTTTGATGACTTCTTCTATTTCTTTAGGTGTTATAGGGTTATTTAGATGGTTTACTTGGTCCTGGATTAACTTTAGGATCTTGTATCTCTCTAGGAATTCGTCCATGTCCTCAAGATTTTCCAATTTTGTGGAGTATAAGTTTTTGTAGAAGGATCTGATGATTTCTTGAATTCCCTCATTTTCCATTGTTATGTCTTCACTTTCCTTTCTGATTTTGTTAATTTGTATACTCGCTCTTTGCCCTCTAGTTAGTCTGGCTAGGGGTTTATCAATCTGGTTTATTTTATCAAAGAACCAACTCTTGATTTTGTTGATTTTTTCCAATGGTTTTTTTTTTGTTTGTTTGTTTGTTTCTATTTGGTCTATTTCTGCCCTAATTTTGATTATTTATTGCCGTCTAATTTTTTTGGGTATATTTGCTTCCTTTTGTTCTAGGGATTTTAGCTGTGTTGTAAGGTTGCTGATGTAAGCTCTCTCCAGTTTCTTTTTGGAAGCACTTAGTGCTATGAGTTTTCCTCTCAGTACTGCTTTCATTGCATCCCATAGGTTTGAGTATCTTGTGTTTTAGTTTTCGTTGAATTCTTGAAAATCCTTAGTTTCTTTCTTTATTTCTTCTTTGACCCTGCTATTGTTTAACAGAGCATTGTTTACTTTCCATTTGTATGTGGGCTTCTTTTTGTCTTTGTTGTTGTTGTTAAAGGCCAGCCTTAGACCATAGTGATCTGAGAGGATGCATGGGAGTATTTCAGTCTTCTTATGTCAATTGAGGCTCGTTCTGTGTCCAATTATGTGGTCAATTTTCGAGAAGGTGCCATGGGTGGTGAGAAGAAGGTGTATTCTTTTACTTTAGGATGATAGGTTCTGTATTTATCTGTTAATTCTAGTTGGTTTGTGGTCTCTGCTAGTTTTGCAGTGCCCTTGTTCAGTTTCTGTTTCCATGATCTGTCCATTGGTGAGAGTGGGGTTAAAGTCTCCCACTATTATTGTGTGGGGTAAAATATGTTTTTTGAGCTTTAGTACGGTTTCTTTTATGAATGTGGGTGCGTTTTTCTTTGGAGCATATATGTTAACGATTGAGAGTTCCTCCTGACAGATTTTCCGAGTAATGAGTACAAAGTGTTTTTCCTTATCTTTTTTGATAACATTTGATTGAAAATTCACTTTAATCGATATTGGAATAGCCACTCCAGCTTGCTTCTTAGAGATGTTTGCTTGGAAGTTTTTTTCCCACCCTTTTACTCTGAGATAGTGTCTGTCTTTGTCTCTGAGATGAGTTTCCTGTATGCAGCAAAAGGCTGGATTTTGTTTATTTATCCAGTCTGATAGCCTATGTCTCTTTATTGGTGAGTTGGGTCCATTTATGTTAATAGATATCAAGGAATAGTTGTTTCAGTTTCCTGCTATTATTGCTTTTGTGGGTTGAGTTGTGTCTGTGTCTTTTTCTTCTTTTGGTTTTCTTGTTTAGGAGTTTTCTTATTTGTACTAGGCTGTATTTTCTTTCATTGTATTGGGTTTTCCACCTATAATTCATTGTAGTGCTGGGTTTTTGGTCAGATATTGTGTAAATTTTGATTTGTTTTGAAATATCTTCATCTCTCCATCTATGGTGAGTAATAGTTTTCCTGGGTATAGCAGCTTGGGCTGGCACTTGTGCTCTCTTATGGTGTGTATGATGTCTGTCCAGGCTCTTCTAGCTTTCATAGTCTCTGTTGAGAAATCGGGTGTGATTCTGATTGCCCTGCCTTTATATGTTATCTGACCTTTTTCCTTACTTCTTTTAGTAGTCTTTCTTTGCTTTGGGCACTTGGTTTTTTGACTATTATGTGTCAGGAGATATTTCTTTTCTGGTCTAACCTATTTGGAGTTCTGAAGGCTTCTTTTATCCTTGTAGTCATCTCACTCTTGAGGGTAGGGAAGTTTTCTTCTACGATTTTGTTGAAGATATTTTCTGTGCCTCTTAGTAGATACTCTTCTTTCTCTTCTATTTCTATTATCCTTAGGTTCAGTCTTCTCATTGTGTCCTGGATTTCCTGGACATTTTGGGTTAGGATCTTTTTGGTTTTTTGCATCTTCTCTGGCTGTTTTGTCTATGTTTACAATGTTGTCTTCTGTCTCCGAGATTCTCTCTTCCATCTCTTGTAATCTATTAGAAATGCTTGCCTCTGTGACTCCTGATTTCTTTTTTAGGTGTTCTACCTCTAGGGTTATCTCTTTTAGTGTTTTCTTTATTGTGTCAATTTTCATTTTAAATTCCCTGTTCCATTCCTTCATCTCTTTGGTTCTGTTTTCCTCTAGTTCTTTGAGTGTTTTTCTTGTTTCCTCTTTAAAAGCTTCTGAATCTTTTTGCTTTTCTTCCTGTTCTTGTTTAATTGTCTCTATCAGCATCTTGAGGTATGATTTAAGTCTTTGTCTTCTTTTTCTGGAGTGTTTGGCATTCCAAGGTTTGCTGTTATGGGAGAGCTGGGTTCTGGTGTCCAGGTTGTCTTGGTTTCCTTGGGATATACTCTTTTGCTTTCCTCCTGCCATTTTGTTGTCAGTGATATGTTCTTACCTTTCCCTTGTATCTGGTCTTTGTCCCTGGATCTCATATGGTTCAGGTGGCAGATGGGCCGAGCCCTGTTCTTTGCCTCAGTGTCGCTGGGTGGGAACAGAAGTTCTAAAGTTGTGTTCCTGGTCCCTGGATCATGCAGGGCAGGGTGGGTGTGCTTTCTGTGCACACTCCGCAGAGATCTCTCTGCTCCCTGGCTGCCTAGATCTCCTAAGCACCAGTTTTTCAACCTTTAGAGGTTGCCTCATTGCAGTATTTTATCACCACAGTACCATTTGATTCAAAGCCATATGACTTCTGAAAAGGTCTACAATAATTTAGGTCTCCCTAAGTACACAATATCTCTGACTACATGCATTTTTTATACCCTAACCCTTATTGTAATTCTTATGATCAATAAAGATGCTTGCTTTGAAGTGAAATAAATTTTGTGAACTATTAATATTTAATGTTCTAATCCTTAAATCATTGACAACTCCTTTTTGGAGAAGTTATTTATTTATTTATTTGTTTGTTTGTTTGTTTGTTTGTTTGTTTGTTTATTTCACTTACTCACTTTATATCCTGTTCAATGGCCCCCTCTCAGTCACCCCATTCTCACAGTCCTTCTTCCCTCCCCCTTCCTTTTTCCTTTGAGCTGGTAGGACCTCCCATGGGTACCCCTCCCTCCCTGGCACATCAAATCTCTGTGAGGCTAGGTACATGTTCTCTCACTGAGGCCAGACAAGGCAGCCCAGCATTAAGAGCATATCTCAAATACAAGCAACCAATTTTGTCATAGCGCCTTCTCCGTCTGTTTGAGACTCACATGAAGATCGAGCGGCACATGTGCTACATATTGTAAAGAGGCATAAGTCTAACCTGTATGTGTACTTCGGTTGGTGTTTCAGTCTCTGATATCCCTAAGGGTCTAGTTTAGTTCATAAGCACCAATATCTAAAACTATTATAATACTCTGTTATGCTTGAAGAAAAGAGACTAGCATGGCTTTCCTCTGAGAGTCCCCACCCAGCTGCTGACTCAGACAGATGCAGACATCCATAATGAAGTAGGGGATTGAACTTGTGGACTTTTATGGGAGGATCTAGGGCCCTAAGGTGATAGGAGCTCCTTAGGAAGGCTACCCTTACCTAAGTAAAATTCTTTTGTACTTTCTCGTTTTAGGCTAATAAAAATGAACAGAGGAAAATTATTCTGATTCATAAAAATTTTAGAGAAATTTCTCCTTTGTATTTATGAATAAGATTTTTTTCTAATTTCTTGCTGTTAAACACTGCCTCAGAGAAAATATTTCTAAGATTTAAATGATAATTTTCAAAGAATTTGAATAGGGTCTCTGTGTAGAGAGAATGGGCTCCTGTCACAAATGTTTAAACTGCTGAAGCCAAATAAATTCAGTGCTGGAGGATGAGTACTAGAGGTCACTGTACTAGAGGTCACCACCAACACTAAATCATATACAACCTACCACGTCACTTACAGACATCTGAAATTCTGAGTGTCTCTGATGTGACCACAAGCTTATATTCTAAAACCATACATAGCCTTTAAATCATGCCAATAGCTTCATAACCTTACTAAATTTCATAATGTTCCTTAAAGTCATGTTCATCCTGTGCCTCAGTTTCCTCTTCTATAAATGGACTTACTATATGCTTCTGCTACAATGAGAATTAAATGGTGTGATTGACAGGTACATAATAATAAAAATCTTCAAACACTGTCATTTCAGATAAAACCTATTTTTTATTGCACAGAGATCTTACTTCACTGCTGAACATCCAAGAAGCAAATAGAATAACACACTGCAATCACCCATTGTGCTTCTCCTTGAGATACTCAGTGTAAGCTTTCCATCTGCCTGTCTATTAGACATGCCATCTTAGGTCCTAATTTATGAGTTGTTAGGATGTAACCAGAAATTATAATTCAAGACTATATTTTTCTCCTACTGCAAAAATGTTAAATTCTTTTAATATTGAGGAAAACAGTTCTGGATGCAGGGAGGTGCTTGCTGTCAGGAACCACATAGGGATGCCTCCACAGGGGCTCTGCCAGATTCATGCAGCCGAGCATGCTTGCAGTTAACCATCAGACTGAGCACTGGGACCCCAGTAAGGGTGCTGGGGCAGGGATGAAGGAGGTGAAGGGGGTTGCCTCATGGGAATAACCAAATCCTCCACAGCTCCCATGGACTAGAACACCAACCACTGAACATGTATTGAGAGGCCTGTGGCTATAATTGCATATGCAGCAGAGAATTGCAGAGTCTGGCATCAATGTGAGAAGAGACCTTTGGTCCAGGGAGGGCACGTTTTTCTAATGTAGGGGAATGCCAAGGCACCAAGATGGAGAGGGTGATTGGGAGCTTGTACACCTTTGTGAAGACAAGTGGAAGGCAAAGGAAATAACATTTCAGATGTAAATACAGAAAGTATCTAATAAAACTTGTTTTAAAGTTCATGAACACTAGATTCTGTATCAGCAAAGCTGATGACACAAAATAATTAACTAAATAGAATGTTAGAAGATTAAAAATAATGCTATATAAATATGAAAAAGAGATATAGTAAGTACCAGGAAGTTGTCTTTAGAAAATTTTAGAATACGTGGACATTATTTAAAATGAGATACTTGGACTAAGAATAGTAAGGGGTAAGAAGCAAGCAATTGGCATTTTTCTTTGACAAGCATTTTATGTCCTAGAAATAAACAATGAAAACTCTATAAAGTAGGATATGTTTAGCATCTCAGAGACAGGAATCTGAAGAGACTGCATCAAAAGTCAGTCTCTAGTGTACTAAGAAAGCCGAGAAAAGGATAGAAAGCAAACTTCACTGGTCTATGAGCTTTAGTGAGGACTTCACAGAGTCTTTCCTCTGAAAGTTGGAGAAATTACAAATGAAGGAGTAACACAGGTGGCCTCCTTTGGACTACAGTTCTATCTCTGGCCTGATGAGTGAAACACAGAGGAGGCAGAAAGGAACTGTGGAGACTGTTGCCATCATCCCATGGAGTAAGGAAGGGCAGTGCCACCTACAAAACCTATAAATTGTCAGAAAATCAGCTATATTTTAATTTTTCTACATTTTTGAAATTTTAATGTAGGCATATGATAAAGTATAATAATATCTACTCCCCATTTTCTCTTTCTACTCCTCTCATACTCCTCCACCATTCATTTCTCCAAAATTTACATCTTTTCTTTTTTTATATGTCACTAACCCCACTTAGTGTTACTCAAATGTGTGCGGATATGGAGCTAGATAGACACTGGGTCAGGTGAAATGCATGGTATCCTACATCCTCAGTAGGACATAATTCTCCCTCCTCTAGAGAAATTCTACTGCCAAATAATTCCTCAGTGGGAAGTGAAGCCTAGAGTTCATTTGTTCTATCTATGCCAGGGTGTGGCTGGTCTTACCTTGTGTATTTGCACATAACCAACGCTGATGTGAGTTCATAACTCTGACAGCAAGTCACAGCCATCCTCTCTATCCTATAACTCTTATATACTTTCTGTTTTCTTTTCCTCAATGTATCGTAATTGTGATGATGGCAGGATTAGTGTAGATGTCCCATGTGTGACTGAGCACTCACTAACCCACTTTTTCTCAGCACTCTTTTTTAGTTAAACAACTTTATTTTTAAAACAGAGATAAATGTACAGATTTTAAAAGCATTTTTACATAAAATTATATGAATATACTTTTTGTCAGTACTTGATTTTTTCAAAGGTTTGATAGTATGCATTGAAAACTTACTCATTACAATAAGCATAAAGTACATGCAAAACAAAACTCAACATGGAAATAAAAAGTCAATGTTTTCTTGGTGTGTAAAGTTTAAGCATAATAATTTTTAAATACCAAGGATTGCCACAAGGCTGCATTCTTGCCAGTTATACATCTTTCCAATGATTGCTGTCAACTACAAAATTAAGTTTTTCTGAACAAGGTTGAGGCCTGCCCTGGTCCCTGGACTATAAATATAAGTATTTAGAAGAAAAATCCACAACATGATGATTTAGCAAAACAGTAATAGCAGATTCTGTCCTGGAGTAGGTGGTGCCCAGCCAACAGCTTTCAGCTAGAATTACAATATGTGCTGGCTATTTTTATGCACATTTGACATTGTTAGTATCATCTCCAAAAGGGGAATGAATTGTTTCCTTGAGATTGACGTGTTGATTGATGATTGATGTGGAATGACTCAGCTTACTGCAGGTGGGGTCAACCCTAGGCATATAGTCTTGGTTATATAAGAAAACAATCTGCAAGCCATGAGAAGACAGCCAGTAAGGAATGTTCTTGTCAGTCTCTCCCTTTGGGTTCCTGACCTATGAGTTTCTGCCCTGACTTTTATCAATGATGAACTGTGATATAGATCTGAGAGCTGAAATAAATTCTTCTCTCCTCCAGTTCCTTTTGGTCATGGCATTTTAGCACTGCAATAAAACTGTAAGGCACAAAAACAGGAATAAAATTCTATCCCATGGAATAAACCTCAAATACAATGAGAAATTGCTTACTTACCCCCATAACAGTTCTGATACTCATCAATGAGTAGGAGGCACACATTCTTATGGTGAGCATGCTGCCACAAATTAGATCATAACAATTGAGAATACAAAGCCAACTAAGAGGTGATAAAAAATGGTTCTGTAGTTGAGAATAGTTGGTGTTTATACAGAGGTCACAGGTTTAGTTCCTAGCACCAACATGTGGTAGTTCAGAGTTTTCTTCCATTACAATTACAAGGTATATAATGCATTTTTCTGACTTTCATAGGTAGTGACATTGTATGTTTTAATTATACACATAGAGTAAAGCAATCACATGCATACAAAGAGGGTAAATAAATCTTCAAGAAAAATAACAAACTGGGAAGGAAAGCATACATAATTTATGCATGGAGTATAGTTTGTTGGCATGTCATACTCAATTTAATATGCCTACTAAAAATCAGAGATATGTGAAGTTGGCAGCTGTCTGTTGCACAGGGAATTGTGGGTCCATGTGATCCATACTAGAAATGCTCATCTATGAAATTTCTATGAGTATGCATTGATTAAGTCATGACTAAAT
Organism: Micromys minutus; assembly: GCF_963924665.1. Classification (NCBI taxonomy): domain Eukaryota; kingdom Metazoa; phylum Chordata; class Mammalia; order Rodentia; family Muridae; genus Micromys; species Micromys minutus. The sequence goes on from NC_137985.1 coordinate 14,125,410, forward strand.
AAACTCACCAAGAAAGAAAATGTAAGCAGACAGAAAAAAAATTTATAAACAAATTTTAGTCCATAAAATATTAAGAGAAAATAGGTAGGATAACCCATGGAGGGTTGGGAAAGTCTGGTGAACTAAAACAATTCGTGTACAAAGAAGGTTGTAGCTACTAAAGATTTTCCTAACAAAGTGCCACTAATAGGTGGCCTAAAACAATATCAGTATACTTGCTCATATTTTGGATTCTAAATTTCAACATCATAATGTCAACACAGTTATGTTTGTTCCAAAGGTACTAAAGCAAAATTCTTCTTTCTGTCTCCGGCTGTGCTCTTCTCATTCATAACAAAACTCTCCGTTTTTGACTTTTAAGTCTTGTTCCCTTTAGGAGATGTAATTTAACTATACTCATAGGTTTGTAGTCAAGAAGAGCTGATGGAAAGAAGTTTTTAAAGGACTTGGAGTTTCTTCTCTCTAATGCCTTGCAGTCATTCTTGTATTCTTAGAGAAGCAATGCAGAGACTGTTGTCCTGGATACCACAGGATCTATACCAGAGATATTATGTGATTTACAGGAGACATTTCTATCTCAGGTAGCTAAAGGGTGATAATAGCCCACAATCAGATTCAGATTTGATTCTGAAGGACTTTCTTTATTAGAAGATTAACCATGCTGTTTTCTACATCTTTTATTGGAGGTTCAATACTGATTAGCAGTAAAGTCTTCAGTAAACTTTCTAGATTAAAATCGGGAGATTATATTCTTTGACAATAATAGTATATTCAATAACTAAAGCACTAGTAGGTTCCCATGCACACAGCCATTAACTACTTTTCTAAATAATCAATGAACAAAAACTAAAGGCAGCAAAAAAGAGTTAAAAAAATATTTTCAAAGTAGTAATAAATGTAAATATTATACATTAAAAGATGTGTGGTATATTTTAATAATACTTTAAAATACCTTACAGTGTAAACTCTTTTATTGTACATTAAATTTTAATAAGGCAAGAGTGAGTTTGAAGACATCAGAGTAGTACAGCATGATAGTGTCAAAGAAAGGAAGGAAAAGAATATAAAGGAAAAAATTATGAAATTAAAAAAAAAGATTTCAAAATATTCACCAGAAAAGAACTGTAAGGAATCAAGGATGCTCCAGTTTCTGAAATGCAATGTTCCACAATTTCACTTTTTTTTATTCTCAGGTATGATTCTCAAATTTTAGATTATCATAAAGCAATTTGTGTGTGTGTGTGTGTGTGTGTGTGTGTGTGTGTGTGTGTGTGTGTGTGTGTATGTATGTGTGTAGTTATGTTTACTGGTTAATTAAACTGTCATCACAAATTTGAGTGTTATCTCTACTGTATACAAAAAGAAAGAATACAGAAATCCAAAGGTGTTTTCTATGCCTAGCAGCATATATATGAATGGTGACAAAAAACACAAAACATACAAATTTTAAAATTGCGAAACATATTTGCAAGTAGATGAGCCTAGAGATAATGAGGCATACAATTTCTTTGAACACATGCATGCAGAAAACCCTGGACTGATCATTGGAATCAGTTGAAGTTTTCTGTAAACTGAATGACACAGTTTTCCTTTCATAATTACAGCTCTGTAACATTCTTAAAATCATAGCCACCATATTACACAAGAAAAGCAGAGGTAGAAACTGGGGATAAGTAAATAAATTGATACATTTATGTTTTTTAACTCAACCATCTATCACATTTATGAATTGATTATGAAGACTAAAATAAGCATATTTCCAATGTTTTAAAAGCTAAAATTATAGATGTCACTTAAAATGTATAATTTCAGATCTCAACGACTAAGTATAACTATAGATTCATAAAACACTTCTGGAAATGTATAAAACTCTGATAGAAATAACATACATGTTCATGAGAAGAATAAATGACTTGAGATTCTGATATATCATCATCTCTAAAGAGTTTTTATGGCCAATAAAAAAATTTAAATCCCAACTGTGATTTTACAGTAAAGTTAACATATACTCGGGGTAAAACAAAGATGGAGATAAGCTTCATTGAGAACTTTTGCTACAGAAAGATGCAATAGTAATGAAGAAAAGAGAAATATACACTATAGAACCTAGGAAAATGTCAGGTCCCAACAATGAGCATAATTGTAGAAATAAAATTAGAGAATAGTTAAGAAATCATGATGTTTTACATGAAAACATGGCGACGATAGAAATCCCAAAAGTACCTCTGGAGACAACTTTTCTGTATACAAATAAGTCACAGTGAAGCAATTACCTTAAGTGGCAAAAAAAAACAAAACAGAGAAGACATAGAAAGACAAAATTTATAGCATTAGAATAGAACATTTTTTTATAAAAATAAATAAATAAAATCAGAACTGATTCAAGTTGTGCATATAACAGCCACATCAGCAATGTTGGAGTAATCCCAAGTAGGATGCAAACAACTTCAGTCTAGTAAAGAAGAAAAATATGTGACAAATTGATGTAAGGAAAAAACGTGGTGATTGAAGTAATACTAAAACCGGCATCCACAAAGTGAGACCACAGGGGCCAATAAAGTGATAAACTATTCAAGTTTTTTATATTTATTGCAATAGATATCATAAAGACAAGAAGAAAAGTCACATTTTCAAGAATATTGCCGGAAAAAAATACACTAACACAAATGCACACAGGTAAAACTAGATAAAAATGTAAAACAGTGTCTGACACTACAAATGAAGTCAGGGCAGTATTTCCTGGCAGGAAGCTTAAGATACAGGAAAGACAAACAGAACCATTTGGACTTCTGTTGAGATTATTTCAAAACTCATTCTACAATTCTATTTTTCTAATATTTTACATTTTAAGATTCTGTTATAATTTCCAAAATTATAAAAAGTAATCTTTGTAAAATAATTGTGTATATACATGAATTGGAGCCAGCCAAGGAAAGAAAGAACAAGGGGTTCTATATATCTTGGATTTTGTGTTCATTGGAGATAAATTGGATTAATAATTTGAGATGAAGAATGTCAACTTTAATGCATATTCCTCCTGTGGCAACTCTTGTTTGTAACCTCATTTAGATGTCGAAGTACATATTCCTGGTTTTTAGTAAGAGGGAAATTAAATTTGTAAATGCTGACTTTTTAAATAAATCTGAATTCTCAAAAGCAGTGCATAGTAAAACATGATTTGTAGTTTGTGGTGTAATGTGCCTATTATGCCTCACAACTATACATCCTTAGCTTTTCCCTTTACTCATTCCCTTGCTTGCCATCATAATTCTCAATGACAGGTTTTAATTATTGGTTAAAATCATTTGACTGCCAATACTGTTTTAGGCTGTTGTAAATTAGCAGACAAATGACACACAAATAGAATGGTTTTAAATAAAATATTTATTTGGCCTAGTCATGAAGGCTATAAAAAAGATGATCAAGAAATCCACAGATTCCTTACCTGCTGAGTTCTAGCTTCTTGGTTCACAGAGTCACATCTGACACTGTGTCACCACTTGGGAAAATAAAAAGACAATTGGATCTCTCACTACCTCATTAGCAAGGCCATTGATTGCATTCATGAGAGCTCTGCCCTTGTGTCCCAGTCACCTCTCATAAATCCCAAATTTTAGTACCATCACATTGGTGGCTATTTCAACATAAATTTCTTGGGTATCCACATATATTCAGACCATGAACAGAATGGTTTAACAAAAAGACTCAAGATCAAATTAAAAAATTATGGTGACAGCTTAGTCTTCATCTTTGACATATTGATGTGTAATTATCTTTACTTATAGTAGATAAAAGTTTAGAAATTTAAATACACATATGCACAAATTCCATTCTAATTTGGAGAGAGTAAAAAAGATTATCCACAGCTATTAGAAACAATGACTTTATGAAATTTCTAGGCAAATGGATGGATCTAGAGAATATCATCCTGTGTAAGGTAACAGAGTCACAAAAGAACAGAGATGATATGCAGTCACTGATAATTGGATACTAGCTCCAGAAAATTCTGAATACCCAAGAAACAACTCACAATCCATATGAAGTTCAAAAAAAAAAAAAAAAAAAAAAAAAACTGGAAGTCTGTCTTTCTTAAAAGAAAAAACTTAAGTATATAGCACCTTCTCAGAGTGATGTACACCTAGACTTTAAATCATCAATAATTCAAGAGCTAAGAATATAGCCTGGCCCCGGTATTAGTTGTTTTATTGGGAGTGGGGGTTAATTACTTCTTCTATTTCCTTATTGGACATGGGCAAGTTTAGATTGTTTACCTGCAGGTGATTTAAATTTTGTATGTGTTATATGGCTAGAATAACAATAATTTCATCTAGATTTTCCAGTTTTGCTGAGTATACACTTTTATAGTAGTATCTGATGAATTTTTAAAATTTCATTTGTTTCTGTTGTTATGTCCTTTCTTTTTTTTAAACAACTTTATTTTACAAAACAAAGATAAATGTACAGATTTTAAACATTTTTTTGCTTAAAATTATACATTTTTGTCATTACTTATTTTTCAGATTTTAACATAATTTTTACATAAAACTATATGAATATATTCGTAGTCAGTACTTGATTTTTTTCAAGGTTTGATAGTATGCCTTGAAAACTTAATAGTTACAATGAGCATAAAGTACATGTAAAACAAAATGTAACATGGAAATAGTTAAATTTTCTTGTTTTGTAAATATTTTTTGTTTTGTTTTGTTTTCTTTATTTCTTCGACTTCAGACAGTCTGTGAGTTGTTTCTGGGGGAGTGCGAGCCTCTGGGGTTAGCATCCCACTATCAGTGACTGCATATTATGTCTGTTCTTTTGTGACTGGGTTATCTCACTCAGGATGATATTCTCTAAATGCAGCCATTTTCTTAAGAATTTGGTTAAGTCATTGTTTCTGGTGGCTGAGTAGTATTCCATTGTGTTTATGTACCACAATTATTGTATCCATTCATCTTCTGAAGGACATCTGGGTTCCTTCCAGCTTTTGGATATTATAAATAGAGCCGCTATGAATATTGTGGTGCATATATCTTTGTTGTGTATTAAAGTGTCTCTGGGGTATATGCCCAGCAGTTGAAGAGCTGGGTCTTCAGGTAGTACTATATCCAATTTTCTGAGGTATCACCAGACTGATTTCCAGAGTGGTTGTATCAGTTTGCAACCCCACCAACAGTGGAGAAGTGTTCCTCTTTCTCCGCAGACTCGCCAGCATCTGCTGTCATCTGAGTTTTGGATCTTGGCCAAGCAGACTGGTGTGAGGTGGAATCTCAGGGTTGTTTTGATTTGCATTTCTCTGATGGCTAAGGATGTCGAGCACTTCCTCAGATGTTTCTCGGCCATTCGGTATTCCTCAACTGAAAACATTTTGTTTAGCTCTGTACCCCATTTTTGAATAGGGGTATTTGATTCTCTGGTGTCTAGCTTTTGGAGTTCCTTGTATACCTTGGATATTAGGCCTCTATCTGATGTGGTGTTGGTAAAGATCTTTTCCCATTCTGTTGGTTGCCATTTTGTTTTCTTGACGATGTCTTTAGCCTTACAGAAACTTTGCATTCTCATTAAGTCCCATTTGTTAATTTTGACCTTAGAGCTTGAGCCATTGGTGTTTTGTTCAGGAAATTTTCTCCTGTGCGTATGTGTTCTAAGGTTTTTCCTACTTTCTCATCTAATCATTTCAATGTATCTGGTTTAATGTGGAGATCTTTGATCTACGTACACTTGAGCTTTGTACAAGGAGATAAGAAAGGGTCTATTTTTATCCTTTTGCATGTTGAGTGCCAGTTGGACCAGCACCATTTGTTGAATAGGCTGTCCTTTTTCCATTGAATGTTTACTGCTTCTTTGTCAAAAATCAGGTGACAGTATACATGAGGGCTCATTTCTGGATCTTCTCTTCTATTCCATTGATCCACATGCCTATTTCTGTACCAGTACCATGCAGTTTTCAGCACAATTGCCTTGTAATATAGCTTGAGGTCAGGGATAGTGATTCCCACAGATGTTTTTTTATTGTTGAGGATGAATTTCGCTATTCTAGGTCTTTTGTTATTCCATATGAAATTACACATTGAGCTTTCCAAATCCATGAAGAACAAGGTTTGAATTTTGATGGGGATTGCATTGAATCTGTAGATTGATTTTGATAGGATGGCCATTTTTAAAATGTTGCTTTTTCCACTCCAAGAGCATGGGAGATCTTTCCATTTTCTGAGATCCTCCTCAATTTCTTACTTTAGAGGTTTGAAGTTCTTGTCATACAGGTCCTTCACTTGCTTAGTTAGAGTCACACCAAAGTATTTCATAGTTTTTGTGATGATTGTGAAGGGTAACTTTTCCCTAATTTCTATCTCCACATGTTTGTCCTTTGAGTATAGGAAGGCTACTGATTTGTTTGAGTTAATTTTGTATCCAGCCACTTTACTGAAATTGTTTATCAGCTGTAGAAGTTCTCTGGTTGAATTTTTGGAGTCACTCAAGTACACTATCATGTCATTGGCAAAGAGTGATGTTTTTATCTCTTCCTTTCCCATTTGTATCCCCTTGATCTCCTTTTGCTGTCTAATTGCTCCAGCCAGGACTTCCAGTACTATGTTGAATAGGTAGGGGGAGAGTGGGCAGCCTTGTCGAGTCCCTGATTTTAGTGGGATTGCTTCAAGTTTCTCGCCATTAAGTTTGATGTTGGCTGTTTGTTTGCTGTATATTGCTTTTATTATGTTTAAGTATGGACCTTGGATTCCTGTTCTTTCCAGAACTTTTAACATGAAGTGGTGTTGGATTTTGACAAATGCTTTCTCAGCTTCTAGTAAGATGACCATGTGATTTTGATCTTTGAGTTTGTTTATATGGTGGATTACGTTGATGGATTTCCTTATGTTAAACCATCCCTGAATCCCAGTGATGAAGCCTACTTGGTCATGATGAATGATCTTTTTGATGTGTTCTTGGATTTGGTTTGCAAGGATTTTGTAGAGTATTTTTGCATCAATGTTTATAAGTGAGATTGTTCTGAAGTTCTCTTTTCATGTAGGGTCTTTGTGTGGTTTAGGTACGAAAGTTATTGTAGCCTCAAAAAATGAGTTGGGTAATATTCCATCTGATTCTATCTTTTGGAATAGTTTGGCGAGTATTGGTGTTATATGCTCAATAAAAGTCTGATAAAATTCTGCACTGAACCCGTCTGGAGTTGGGCTTTTTTTGGTTGGGAGGCTTTTGATGACTTCTTCTATTTCTTTAGGTGTTATAGGGTTATTTATATGGTTTACTTGGTCCTGGTTTAACTTTGGGATCTTGTATCTCTCTAGGAATTCATCCCTTTCCTCCAGATTTTCCAAATTTGTGGAGTATAAGTTTTTGTAGTAGGATCTGATGATTTCTTGAAATTCCTCAGTTTCAGTTGTTATGTCCCCACATTCCTTTCTGATTTTGTTAATTTGGATACTCTCTCTTTGCCCTCTAGTTAATCTGGCTAGGGGTTTATCAATCTTGTTGATTTTCTCAAAGAACCAACTCTTGGTTTTGTTGATTTTTTCAATGGTTCTTTTTCTTTCTATTTTGTCTATTTCTGCCCTAATTTTGATTTTTTTCTTGCCGTCTACTCTTTTTGGGTATATTTGTTTCCTTTTGTTCTACGGCTTTCAGCTGTGCTGTCAGGTTGCTGATTTAGGCTCTCTCCAGTTTCTTTTTGGAAGCAGGTAGGGCTGTGAGTTTTCCTCTCAATACTGCTTTCATTGCATCCCAAAGGTTTGGGTATGTTGTGTTTTCGTTTTTGTTGAATACTAGAAAATCCTTAATTTCTTTCTTTATTTCTTCTTTGACACTGCTATCATTTAACAGAGCATTGTTTAGTTTCCATGTGTATGTGGGTGTTTGTTGTCTTTCTTGTTGTTAAAGACCAGCCGTAGACCATGGTAATCTGATAGGATGCATGGGAGTATTTCAATCTTCTTATATCGATCGAGGCTCGTTCTGTGTCCAAATATGTGGTCAATTTTCGAGAAGGTGCCATTGGGTGGTGAGAAGAAGGTGTATTCTTTTACTTTAGGATAATATGTTCTGTATATATCTATTAATTCTAGTTGGTTCAAAGTCTCTGCTAGTTTTGCAGTGTCCTTGTTCAGTTTCTGTTTCCATGATCTGTCCATTGGTGAGAGTGGAGTATTAAAGTCTTCCACTATTATTGTGTGGTATGAGATGTATTTTTTGAGCTTTAGTAGGGTTTCTTTTATGAATGGTGCTTTTTTCTTTGGAGCATATATTTTAAGAACTGAGAGTTCCTCCTGACAGATTTCTCTGGTAATGAGTAAAAAGTATCCTTCCTTATCTTTTTTGATAATTTTTGGTTGGAAATTTACTTTATTCGATATTAGAATAGCCACTCCAGCTTGCTACTTGGAGCTATTTGCTTGGATGATTTTTTCCCACCCTTTTACTCTAAGATAGTGTCTGTCTTTGTCTCTGAGATGAGTTTCCTGTATGCAGCAAAAGGCTGGATTTTGTTTATGTATTCAGTCTAAAAGTCTATGTCTCTTTATTGGGGAGTTGAGACCATTTATGTTAATAGATATCAAGAAATAGTTGTTTCTGTTTCCTGCCATTATTGCTTTTTTGGGTTGAGTTGTGTCTGTGTTTTTTTTTTTTTTTTTTTTTTTTCTCCTTTAGTTTTCTTGTTTAGGAGTTTTCTTGTTTTTACCAGGCTGTATTTTCCCTCATTGTATTGGGTTTTCCACCTATAATTCGTTGTAGTGCTGGGTTTGTGGTCAGATATTGTGCGAATTTTGATTTGTCTTGAAATATCTTCGTCACTCCATCGATGGTGATTGATAGTTTTGCTGGGTATAGCAGCTTGGGCTGGCACTTGTGCTCTCTTAAGGAGTGCATGATGTCTGTCCAGCCTCTTCTAGCTTTCATAGTCTCTTTTGAGAAATCGGGTGTGAGTCTGATTGGTCTGCCTTTATATGTTACCTGACCTTTTCCCCTTACTGCCTTTAGTATTCTTTCTTTGCTTTGGTTCTTGATGTTTTTACTATTATGTGTCCGGAGGTACTTCTTTTCTGGTCCAACCTATTTGTAGTTCTGAAGGCTTCTTTTATGCTCGTGGTCATCTCATTCTTGAAGGTAGGGAAGTTTTCTTCTATGATTTTGTTGAAGATATTTACTGTACCTCTTAGTTGATACTCTTCTCCCTCTTCAATTTCTATTATCCTTAGGTTCGGTCTTCTCATTGTTTCTTGGATTTCCTGGACATTTTGGGTTAGGAGCTTTTTGTTTTTTGCATCTTCTCTGGCTGTTTTGTCTATGTTAGCAATGTTGTCTTCTGCCCCCAAAATTCTTTCTTCGATCTCTTGTAATCTATTGGACATGCTTGCTTCTGTGACTCCTGATTTCTTTTTTTTTTTTTTTTTTTTTTTTTTTTTTTTGGTGTTCTGACTCTCTTGGGTTATCGCTTTTAGCATTTTCTTTATTGTGTCAATTTCCGTTTTAATTTCCCTCTTCCATTCCGTTATTTCTTTGGTTCTGTTTTCCTCTACTTTTTTGAGTTCTTTGAGTGTTTTTCTTGTTTCTTCTTTAAAAGCGTCTGAATATTTTTGCTTTTCCTCCATTTCTTGTTTAAGTATCTCTATCAGCATCTTGAGGTATGATTTCAGGTCTGTGTCTTCTTTTTCTGGAGTGTTTGGAATTCCGATATTTACTGTCATGGGAGAGCTGGGTTCTGGTGTTGCTAGATTATCTTGGTTTCCTTGGGATATACTCTTTCGCTTTCCTCTTGCCATTTTGTTGTCAGTGATATGTTCTTGCCTTTCCCTTGTATTGTCTTTGTCCCTGGATCTCCACTGGTTCATGTCAAATGGGCTGAGTCCTGTTCTATGCCTCAGAGTCGTCAGGTTGGAACAGAAGTTCCAATGTTCTGTTTCTGGTCACTGGATCAGGCATGGCAGGGCAGGGCAAGGCAGGGTGTGCACTTTCCTTGTGCACTCCGCAGAGATCTCCCTGCTTCCCTGCAGCCTAGGTCTCCCACTCACCAGTTGCTCAGCCTCTACGAGCCGCCGTTCCGGGTGGCAGATGGGCCAGGATCCGCTCTGTGTTCTGAATTCACCTCCAGGTGGAAACAGAAGTTCTAATTTTCTGTTCCCAGTCGCTGGATCGGGCAAGGCAGGGCAGGGTAAGGCAGGGGTTGCACTTTCCATGTGCACTCAGCAGAGGTCTCTCAGCTCCCCTGCAGCCTAAGTCTCCCACTCACCAGTTGGTCAGCCTTTACGAGCTGAGCTGCCATTCCTGTTATGTCCTTTCTTATTTCTGATTTTGTTAATTTTGATACTCCTCTGGGACCTTTAGTTAATTTGTCTGGGAATTTATCTATTGTGTTGATTTTCTCAGAGAACCAATTCTTAGTTTTGTTGATTATTGTATAATCATCTTTCTATCTGGTTGATTTTGATTTTGGCCCTGAGTTTGACTATCTTCTTTTTTCTACTCCTCTTGAGTGTATTTGCTTCTCTTTGTTCTACAGCTCTAATATGTTCTGTTAAGATGCTAGTTCAAGAATTCCCCAGTTTCTTTACCAGGGTACTTAATGCTATCAATTTTCCTCTTAAAGTGCTTTCATTGTGTCTCATAAGTTTGGGTATGTTCTGTCAACATTTTCATTGAATCCCAGAAAGTCTTTAATTTCTTTTTCTTTATTTCTTTCCTAACCAAGTTATCACTGAATAGAGAGTTGTTCAGATTCCAGGTGTATGTAGGCTTTCTTTAATTGTTTGTTTGTTTTTGTTTGTTTGTTTGTTGCTGTTAACAAAGGATAGGCCTAGGCATGGTGATTTTATAGCATGCACTAAAGCAGAATTCTACCATTTCCTCAAAAGAGACCTAAAGCCAATATTCCTCATATTATTTCATAAAATAAAAACAGAAAGGACACTACTTAATTATTTCTATGATGGTACAATAATTCTGATACCTAAACCACACAAGGATACATCAAAACAAGAGAACTTAAGACCAATTTTGCTTATGATTATCAATGCAAAAATATTCAATAAAATTCTTGCAAACCAAATCCAATAACACATTGATGCTATTATCTACCATGATCAAGTAGGCCTCATCCCAGGGATGGAAGCCTGGTTCAATATATAAAAATTTACTAATATAATCCACTATATAATCTACAAACTAAAAGAAAAAGTCACATGATCGTGCCCTTAGATAAGTAGAAACTTTTGCCAAAATACAACACCTCTTTCTGTTAAAAGTATTGGGGTGATTAAGAATTCAAGGCACATACCTAAACATAATAAAAGCAACTTTCTGCAAACACACAGACAATATCAAATTAAATGAAGAAATAATTGAAACAATCCCCCTAAAACAGGGATAAGTTTGTCCAGTCTCTTCATATCTATTTAGTATAGTACTCAAAGTTCTAGGTAGAAAAATAAAAAACAAGGGAGAACAAAGCAATAATTGGCAAAGAAAAAATAAAGCTATCACTATTTCCAGATAATATGATAGTATACATAAGTGATCAATAAATTCTACCAGAGAATTTCTATAGCTGATAAACAATTTCAGCAAAGTGGCTGGATATAATATTATCTCAAATAAATAAGTAGCTTTCTTTTCTACAAATGATAAACAAGCTGAGAAAGAAATTAGGTAAACATCTCCATTCACAATGGACACAAAAAATATAAAATATCTTGGGATAACACTAACCAAACAAGCAAAAACTGTATATGACAATGACTTCAAGTATCTGAAGAAGGAAATCAAAGAAGTCATGCTGATACAGAGGAGGATGCTTGCAGCTAACCATCAGACTGAATACAAGGACCCCAATGAAGGAGCTAGAGAAAGGACTGGAAGAGCTGAAAGGGTCTGCAACCCCATGGGAAGAACCATGTGATCAACTAACCAAACCTACAACAGCTCCCAGGGACTAAAACAACAACCAAATAGTTTGCATGGAAAGACCCATAGCCCCAGGTGCATATGCAGCAGAGGATAGTATTTTGTGATATAAACAGGAGGAGAGGCCTTTGTTCTAGTGAAGGCTTGTTTTACCATTGTAGGGAAACACCAAAGGGCTGAGTTGGGAAAAGTAGCTGGGAGAGTAAAGACCTTTATAGAAGCAATAGGAGGGTTGGGACTGGGAGAAGGGGATAACATTTGAAGTATAAATACAGAGATTTACTGGTGGGATCTTTATCACACTATCAAACCTTTAAAAAAAAAGTACTGACAAAAATGTATTGTATAATTTTATGCAAAAAATGCTTAAAACCTGTACATTTATCTTTGTTTTGTAAAATAAAGTTGTTTAAAAAAAAAAACTCAAAGAAGATCTCAGAAGATGAAAAGTTCTTCCATTCCTCTGGACTGGCAGGATTGACAGAGTAAAAATGGCTATCTTGACCAAAGCAATCTACAGATTCAAAGCAATCCCCATCACAATCGCAATTTAATTCTTCAAAGATAAGAATAAAAGGCAATTCTCAAGTTCATCTGGAAAGAAAAAAAAACAGAATAGCAAAAACAAATCTTTTTGTCCACTTTAGTTCATAGTTCATTAATCTTCATTTTTTTTATTAAATTGAATAACTTTATTTTAAAAAACGAAAAATGTACAAATTTTAAGCAATTTGCATAACAGAATGCAAATACATTTTTGTCAGTACTTGATTTTTTTAAAGGTTTGATAGTGTGCATTAAAATCTTACTAGTTGCAATGAGCATAAAGGACATGTAAAACAAGATGTAACCTGGAATTAGTCAAAGTTTTCTTGGTGTTTAAGAAATAAACATAATGGTTTTTTCTTTTCTTTCATTTTCTTTTTCTTTTCTTTTTTTCTTGAACTTCATATAGTCTGTGAGTTGTTTCTGGGGTGCTCAGCAGTTTCTGGGGTAAGTATCCAATTCTCAGTGACTGAATATTAAGTCTGTTCTTTTGTGCCTGGGTTATCTCACTCAGGATGATATTCTCTAGATGCATCCACTTTCTTAAGAATTTTATAATGTCATTGTTTCTGATAGCTGAGTAGTACTCCATTGTGAAAATATACCAAAATTTTTGAATCCATTGTTCTACTGACAGACATCGGGGTTCTTTCCAGCTCCTGGTTATTATAAATAGGGCTGCCATGAACATTGTGGTGCATGTATCTTTGTTGTATGTTGGAGCTTCTCTGGGGTATATGCCCAGAAGTAGAATAACTGGGTCTTCAGGTAGTACTATGTCCAATTTTCTGAGGATTGATTTCCAGAGTGATTTCCAGAATGATTTCCAGAGTGGTTGTACCAGTTTACAACCCCACCAACAGTGGAGAAGTGTTCCTGTTTCTCCATATCCTTGCCAGCATCTACTGTCATCTGAATTTTTGATCTTAGCCATTCTAGTTGGTGTGAGGTCAAATCTCAGTGTTGTTTTGATTTGCATTTCCCTGATGGCTAATGATGTCCAGCACTTCCTTAGATGCTTCTCGGTTATTCGATATTCCTCAATTGAGAACTTTTTGTTTAGCACTGTACCCCATTTATAAATAGGGTTGTTTGATTCTCTGGTGTCTAACTTCTTGAGTTCTTTGTATACCTTGGATATTAGGCATCTATCTGATGTGGGGTTAGTCAAGATCTTCTCCCACTCTGTTGGCTGCCTTTTTGTTTTCTTAACAGTGTCCTTAGCCTTACAGAAATGTTGCAATCTCATTAAGTCTCATTTGTCAATCTTCAACTTTAGAGCACAAGCCACTGGAGTTTGATTATTTCTTGCCATCTACTCCTCTTGGGTGTGTCTGCATTCTTTAGTTCTAGAGCTTTCAACTGTGCTGTCAAGTTGCTAGTTTTTGCTGTCTCCAGTTTGTGTTGGAAACACTCAGAGATATGAGTTTTCCTCTCAGTACTGATTTCATTGCATGCCATAGGTTTGGGAATCTTGTGTCTTCATTTTCATTAAATTCTAGAAAATTCTTAATTTCTTTCTTTATTTCTTCTTTGACCATGCTATCGTTTAATAGAGCATTATTTAGTTTCCATATGTATATGGGGTCTTTGCTGTATTTTTTGTTATAAAAGAACAGCCTTAGACCATGGTGAACTGATAGGATGCATGGGAGTATTTCAATCTTCATATATCTATTGAGGATTATTTTTTGTGACTGATTAAATGGTCAATTTTGGAGAAGGTGATGTGAGGTGCTGAGAAGAAGGTGTATTTTTTTGTTTTAGGATGATATTTTCTGTGGAGGTTTATTATTAATTTCAGTTAATCATAACCTCTGCTAATTTTCCTGTGTCCTTGTTCAGTTTCTGTTTCCATGATCTGTAAATTGATGAGAGTGGGGTGTTGAGGTCTCCCAGTATTATTGTGTGGGATGCAATGTATTTTTTGAACTTTACTAGGGTTTCATTTATGAACATGGGTGCTCTTGTATTTGGAGCATGTATGTTCAGGATTGAGAGTTCCTCCTGACAAATTTTTCCTGTAATGAGTGAAAAGTTTCCTTCCTTATATTTTTTGGTAACTTTTGGTTGAAAATCTACTTTATTCAACATTAGAATGGCCACTTCTGCTTTATTCCTGGGGCCCTTTGCTTGGAAGTTTTGTTCCCAACCTTTTACTCTGAGATAGTGTCTGTCTTTGTCTCTGAGATGAGTTTCCTGTATGCAGCAATATGTTGCATTCTCTTTATGTATCCAGTCTGATACCTATATCTTTTTATTGCAGAATTGAGTCCATTTATGTTGATAGATATCAAGGAATAGTGTTTGCTTTTTCCCGTTATTATTGCTTTTGGACGTAGAATTGTGCCTGTGTATCTGTCTTCTTTTTGTTTTCTTCCTTAGGTATTTTCTTGTTTTTACTAAGATGTAGTTTCCCTCCTTGTACTGGGTTTTCTGCAAATAATTCTTTGTACTGCTGTTTTGTTATCAGATATTGTGTAAATTTAGTTTTGTCTTTGAATATCTTGGTCTTTCCAACTATAGTGATTGTAAGTATTGCTGGGTATAGCAGCCTGGGCTGAAATTTGTGTTCTCTTAGGGTCTGCATGATATGTGTCCAGGATCTTCTAGCTTTCATAGTCTCTGTTGAGAAGTCAGGTGTGATTCTGATTGGTCTGCCTTTATATGTTATATAATCTTTTTCCCTTACTGCTTTTAGTATTCTTTCTTTGCTTTGGGTACTTGGCATTTTGACTATTATGTGTTGGGAGGAATTTCTTTTCTTGTCCACTCTATTTGGTGTTCTGTAGGCTTCTTTTATGCTCATGGTCATCTCATTCTTAAGGGTAAACATGTTTTCTTCTACAATGTTATTGATGATATTTACTGTGCCTCATAGTTGTTATACCTACCCCTCTTATATTCCTGTTATCCTTAGGTTTGGTCTTCTCATTGTGTCCCGGATCTCCTGGACATTTTGGGTTAGGAGCTCTTTGGCTTTTGCATTTTCTCTGACTGTTTTGTCTCTGTTTTCAATGTTGTCTTTGGCCCCATAGATTCTCTCTTCCATCTCTTGTAGTCTGTTGGAGATGCTTGCATCTGTGACTCCTGGTTTCTTTTTTAGGCTGTCTACCTCTAGGATTGTCTCTTTTAGTGTTTTCTTTATTTTTTCCAGTTCCATTTAAATTCATTCTTCAATTCCTTCATTGTTTGGTTCTTTTTTTTTTTCTCTAGTTCTTTGATTTCTTTGAATGTTTTTCTTCTTTCCTCTTTAAAAGCTTCTATTTCTTTATGCTTTCCCTCATGTTCTTGTTTAAGGATCTCTATCATCATCTTAAGGTATAATTTCCGGTCTGAGTCTTCTTTTTCTGGAGTGTTTGTCATTCCACTGTTTGCTGTGATAGGAGAGCTGGGTCCTGGTGTTGCCAGGTTGTCTTGGTTTCCCTGAGAAGTTCTTTGCTTTCCTCTTTCCATCCTTTTGTCTGTGATTATAAATTGTCTTGTTGTCAGTGATTGGTTCTCATCTCTTTTGTGTACCCGGACTGTGTCCCTGTATGTCCCCTGTTCCTGGTTGCAGATGGCCTGAACTCCTGCCTGTTCTGCCCGCACAGGCCCGCCGGGTGGAAACAGAGACCCTATGGCAGGGTTCCTGCTCTCCTGAGCAGGGGATGGGGGGTACAGTTTTTGAGCACTTGGTGCAGACCTCTCTTCTCCCCAGCTACACCTAGTGCAGTCTCACCAGGCCTGTGTCCCTGGATATCCGCTGCTCCTGGTGGCAGTTTGCCTGAGCTCCTGTTCTGCAAGGGCCATCAGATGTAAACAGACACACCAAGGCAGGGTTTCTGCTTCCCTGAACCAATAGGGGGGCACACTTTCCCAGCACTCAGCACAGACCTTTCTGCTCCCTGGCAACTCAAAGCCCAGCCTCACCAGGCCTGTGGCCCTGGATCTCTGCTGTTCCTGCTGGCAGATGGCCTGAGCCACAAAACCAATTCTTAACAGTAAAAGAACATCTAGGGGAATCATGATCACTGCCCTCAAGCTATACTATAGAGCAATAATGTTGAAAACTGCATGGTATTGGTACAGAAACAGACAGGTTCATTAATGGAATAAAATTGAAGACCTACAAATAAAACCACACATTTATGGACACTTGATGTTTGACAAAGAAGCCAAAAATATACAATGGAAAAAATGAAAGCATCTTCAGTAGATGGCACTTGTCTAACTGGTTGTCTGTATGTAGAGACAATGAAAACATACACATATTTGTCGCCTTTCACAGAGCTCAAATTGAAGTGGATCAATTACCTAAACATAAAAACAGATACAAAATCTAATAAGGGAACATGGGAAAGAGTCTTGAAATCACTGACACAGGGGAAAATTTCTAAACAGAACTCCAGTGGCCTACAATCTAAGATGAAGAATTAATAAATGAAAATGAAATGCTTCTGTAAAGCAAAGGATATAGTTAATAGGACAAATTGGCAACCTAGAGATTGGAAAAAAATCTTCACTAACCCCACACTGATAGAGGGTTAATATCCAAAATATATTAAAAACTCAAGAAGCTAACTTACAAAAAAAAAAAAAAAAAAAAAAAAACAAGCAACCCAATCAAAAATGGGGTCTAGAACTAAACAGAGAATTCACAACAGAAATTTCAAATGTTTGAGAAGCACCAAAAGAAATGGTCAAAGCCCTTAGTAATCAGAGATATGCAAATCAAAAGGACCCTGAGATTCCATGTTACACCAGTCAGAATGGCTAAGATCAAACCTCAGGTGACAGCAGATGCTGGTGAGGATGTGGAGAGAGATGAACACTCCTCCATTATTGATGGGATTGTAAGCTGTACAACCACACTGGAAATCAATCTTGAGAATCCTCCAAAAAAATAGAAATAGATCTACTTAAAGATCCAGTTATGTCATTCTTGTGAATATACCCCAATCATGCTGCATTGTGCCACAAGACTGTGTTCTACTATGTTTATAGTGGCCTTGTTTGTGGTAGCAAGAAGCTGAAAACACCCCAGATGTCTCACAAGAGAATAGAAGCAGAAAATATGGTTTGTTTGCACAATAGTATACTACTCAGCTATTAAGAACTGAGACATCCTGAGTTTTGCAGACAAATGGTTGGAGTTACAAAATATTACCCTGAGTGAGGTAACTCAGACCCAAAAGAGAATGCATGGAATGTACTCACTAATAAGTGGATATTAGCCAAAAAGTACAGAACACCCAGAATATAGTCCAGAGAACGCATAAAGTTTAACAAGCCAAAGGGCCCAAGTGAGGATGAAGAAAGCAATCACAGGAGTGGGGGGGGGAGCATACTGGCAGGAAAGGAGACAGAGAGGGAAAGAGGGGAACATGATTAGATATTAGGTGGGGAAAAAGGACTGAAGCTGAAATATCAGAAACAGGCAACCTTGGGAGGTAGGAGGTGGGGATCTTACAGAATGTACCAGAGACCTGGAAGGTGAGAGACTCTGAGAACTCAAAGATGAAATGCCCTACAGTGGGGAGAGGTAATATGTAGAGCCCACCTCTACTAAAAAGTCAGGTCAGCAAGGGAAAGATGGGTTGCCATCCCACAGTCAAAAACTCTGATTCAATTGTTTTCATTTGAAATAGAGAAAAGCCTGACAAAAAGGAAGACCAGCAACAGGCCCAAAGTGGGATCCAGTTCAAGGGAAAGCAACAATGCCTGATACTCTTACTGAGACTATGGAGGGTTCACAAAAAGTAACCTATCATGCCAGCCCTCCAGAAGACCCAACATGCAGGTGCAGGAGTTAATTGCAAATATTTCCATCAAAACAATGAATAGAAGCTGCTGACCCTGTGATTAAATTAGGGAAAAGCTAGAAGATGAGGAGGAGGGCACAACTGTAGGAGAGCCACCAGTTTAAATTAACCTGAACTCACCCCCCTCAAGATCTCTCAGACACTGGATCACCAACCAGGTAGCACACACCAGCTACTATAAGGTCCCCAACACATATACAGCAGAGGACTGACAGATCTTGGTTCCATCAGAGAAGATACACATAACCCTCAAGAGACTGGAGGCCTCAGAGAATGGAGATGTCTGAGTGGGTGATGAGTGTGTGGGGTTGAGTACATCCTCATGAAGATGGAGGGAGGAGGTATGGGATGTGGAGCAGTCACAGGGTGGACAAGGAGAAAGATAAAATCTTGAATTAAAAAGGTTAAATAAAATTTCAAAAAAAAGAAAATGAGACGACACAGCATGGTAATAACAAGAACATTGCCATACCTGACTGTGGGTCTATAAGAGCAGGTATCAGACTGCTGTTTCCGTGCAGACCAAACAGCAGTGCAAGCCAATTTGATGGTCATTCGTATGAAGCCTAAATCGTGATTCAGCCTCAATGTGTTTAAGGAATTTGATTTACTATCACTTGAATTTATTCAAGAGCATCAATTCAGATTCATCAACACAAACAATTCAAATATATTCAAAACATAAGTTATTAAAAATATTAATATGGAATTGGAATGAGTTGCCAAGGTTAGTTTCCCTCTTTCCTGATAAAATTGCTTTCAGCCCATGCCAACCAGATGGCTGTGTCTGTAAGAATTTTCTGACAATTTACACAAAAGTACCATTTAAGTGAGTAAAAAAATTACAATCACAAGAAAAATTATCTTTACTTAGATATACTAAGACTAACTCACCTTGCCACACTTCTTTAAAAAAATAAAACTATCATATCTATTTATCAAATGAATAGGAAAGTGCAAATAGTATATTCTGGCAATAAACACAACAAAAGCAAAAATGATGTCAGTGGAACAATTCCCAATGCATAGAAACCTAAAAAAAAAAAAAAAAAAAAAAAAAATAAGTTCTGAGTTTATTAATAATATTACTAACAGCAACAAAAGAGGAAAATTCCAATTTTCTAGGCAGCTTTCTATTCTATGGATGTCAAAATTGATGACTAAGGAGCAACACAGGAAAATTCTTAGTGGTTCTAATTGCTATCCTTGTTATATGGGGGGAAAAGAGTGAGGAATGCTTTCTGTTTTGTTCTGGTGACATGTAGTACCAAAAAGAATAGCTAGACTAGGTTTTATGTGCCTGTGTGTATGTATACATGCATACATACAAACATACATAAATAGCAAACACACAAACACAGACGGACACACACACATACATACACACACACATGATTTGGTCTTATTTTCCAAATTTAAAAGTAATTCCAAAAGAAAACGCTCAAAACATATAACCACCATGCCCCTGCAGAACATGATATAAAATATAGACCTCAAAAGCATTGAAATTTGACTTAGTAGTTAGCCTACACTTTGGGTTGTGCTCTGATGTCTGCCAGGTATAAACCTTAGAGAACGTTCAATATTTTTATGGTACGTCTATGAGGATTAAAAATAAATCTTAGAGTGAATGAGATTTCCCATTGCTGGAATGAAGGTTTTAGGATTAGACAATGACACATGTCCAGAATGACTCCTATGTGCGTGAATCAGTGTTGCAGACCTCGAGACAAGGTCATTTCCTTCTTACCACACACAAAACAGTCACAGTTTTCACAGGCAGGCATTTATGGACAGAGTGAGGGAAGAATATTCTGTGCCCCTTACTGTGTCATCACAGTGTCAGGTACCACCAACTGCAGTCAAACAATATTAAATAGAAGGTTCCAAAAGTGAGCAGTTCATAAAATAACTGATGCTCTGCTCAGAGGACAAAATAACACTGTCCACAATTTCTCAGCTGGTTGTCCACTTTCCCTTTAGCTCTCTCGACGCTCCTCTGACTATCAAATTGACTGGCATGCTATTATAGTGCTGATGTTCACACAGAATTTAAATGGTGCATTGATTCATACCACAGAGACCTATCAGTCCTCTAGTTCTCTACTGCAACTTATCATGTAAACATTGTGACACTTCCTCACAAAAGTAAGAAGGGAGAAAATATCATATAACTTTATTGCATGGAATATAAATGTTTTATTACTCTGCTTTGTTGTCAGTCTCTTGCACACACACACACACACACACACTCACACACACACACACAAACACACACACTATAGATAAAATTCGAACTTTCAGAATGGCCCTCATTTCTGACAAAGTTCATGCAAGGATGAATAAATATTGCCCATTCCTAACTAGTTCAAGGTACTTTCAGTGAGATATTAGCATACTCATCAATCTTATTCTAACATTATTTTCCATTAAAAGTAATAACAGATTCTTTTTTCTTACAACTTTATTTAAAAAAGAGATACATGTACAGATTTTTAAAAGCATTTTGTCATAAAACTATATGAATATATTTTTGTCAGTACTTGATTTTTTTAAAGGTTTTATAATATGCATTGAAATTTTACTAGTTACCATAAACATAAGGTACTTGTAGAAAAGAACAGAACATGGAAATAGTCAAAGCTTTCTTGGTGTGTATAGATTAAACATCATGATTTTTCAATACTAAAAATTGCCGCAAGGCTATATTCTTAGCTCTTGAGTTATTAATGATTAAGGTCTCTGAGAGGGTGCTATACACATTTTTTCCCTAAGCACTGAGTGAGGCTTTCGCTTTTGGGCTCTTTTTCTTTTTTTTTTTTTTTTTTTTTTTTTTTTTTTTTTTTTTTGAGCTTCATATGGACTGTGAGTTGTTTCTGGGGTGTTCAGAGCTTTCCAGGGTTAGTATCCAATTATCGGTGACTGCATATTAGGTCTGATCTTTTGTGATTGGGTTACCTCACTCAGGATGATATTCTCTAGATACATCCGTTTTCCTTGGAATTTCATAAAGTCGTTGTTTCTAATAGCTGAATAGTATTCCATTGTGTAAATATACTACAATTTTTGTATCCATTCATCTACTAAAGGACATCTGGGTTCTTTCCAGCTTCTGGCTATTATAAATAGGGCTGCTACGAACATGGTGGAGCATGTGTCATTATTGTATGTTGGAGCATCTATGGGGTATATGCCTACAAGTGAATAACTGGGTCTTCAGGTAGGAGTATGTCCAATTTTCTGAGGAACCACCAGACTGACTTTCAGAGTGGTTGTACCAAATTACAACCCCACCAACAGTGAAGGAGTGTTCCTAAAAAAGGTTATGATTATGTAATGACTTCTCAAACTGGAGCCAGAAAGGTGTAAGATAAACCTACATTATTTAGGAAAGCTCAGACTTTTCCCTGTATAAGTGGGTTATTTAATAAGAAAACCCAAGAGGAAAGGATAAAAATAGCATTATAAGGAAAAACTGAGGAGAGACAGCTCTCATTTTAATGATTATGGTTAATTACAATAATCATGCTTTCTTGAAATGATGGAATGAAAATGCCATATTTCTTTATCAAATGTAAAAATCATGGCAAATATGTGTTGAAAGTAATGACATTAAACTGTAACAATAAACAAAAACAGAAGTAGATGCCACTATTCAGTAAAATAGCATATTCCAGTTAAAAAATAAGACCCAAGAAGCATTGATTTAAAAATATAAAATAAAAACCATGCACCATTAATAATGCAAAATTTAAAATGATGTTCAATATCCCATAATTAATTACAATGCACTATACAAAAAATATGGCAACAATAATAGGAGGATGTAACTGAGCGTGCACATGGGAATGCCATATGCAAACTGTGTACGTTTTCTTTAAAACTGTTCTGAAACAATTATTTTGTATGTATTTTGTACATCCCATGGGTTTTTCTACAAAGGCAAATCTTGTAAATATGTCAAGTGCCATGCAAACTGAAATGACTTCTCCTCTGTCTCTTCCTCCTGTTCACTACTTTTTTTCCTCCCTTCTTTTTTTTGCTTCCTTCCTTCCTACCTTCCTTTCTTCTTTTCTTCCTTTTTTTCTTCCTTCTGTAACTCTCAATCATCAAGAGTATCTGTTATTCATTATTTCAGCTGGAAATGTGTGTGTGTGTGTGTGTGTGTGTGTGTGTGTGTGTGTGTGTGTGTGTGTGTGTGTGTGTTCTGATCATTCTCATTTCTGGGCTCTGTTTAGTATTTTTTATAGGTCTACTGGGTTTGACCAGATTGTCCTATTCTGTCAACTATTTTCCAATTCTCAACTTTTAAATTGATGATGAGTCTTTCCTGTTCACAGCAGATTTTTTATTACAGTTTTGCTGTTCTTAGTTTTCTTACAGTTTTGTTGCTTATCATAAATTAATATCATAAGCCAATAAATTGTTCCTCAACCAGCACATAAATTTGTCTGTTACACTTTGATAACAGTGAATCTGGAAGTTGTCTTTGTCATAGTGACCCATTTCATTTTAGCTTATGTTGCCATCCTCCAAGGACATGGAGAGTACAACCATTTGGTGGTGTTGACAGAATAGAGAATCCAAGACGTGCTGACTATGCTTAACAGAG
The DNA here is from genome assembly GCF_963924665.1 of Micromys minutus. Lineage (NCBI taxonomy): Eukaryota > Metazoa > Chordata > Mammalia > Rodentia > Muridae > Micromys > Micromys minutus. Next base: position 14,148,279 of record NC_137985.1, read on the forward strand.
GGAATGACTGGATCACATCCTTTCTGTTTCCTCATCCAACCAGTGCTTAAGAACCAACTACAATGGTTGAGTTAAATTGATATTTACTTATCAGAAAATTATTATTCTATTTTTCATAAGTTTTAGACTTTTATGTAGATAGAGGATGTTCAAAAGCTCAAAATTTAAACTATCATTAAAAATATGTGCAACTTGAATGTTTTGCATAGAGAGGTCATATGTTTATATTACCTTAGCTCTGTTCAGTGGTATGATAGGATTAGACTTTCTTCATATAATGACACAGTAAAGATGTAAGGACAATGTCAATGCACAGGAGCTTTTACTGTGTAAAAAGACAAGCTCTGCAACTAGGGATGCATCTTTGTGATAATTTGTCTAATGTGCAAAGTCTCAAGGTTTGGTTCATGTGCTATGGAAGAAAAACTTCAGTTTTAGGTTCTAATCCAATTTCTGTCATGCCTTGTTATTCACCCTTCCTTTTGCTCCCTTTTTTACTCCTTTTCCTTTCCTCCTGTCTTTCTTTTTCTCTTCTTTACTTTCTGCTTCTTTCCCCTCAAGATAACAAAAAATAAATAAAGAAGAAAACAATCGATTATTTTTTGTACCTTCTGGGTAAAAGGCAAAGCCTTCTTGGCTCTATAAAAAGTTCATCTCTGACTTGTAACTCTCATATGATGTGAGTGTGTGTGTGTGTGTGTGTGTGTGTGTGTGTGTCCTTCCCAGTATATAGCCATCTCAATCTCATTTGTAATTTCTTCTCTGATGTACAAACCAATACTCAACAATGACATAAAACATGCTTGGTAATCCACTAACTTTTGCACATTTCAATCATTTCTAGTGTCTGTTAAAGTCTACTCTGTTACTTTATAGGTAGTCTGATTCTCGTATTGGAATCTTATCCAAGAAAGAAATTTCTGTAGCTATACTAAAAATGTAAAGACCTTAGGAAAGAAATGCATTTGGCTCTACTTAACTAGATGTAACTTACCACTAAAAAAGACAGAACCACCAAAGCCAGAGAATAACAGGTAATAAAATAAAGCCTAGAAAACACAAAATAGGAGAGATGGGCACTAAGTAAGGCTGTGCAAGCTCAAAACTAACCATTTGCTGATGCCACTGTTTTGCCTAAAACTAAGTGTGAATGAGAAAAAAAACAGTGGTATAAACTTGGTAATAAGAATTACCTGCTGTTCAAATCTTCAATTAATTGCCAGAATAATCCTTTCAGTTTAATATTTTAAAACAGTTTAATAAGTGCTAAATGTGAAGCTTTAATAATTATAGTTAAAAAGGAGAGTGGGTCCTGGGGAGAGTAAATTTCTTTAGGTTATTTTCATCCCATTATTTTCAAGACAAAAAGTAGCATTTAATATGAGATGAGCATCAAAATCAAGTAAGACCATTATACATTTTAAACATACATCAAATGTACCTTCCTGGGTAGATCTCTGTGGCTTCCTGCAGCCACTGTGTTTGGAGACGGCATTTGAAACCAGGACTCAGCCCTGCAGGTCACCTGAAAGATATAAATTAGCAAGCACACAACTGGAGACAAGCTTGAAGAATATGTTCACAGCTCAACAAGGCAAGCATTATGATTTCACTGAACAGATAAATAGCGCAATGCAGGGATTGGAGCCACATAAAAATATTTATTATTAAAACATGTTTCATGAGCCTTATATTCCTCAGAGATTAATGATGAATAGAAGGACTTATGTATAAAATATGAATCCTCCTCTTTGGTAAGGAAAACTCATTTGATAAAAACAGCCCGAGGATGTCTAGTCCCATTATGGAACTGCTGTTTCTTTTGTCCTTTTTTCTTTTTTTTCAGTTTTTTCTTTTTTTTTTCTCTTTTTTGCTAAATTCTTCCACAGACTCTTTATAAGAATATATGTTATTGACAATAATTCTATAGCCATGCTCCTCAGATACTTGAAGCTTAACCACATATTCCCATTTCCTGGAGCAGAACATGAGGCCTATTATCCCAGCCTCCTAATTAATATCAATGGTTTACTTTCAGATGCCTAATAAAGCATTGGTCACTCTACTAATAAGCAGTCTCAGTGATTGATTTTAGCTCAGTATGATACCAGCTTCATAGTACACAAGATCAATGCAAGATTGCACTGAACATTCATCAAGTGACAGCACTTCTGTCATGTGGGGCCAAAACCTGAATACTGACCAGGCACAGCAACAGGCAAAAGTCTGGAAACTTGGCTCACATTCTACACAGTCCAGTAAAATCATGACTCAAAAATCAATAATTTCTCAAACAGATTTATATGTCATATTCCCAATCCACAAACTATCCACACAATAAACTTAAAACCTGGTGACAAAAATATAGACTACCCATCTATAAAGATAGAAATCCAACCCTAGAAAGTATACATATCAACTCATGGCTATTCAGAGCCATGTGGACAGAGATGGTCTGTTCTCCTCCTTTCTAGACTTTTTCCCTCCCTACCCTTTCTTCTCATCCAGTGATAGGCTTTACCTTATCCTGGATTTGCCTTGTTGCATAACAACATACTACACATCATCCTTTCTGTTTACTTAAAAAGAAACTTTCTCTCAAATGTAAGCTGTGTAAATATATTATCATTTGAAAATCACTAAATGCCTGTCTTTTCTCAAAGTTAATAAGCTTGGATATGCTATAAGAGTAAAATAATCTTCAACTCTGTCGAAAATCTGAGAATGACCGTGTATCTATAAATATAGGAAACCTAACATGGCTTCTAGAACTGAAACAGGTTGTAGAGACAAAAGTCTACCAGAAGTCCCCTGTTAGCAACATGTGAGAGCAAGTCTTTATCCTTATGGCCCAGGATCATATTTGTTAGATCTTTGTAACACAGAAATCTCCAAGGGCTAATAATTCTGGCTCAGCAATGATTATCAGTGAAAATATTTTGCAATGTGTCCCCTTTTTGACAGTAGTGGTCTGTAGATGGAATAGGCAGTTTCTGCCCGAGGTTGTCTCTCCACAAGCTATAACCTCACCTAGACATAGAGATGATCAATATCTTCACTAAATCCACCAACGGGGAAATGTTTGGACTAGATATGTCTCAACAAAATATAAATAACAATAAATGTCATAATTTGTAGATTTCTGGTGTTTTGAAAATCATGTATATAAGATAATCTAAACTGTTGTTTGTTAACTGTTCTCAGCTATTTCTGATAAGAATACATTTAAAACAGCCTAACAGTGAAATAGGAGCCATGGAATGTTATATGTCCCCTAATTGTTTTGTTTAATCAACTCAGAAGTTTGTAAAGGCATTAATAGAAGTACTGGGTCCAAATCTTTTACTTTAAATATTTTGTAACAAATAAATTTTATACCTATGCAAAGATATGACTTTCGCTTAGTTACCAAATGAAATTATGGCTGTACAGATCAACCTGGCTAATATCTCACTGTTAAATTATAGCCATTTCTAAATTCCTCATAAAAACAACCTTGGAATAATCAACTTCAGCTACTCAAAGTCCAGGGAATTGGGGTGAGGACTCTTCATAGTCTTCTTCAAGCTGCATATGGGCACTGAAATATAGAAGGGCAGAGAGAATGAGGAAGCTGGATAGTCCTCAAGAAGAAAGACCACACTGATGATTATTGTAGTTTCTGATGTCTATCCTATCTGGATCTGTCTGAAAGTCCTTGAGTTCAGGAATCCAAGCAGGTTAGTTTAGCATACTGATGATAAGCTTTGCTGTAGCTCCACATTTTGCAATATATAAATCTCAAAACAACATTTTAGCAACAAAAAAAATCTTTTTTTTTAATTCTCTTGAATCTAGATTTTTAGGTAGTCTCTCTCTGTCAAATCAGATCCATATAACTCTGGAAGGAATCCAGAGTCTAATCACACCTTTTAAAATCACAAAACCTTTCTCCCAAAATAGCCTGTCCTTTCGTCAGCAACCACAAAAGCTTGCATCTTGTATTCTTTCCCAGAGAAATAATATAAACACAAAACTCAACATGACACTTGTTTTGAAAATTAAAGTACTATAAAACAAACAAATAAAGTAAAACACTTTATGATCCTATTTGTAGGCCTCTAATAATTTTTCATGTCAGGAAATCGACTCAAAAATTTTATGGAGCCCACATTAAGAGATCATGAACCTCCTGTTGTGGTAAGGTTAAAATAACCACAAACCCTTGCTAGCTGCCATTGATTGATGAGCCACACGACATTAGTGCGGGAAATTCATAAAACAATTGAATCACACTTATATTAATAACATTATCAGTGAGAAGTAAGCAGATTAAAAAAACCAAGACTTTAGCTCAAAATACATGGATCCGCCAAGCATTCAATATGGAGCATCAGATCTTCATTTATTGATAACTTACTTAATATATGTCTGTATTCACTCTGCCTAGTGTACAGACTTTTATTTTTATAACATTATTAACTTGCGAATATTATAACTTTCTACTGAGAGTTAGTGAATATTCTTTTCTATCTTGATTCCAAACTACAGGTCAAAATGCCCATGTGATACGGGTGAACTCTGTAATCTCTTCTTCTAACTAAAAAAACAAACTTATTTCCATGAGGGTAATTCGGTAAGACTTAAGAATTATATCTCAATACCATCTTTAAAACAAATAAGCAAGCTTTTTAAAACATTTTCTAAATATTTTTAATTAAAAAACTTTATTTTAATAAACAAAGATAAATGTAAAGATTTTAAGCATTTTTGTAAAAAAGTATATAAAAATTTTTAAGAGTACTTGGTTTTTTTAAAGATTTGATAGTGTGCACTAAGATCTTACTAGTTACAATAAGTATAAACTACATATAAAACAAGATGTAACCTGGAATTAGTCAAAGTTTTCTTGGTGTATAAAGACTAAGCATAATGGTTTTTTATTTTCTTTCTCTCTTTCTTTCTTTTTCTTTTTTTTTTTTTTTTTTTTTTTTTTTTTTTTTTTTTTTTTTTTTTTGGCCTTTGCTAGTCTATGAGTTGTTTCTGGGGTGTTCAGAGCTTTCTGAGGTTAGAATCCAATTACCAGTGACTGCATATTATGTCTGTTTTTTTGTGACTGGGTTATCTCACTCAGGATGATATTCTCTAGATGCAACCATTTTCTTAAGAATTTAAGAAAATTGTTTCTGATAGCTGAGTAGTACTCCATTGTGTAAATATAGCACAATATTTGTATCCATTCAACTACTGAAGGACATCTGGGTTCTTTCCAGCTTCTGTCTATTATAAATAGGGCTGCTATGAACATTGTGGTGCATGTGTCTTTGTTGTATGTTGGAGCCTCTCTGGGGTATATGCCCAGAAGTGAAATAACTCGGTCTTCCGGTAGCACTATGTCCAATTTTCTGAGTAATAGCTTGGAGAGTATTGGTATTAGGTTGTCAAAAAATGTCTGATAAAATTCTGCACTGAAACCATCTGGACCTGGGCTTTTTATGGTTGGGAGGTTTTGATGACTTCTTCTACTGCTTTAGGTGTTATAAAATCATTTAGATGGTTTACCTGGTCCTGGTTTAACTTTAGTATCTGGTATCGGTCTAGGAATTCATCCATTTCCTCCAGGTTTTCCAGCTTTCTTGAGTATAGGGTTTTGTAGTAGGATCTAATGATTTCTTGAAATTCCTCAATTTCAGTTGTTATGTCTCCATCTTCCTCTCTAATTTTGTTAATTTAGATAATCTCTCTTTGCTCTCTAGTTAGTCTGGCTAAGGGTTTATCAATCTTGTTAATTTTCTCAAAGAACCAGTACTTGGTTTTGTTGATTCTTTGAATAGTTCTTTTTGTTTCTATTTAGTCAATTTCTGCTCTGAGTTTGATTATTTCTTGTTGTCTACATCTGTTGGGTGTGTCTGCTTCCTTTTGTTCTAGAGCTTTTAACAGTGCTGTCAAGTTGCTAGTGTATGCTCTCTCCAGTTTCTTTTTGGAAGCACTCAGAGCTATGAGTTTTCCTTTCATTACTGCTCTCATTGCATCCCATAGGTTTGGGTATGTTGTGTTTTCATTTTCATTAAATTCTAGAAAATCCTTAATTTCTTTCTTTATTTCTTCTTTGACCATGCTATCATTTAATAGAGCATTATTTAGTTTCCATGTGTATATGGGCTTTTTGTTGTCTTTGTGGTTATTAAAGACCAGCCTTAGACCATGGTGATCTGAGAGGATGCATGGGAGTATTTCAATTTTCTTATATCTATTGAGGCTTGTTTTGTGACCGATTATATGGTCAAGTTTCTAGAAGGTGCCGGGAGGTGCTGAGAAGAAGGTGTATTCTTTTGTTTTAGGATGTTATATTCTGTAGATATCTATTAATTCCAATTAGTTCATAACCACTGCTAGTTTTACTGTGTCTTTGTTTAGTTTCTGTTTCCATGATCTGTCCATTGGTGAGAGTGGGGTTGAAGTCTCCCACTAATTTGTGGGGTCCAATGTACTTTTTGAACTTTAGTAGGATTTCTTTTATGTATATGTGTGCTCTTCTATTTGACACATATCTGTTAAGGATTGAGAGTTCCTCCTGACAAATCTTCCCTGTAATGAGTAAAAAGTATCCTTCCTTATCTTTTTTGATAACTTTTGGTTGAAAATCTACTTTATTCGATATTAGAATGGTCACTTCAGCTTGTTTCTTGAGGCTGTTTGCTTGGAAGTTTTTTTCCCAAACTTTTACTCTGAGATAGTGTCTGTCTTTGTCTCTGAGATGAGTTTCCTGTATGCAGCAAAATGCTGGGTTTTGTTTATGTATCCAGACTGATAGCCTATATCTTTTTGTTGGGGAACTGAGTCCATTTATGTTAACAAATATTAAAGAATAGTGGTCGTTGTTTTCCCCTATTTTTGCTTTTGGAAGGAGAATTGTGCCTGTCTGTCCAGTATCTTCTAGCTTTCATAGTCTCTGTTAAAAAATTGGGTGTGATTCTGATTGGTCTGCCATTATATATTATATAACCTTTTCCCCTTACTGTTTTAGTATTCTTTCTTTGCTTTGAGTACTTGGGGTTTTGACTATTATGTGTTGGGAGGAATATCTTCTCCTGTACACTCTATTTGGAGATCTGTAGGCTTCTTTTATGCTCATGGTCATCTCATTCTAAAGGATAGGGATGATTTCTTCTACGATTTTGATGAAGATATTTACTGTGCCTCTTAGTTGATATTCTTATCCCTCTTCTATTCGTATTATCCTTAGGTTTGGTCTTCACATTGTGTCCTGGATCTCTTGGACATTTTGGGTTAGGAGCTTTTTGATTTTCGCATCTTCTTAAATGTTGTGTCTCTGTTTTCAATGTTGTCTTCGGCCTCCAAGATTCTCTCTTCCATCTCTTGTAGTCTGTTGGAGATGCTTGCATCTGTGACTCCTGGTTTCTTTTTTAGGTTTTCTACCTCCAGGGTTGTCTCTTTTAGTGTTTTCTTTATTGTTTCCATTTCCGTTTTAAATTTTTCTTCTATTCCTTCATTTCTTTGGTTTTGTTTTCCTCTAGTTCTTTGAGTTCTTTCAGTGTTTTTCTTTTTTCCTCTCTAAAAGCTTCTATTTCTTTATGCTTATCCTCCATTTCTTGTTTAAGGATCTCTATCATCATATTGAAGTATGTTTTCAAATCTGAGTCCTTTTTTCTGGAGAGTATGGCATTCTGCTGTTTGTTGTGATGGGAAAGCTGAAATTTAACAGGACCTGGGAACTTCATTTAAAGAGAATATTAAACTACTGGAATTAAAAAAAACACTATCTTGGCATGTGCCTTCTGGTTCACACCTGTTCCAGGGATTAGCACCCGGGTACTGGACTCAGTTCCACATAGCCAGCACCTCAGTCATAGCTCAACACTTCAGATATTCTGACAGACCCAGATTCACAGGTAAGACCCTAAACTCTACCCCAAAACCCAGCATATTGGGAACCCTGTGACCCAGATAAGCAGATTGCCTGACCAGACAGAGACCCACAGGCACACCAGTTCCCACATATGACTGGGACCAGAGCTCCTGCACAGGGCCTGATTTCACACAGCACACACCACAGTTACCACTCAACTCCCCAGGTATTCTGACACATCCAAAATCACAGGCCTACAGAAAGGACAAACTCCAGTCAGAGACAGGGAAATCTGATACCACCAGAGATAACCAGATGGCTAGAGGCAAGGAAAAGAATAGAAACCTATTTGACTTGGAAATATCAGAACCCAGTTCTCCCACCACAGCAAATCATAGATACCCCAACATACCTATAAAGCAAGATTCATATTTAAATTCTCATTTTGTAAAGATGATGGAGGCCTTTAAGAAGGACATATAAATAAGTCTGTTAAAGAAATACAGAAGTATACAAGTAAACAAGTAGAAGCCCTTAAAGAGGAAATTCATAAGTCCCTTAAAGAAATACAGGAGAACACAATCAATCAGATAAAGGAATTACCAAAACCATACAGATTCTAAAAATGAAAATAGAATTATTAAAGAAAGCTCAAAAGGAGACAGCCAAGGAAGTAGAAACCCTGGAAAGAGAACAGGAGACACAGAAATCAGCTACACTAACAGAATACAAGAGATAGAAGAGAGAATCTCAGAGGCAGAACATAGAACAGAGCACATCTACACAGCAGTCAAGGAAAATACAAAAAGCAAAAACTCCTATACCAAAACATTCAAGAAATACAGGACAGAAAAAGTCTGAACCTGAGAGTAATAGTATTAATAGAGAGTGAAGATTCCCAACTTAAATGGTCAGCAAACATTTTTAACAAAATTATAAAAGAAAACTTTCCTAAACTAAAGAAAAATATACCATGAACATATAAGAGGCCTACAGATGGGACCAGAAAGAAATCCCACATGTTATGTAATAATTAATACAACAGGATTGTTTGATTCTCTGGAGTTTAACTTCTTGAGTTCTTTGTATATATTGGATATTAGACCTCTATCAGATGTTGAATTGGTAACGACCTTTATCCAATCTGTTGGCTACCATTTTGTTTTCTTGAAAGTGTCCCACACTAAAACTTTGCAATCTCATTAAGTCCCATTTCTCGATCCTTGATCTTAGAGCATAAGCCATTAGTGTTCTGTTCAGGAAATTTTCCCCTGTGTCTATGTGTTCTAAGGTTTTCCCCCACTTTCTCTTCTAATAGTTTCAGTGTACCTGGTTTTTTGTAGAGATCTTTGATCCACTTGCACTTGTTCTGCATGTACTTTATCCTTATGGTAACTAGCAAGATTTCAATGCATACTATCAAACTTCTAAAAGAATTAAGTACTGACAAAAATATATTCATATAGTGCTATGACAAAATGCTTTTAAAAAGTCTATACATGTATATCTCCTCTTTAAATAAAGTTGTAAAAAAATAATTAAAACAACAAATGCACAGAACAAAGAAAAAATATTGAGAGCAGTAATGGGAAAAAGTCAATTAACAGATAAATATACTCCTGTCAGAAATACAACAAACTTCTTAACAGAGGTCTCAAAGCCATAGAATTCTGGAGTGATGTCACACAGACCCTAAAAGGAAAAAAAAATGTCAGCTTAGGCTACTATACTCAGAAAACACACAATTACCATAGATAGAGAGAACAAGGTATTCCAAGACAAAACCAAGTGTTCACAATATCTTTCTCTACAGAAGATACTAAAAGGAAAATTTCAACACAAGGAGAGAAACTACATTCAAGAAAAAGTAAGAAATTAATATTTTCACAATAAAAAACCTAAAGAAGAGAAACATAAAAACAAAATTCAAAACAAAAATAACAGGAAGCAAAAATAACTGGTCCCCAATATCTCTCAACATCAATGGACTCAATTCCACAATAAAAAGAAATAGGTTATTAGATTCAATAAATAAACAGGATCCATCATTTTGCTGCATACAGAAAACACACTTCAGAGTCAAAAACAGACATTTCCTGAAAGCAAAAGGATGGGGAAATTTTTTTATAAATACAATGACCCACAAAACAAGCTGGAGTAGGTATTCTAATATCTAATAAAATAAACTTCAACAAAAAAGTATCAAAAACATGGGGAAGTACACTACATACTCATCAAAGAAAAAAATTCAGCAAGATAAACTGCCAATATTGAACATGTGTACTTCAAATGTGCACACACATTTATAAAAGAAAGGTTACTAAAACTCAAAGAACACATTGAACCTCACATTATAATAGTAGAAGATTTCAACATGCTACTCTCACCAATGGACAGATTATGGAAGCAGAAAGTAAACAGGGACACAGTGAAACAAAAAAAAAAAAAAAAAAAAAAAAAAAAAAAAAAAAAAAAAAACCATGAACCAAATGAATTTACCTGATACTACAGAATATTTCACCCTAAAAAATAAAAGAATATACCTTCTTCTCAGCACCTCATGATACCTTCTCAAAAGTTGACGGTATACTCAGACACAAAGCAAACCTCAACAAATACAGGAACATTAATTAATCTCATGTATTCTATAAGACCACCTTGGACTTAGGCTGGTCTTCAATAGCAACAAAAACAACAGAAAGCCCACATACATGTGTAAGCTTAACAACTATTAAACTATATTTTTCCTACCCTACATCTGATAAAAGGCTAATATTCAAAATATACTAGAACTCAACAAAGTAGACTCCAGACATTCAACTAACTATTACAAAGCAGAGTACAGAGCTAAAGATATTATTCACAACCTCGGAAGCTTGAATGGCTGAGAAGCACTTAAAGAAGTGTTCAACATCACTAGTCATCAAGGAGATGCAAATCAAAATGACCCTGTAATTTTACCTCACACCAGTGAGAATGACTAAGATAAAAAATGCAGGTGACAGCAGATATTGGCATGGAATACTCTTCCATTTATAGGTAGATTGCAAACTGGTAAAACTACTTTGGAAATCAGTCTGGCGGCTCCTGAGAAAATTGGAAATAGTTCTACCTGAGAACCCAGCTATATCACTCTTAGGCATATATCCAAAAGGTATTGCAACATATAGTAAGGGCAAATGATCCTCTATATTCCTAGCAGCCTTATTTATAATATCGAGAAGCTGGAAATAACCCAGATATCCCTCAAACGAAGAATGGATACAAAATATGTGGTACATATACACAATGGAGTACTATGAGTGATTAAAAACAATGACTTTATGGGATTCTTAGGCAAATGGATGGAACTAGAAGCTTTCATCCTGAGTGAGGCAACCCAGACACAAAAGAACACTCATGATATGTACTCACTAAAAAGAGAATATTAGCCCCTAAGCCAACAATGCCCATAATACAACCCACAGTACATATGGAGCACAGAATAAAGGAAGACCAGGTTGTGGATGCTTAATTCCTACACGGAGAGAGAATAGGATGGTTGTGGGAGGTGGACCACAAAGGGGACCAACGAGGAATAAAGGATGGGGGGAGTATATAAGGGTGGCAGCATCAAGATCAAGAGGAGATGGGAGAGAGGTACAAAGGGCCAGGATATTGAACAAAAATATGTAGCAGTGAGGATGAGGAACTAGGGATAGCCAATGGAGTGTCTGAGACACTGAGGAAACAGGAAACGTCCAGAACCCAATAGGGATAACTTTAACTGAAAAGCTCAGAGAAGGAAGAGACAGATCCTGTAGAGATCTACTTCAGCAGACAGGCATGCCCCCATTCGAGGAATGTGGACACCTACCCATTTCAAAGTTTTTAACCCAGAAATGTTCCTGTCTAAAGGAAGAAAAGGGACAAAAAAATAGAACAGAGCCTGAAGGAAGGGCCAACCAGGAACTGTCTCACCTGTGTATCCATCATGTCTACAGACACCAAACCTAGCATTGTTGCCATGGTCAAGAGGTGTTTGCCAAGAGGAACCTAGAGTGGCAGTTCTTGATGAAGTCTTGCCAGCAACTGACTAATGGAGATGTGGATCCTTGGAGCCAACCATCAGGTGCAATTCAGGAAACCTGGTGAGAGAGCTGGCAGAAGGTCTGGAGGAGTAGAGGGCGATGCAACCCTATTGGAAGAACAACATAGGCTGGCCTGACCAGGCTGTTCTCTGAGAGTATAGACCAACAACATGGAGTGTACCTGGAGGGATCCATGGTTCCAGATACACATGTAGCAAAGGACGGTTTTGCCTGACAACAATAGGAGAGGAGGTCCTTGGTCCCTGGGAGGCACGATGAACAAGCATAAAGGAATGTTGGCGGGGTGGGGCCGGAAGAGTGTGGATGGGTGGGAGAGCACTCTCATACCAGCAAAGAGAGGCTGGAGGAGAGGTAACCAGGAAATAGGATATCATGGGAAATAGGATACCAGGTTGGTGGAGGTGGTAATCAGAAAGTGGGATATCATATGAGATGTAAAGAAATGGAATATTTAATATTTTTAAAAGACATTGTTTCAAGAAAACACTATTGAAATTCAGACAGAGTGCTTGAAAATCAAATCTTCTATACACCATTGCAAACTTTGTCAACTCAATGTACTTTCTCATTTGACAAGTTTATCTTAATACTTTGCAAAATCTGCAATAATTAGCAATGTCTGATTTCTTTCTCCTGTCTTTGTAATATGGAAACATCAGTAATTTGCTTACTCGTTTACATAAAATTTAATTAACCATTTGATTGTAAACAAAAAAGCCTCTGCCAGCAGGTAGACTGAATATATTTCTACAGATGACTGAAACTATATTTATCCTTGCTAACTCTGGTAATTCTTTGTCAAAAGAAGCAGTCATTATTTAAAAAAATGTTAACTAATCTTATTTGACTTTGTCACAACAAAAGTGACTCTTTTGTTTTCACATGCCAACGTGCATGTTTAGAGACAATATGTAAAAGATACACTTCGTCTATGTGGTATTGCTATGTACTGTGTCAAGGTAGCATCTATGTAAGTATTCATCATCAAACACCTATTGTAACAAAGGGTATGTGTGTGTGTGTGTGCCATTAGAATATTTTTTCAGTGAGTCTTATCTGCATGCCATCTTAACCTTTGACTCCTCAAACTAGAAGAAATCTCTAGACAAATAGAATTATTTTGTCCTTGTTTTTATTGTGCTGGGGGAGTCACAGTAAAACAGTAGTCAGGACCTAATTGTGATTGTGATTATTCAGCTCTCATCACATAAGGAATAGACATAAAATTTGTTTTGCTGACAAATAATGTCTACTCCATGCTCTGAATTTTCATTGATCATCATCAGTCATCAATAATATGCTGCTTATTTGTGTTAATAATAAAAATTTCTCTCCTAGAAGATTGAAATCCGGAATTAAAATAAAAATGTTTCTCTGGTCATCCATCATTTATATAGTTTGATTTTATTTTATTCAATTCAAAATATTCATTAATTCATGAGAAAAAATATATATACCTACAATGCATTTTGATCATAAACATCACATATTTCCTCCAATAACTCCTCTGGGATTCACCAACCCATCCTCCAACATCTGATATATTGTCTTCTTTTGGGTTTGTTTGTTTTTAATAACCCACATAGAGCAGTTTGTTCTACCAATATTCATGAGTATGGGACCACCCACCAGAGTAATGCCAACCTACCATAGACCGTGCCCTTAAAAACTGATTCTCCCCTTCCTAGAAGTCCTCAGTTGTCAGTTACTGCAACAGTAGCAGTGGGGAAACTTGTGAGCCCATCCCTTGCCATGCTGAAAAATTGACTGGATTTGTCTCATAGGGATGTTTTGCAGGCAGTCATAGCTGCTGTGCTTTCATGAGTGCAGTGGTCCTGTCATTCTCAGATCACACTGTTTTCCTCCAGTCCTCCTTGACATCTATCTCTTACAATATATAATGTTCCCTGACCTTGGAAATGGGGGGTGACATTAGTCTCCTATAGATGTGGTTGAGCATTGCACTCCACTGCATATTGGGCTTATTCATTGAATCTGCAACAGAATCTACCTCAGAATCTCCCAAGAATGATTTCTTCACAGATAAGACCACGTGTTCTATCCATATAATTCTTATAAAATTTCTTGTAGTTTGCTTGTTGCAAGTAGCATTTGTTTCCCCATGAATCATCCTAATTATGGTTTGTCCTCTATCTTCTTCTAGTCTTTTCTCACTTCACCTCCCATCTGGATCCACCTCTCTATCTCTAATTAGAAAGTAAACAGAATTCTAAGAGATAATAATAAAATGAAATGAAAACAAATGCATTGAGATAGGACAGCACAAAAAGGACAGGAAAGACCAACAAACATATATAAATGCAGAAATGCACTTGTTCACACACTCATACATCCCATAAAAACACAAAACTAGAAGCTATAAAATATACACAAAAGGTCTCAAAGAAAGAAAGACTAAAAAATAAAAATATTTTAAAAAACTACTTTTTCTTGCTGATGATTGATACCCTCTTTTTATTATTATTTTTAATTGGATAAGTGAATTACAGCTCCCCCTCCCTCCTCTCTTACAAGTCCCTCCCTTTCACCTCTACTCTACCCCACCCACCACTCCTGGCCCATCCCTCCTCTTCTCCTTCTTCTCAGAAAAGAAGAGTTCTACAATGGACAACAATTAGACTTGGCGTATCAAGTTGCAGTAGTATTAGGTGCTTCTTCATTCTTTGGGGCTAGTCAAGCCAGCCCAGTTAAGGAGAAAGGAATCTAAAAGCAGGCAACAAGTGAGAGGCTACCCCTGCTCTCACTGTTAGGAGTCTCACATAAACACTAAGCTGCACCATTGTTACATATTTGCAGAGAGCCTAGCTCTCTCCTATGCATGCTTTCTGGTTGGCAGTTCAGTCTGTATGACCAAATATGGCCCCAGGTTAGTTGATTCTGTAAAATTTCTTGTGGTGTCCTTGACCTGTCTCACTGCTTCTACCCTTCCTCCTTACCCCTTTCCATAGCTCGACTTAATATTTGACTATGGGTCTCTGCATCAGTTTTGATCAGTTGCTGAATATAACATCTAATGACAGTTGTGTTAGAGTCCTGCCTGCAAGTATAGCAGAATATCATTAATAGTGTCAGGGGCGGGCTACCTCTCATGGCATTGATCTTAAATTGGGTCAGTCATTGGTCAGCCCTTCCCTCAAATTCTGCTCCACCTTGTACCTCTGCACATTTTTTGAGAAAAAAAAACAAAACACACCATTTTATGATAATTACAAATAATATCAAGTCTGTACTAAGAAAATGGGATTAATAACTAGTTACAGGAAATGGGGTGATTACTTGAGGTGATATATGAGCATATTGCATTCTAAATTAAAGTGCACATAAAGTGAATAGTTACCATAAAATGTTTTAAAACTAAGTGATATTACAGACCTATTATCTATAAACATATGGAGAAAATATAAAATTTCAGCCTTATACAACTTAATATTTTACCTATATTAATGCCTTTAAGTGTAATTATGCAGAAATTAAACAGGACATATTAACATGCACAAATCACTAAAGAAGACATAACAACCAACCTTAAAGGAAATTTTTGGTGTTTTCATTGAATGGAAGACTTTTCCTTTCTATTTTTTTTTTCTTTTTTTTAAATTTTATTGAAGATTCTCTGTACTTACCCTTCTCCCGACTCTCCTCCCTCCTCCCCTTCAACTTGTTTCTATGAAGGTGCTCCCTTTCCCAATCACCGTCTCCACCTCTGCGTCTTGACTGATGAAAATATTGTTCTTATGATGAGGGTGCAAATTTTTCAGCTATTTCAGTCTTTTCTCAAGATTTTTCATTGGAGTCCCCATGTTCAGTCTGATGTTTAGCTGCAAGCATCCTCATCTGTATCTATATGACTCTGGGAGAGCCTCTGAGGAGACTTCCATGTCTGGTTCCTGCCAGTAAACACTTCTTGGCATCAGCAATAGTGCTTGGGTTTGGTAGCTGGGTATGGGGTGGTTCTCCTAGTGAGGCAGTCTCTGTAGATCTTTTCTTCAATTCCTGTTCCTCTATTTGGTATTTGGCCTTGTATTTTCTCCTGGTTTTTTTTTTTTTTTTTTTTTTTTTCCTCTTTTCTAAAAAGGCCTGAAGCATCCACATTCTGGTCCTGCTTCTTTTTTGAGCTTCATAAGTTCTGTGGATGGTTTCTTGGGTATTTTGAGCTCTTTTTTGGGGTGGAGGGGGTCTAGTATCTGCTTATAAGTGAGTACATGCCATGAGTTTTCGTTGGTGACTGGATTACCTAACTCAGGATGATAGCTTCAAGTTCCATCCGTTTGCCTAGAAATTTCATGAACTCTTGTTTTTAATAGCTGAAAAGTATTTCAATCTATATATGTACCACAATTTCTGAATCCATTCCTCTGTTGAGGGACATCTGGGTTATTTTCAGCTTCTGGATATTATAAATGAGGCTGCTATGAACATTGTTGAGCATGTGTCCATGTTAGATATTGGAGCCACTTTTCGGTATATGCCAGGAGTGGTATAGCTGGGTCCTCAGGTAGTAATATGTCAAATTTTTTGAGGAACCAGCAAACTAATTTCCAGAGTGGTTGCATGAGTTTACAATCCCACCAACAGTGAAGGAGTGCTCCTCTTTCTCCACATACTCACCAGCATGCGCTGTCACTTGAGTTTTTTATCTTAGCCATTCTAACTGGTGTGAGATGGAATCTTAGGGTTGTTTTGATTTGCATTTCCCTGATGACAAAGGATGTTGATAATTTTTTGAGGTGCTTCCAAGCCATTAGATATTTTTTTCCATTGAGAAGTCTCTGTGTACCTCTGTATACATTTTAATAGGATTCTTTGATTCTCTAGGGTATAGCTTCTGGATTTCCTTGTATATATTGGAAACTAACCCTCTATCAGATGTAGAATTGGTAAAGATTTTTTTCCCAATCTGTTGGTTGCCATTTTGTCCTTTTGATAATGTCCTTGACCTTACAGAAGCTTTGCAATTTCATGAGGTCTCATTTGTCGATCTTAGAGCCCCTGTGCCTATGTGTTATAAGCTCTTCCCCACTTTCCATTCTAATAATTTCAGTGTACCTGGTTTTCTGTGTAAGTCTTTGATCCACTTGGACTTGAGCGTGTATAAGGAGATAAGAAGGGATCAATTGCATTCTTTTGCATGCTGACTGCCAGTTGAACCAGCACCATTCGTTGAAGAGGCTGTCTTTTTCCATTAAATGTTTTTATCTCCTTCATCAAAGATCAAGTGACTATAGGTGTGTGGATTCTTTTCTGGGTCTTCAGTTCTATTTCACTGGTCTACCTGCCTGTCTGTCTACCAATACCAGGCAGTTTTTATCACAATTGATCTGTAATATAGCTTGAGGTCAGGGATGGTGATTCCCGCAGAAGGGTTTTGGGATTTTTATTTGTTTTGTTGTGTTTTGTTTTGTTTTGTTTTGTTTTAATTGTTGAGAATGTTTTTTGCTATCCTGGGTTTTTTATTATTCCAAATGAATTTACAAATTGCTCTTTATAACTCTATGAAGAATTGAGTTAGAGTTTTGATGGTGATTGCATTGAATTTGTAGATGTCCTTATACAAGATGGCCATTTTTACAGTGTTGATCCTTCCAATCCATGAGCATGGAAGACCTTTCCATCTCTTGAGGTCTTCTTCAATGTCCTTCTTTAGAGACTTGGAGTTCTTGATGTATAGATCCTTCACTTGCTTGGTTAGGGTTACACCAAGGTATTTTATGTTCTTTGTGGCTATTGTAAAGGGTTGTCAATTCTCTAATTTCTTTCTCAGCCTGTTTGTCCTTTCAGTAGAGTAAAGATACTAATTTGCTTGAATTAATTTTATATCCAGGCATTTTTCTGAAGGTGTTTATTAGCTGTAAAAGTTCCTTGGTGGAATTTTTAGGGTCATTTAAATATAATGTCATACATATCATCTGCTAATTGTGATATTTTGACTTCTTCCTTTTCCATTTGTATTCTTTGACCTCTCTTTGTTGTCTTATTGCTCTGGCTAGTATTTCAAATACTATATTGAATAGGTTGGGGGGGAGTGGGGAGCCTTGTCTACTCCCTGATTTTAGTGGGATTGCTTCAAGTTTCTTGCCATTTAGTTTGATGTTGACTACTGGTTTGCTGTTGTTTTTAGTTTGTTGAAAGGTATCATAAACCAATGATTGCGGTTTCCTGGTATTTTTGTTGTTACAGGAAGAATATGTTTTGTGGCTGTCTTCTTTTGCATTAGTTAAAAGATTACTTTCTTGCTTTTTGTAGCATATAGTTTTCCTTCTTGTAATGGAGTTGTCCATCAGTTATCTTTCTTATTGCTAGATTTGTGGAAAGATATTGGGTGAATTTGGTTTTGTCATGAAATTTCTTGGTTTCTTCATCGATGTAATTGATAGTTTTGCTGGATATAATGCCCTCGGCATGCATTTGTGTACTCTTAGGATTTGTATGACATTTCCCAGGATCTTCTACATTTCATAATCTTTGTTGTGAATTCTGGTGTGATTCTTATACGTTTGCCCATATGTATTACTTGACCTTTTGCCTTACTGTTTTTAATATTCTTGCTTTGTTTTGTGCATTTGTTATTTGGGCTATTATGTGATGGGAGGATTTCTTTCTGGTACAATCTACTTTGAGTTCTATAGGCTTCTTGTATGTTTATGGGCAACATATTGTTAGGTTAGAAAAGTTTTCTTTTATAACTTTTGAAGATATTTACTGGCCCTTTAAGATGAGAATCTTCACTATATTCTATAAATATGATTTTCAGATTTGATGTTCTCATTGTGTCCTAGATTTTCTGGATGATTTTTGTTAGGAGCTTTTGGCATTTGCATTTTCTTTTACTCTTGTGTCAACATTTTTTTTATGGAATCTTTTGCCTCTGAAATTTTCTTTTCCATCTTTTATATTATATTGGTAATGCTTGTGTCTATGACTCCTGATCCCTTTCCTAGGACTTCTATCTTCAGGATTGTCTATTTTTGTTATTTCATTTTTAGATCCTGGATAGTTTTGTTCAAATACTTTGCCTGTTTGCTCTTATTTCACTCTAATTCTCTAAGGGATTTTTATATTGTGTGTGCATGTGTATATGTGTGTGTATGTGTGTTTCCTCTTTAAGGATTTGTACCTGTTTACCTGTGTTGTCCTGCATTACTTATGACCTTCATAAAGTCCTCTAACATCACCTCTAACAAGAGTTGTGATTTTAAATCAGAATCTTGCTTTTTCCATTTGTTGGAATATGCAGGACATGCTTTTGTGGAGTACCTTGGTTCTGATGATGCCAATTGGCCTTAGTTTCTGTTGCTTCGGTTCTTGGACTTGCTTCTACCCATCTGCTTATTTCTGAGGTTAACTGATCTTGTTAATTCTGATAGTGGCTTGACTCTCCCATAAGCCAGTGTGTCAGCACTACTGGGAAACCAGCTCTTTTGCAGTAGGGTGTGGGTACACAGAACAATAGCACAGGATCAGTACTGGGCTCAGACAGAAAATGAAGGTATCCTTTCCAAAACTTTTTCTTAATTCTTGTATCCTGAATTCTTCAGGCAGGTCCCTCAGACCAGTGGTGGTTCTCTTATCTGTGCTCTTGGGTGTGTCAGCACTTTTGGGAATCCAGCTTTCTCCCAGGGAGATCTGGGTACAGTGAGTTGTGGGCTAGGGTCAGCTCCAGGCACAGGTGGAAAACAAGAAAAATTCTGTCCCAGACTGCTCCTCAGTTCCTGTGTTCTGAGGGCTACAGGCAGGTTTCTCTTGGGCCAGGAATTTGAACAGAGGTGGTAATCTCACCTGTACCTTCAGATGTGTCAATACTCCTTGGAGTCCAGCACTTCCCAGCAGGGTTTGGGTACAGAGAGCTATGGCACTGATTTAACTCTGTGTGCAAAAGGAAACCAGAAAATTCCTGTCCCAGGGTTTTGTTTTGTTTTGTTTTTAAGATTCATTTATTTGTATTTATTTGAGTACGTACACTGCACCTGTCTTCAGACAAACACCAAAAGAGTGCATCAGATCCCATACAGATGGCTGTAAACCACCATGTGGTTGCTGGGGAAATGAACTCGGGAACTCTGGAAGAGCAGTTAGTGCTTTTAGCCATCTTTCCAGCCCTTCACAAGCTTTATTTACCTAAATATTAAACATTAATTAGAAATGCCAAATCATGTAACTATTCTTTATATCTGGCCTTAGAAATTCCAGGGCTGGCAGGATGAGGCTGTATTGAGCAAGAAATTAAATTTATCAGAGAGCACAATAGGTTGGTATAGTCTTCTGCAGAAACACCAGTGATGCTGAAACTAACTCAAAGGTAACTTCTAGAATCTTCATTGATGGCCAGATGTATTTATTTGAGTCCCAGGACAATAATACATTAACTATAGATTATAGAAAAGCAATAATTTAGAATCTAGTGTCCCACACTGGCCATGCAGATTCAAGTTAAATCTTCAACTTAGTACTACTCACCACAGGAAATCCCAAAAATGTGTCCATAAAGTGGGTAATTAGAAAAAAGAAACAAACATAGTTCTTGGCATAGGTTTCCCATAAACAGAACCCTGTGCACACACTTCACACCAGGCCATCTGCTGTTTTGTAATGGCATGTTAACAGATGGTATAGACAAGTTACTAATGTCACTGTAGAGAATTGCTCATTATCCAAAGCTTCTCACGGGGTGAGTTCTATCTGTATTGTGTGCACTTTATTTTTGGTTTTATTAGAATCAAGGACATGGAGAAATTTGTATTTAAATATTCTTAGTTTGGGGATTTACTTATTACAAATTGTTCAAAGTAGTGGAGATAAAGAAGAGGAGAAGGAGGAAGACAGCAAGGAGGAGAAGAAAGAAGAGAAAGAACAAGAACATGAACAATGAAAAACAGGAAATGGAGATGAGGAAGAGAGGGATGAGTACAAAGAGGAGGAGGAGGAAGAGGTAGGGAAAGGAGCACATAGGTCAACAGTAGCCAAACTAAAGTTATTCAATTTAGAACAGGTACAAAAGATTTAGGAAAGCAAGAGGAAAACAAGAAAGTGAGAAGAAAAGAAGAAAGAAAGAAAGAAGAAAGAAAGAAAGAAAGAAAGAAAGAAAGAAAGAAAGAAAGAAAGAAAGAAAGAAAGAAAGAAAGTTGGAGTGAAGAAAGGAAGGAACCATTGGTAGCTATTTTTGAAAAAAAAACTAGAGATGTACAGTTAAGTTTTAATGGGAGGAGGTTGTTGAGAATGTTCAGTAGGGAATGTGCTTCTCATAACATCATAAAACTGAGTTTGTTTTCCAGGAACCACAGAAAAAGCTGGTGTGTCAGCACTCATCTGTAATCCCAAAAGGCAAAGATAGGTGGATCCCTGAAGTTCCCTGGCCAAACAGCCTTCAAAGAAAGACCTTGACTTGAAAAAATAAGGTGCAGTTCAATAAAGAAAAACATCAGTGTGACTCTCTAGCCTCCACTCACATGTTTTCATGCACCACAACATATGCACATACTCACAAACATATATACATATATATGTATATGTACTACACATATACATATATATATGTATGCAGTCATAAAGATTGGCACCATTATATAAAATTAAAATAAAATTGAAAATCTGATAATAGTTTTTCTTCTTCCTCTGTTTACTTAGCCTTGAACTTTTTCAATACTCCTCACTAGGATATACAAAATGGTGAATTTTTATACTGGTCAGATGCAGGATGCTGGCTAGAGTCTCAGGCATATCTACTTTGGGATAAATTGAGAAATAGCATCCAATCTGCTATGGACTCTCTGCCTGAGCTCACCTTGCTCTAACTCTATGGTAGTGTTGAGGGAAAAAAAAGTCTGGATGCTGATGCTTATGAGATAGGCTGACAAACTCAAAGTTCCATGCACTGAAAACTATAGACTCACAAGTTTCCACAATTTAGGAGCAGATATTCATACCTCTACGTGCTGCCCTAAGATCTGATCATCCAAAATCTGGCAATGCACAGGTAGTCAAAACCCAACTCATCAGCTAACATTAGCAGTAGGTGGCAGCAGTCAGCCCCAGTTACTACAACACTCTTGGAGAGCTTACCTTTCTACTCTCTGCAGCTCACTTTCAGAAAGTCTTTCAGTGAGAAAGTCATGCAGCCTCTCTCCACCATGGCCTCTATCTACCCTCTGCATTTTTGGAAATCTACTTTCTGTAGAGTCCACTGTTCTACATAGACTCTGACAGACTTGCTGCCTTCTAAATTTGGCTCCCACAACTTCTCAGGTCCACACCATTGATGCCTGCTTCCAACCTTACCACCACTGCTGCCACTGTGCTGATACTGCTCAGTATCAAGCTCAGCCCATTCTACTGAAAAAAGATGAGTAGAAGACTTTGATCTAATGCTGCTCTACAAGTGGGTGAAGCACAGAAGGGTGTCCATCTGTCACCTGGAACACCTGTGGCCGAAGCAAGGCCTCCAAGGGCAGCCTCCTTCTGTTATTTGCCTGGGGAAATGCAAACTTGACTATGGTTCTGTGCAGGTTTCACCTCACTATTTTATTCCTTGACTTATTTTTTTTCTCAAGTTCTTGGAGATTTCATTTATTTCCTTTAGAAAGACTTAGCAAAGGGAAATAACAAAAGGAAAAATGCCCATTCTCACTCATGCCTAATCCTCACAATAATTCTATCATGAATAATATTCTGATTTGTAGTATTATTAAAAAGTCAAAGGCCCAACAGAGACAAATACCAAAGGACTTTGAGCTGAGAGGTGATAGGGAAAAAAATTAAAGCCTTCAATGTCCTAGTTGTGTGTGTGTGTGTGTGTGTGTGTGTGTGTGTGTGTGTGTGTGTCTTCTTTATCTCTCTGTCTCTCTCCCTCACCATCTCCATCTCCCTTTTATTACATTTTGAGACAGGATCTCACATGTAATCCTGGCTGGCTTCAGACATGTAGCGACATTCTGCCTCAGCCTCTCTAATATTGAAACAATAATTATGCACCAGTCAGCTAGAGCATGGCTCTTCCAGCTTTGCAATTTCTATAGTAACTGAATTCTTGTTGTAAAATGATAACTTAGAGTAAATTTTATTCTTTCATCCATCAAGTATGATGTAATGAATTGTAACACTAGCACATCTGGTAGACAGGACACCACTGCAGATAAATAAGTTTGTGGCTGGCTTGTTGTTCATGTTTTCTTTAGAGAGAGTACAGAGTATGTTCCTGTACCAAAAAGGCTGGAATATCAGGCTCTCTTTTGGTTACAGGTTTAACATCTCTAGTATACAAATAATTGTGTAAATCGTTTCTGTTTCTATTGGTTGGTGTTTAAGACCTTTCTGATAATTGAGCTAGGCACTAATCTATGAATATAGCAGATAATTACTAAGAATTATTTTCTACCCTAACTCACTGGCCTATCTACTCTCTGGGTCCTGGCCCCCCAAGTGTCAGGGGTGAGATCCCTCTCATGTCATGAGACATGAGGTAGACCAGTTATTGGTTGGCCATTCCCAAAACTTCTACTCCACCATTACCCCAGCATATCTTGTTGGCAGAACAATGATAGGTCTAAGGTTTTGTGGTAGTGTTGTTATCCCAATCCCTTTATTGAAGTGTGTGTGTGTGTGTGTGTGTGTGTGTGTGTGTGTGTGTGTGTGTGTGTGATCTTGTGACATTGCTAATTTGAGATTATTTATTTTCTATACATTTTAGATGTAGTTAATTTCATTAAATTGCAGTTGACCTCTAACACTTTCAGTAGTTTTGGTTTGCTACATAACTATTGGTTAAACTTGGTTTTATCATGGAATGTCTTATTTTCTGCACCTGTGGTTACTGGAAGTTTTGCTGGGAATAATAGCCTGGGTTAGCATTTGTGGGCTCCTAGAATCTGCAAGATATCCATCCAGACCCTTCTAGGTTTTAGGTCTCCAAACAACCTAAGTCTTTTCTTTTTAGAATCTACTTTAAAAAGTTTAAAGTACAATTTTTCTATGTAATACAAAAAGGTAGTTATTCTAAATGTAAAATCTGTCTTCCAGCATTCCATTCCAGTAAAAAAGGAACTTCTATACACTACAATATTTCTGCATGTCGTATGTGTGGTAGGTTTATATGTGTGTGGTAGTGTGTAAGGGTATGTGTGCGTGTCTATGCACCTGTCTGTGGAGGCCAAAGGTTGAATGACATCAGGTGTTTCCTTTGACTACTCTCTATCTTAATCACTTGGCAAAGTTCTCTCAATTGGCTGGTCTAGCTGTTGGCTTTTCCTGGGACCCTATCACTGCCAACTGTGCACTATGTGATTACATCTGGCAACCATACCTACCTACAAGTTATGTGGATTCTGGGACTGTAAGCTTCAATCTCATGATTGTGCTTCATGTGTTTTACCAGCTAAAGTGTTCTCCCAGGCCCCATATACTGTAATATTGAGTATATTACCTCACTTCTTTTTGAAACTTTCATCTTTAAAAATCTATACACTTAAGAAGGAATTGGAAACAGTTGCTTATCCTCCATCTAAGGAAACGCAAGTCCTGAGAGTTCTGCCTGTTCTAAGTTAAACTTCTCAACATTGACTTTGTTTTCTCATGAACTTCAGTCATACAGCAATAGCACAAACTGAATTTTCCCAGAACACACAAAGCTGCACACTTAGCAAATGCATACTCTGCTCTACAGTGCACTTGTCTCAGTATACGAACCAAAAGTGCAGTGATAAATAAATGAATTATGAAAACTTACATTCATGTGGAGAATTAGAATTAATTCAAAACAATAGATAGACAGATAGATAGATAGATAGATAGATAGATAGATAGATAGATAGATAGATAGATAGATAGATAGATAGATGCTAGATAGTGTTGAAATATCAGGGAGTGGTAGTTCTTATCAATATCCATGTTCTTCCTCGGTACCAAACTAATTTTAAACTAATAATGAATATTGGACACTTTCCTCAGTGCTTTGATGAATTACATCACAATAAACAGTTAAAGGGAAGAAGAAGATATTTTAACTCATAGTTTGAATGCAGAATCCATTGTGACTCAGAAGGCACAGAAGCAGGAACAACTCTGATGGTGGCAGCAATTACTTGAAGCTGCTTGCACACATGTTGTCAGATCAGAAAACAGAAACTAGACCCCAAAAAAAGCCTTGTTTATAAACCTCCGGGCACATTACAATTTCACCCACCATCTCACATTCTTCTTTTTTTTTTAAATGACTTTATTTTACAAAACAAAGATAAATGTACAAATTTTAAACATTTTTTGCTTAAAATTATACATTTTTGTCAGTACTGTTTTTTCAGACATTGAAATAATTTTTACATAAAACCATGTGAATATATTTTTTTAGTCAGTACTTGATTTTTTTCAAGAGCTTGACAGTATGCTTTGAAAACCTAATAGTTACAATAAGCGTAGAGTACATGCAAAACAAAACGCAACATGGAAATAGTCAAAGTCTTCTTGTTTTGTAAATATATGTATTTTTTTGTTTTCTTTATTTCTTAGACTTCATACAGTCTGTGAGTTGTTTCTGGGGAAGTGCAAGCCTCTGGGGACAGCATCCCACTATCAGTGACTGCATATTATGTCTGTTCTTTTGTGACTGGGTTATCTCACTCAGAATGATATTCTCTAGATGCAGCCATTTTCTTAAGAATTTGGTTAAGTCATTGTTTCTGGTGGCTGAGTAGTATTCCATTGTGTATATGTACCACAATTTTTGTATCCATTCAACTTCTGAAGGACATCTGGGTTCCTTCCAGCTTCTGGCTATTATAAATAGAGCCACTATGAACATTGCGGTGCATATATCTTTGTTGTGTATTAAAGTGTCTCTGGGGTATATGCCCAGAAGTGGAATAGCTGGGTCTTCAAGTAGTACTATATCCAATTTTCTGAGGTATCACCAGACAGGTTTCCAGAGTGGTTGTATTAGCTTGCAACCTCACCAACAGTGGAGAAGTGTTCCTCTTTCTCCACAGCCTCACCAGCATCTGCTGTCATCTGAGTTTTGGATCTTGGCCAATCTGACTGGTGTGAGGTGGAATCTCAGGGTTGTTTTGATTTGCATTTCCCTGATGGCTAAGGATGTCAAGCACTTCCTCAGGTGTATCTCGCCATTTGGTGTTCCTCAAGTGAAAACGTTTTGTTTAGCTCTGTACCCCATTTTTTAATAGAATTATTTAATTCTCTGGTGTCTAGCTTTTTGAGTTCCTTGTACACCTTGGATATTAGGCCTCTATCAGATGTGGTGTTGGTAAAGATCTTTTCCCATTCTGTTGGTTGCCATTTTGTTTTCTTGACAATGTCTTTAGCCTTACAGAAACTTTGCAATCTCATTAAGTCCCATTTGTTTAACTTTGACCTTAGAGCTTGAGCCATTGGTTTTTTGTTCAGGAAATTTTCTTCTGTACCTATGTGTTCTAAGGTTTTCCCTACTTTCTCATCTAATAGTTTCAGTGTATCTGGTTTAATGTGGAGATCTTTGATCCACTTACACTTGAGCTTTGTACAAGGAGATAAGAACGGGTCTATTTACATTCTTTTGCATGCTGAGTGCCAGTTGTACCAGCACCATTTGTTGAATAGGCTGTCTTTTATCCATTGAATGTTTACTGCTCCTTTGTCAAAAATCAGGTGACCATATACATGAGGGCTCATTTCTGGAACTTCTATTCTATTCCATTGATCCACATGCCTATTTCTGTACCAGTACCATGCAGTTTTCAGCACAATTGCCTTGTAATATAGCTTGAGGTCAGGGATAGTGATTCCCGCAGATGTTTTTTTGTTGTTGAGGATGGATTTTGCTATTCTAGGTCTTTTGTTATTCCAGATGAAATTGCACATTGATCTTTCCAATTCCATGAAGAACTGGGTTGGAATTTTGATGGGGATTGCATTGAATCTGTAGATTGCTTTTGGTAGGATGGCCATTTTTAAGATGTTGATTTTTCCAATCCATGAGCATGGGAGATCTTTCCATTTTCTGAGATCCTCCTCAATTTCTTTCATTGGAGGTTTGAAGTTCTTGTCATAGAGGTCCTTCACTTGCTTAGTTAGAGTCACACCAAGGTATTTCATAATTTTTGTAACGATTGTGAAGGGTATGTTTTCCCTAATTTCTTTCTCCACATGTTTGTCCTTTGATTACAGAAAGGCTACTGATTTGTTTGAGTTAATTTTGTATCCAGCCACTTTGCTGAACTTGTTTATCAGCTGTAGGAGTTCTCTGGTGGAATTTTTGGGGTCACTCAGTACACTATCCTGTCATCGGCAAAAAGTGATGTTTTTATCTCTTCCCTTCCAATTTGTATCCCCTTGATCTCCTTTTGCTGTCTAATTGCTCCAGCCAGGACTTCCAGTACTATGTTGAATAGATAGGGGGAGAGTGGGCAGCCTTGTCGAGTCTCTGATTTTAGTGGGATTGCTTCAAGTTTCTTGCCATTATGTTTGATGTTGGCTGTTGGTTTGCTGTATATTGCTTTAATTATGTTTAAGTATGGGCCTTGGATTCCTGTTCTTTCCAGGACTTTTAAAATGAAGGGGTGTTGGATTTTGTCGAATGCTTTCTCAGCGTCTAGTGAGATGACCATGTGATTTTGGTCTTTGAGTTTGTTTATATGGTGGATTACATTGATGGATTTCTTTATGTTAAACCATCCCTGCATCCCAGGGATGAAGCCTACTTACTCATGATGAATGATCATTTTGATGTGTTCTTGGATTCGGTTTGCAAGGATTTTGTTGAGTATTTTTGCATTGATGTTCATAAGTGAGATTGGTCTGAAGTTCTTTTTCCTTGTAGGGTCTTTGTGTGGTTTAGGTATGAAAATTATTGTAGCCTCAAAAAATGAGTTGGGTAATATTCCATCTGATTCTATCTTTTGGAATAGTTTGGTGAGTATTGGTGTTATATCTTCAATAAAAGTCTGATAAAATTCTGCACTGAACCTGTCTGGACCTGGGCTTTTTTGGTTGAGAGGCTTTTGATGAATTCTTCTATTTCTTTAGGTGTTATAGGGTTATTTAGATGGTTTACTTGGTCCTGGTTTAACTTTGGGACCTTATATCTGTCTAGGAATTCATCCATTTCCTCCAGATTTTCCAATTTTGTGGAGTATAAGTTTTTGTAGTAGGATCTGATGATTTCTTGAATTTCCTCAGTTTCAGTTGTTATGTCCCCTCTTTCCTTTCTGATTTTGTTAATTTGTATACTCTCTCTTTGCTCTCTAGTTAGTCTGGCAAAGAATTTAACAATCTTGTTGATTTTCTCAAAGAACCAATTCTTGGTTTTGTTGATTTTTTCAATGGTTCTTTTTGTTTCTATTTGGTCTATTTCTGCCCTAATTTTGATTATTTCTTGCCGTCTACTCTTTTTGGGTGTATCTGCTTCCTTTTGTTCTAGGGC
Organism: Micromys minutus; assembly: GCF_963924665.1. Taxonomy (NCBI): domain Eukaryota; kingdom Metazoa; phylum Chordata; class Mammalia; order Rodentia; family Muridae; genus Micromys; species Micromys minutus. The sequence goes on from NC_137985.1 coordinate 14,176,639, forward strand.
TTTTAGCTGTGCTGTCAGTTTGCTGATGTGAGCTCTCTCCAGTTTCTTTTTTGAAGCACTTAGGGCTATGAGTTTTCCTCTCAATACTGCTTTCATTGCATCCCATAGGTTTGCGTATGTTGTGTTTTTGTTTTCGTTGAATTCTAGAAAATCTTTAATTTCTTTCTTTATTTCTTCTTTGACCCTGCTATCCTTTAACAGAGCATTGTTTAGTTTCTATGTGTATGTGGGCTTTTTGTTGTCTTTGTTGTTGTTAAATACCAGCCATAGACCATGGTGATCTGAGAGGATGCATGGGAGTATTTCAATCTTCTTATATGTATGGAGGCTCGTTCTGTGTCCAATTATGTGGTCAATTTTCGAGAAGGTGCCATGGGGTGGTGAGAAGAAGGTGTATTCTTTTACTTTGGGATAGTATGTTCTGTATATATCTATTAATTCTAGTTGGTTCAAAGTCTGTGCTAGTTTTGCAGTGTCCTTGTTAAGTTTCTGTTTCCCTGGTCTGTCCATGGTGAGAGTGGGGTATTAAAGTCTCCCACTATTATTGTGTGGGGTGAAATGTATTTTTTGAGCTTTAGTAGGGTTTCTTTTATGAATATGGGTGATTTTTTATTTGGAGCATATATGTTAAGGATTGAGAGTTCCTCCTGACAGATTTCCCTGGTAATGAGTAAAAAGTATCCTTCCTTATCTTTTTTGATAACTTTTGGTTGGAAATTTACTTTATTCGATATTAGAATAGCCACGCCAGCTTGCTTCAAGGAGCTGTTTTCTTGGAAGTTTTTTTCCCACCCTTTTACTCTGAGATAGTGTCTGTCTTTGTCTCTGAGATGAGTTTCCTGTATGCAGCAAAAGGCTGGATTTTGTTTATGTATCCAGTCTGATAGTCTATGTCTCTTTATTGGGGAGTTGAGACCATTTATGTTAATAGATATCAAGGAATAGTTGTTTCTGTTTCCTGCTATTATTGCTTTTGTGGGTTGAGTTGTGTCTGTGTTTTTTTTCTTCTTTTAGTTTTCTTGTTTAGGAGTTTTCTTGTACTTACTAGGCTGTATTTTCCCTCATTGTATTGGGTTTTCCACCTATAATTCTTTGTAGTGCTGGGTTTGTGGTCAGATATTGTGTTAATTTTGATTTGTCTTGAAATATCTTCGTCTCTCCATCGATGGTGATTGATAGTTTTGCTGGGTATAGCAGCTTGGGCTGGCACTTCTGCTCTCTTAAGGAGTGCATGATGTCTGTCCAGACTCTTCTAGCTTTCATAGTCTCTGTTGAGACATCAGGTGTGAGTCTTATTGGTATGCCTTTATATGTTACCTGACCTTTTTCCCTTACTGCATTTAGTATTCTTTCCTTACTTTGGGCGCTTGATGTTTTTACTAGTATGTGTCGGGAGGTATTTCTTTTCTGGTTCAACCTATTTGGAGTTCTGAAGGCTTCTTTTATGCTCGTGGTCATCTCATTCTTGAGGGTAGGGAAGTTTTCTTCTATGATTTTGTTGAAGATATTTACTGTGCCTCTTAGTTGATACTCTTCTCCCTCTTCTATTCCTATTATCCTTAGGTTCGGTCTTCTCATTGTGTCTTGGATTTCCTGGACATTTTGTGTTAGGAGCTTTTTGTTTTTTGCATCTTCTCTGGCTGTTTTGTCTTTGTTTGCAATGTTGTCTTCTGCCCCCGAGGTTCTCTCTTCGATCTCTTGTAATCTATTGGAAATGCTTGCTTCTGTGTCTCCTGATTTCTTTTTTTTTTTTTTTTTTTTTTTTTTTTTTTTTTTGGTGTTCTGACTCTAGGGTTATCTCTTTTAGTGTTTTCTTTATTGTGTCAATCTCTGTTTTAATTTCCCTCTTCCATTCCTTTATTTCTTTGGTTCTGTTTTCCTCTAGTTCTTTGAGTTCTTTGAGTGTTTTTCTTGTTTCTTCTTTAAAAGCTTCTGAATCTTTTTGCTTTTACTCCCTTTCTTGTTTAATTAACTCTATCAGTGTCTTGATGCATGATTTCAGGTCTGTGTCTTCTTTTTCTGGAGTGTTTGGAGTTCCGATGTTTGCTGTTATGGAAGAGCTGGGCTCTGGTGTTGCTAGATTGTCTTGGTTCCCTTGGGATATACTCTTTCTCTTTCCTCTTGCCATTTTGTTGTCAGTGATATGTTCTTACCTTTCCCTTGTATCTGGTCTGTATCCCTGGTTCTCCACTGGTTGAGGGGTCAGATGGGTCAAGCCCTGTTTTATGCCTCAGAGTCGTCGGGTGTGAGCAGAAGTTCCAACGTTCTGTTTCTGTTTGCTGGTTCAGGCACAGTTGCTCAGCCTCTATGAGCGGCTGTTCTGCCTGGCAGGTAGGCCAGGCTCCGCTCTGCAACCGGAAGTCGCCTCCGGGTGGAAACAGAAGTTCTAATTTTCTGTTCCCAATTGCAGTTGCTCAGCCTCTATGAGCCGCCGTTCTGCCTGGCAGGTAGGCCAGGCTCTGCTCTGCGTCTGGAAGTCGCCTCCGGGTGGAAACAGAAGTTCTAATTTTTAGTTCCCAATTGCTGGATCGGGCAGAGCGGGGCAGGGCGAGTTAAGGTGTGCACTTTCCGTGTGCACTCTGCAGAGATCTCTCTGCTCCCCTGCAGTCTTGGTCTCCCTCTCACCAGTTGCTCAGCCTCTATGAGCCGCCGTTCTGCCTGGCAGGTAGGCCAGGCTCCGCTCTGCGTCCGAAAGTCGCTTCCGGGTGAAAACAGAAGTTCTAATTTTCTGTTCCCAATCGCTGTTGCTCAGCCTCTATGAGCCGCTGTTCTGCCTGGCAGGTAGGCCAGGCTCTGCTCTGCATCCGGAAGTCGCCTCCGGGTGGAAACAGAAGTTCTAATTTTCTGTTCCCAATCGCTGTTGCTCAGCCTCTATGAGCCGCCTTTCCGCCTGGCATGTAGGCCAGGCTCCCCTCTGCCTCACATTCTTCTGACAGTCCACTCCTCAAGTGACACTCCACCACACAAGCTTCTACAACCTCTCAAATTGTTCCCTATCAAGCAACCAAAAGTTCAAACACAGGAGGATGATGGAAAAAGTTACTATTCAGATCATAACACCTCTTGTCTATGCTTTTGTTTTCCCTCAACAAGCATCCAAAAACGTTTAGTAGAAAAATCCAGAAACAAGCAACTCCCATGGTTTATGTCATACGCCATTCTGAGTAGTTTAATGAGCTCTCAATGTGCTTCAGTCTTCCCATGCTTGGGTGTTCATCCCCAAGTTTTATATGCTACTTTCCCAAGTTATCACTCAGTATTTATCACAGAAATCAATCTAAACATCGTAATATGATACCACAGTTCTGGAGTTCAAGTAACAATTCTTAACTTAATAATAAATGTAAAATACACAAAAGTATTGCTATATATTTTAATATTATTACATTTCTTTTTTGTATATCTGCATAAGAATATAGACTCACTCTTAAAATGCATGTGGACTTCAGAATACAACTTGAGGAGTTAGTTTGTTATTTTCAGATCACAGGGCTCCCACAGACCACCAGAGACCACCAAGAATCCAAATTTCGTGCAAAAGCAAGTGTCTTTATTCAAGCTCAATCTTGAGCCCTCCAACGTCTCTAAAATGGGGGCGGGTTTAGAAGGTACTGAACTGTTATAAGCCTTGTATTTCTATTATGATTACACTAAGGTTAGTAACTTTTCACTTGGCAGTTACATGGTTGGTTGACAATTGTTTGGCACATTTTTAATGGTTTACAATGATTTCAGCTTGGTATAAAAAAAAGGTTGTTAACTTAATCAATCTACTTTGAGATATTAAATAGTTTTCTCCTAAGAACCAATTGGTTATTGCTAGGGGTGGAGTGGCTGAGTGTTTAGAAAAATTATGGTTGTTGTCAGGGTAGCATGGTTCTTGGAACAAATTGATTTATTTCTAGTAGTTGAGTGAATTTTAAGGGCAAGTATAGTCTGAAAGCAAAATGGTGTTTGTAATGTTTTGACTCTCATATATTTGAGCTGCCGTTAAAATGTGTTGCCTACTCCTAGAAAAAATAGTAGTCCTCAAATAAATCATTCTTGGAAACAGCTTCACTGATGTACAGAGAGATGAGTCTCTTAGTTTATTATAGAGCCAATCAACTTGGCAACCATCATAGCCATTTTATCAGACAAGATACATAGAAATGTTTGAATAACAAAACAGAGACCCAGAACTATAGGTATGTCCTATTAGCTACCAGAATAGGAACTTAGAATTATGGGTGGAATGGTTTATGTAAGAAATTAATGTAGAGACTGTATAATCAAAGCAGACAAAAGGATTACCACAAATTTTATAACAATTGAAAGGTGAGAGCAGACTTTTATTTTTTAATCCATTAACTTTTAGGACACAAGTCAAAAATCTTACCAGAGATAATATTCCTGATGAAATGCTAATGAAAAATCATGATACTCCTGAGTGTAACTTGTATCACATGGGTAAGATTAGCATTCCCATTCTCTTTGCTTCAATTAATAATGGTCAACATCTAAAGTATAATTTAAATTAATTTTTTTACCTCACTGGCATTTTTGCCACCATTGGAGAGGGAAATGAGCACTCTATTCTTCAGACAAGACTTTTACTCTTCTCTCTTCACAGTGATGTTCACCACACCAGCATTTTTAGATATTTTCTTTAGAAAAATCTCATTAGAATGTGTCAATACCTCCAAAAGTAGCTCATCATCCCTCATCCAGAAAACAACCATCAATTAGTGACTTGTCTCTATGATAAAAGCCTTGAAACAAAGATTTGGTTTTTTCCATGTCCTAAATCACTTGAACCAAACTATTTATGACACATAGTAACACAGGAATAAATAAACTGTCCACCAACAGGAAAGAGAATGAATAGAATTTTCTGATTATTATACATGACGATAGTCTGTATCAAAATTCTCTGATGCCTTAATTAACATTAATTACTAGCCTATTTATAAATAACCTTTGTAAACAAAATAAGGTGCTGGTTGGAGGAAGAGTGCTCATGATTTAATCTGTCTTTATGTTTTATAACAGATGATCATATATTCATTATGGGTTTTGCTATATTTCATAAAGTAAAGAAAAGCTACGTAGACAAGACAATTATAGCTGTGTTCATAAAAATATTCTTTCCTATTCAAATAAAATATAAAGTAACACAAAAGTCAACGATATAAAAATATAAAATAAAATCATCTGGAAAAATTACTGTGGTAAAGAAGTCTAGTATATTTAAAATTCTTAAATGTTTTATCAAAATCTTTAAAATAGTTTTGTCATGTGTTTTCACATACCAAGATTTCCAGAGCATTTCTGCTTGAGAAGACTTTGAAGACTTTCAGCATTTAAAAAATAACAAATAGGAGGAAATAAATGGACAAATAGAGGAGCAGGGATTGAAAAAAAGATCATCCAATGACTGCCTTACCTGGAGATACACCCCATATGAAGCTACTAAACCCAAGCTCTATTGCTGATGCCATGTAGTGCTTACTGACAGGAATCTGATATGGATGCCTCCTCAGAGGCTCTGCCAGAGCCATACTGATACAGAGGAGGATGCTTGCAGCTATCATCAGACTGAGCACAAGGACCCTTAAAGATAGGACCAAAGGAGCTAAAAGGGTCTGTAACCCCAATGGGAAAAAAAATGATCAACTAGCCAAATCCACCACAGTTACCAGGGACTAAAACACCACTCAATGAGTTCTGATGGAGAGACCCATGGCCCCAGGCGCATATGCAGCAGAGGATAGCATCTTCTGGCATTGATAAGAGGAGAGTCCCTTAGTCCAGCGAAGATTCGTTTTTCCCAGTGTAGGGAAATGCCAAGGTGCTGAGGTGGAAGAGGGTGGTTAGGAGAGGGAGCACCTTTATGGAGGCCATGTGGGGGAGGGTATGGGATTGGGAGAAGCAGATAACATCTGAAATGTAAATTTAGAGAATATTCAATAAAAAATATAAAACAAATAACAAATAATTATACAATTTTTATCCAATCATATTTATTAAGTGAATTTATGGAAGTAAAGGTACAATAAAGCATGCAAAATATATAACCATGATGTAATTTTGAATTTATAATTTTTATTGTGTGGAATAACAATGAAGACTATAAGTTGAAGATTACTTATAGAACAGCATATCAACAAATTTAACAATAATTTAACAAATATATATAATATTTTAAATTAAAACAAGACAATAAAATTCATATATTTTGTGCTAAATTTTTATTTAAAATAATGTGTGTATTTAAACAGTCAGTACAAATTAAACTATACACAAAAAATAGAAATTTTTGAAATTATTAATTCATAATAAATAATACTCTAGTCCTAAACGTGGGTAAACACATAAGTGAGAGCAATGATATTTTATTTCTTTAGGGCATATCCTTATTTTAATAGATAACTCAATGGTACAGTATATCAACAATTCACATGTTAATGTCTTTCTCATCATTATTACAATTTATTATCTTTATCAAAATGTAAAAGCAGGACTCAAAATTAACAGAATCAAGGTAATTAATTGTATTGATAATGTTTAAACTAAAGACCCTGGCAGATAGAAATTATATGGAACTGCTTCCAAATGAAGTCTACAATGACTGTTCTGTGTTCTACACTCTGTGTGGAAGAGGAGGATGAATCCACCCTAAAAGTAAGTGAAGAAGGTAGGGACATGGTCTGTGAAATTACACTAGTGATGCACATATTGTCTGTCATAAATCTAGGATATTAAAAAACTCTACAAAACTTATCAGGAAATATAGAGTTGTATTATATTATTCAAGTGGTCACTACACAGTTTTTATCAAACTAAAATGATTCAGATTTTAAATATCTTTTAAAATATTTAGTTCATGTTCAATTTCTGCTAAATTATATAATGTATATTCAACTTAATTTAAATATACCCAAAAATTATTTAAATCTGATTAGCAGTTCTTCATTGGGCAAAACAGGTTTTAATTTTTTATTTAAGCTACAAAAATTAAAGTACTAGAGATAAAGTTTTGTTTTATATTAACAAAAATTTGTACATATGCTAATATAGTATATATAAATAGTTAATATGTAACTGTTTATGTATAAATAAAAATCAGACCTTACAAAATTGATGTATCAGATAAACAATAGCTAAATTTTATAATTATAATTTCAATTTAAATAGATTATTTAAATTTAGCATAAGAAATAAAATAATTACATTTGATAAATTTGGAAGAATCATTAATATACCTAAACCATGAACTCTATAAGGCACATCTAAGTATGTGAAAACAATGTTATTTATTAAATAATTGCAGTGCTTAGTAAGAAATATTTATTATGTTAAATTTATAAAGAAAGATTAAGAAAATTTTACCTTTATAATGGGTTATAGATTTACTAAAAGAATGATAGCATCAGTTAAAACTAAAAGCTGATAGATCAATATTTTAATATTTCAATATAAGCAAATACTAATTGCATATATTAAAGCATTAATTTCATTTTTCTGTCTGCACAAAACTCATCACGGACATGGAAAACCTCTCATTGTCAAAGCAAATGTAAGAGCTAAATTGCTTTAAAACTGTTCTGTTCATTTCAGAAAGGCATACATGAAGTTTTCTCATAATTAGAAGTTTTATATGTATCTTCTATATGATTACTTGAATAAACCAACTGAACTTTTATATATATATATATTCATAGATAAATAGATAAATAGATAGATTGATTGATTGATTGATTGACTGATATATTCATAGAGCCAGCATGTGTAATAACTACTCATCTCATTAAATAAAATAGAAGTGACTGAGACTGTAGCTAATCAGAAAGGCATGAAATAGACATATTCTTCCACCATCCTCAGAATCAATGTGTGTGCTTCCTCTCATAAAATTGAAAGCATACAGACAGCCTATTTCATGTTAGATTGGGGTTTAACTCTCCTTCCATTATAGTTTTTGGCATCAACTTCTAAGAATCACACTGGAAAATGAATAATTCACTACAGCTATGTAAAACTGTTAGATATTTTTCTATCATGGTATTATCCTACGTTTGATGGTGCAGGGCATAATTGGGCACGCTCTGGAATATCTGAATTGGTTGAGATCATTTTAATATTTTAATTGAATTTATAAAAATGGACTTAGTAGTATAATTATGCATGTATATATAATTAGTCAGTAAATATCACTGTCACAAGAAAGGACTGCTCATTGAAAATAGACAAGTGAGCTTCTTGGAGCATATTTATTTTCTTAAGAAAAGAGTGAGTATTTAGATGTAATAAATACATCTAAAAAGTAATACTTGCTCACCCCAGGGTGACACCAGCTTTACTACTAAGTACAAAGAAGAAGATTGACTATCTTATCTAAGTCTTTTGGCAATAGGGCTGTATTTCTTTCCTTCTATTTTTTTCCATTTTAAAAATAGCTGAATCCAAAGGAACAACCTGACCAGTTAACCTGACAGTGCAATTACAAGGCAATAGTGACCAGATCTTTGGGGCCAGATCTGCCTTGCACAGCTCCATTCAGCAAAGGTCAACTGAGACAACTGTAGTCATTACAGGACAAATGCAGTTCTCAGGAATTGGAGGCAGTTTGCTCTCTTTTCCTGGCATTCATGTTTCCACACTTGAGATTATCTCCAGCTACAAACCTTGAAGGAAGCTGAGCTTCGTTAATGCTTGGTGAGGGTTTCTTTTCTGGGGCATCAGAACCTGCACGCAAGATAGATTTTTTTTTTTTTTTCAGTTTTCACATAAATGTCAGTTGGGCAAGAAAAAGAAAAGAAAACGAGGCAAAAACAAAAGCACTTGCATCCCATTTGAAAGATCCACTTATTGATGCAGATTTCTCTAATGATTCAGCCCACTTCTAAAAGACTTCAGAACAAAATAACCTGTCATTTGAAGTTTCAAAAATGTGTGTTTTTTTTAATCTTTTATTATTATTGCACACAACACCACTATATCGGGACCGAAAACTCACATGAAGATCCTATTTACCATGAACCATAGACACCTGAGGATTTCACCTTCTCTGTCTCAAAAATTGGAAGTTTACAGGGCTCTGTTTAGCTTCAAGTTTCTATGATATTTACGTACTTACCAGTTTACTTCAAAGTGAAGGTATCTTGAGATACAAACCCTCATTACATTAGTTATCATCATTTTGTAAACTGTACACACACACACACACACACACACACACACACAAATGTGTACTGATGTTATAAATCTACCACTGTAACATCAAGAATAAGTATATAAATTATTTCACTTAACAGGTAAAGTTCAGAAATGGCATTATTATGTCAAGTTATCAAACACAGAGGTAGATTGACAGATTAAAAGTTTTATTAAGTCCTCTAGCAAATAGCAATCTAGGAATGTAGAACAGTATATCTCCACATTTCATGGTGATTTCTATTACTGCACATTTATTCCATTCAATCACTGATGAATGTGTTTCTTTAAAAGTAATAGCTCAGAAATTACATATCAATAACTCCTATTTGCTAGGTTTTGTTCTTTGCCTTATAGATAGATAGATGATGATGATGATAGATAGATAGATAGATAGATAAATAGATAGATAGATAGATAGATAGATAGATAGATAGATAGATAGATAGATAGATCCTTTCATTGTCAAACTTATATTACTGTCGAAACTGAAGTGATACACAGCACAAATGCTGAGTAAGCATTATTAACTATGTGTTTATATGGTTATGGTGCAAAGAACAAAGAAGATCATAGATGAGTGCCAGTGCACAGATAAAGCATTAAGTTTGTTTGGATGGCAGCATTAAAAGTTTTGTACTAAAACCATGACATTAAGGTGGGTATGGTTTGTCACACTTGCAATCTCAACACTCAGAATGACATACAAAAATTGTTATGAGTTCTGAACCCACTCTGAGTTCTAATCCACAGTGAATTATGAGGAGGAAGGGTAGAAGAAAGAAGAGGAAGCAAAGAGAAGAAAGAGAGGAGAAGAGAATAGAAGAGATGGGAAGGAAAGGGAAGGGAAGGGGAGGGGAGGGAAGGGAAGAGAAAGGAAGGGAAGGGGAGGGGAGGGGAGGGGAGGGTGGGAGGGGAGGGGAGAGAAGGGGAGGGAAGGGGAGGGAAGGGAAGGCAAAACAAGAAAAAAGAAAAGGGAAACAAAGGCGATGTAAAAAGCAAAATCAGAGGCAGAAGAAAAAAATCTATAGGCACAAAGCTTCATAGAGCAACAGCACTATTTGGAAGACCCAGGGAAGTCTGTATGAGGACATGATGAAACAGCATTAAAGTGATTCTGGAATTCTTTTGGAGACTCTAGGCATATTTGGTTTTACATTCTCAATGAGGCACAGAGCTGCTAAGACTTTCAGCAAGAAACAAAAGACCCATTTAACATTATACAACAGAGGTATTTGGATTGTCATATTAGTGACAGAATGTACAGAAGAAACAGGAAAGTAATGGGGACAGTCAGGAGTGAGTAAAGACATAGGCATAATAATATAAACTTTGGCCATGTCTGCATGAGGGACATAGTAATATTTTAAGCATCTAGAAATGGAAACCAAAGGTTTGCTCATATTTAGATGAGTGGAAAAAGAAACAGAATTAAACATAAACTTGTGGATTTTTTTCCTTAAAATGCCTAATGTATAGACGCCGTGAAGATGAGAAGAAAAATACTAAGGAAAGTGCCAGGAGTTTATCTTTAGATACTGAATATCCAAACATTTGGACTGTATTTTTTAGAATTGCCTGTACCAGGGTGAAGATATGAAATAAGTTGTTCGGAACAGATGTGCAGCAACTTATCCCAACACTGAATTCTAATCAGACAACAGCAATAACAACAACAAAAATGGTCCTGCCAAAAATTGTTATAGTCATGTACAACCTATTCAGTGCCCAAGCTGAGCTCCATGTATGCTCAATGACAATACCCTTAACAAATTCCTGTTGGGAACACATTAGAAATCATTGCCATTGTGTATATTGTGACAACAAGTGTCTCCCATGATTATGTGCTTCCCAAGCTTTATATGAATCTGTATTACTGTGTGAATTGTGTCATTTACAGCAACGTGATTCAGAATGCATTTCAAGAAGCCTGGAAGTACTGAATACACTCGTTCTCATGTACACATTATGGTGCTACTCTGTGACTCCCACCAAAGACAATGTAGATAAAAAATGATTCTTTTTTTTAATTACATTCACTTATATATTATTACATATTATTTTATGTTATTACATATTACTTTATTCCATTCATTTATATCTCAAATGATATCCATCTTCCCTGTTACACTTCCACAAATCTCTCATCCCATATTCTCCCCCTCTCCTGACCCTCTGCCTCTATGAGAGTGCTCCACCATCCATCCACCCTCTTCCACCCCACTGTACCTGCATCTACCTAAGCTGGGGCATCAAACCACCACAGGACCAAGGACACCCTTCCCATTGATGTCAGATAAAACCATCCTCTGCAACATATGTATATGGAGTCATTTATCCCTTGATGTACACTCCTTGGATTGTGGTATAGTCCCTGGGAGCACTGGGTGATGTGACTTGCCAACATTGTTCTTGCTATGGGGTTGCTATTCCCTTCTGATCCTTCAGTCATTCCACCAGCAGCCCTACCAGGGTTCCAGAACTCAGTTTGATGGTTAGCTCCAAGTTTCCACATCTGCATTGGTCAGTTGCTTGCAGAAAGTCCCAAAAAACAGCCACACTAGGTTCCTGTAATCAAGTGCCTCTTGACAACAGCAACAGTATCGGGATTTTGTGTCTGCAGTCAGGATGGATTCCCAGATGTGGCAGTCCCTGGATGACCCTTCCTTCAGTCTCTGCTCTATATTTTGTCCCTATCTTTTCTTTGGACAGGAACATTTCTGGGTTAAAGACTTTGAGAAGATTGAGTGGCCCCATCCCATTACTGGTGGTCGTGCCTATCTACTACAGGTGATCTCTAGAGGTACTATCTCCCTTTACTGTGTATTTCGGCTAAAGTCATTATAGTTGGGTTCTGGAATCCTCTTGCTTTCCTAGTGTTTGGGACCCTCCAGTGGCTTCTCCCATTTCTTGAAAAACAAACTTACATTATACTATTTAAAAAGTAGTAAGATTCAACAGTTTGTGTAGACATCTGAAACAGAGGCACAAACTTCAATAATATACATTTAAAAATCAAAACAGACTCTCTGCTCCTCCCTGTTACAAAGACAGTTGCATCTTCTTGTGCAGTGCCATCCTCACCCCTTAGACAAGATGGTGAAGGTCTGTGTGAATGGATTTGGACATATTGGTTGCCTGGTTACCAGGGCTGCCTTCTGCTCTGGGTCTGGCAAAGTGAATATTGTTGCCATCAATTTCATTGATTTCAACTACATGGTCTACATGTTCCAGTATGGTTCTATCCATGGCAAATTCAATAGTACAATCAAGGCTGAGAATGAAAAGCCTGTCATCAACAGGAAGCCTATCACCATCTTCCAGGAGTGAGATACCACTAACATCAAATGGGGTGTTGAGTATGTGGTGGAGTCTACCAGCATCTTCACTACCATTTGAAGGATGGATCCAAAAGGGTAATCATTTCCACCCTTTTGACCAATGCCCTCGTGTTTCTAATAGGTGTGAACCATGAAAAATACGACAACTCACACAAGATTGTCAGCAATGCATCCTGTACCACCAACTACTGAGCCCCCCTGGTTAAAGTCCTTCACGTCAAATTTGGCATCATAGAAGGGCTCATGACCATGGTCTATGTCATCACCACCACTCAGAAAATTGAGGGTGGACCCTCTGTAAAGGTGTAGTATGATGGATGTGGAGTTGCCCAGAACATCAGCTTTGCATCTACTGGTGTTGCCAAGGCTGTGGGCAAGGTCATCCCAGAGCTGAATGGGAAGCTCACTGGAATGACCTTCTGTGTTCCTACCCCCAATGTATCTGTTGTGAGTCTGACATGCCGCCTAGAGAAGTCAGCCAAGTATGATGACATCAAGAAGGTGCTGAAGCAGGCAGCCAAGGGCCCAAGAAAGGCTATCCTGGGCTACACTAAGGACCAGGTTGTCTACTGCAACTTCAGTGGCAACTTCCACTTTTCTACCTATGATGCCAGAGCTGACATAGCTCTCAATGACAACTTTTGTGGAGCTTATTTCCTGGTATGACAATGAATATGGCTAGAGCAATGGGGTGGTGGTCCTAATGCCTACATGGCCTCTAAGGAGTAAGAAACCCTGGCCCACTCATCCCCCAGCAAGGACACTGAGAGAAAGAGAGAGGCCCTCAGTTGCTGAGGAGTTCCATTCTTGCTCTGCCCCGAAGACTGAGCATCTCCTTCACAATTTCTATCCCAGATCCCCATAGTAATAGGAGAGGCCTAGGGAGCCCTGTATACTTTCTTGAATACCATCAATAAAGTTCTGCTGCACCCACAAAAAATCAAAACAGAGAAAATAGAAAAAATAACAAGATTTCTAAAGCATAAGCCTGGTGCATTCAAATATTGCAATACTGGAGGAGGGAGAAAACGAATAAACTATTGTAGGTATAGAATTTAGGACCTGCATTTTCCTGTAGAGCATGCAATTAACAGTCATCCCAGAGTGAATGACTAACTCTGCCAGGTACCAGTAGAAGTTCATCACTGATTTTTAACAATATGAAGATCATTAGTAACCAGGCTACTACTAAAAATAAAATTTAAAACGATCAAGTTTGACTTATGAGAATATGATAAGAGAAGGTTTGAGATCCCAAATACAAGTAATTCCTCAGAGAAAATTTACCTTCTAAATTTGATAGAGGAGAAAAACCAAGATGATCACGATTTTAACTAGTCATCATTTCATAAATACTTAGTTTGGGTTTTTTTTTTTTTTTTTTTTTTTTTTTTTTTTTTTTTTTACAGAAATGGGTATTAAGCCTAGTGCCTTGTGAGTGTCAACTATATAGACTAGCACTGAACCATTCACATTCAGTAAACACTTGTCTGATGTTAACCATGTATACTAGCACTGAGCTATATATTGTCCAACCGTTCAATAAACACTTTTCTGATGTTTCCTTGTGTTAATTACTGGCCCTTGATATTGGAGATAAACATTGCTCATAAGGTTTTCCTAAAATTTTGAATGTTTGGCACAGAAAACTGAAGAATTTATAAAAAGGGGGAATTCTAGATAGTTAGTGGGTGCTACCAGCTCTAAAGCACAGCTCAAACACTCCCAAGATCACCTAATTCTTGAGCAACATTCACCTATTTTGGAAAAGTAGCTATTACAGGAAAAGGATACAGACTTAAATCAGTACAAGTAAGATCTGCACAGTCTGTCACATCACCTGGTGATCGAATTTTACCAGAAATGATGAGTGGCAACACAACTTGAGGATTGCCAGCAGTAATTGAGTTACTCAAATCCTGGTGTCCATGCGTTCTGGTTTGGTTTGCTTTGGTTTTACTCAGAGGTGGGTCACATAAAGATGGCTAGCTGCTTACCTTGCTAATTGGCCAAGCTATGTTAGAGATTCTTCAGCCCTTACAGATATCAACTCTCACACATGGCCCAAGTGACCAAAGGTTCTAGACTAACAGTCTTTTCAGGCAGGACAAACTAAGTTCTACCATCATCATCATCATCATCATCATCATCATCATCATCATCATCATCATCATCACGTTTAACCAAAATTTCTTTCAGGCAGAACAAACTAAGATCTATTGTTATTATTATTATTATTATTATTATTATTATTATTATTATTATTATTATTATTATTTCCTCATATGGTACATCTCCAGCACAGTTACTCCTCCCTCTAGCTTTCCTACCACACTCCTACCTCGCCTATCTCCCCAAATTCATTACTTCATTTCCTATAAGCAAAGAGCAATGATATCAATCACACATAACAAACAAGATACAATAAGACAAGTCACAAGCCATCAAAACTAAGCAAGGTAACTCAGTAGAAAGAAAGCAGTGTCCAATCAGAGGAACAGGGTTAAGATCAGAAAATGTCTGTGACACCTTCACTGCCGTGTTAGAATACCCACAAAAGTTTTGAAAACAAGCTAACAATTATAAAATATTTGCGCTCCCAACAGCAATGGAGAAATGTTCCCCTTTGTCCACAACCTCATTAGCATGAGCTATCACATATGTTATTGATACTAACTTTTCTGACAGGCATAAAATAGAATAGCAGAGTGATTTTCAATTTATATTTTTCTGCTGGCTAAGATGTTCAATATTTTTTGTTTCTTGGCCATTAAAAATTTCTCTGTTGAAAGTTCTGTTTGAAAAACTGGACATATTACTTACTACCTGAAGACCCAGCTACACCACTCCTGGGCATATACCCAAAAGAAGCTCCAACATCTAACAAGGACACATGCTCAACAGTGTTCATAGCAACCTTATGTATAATATCCAGAAGCTGGAAAGAATCCAGATGTCCTTCAACAGAGGAATGGATACAGAAATTGTGGTACATATACACAATGGAGTATTACTCAACTATTAAAAACAAGTTTATGAAATTCCTAGGCAAAGTGGATGGGACTTGAAGCTATTATCCTGAGTTATGTAACCCAGTCACAAAAGAGCACTCATGGTATCTACTTACTTATAAGCAGATAATAGTCCCCCAACTCCCCCAGAAAAGATCAGAATACCCTAGAAACCATCCACAGAACTTATGAAACCCAAAAAGAAGACCAGAATGTAGATGCCTCAGTCCTTCTTAGAAGAGAGAACAAAATGGGAGAAAATACAAGGTCAAATAAAAGAGAAGGGATTAAAGAAATGATCTATAGAGAGTGCCTCACATGGAGAACTACCCCATATGCAGCCACCAAACCCAAGCACTATTGCTGATGACAAGAAGTGTTTACTGGCAGGATCCAGATATGGATTTTTCCTCAGAGGCTCTCTCAGAGTCATATAGATACAGATGAAGATGTATGCAGCTAAACATCAGACTGAACACAGGGACCCCACTGAAAGAGCTAGAGAGAGGACTGAAAGAGCTGAAAGGTTTTCAACCTTATGGGAAGAACAACATCATCAACCAGCCAAGGCACTGAGGTGAAGAGGGTGATTGGGAGAGGGAGCATGGAAGCAAGTTGAAAGAGAGGGTTATTGGGGGAGAAGGGTATATCTTTTGAAATGTAAATACAGTGAATATCAATAAAATTGGAAAAAAAAGTTCTGTTTGGATCTGTACCCCATTTTTAATTTGATTACTGAGTTTATTCGTGTCTACTTTCTTAAGTTCTTCATATATTTTGGCTTTTAGCTCTGTATATGATGTTGAGTTGGTGAAAATCTTTGGTCATTCTGTAGCCTGTGTCCTTGTACAATTGATACTGTCATTTTTCTTATAGTTTTTCAGTCTCATGAGGTCCCATAGGTTAACCTTCATCTTAATTCATGTATTACCAATGTTCTGTTCAGACAGTTCTCTCCTGTGTTAAGGCACACAGGGGTGCTCCTCACTTCCTCTTCTACCAAGGTTAGTATATCGGCTTTTATGTTAAGGTATTTGATCACCTTAGACTTGATATTTATATATGTGGTATGTATGGATCGATTTGCATTCTTCTACATATAGATTTCTAGTCTAATCAGCATGATTTGTTGAAGAAGTTATCTTTTTTTTGCAGTACTTTTTCTAGATTCTTTATCAAAAGTCAAGTGACCATTGGTATTTGACTTTATAGTTGGTCTTTAATTCTATTGATCAACATATCTATTTTCATATCAATATCAAGCTTCTCTAATTGCTATAAATTCTATAATACAAAAAGAAATTAGGCATGATGATACATCTGGAAGTACTTTTATTGTTCAGAATGGTTTTAACTACACTAGTTTTCTTTTGTTCATTTATTCATATAAATTTGAGTATTTTTTCCTCCAAGGTCTGTAAAGAATTATCTTAGAATTTTTATAAGAAAAACATTGAATTTATAAATTGCTTTTAGTAAGACAGTAATTTTTAATGTTAATTCTAGAGTTTCATGAGCATAAGAGCTCTTTCCACTTTCTTATATCTTCTTCAGTTTCTTTCTACTTTCCTTATGTATATACCCTTGATCTTAATTCTATAGCTAAAACTTCAAATACTGTATTGAATAGATATAGAAAAAGTGGACAGCCTTGACTTGTTCCTGATTTTGGTGAAATTGCATTGATTTTTTCTTCATTTAATCTGATATTGGCTATAGGCTTGCTATAAATTGCCTTTGTTATGTTTAGTTATGTGCCTCCTATGCCTCTTCTTATTGTATTCTGCATTTCCTGGGTATTTGGGGTTAGGAGACTATTGCGTTTGCATTTTCTTTGACTGCTGTGTCAATGTTTACTATGGTATCTTTTCCACCTGAATTCCTCTCCTCTGTCTCTTCTATTCTGTTGGCAATGATTGTATATATGAAATTAAAAAAATATCATTCTGAGTGAGGTAACCCAATCACAAGAAGCAAACATTTTATGCACTCACTGATAAGGAAATATTATCCCGAAAGCTCTGATTACCCAAGATACAATTCACAGACCACATGAATCTCAAGAAGAAGGAAGACCAAGCTATGGATACTTCAGTCCTTCTTAGAAAGGGGAAAAAATATTCACAGGAGAAAATATGGAGACAAAATTTGAAGCAGAGACTGAAGCAAAGGCCTCACCTGGGGATCCTGGCCATATTCAGCCACTCAACCCAGATAATACTGCTGAAGCCATAAAATACATGCTGACAGCAGCCTGATATAGCTGTCTTCTGAGAGGCTGTGCCAGATCATGACAAATACAGCAGTGGATGTTCATAGCCAACCACTGAACTGAGAAAGGGTTCCCCAATGGAGGAGTTAGAAAAAGGATTAAAGAAACTTTAAGGCTAAAGACATCGTCAAGAAAACAAAACGGTAACCAACAGAATGGGAAAAGATCTTTACAAACACCACATCAGATAGAGGCCTAATATCCAAGGTATACAAGGAACTCAAAAAGCTAGACACCAGAGAATCAAATAACCCTATTAAAAAAATGGGGTACAGAGCTAAACATCCTCTGGGATGCAATGAAAGCAGTACTGAGAGGAAAACTCATAGCCCTGAGTGCTTCCAAAAAGAAACTGGAGAGAGCATACATCAGCAACTTGCCAGAACAGCTAAAAGCTCTAGAACAAAAGGAATCAGGTACACCCAAGTAGAGTTGACAGCAAGAAATAATCAAAATTAGGGCAGAAATAGACCGAAGAGAAACAAAAAGAACCATCGAAAGAACCAACAAGAGCTGGTTCTTTGAGAAGATCAACAAGATTGATAAATCCCTAGCCAGACTAAGTAGAGGGCAAAGAGAGAGTATACAAATTAACAAAATCAGAAAAGAAAGTGGAGACATAACAACTGAAACTGAGGAAAGTCAAGAAATCATCAGATCCTCCTACAAAAGGCTATACTCCACAAAGTTGGAAAATCTGGAGGAAATGGACGAATTCCTAAACAGATACAAGATCCTAAAGTTAAACCAGGACCAGGTAAACCATCTAAGTAATCCCATAACACCTAAAGAAATAGAAGAAGTCATCAAAAGCCTCCCAACCAAAAAAAGTCCATGTTCAGGTGGGTTCACTGCAGAATTTTATCAGACATTTATTGCAGACATAACACCAATACTCTCCAAACTATTCCACAAGATAGAATCAGATGGAGTACTACCTAATTCTTTTTTGAGGCTACAATAACTCTCGTTTCTAAGCCACACAAAGACCCTACAACAAAGGAGAACTTCAGACCAATCTCACTTATGAACACTGATGCAAAAATACTCAACAAAATCCTCGCAAACCGAATCCAAGAACGCATCAAAATGATCATTCACCATGACCAAGTAGGCGTCATCCCTGGGATGCAAGGATGGTTTAATATAAGAAAATCCATCAATGTATTCCACCATTTAAACAAACTCAAAGAACAAAATCACATGGTCATCTCACTAGATACTGAGAAATCATTTGACAAAATTCAACACCCCTTCATGTTAAAAGTCCTGGAAAGAACAAGAATCCAAGGTCCATACCTAAACATAATAAAAGCAATATACAGCAAACCAGCAGTCAACAGCAAACTTAACGGTGGGAAACTTGAAGCAATCCCACTAAAATCAGGGACACTACAGGGCTGCCCGCTCTCCCCCTACCTATGCAAAAGAGTACTGGAAGTACTGGCTGGAGCAATTAGAGAGAAAAAGGAGATCAAGCGATAAAAATCAGAAAGGAAGACAGAAAAACATCACTCTTTGCAGTTGACATGATAGTGTACTTAACTGACTGCACAAATTCCACCAGAGAACTCCTACAGCTGATAAACAAGTTCACCAAAGTGGCTAGATACAAAATTAACACAAACAAATCAGTAGCCTTCCTATACTCAAAGGACAAACATGTGGAGAAAGAAATTAGGGAAAAGGTACCCTTCACAATTGTCAAAAAAACTATGAAATACCTTGGTGTGAATCTAACTAAGCAAGTGAAGAACCTGTATGACAAGAACTTCAAACCTCTAAAGAAGGAAATTGAGGAGAATCTCAGAAAATGGAAAGATCTCCCATGCACATGAATTGGAAAGATCAACATTTTAAAAATGGCCATCCGATCAAAAGCAATCTACAGATTCAGTGCAATCCCCATCAAAATTCCAACACAGTTCTTCATGGAATTGGAAAGATCAATGTGCAATTTCATATGGAACAACAAAAGACCTAGAAGAGCGAAATCCATCCTCAACAACAAGAAAACATCTGCGGGAATCACTATCCCTGACCTCAAGCTATATTACAAGGCAATTGTGCTGCAAACTGCATGGTACTGGTACAGAAATAGGCATGTGGATCAATGGAATAAAATAGAAGATCCAGAAATGAGCCCTCATGTATACGGTCGCCTGATCTTTGACAAAGGAGCTGTAAACATTCAATGGAAAAAGGAAAGCCTATTCAACAAATGATGTTGGTTCAACTGGCACTCAGCATGCAGAAGAATGAAAATAGACCCTTTCTTATCTCCTTGTTCAAAGCTCAAGTGTAAGTGGATCAAAGATCTCCACATTAAACCAGATACACTGAAACTGTTAGATGAGAAATAGGGAAAACCTTAGAACACATAGGCACAGGAGAAAATTTTCTTAACAATCACCAATGGCTCAAGCTCTAAGGTCAAAGATTAACAAATGGGACTTGATGAGATTGCAAAGTTTCTGTAAGGCTAAGGACATTGTCAAGAAAACAAAATGTCAGCCAACAGAATGGGAAAAGATCTTTACCAACACCACATCAGATAGAGGCCTAATATCCAAGGTATACAAAAAACTCAAAAAGCTAGACACCAGAGAATCAAATAACCCTATTAAAAAATGGGGTACAGAGCTAAACAAAACTTTCTCAACTGAGAAATAAGGAATGGCTGAGAAACATCTAAGGAAGTGCTCGACATCCTTAGCCATCAGAGAAATGCAAATCAAAACAACCCTGAGATTGCACCTCACACAAGTCAGATTGGCCAAGATCCAAAACTCAGATGACAGCAGATGCTGGTGAGGTTGTGGAGTAAAAGGAACTCTTCTCCACTGTTGGTGGAGTTTTAAACTGATACAACCACTCTGGATATCAGTCTGGCGATTCCTCAGATAATTGGACATAGTACTACCTGAAGATCCAGCTATTCCACTTCTGGGCATATACCCCAGAGACACTCCAATGTATAACAAAGATACATGCCCCACAACTTTCATAGCAGCTTTATTTATAATAGCCAGAAGCTGCAAAGGACCCAGATGTCCTTCTGTAGATGAATGAATACAAAAATTGTGGTACATTTACACAATGGAGTACTACTCAGCCATCAGAAACAATGACTTAACCAAATTCTTAAGAAAATGGTTGCATCTAGAGAATATGATCCTGAGTGAGATTACCCAGTCACAAAAGAACAGACATAATATGCAGTCACTGATAGTAGGATGCTAACCCCAGGGGTTCAGACTGCCTCAGAAACAACTCACAGACTGTATGAAGTTCCAGAAAAAAAAGAAAACAAAACAAAACAAAACAAAAAAAAATTGTCATGCTCAATCCTTCCCCACCAAGAAAACGTTGACTAATCCCGGGTTACGTCCTGTGTTACATATTGTTTTTGCTCATTGTAACTAGTAAGACCTTAATGCAGAGTGTCGAATCTTAAAAAAAAAAAAAAAAAAAAAAAGAAAAAAAAAAAAGGAAAAAAAAAGCCAAGCACTGACACAATTGTATTTGTATAGATTTATGCAAAAATGTTTAATTTTTTCTTTTATCTTTGTTTTTTAAAATAAAGTTTAAAAAAAAAACTTTAGGAAAAAAGATCAAGTTAAAAAAAAATATTGAAGACCCATAAAAGAACCCCATACCTATAGTCACTTGATCTTTGACAAAAAAAAATAAAAAATATTCAATGGAAAACAAGACAGAATCTTCAACACTTGGTTCTGTTTCAACTGGCAGTCAGCATGTAGAAGAATGCAAATTGTTCCTTTCTTTCTCCTTGTACAAAGCTCAGTTCCATGTGGATCAAACACCTTCACATGAAACCAAGCACCCCAAAATGGGTAATAGAACAGAAAGTAGAGAAGAGCTTAGAACACATAGACACATGGGAAATTTTCCTGAAGAAAACAACAAAGGCTTATGCTCTAAGATCAAGAATTGACAAATCAGACATCATGAAATTGGAAAGTTTCTGTAAGGCAAAGGACACTGTCAAGAGTACAAAATCGTAAACAACAGATTGGTACAAGATCTTTAACAATCCTACAACTGATAGGGGGCTAGTATCCAATATATAAAAAGAACTCTAGAAGGTAAATTCTAGAGAATCAAATAGTTCTATGAAACAATGAGGTACAGAGGCTAAACAAAAAAAAATTCTCAACTGAGGGATATTAAATAGCTAAGAAGCTCCTAATTAAAAGATCAACATCTCTGGTCGTTAGGGAAATTCAAATCACAACCACCTTAAAAGTCCATCTCACACCAATCATATGGCTAATATAAAAACTCAGGTAATAGTAGATGCTGGTGAGAATGTTGAGAAAAAGTAACACTCCTCCATTGTTGTTGAGATTGCAAGCTGGTACAATAATACTAGAAATCAATCTGGAAGTTCCTCAAGAAAATGGCCATAGTACTACCTGAGGACCCAGTTCTACTACTCTTTGGCATATATCCAAAAGAAGTTCCAACATCTAACAAATACACATGCTCAGCCATGTTCATAGCAGCCTTATTTATAATAGCCAGAAGTTAGAAAGAACCCAGATGTCCTTTAGCAGAGAAATGGATACAGAATTTTTGGTATATATACACAATGAAATACTGCTCAGCTATTTAAAAACAACGAGTTCATGAAATTTCTATGCAAATGGATGGAACTTGAAGCTATCATCCTGAATGAAGTAATCTAGTCACAAAAGAACACTCACTGTATGTACTCACTTATAAAGAGATACTAACCAAAAAGCTTGAATACCCAAGAAACAATTCATACAACTTATGAATCTCAAAGAAAAGAAAGGCCAGAAGGAGGATACTTCTGTCCTTCTTAGAAGGGAGAACAAAACTCTCAAGGGAGGAAATAAAGGAACAAAGAGAGAAGCATAGATTGGAAAAAAGATTATCCAGAGACTGGCTCACCAGGAAATCTACCCCATATGCAGCCACTAAACCCATGCACTATTGCTGATGCCTAATAGCGCTTACTGGCAGTAACATTATATAGATGTCTCCTCAGAGATTCTGCCCAGAACCATACTGATACAGATGAGGATGCTTGCAGGTAACCATCAAACTGAACAGGAGGACCCCCAATAAAACAGCTAAAGAAAAAACTGAAGGAGCTGAACGCATCTGCAACCCCATGGGAAGAACAAAATCATCACAACTCCCTCATACTAAAACAACAACCATTGAGTTCTCATGAAGAGACCCCATATCTCCAGGTGTATATGCAGCAGAGGATAACATTCTTTGGCATCGATGGGAGGAGAAGCTCTTGGTCCAGTTATAGCTGTTTCTCGTAGGGTAAAGGAATGCCAAGGTTCTGAGGTTGGGGAGGGTGGTTGTGGGAGGAAGCAGCTTCATGGAGGCAATGGGTGGGGGAGGGGAATAGGATTGGGGAAAAGGGTATAACATCTAAAATGTAAATACAGAGAATATCCAATTATAAACATAAAATGAAGGAAGACCAAAGTGTGGATGCTTCAGTACTACTTAGATTTGGGAACAAAATCCAGGGAAGTAGCGGGTGAGAGAGATTTTGTTGGAAGAGAGGAGGATGAGGGGCAAAAGGCAGGCAGAATCAGATATGGCAGGAGATACTGGAGATGTATAGAGAGAACAGAAATTGAACAGAGGTACATAGCAATAGGGAGATGGGGAAAGGGAGGAAGCAACCAGAAAATCCCAGATGCCAGGAAAGCAAGATCCTTCCAGGACCCCACAGAGATGACATTAGTTGAAATGCTCCATAAAAGGGAGAAAGAACCTGTCAAGACCATATGCAGAGTTTAGGCATGGTGCTATGGTTGAGGGAAGGGGCCACTTACCCTTCTCCAAAATTTTAACCAAGAATTACTCTTGTCTAAAGAAAATTTGGGGACAAAGAGTGAAGCAAAGACTGAAGGAAACGCCATCCAGAGACAGCCCCACCTGGGTATCCATCCCACATGCAGACACCAACCCCAGAGACTATTGCTGATTCCTAGAAGTGCTTACTGACAGTAGACTGTTATAACTGGATTCTAAGAGGCTCTGACCAGTACAGATGCGAATGCTCAAAGTCAAACATCAGAATGAACACAGGGACTGCAATGGAGGAGTTAGGGGAAGAACTGAAGGAGCTAAAGGGACTTTATCTAGCATCAACAGGAGGGGAGGTCCTTGGTCCTGTAAAGGCTTAATGCATCAGTATAGAGAAATACTAGGGTGGTGAGTGGGAGTAGGGTTAAGGGAGGACCCTCATAGAAGCAGTGTATGGGTGCAGTGAATAGGGGTTTGCAGTGGGGAAACCAGGAAAGGGTATAATATATGAAATGTAAACAAATAAAAAATAAATGCTTCAGGTTACCAGGGAAAAAGCCACAGGCATTAGAAGAAAAAAAAGGGGGGCTTCTTTCAGCTTCCTAAAAAACCCCAATGTGTCTTATTTTTTATTAGTAGATTCGGTGGTCTCACACTCTTTAGAATGTATATGCTAAAGAGCACCAGGATGTCATACCTTACAAAGGGTAGCTTCTGAATTTTTATACATTACAGCTACAACTTTTGCTTCTTGATAAAGTTAGGTGAGAACAATTCTTTTTAACCTGCACAGTACTAGCAAGGTGCCTTGTAGAGTATGAAGGTAAGCCAAACATCTTAGCTAGCTTCTGTATCAGAAAGTAAAAACTGACCTAGAGGAAATAGTGCTAGAACTTTACCTTGTGCGAAGTGATGCTACTTCTGATGGTCTGTGAAGAATAACTTTTGGTGAATTGCTGTGTTCCTGGTGCCAAGAGTTTTTAATGCTTAGCCATTTCATTAGATGCTTTGCTATTGTTTGTTTGTTTGTTCTTTCGTTCAGTGCAAATTTTAGAAGGAAGCTATACCCACTTGATTAATGGTGTGAGTCTTGAGCTGTTTCAACGCTGAATATAAATACTGACAGACACTTTAGCTTTGTATTCACCTTCCAAGTGTGTGCTGTTCCTTTATGACCTGATGTAGAAGGAAACTTGCTCTCACGTGACCTTTTCCATTATAGCTGCTTTTATATCACAAGCCAGGAAAGTAATGCAAGGACTCTGGAATATTTCTGATGTCTATTTTATCTCTTGTTCACCTTTTAGAAGGTGTGGCCCTGTTTGAGTACATATTGCCTTTTAGGTCACTGTGGGTGTGGGCTTTAAAAACCTCAATCTATATTCCTGGAAGCTAGTCTGCCACTAGAAGACTTCAGATGTGGATGCAGAACTTTCAGCTCTGCCTACATCAGGCCAGCCTAGAAACTTCCCTGCTCTCACCTTGATGAAGAAGGACTGACCTTCTGAAACTATATGCCAGCCGAATTAAATGTTGTCCTTTATAAGAATTGCCTTGGTCATGGTGTCTGTTCACAGCAGTAAAACCCTAAGACACTCTCCCACTGAGTATAACTAACATGAATCCCTAAATATATGAACAAGAACAACAGACATGCCAAAGTAGACAGGGAAAGCACATGAGGCCTCAACCATACAGAGAACTACACAGAACTAAGAAATGTTGAGAGTGGGAGAAATAGTGTTCTCCAGAGAGGAGCACAGCACTTTTATAAAAAGAGCCAGGATATGTGCTATGGAGCATGGAATGCTGAAATAGGAGGGGTGCCTCTGTAGGTCCATGCTGAGTCTTCCTTTCCCCCTGAGGTACAAGCTACAGAACAAGTATGGTATAGAGTAGAGTTTATTAGGTGATAGGTAGGGAGAGAGAGAAGAGAGGAGAAGAGGGGCCCTCCAGAAACACATGAAGAGAGAGAAGGGATGTGGAAAGGGAGAGAAGAATGAAGTGGCCAGGGAGAAAAGAGAGTCAATGAAAGAAAAGGGGCAGAGAGAGGAGCCAAATAGTCCCTTTTATAACAAGCCAAACCTACCTTAATATTGCCAGGTAACTGTTGGACAGAGTCTATAAGAAATGTTAACAGTTGTTACATATATTACATATACATAATTTTAACATTTATATACATAAAGTTTAAGTGTGTAAATACAACTATATACACATATGTGTGTATGTGTATATATACATATATACATATATATGTATGTGTATGTGTTTCCAATGTTGAACATTAGTACTGAATAATAAATTGGTATTTTCTCTTCCTTGGACATTTTATTCAGTCTGATTATTACACTGTGGTGGTTACAGATGAACTGGCATGTCCAAAGTGTGAGTTCTAAGAGCACAGCTGACCAAGCACCATTTGTGTAATTCATAACCCACAGCTCTTAGTCAGGTGACATGAAGTAGAAGGCATGTGATACAATGTGAAAGAATGATTTTAAAATAGAGAAGAAAATAAATATAAATGAGATCCCATAGCCTTATTTTGATGTTTCACAAAGAGACATGTTAGGATATTTAAACACTAACTCTGGTGCAGGAGATGCTATTCCAACACTAGATTTTTAGGGGAATATTGTAAATTTAAACTTTGCAAAAATAACAACAAAGGACAGAGAATGGAGTTGCTCCACATTCAGCCTGTCGATTGACCATCTAACACAGGCTTTCACTGGGCGTGGTTAGAATAGAAACTATGTTTGTTGTTCTGTCCATCATCCATTTTGTAGTGGGCATTTATTAATTGAAGAATTGGCATATGCTTAAAATTACAAGAAGAATGAGTGCCCTAAGCTAGGGTAATCTCAAAGTACTCCTAAATTAATTTTCTACCTTCATAATTTTTATTTTCTATTTTCTTTGTATCTTTTTGGTCTCAAGTAATCAACATGCCATGCATCACTAAGCATGTAAATTTAATTTAAAAAAAAAAGTTTCTTACATTTCTCCAAATTGCTGAAAAACTGAAACTGCAAAGTTTTGATATACATTTAAGAGAAATTCATATTTTTATACCCTGAAAAATCTTGTCTCCTAAATGCTTGAGGCCACTCAGTCAACTAGCTTACATAATTCAAATACCTGGAAACTGACAAAAATGTCTAAATTCAAATTCAGTCTCCAACTGTAGAAAATAGCATCTGGCAATCCTTTCTTCTTGTTTCCAATGCCATGTGTCAAATCACATCTTCTGCTATTAGAGAGAACATTTTACCTCTGAGAGTTCATAATTATATTCAGCTAATTAACACTCATTTTACATGCTTCCTTTTCTTTAAAAGGAAATGTTACATGTCTTCCTACACTGACTATAACGTTCAGGCTATATTTAAATATTTAAGAGAAAAAAGAATTAAAGCAAGGGTCTAATCAATATTCAGTGTACCACCAAGGAACATTAACATACAGGTGAAATCAGAATCTTCACTGGTAAATTATTGTCTTACTGATGGTGTAGGTAACTTCTAGACTGTTACTAGTTTCTACCTGGTTTTAAGTCTAAAAAAGTAAAGGGAATATGGGTAAATCTCATAAGAGTTTTCTGAAAAAATGCTTGTTAGACACGGCAGCTGAATTGACATTGGAATGACTGCCATTTTTCCTCTTGCTGCAGCTTTTGTTGTTAAAATTAGCACATGGAGAAAGTAAAATTATTTCCCAGTCGCCAAATTTCATCACCTTGTAGTAACTTCATATTTGGGTATTGGAAGTTGAGCACAAAGAATCTAGACTTGCTCAAAGTAGTGTACATTTGATGAGTATAGCAATACTACTGATCTGGCCACATCCAAACACATACTGTGACCAACCTCTACCACTCTGGATTTTAAAAATCTTCCATGGAGACATCAGTGTTCTTGAGTTAAAATATTACAAGTGGACAGACACTTCTTAAGATTTTCTTGTATCTCAATTGTTTTCTCCCAAATAAATTGTTATATTTTAATCTGGGTGGGTACTCATGGAAGCAAACTTAAACTCTAGCAATAAAACTCTTACTATTATCTCCACATCTGTTTCTTAATATCTATAAGGGACTACATCACTATAGTGCCACAGCTTTAAAAATATTGGATAAATATTTAACAAGTATTGATTTGTCAAAAGATTCATCCAAAACTCCATTTTAAGAAATAAAATTGGTTGTTGATTGACATCTGAAAGAAAATGGGTGAAAAGGGCTGGGGACTGTTATTCGGATTCAATGAAAGAGACACAAATTAGAGGTTTATAGCATCTGTCCCAGCAGGTTGCATTTTTTTGTGAGTAAAATGCATACAATGACACTAATAAGTCTCCATTCTTTCTAGCAGGGTCTCCAAGAGCCACAGACTTTTCAAACCCTAGGAGAGTGCTTTGGAAAAGGAACTAGGAGCTAAGTCAGTTTTCTCTGTCTGAAATATTGAATGGAAAAATATTTTTAGTCTATAAAGTTCTTAATTATCATGAGCTTATACCCCAAACTCTTCTGCATTGCTCTGCTTCTCCTTCTCTATTCTTGTACAGTTTTTCTTCATATAATTTCAAATGTGCACCTAAGACTGAATGATATACAGTAACTTTCCACACTCAGCAGCTCATAGGAAACTGTATATTTTGTTACCCATGATTTGTTGATAGACTCTTAAATGGTGTTGATGAAAGTGGAGAACATCTAATTTTACCTACTGAGGATATAAATGTTAAAAAAAAATAAAAGAATAAAATCTTAGTACAAGTTTGAAAAACTAGAATTTAACTATTGCTTATAAAAATAGCTATGATGTCTTTTGTTATCAAATATTTACTTACTACTCAAATTTATTCTTTTCCCTTAAAAGTAATTTTTATACAGTTTGTCTAAATTAGTACCCAATAATTCGCACCCTTTACCTGATTAAGGTGCATTTGAATTTTCTCAGGACTGCTAACCTCCAGTCATTTTTATTTTTGCTTTATTATTTATTTTTGAAGAGCTATAGAGTTTTCTGATGGAATCTTACTAATTTGACGATTCATGACATCTGTCAGTATATTCCTTCTCCCATTTACTACCTATAAACTGATATTAATAAGCAAAGACTTGACTACATTTTACTCTTTTCTTCCCTGAAAGAACAGTCATCTTTCTTTGTGTTATGTTAGAAGTCATCGATGACCAGTGACTAGACATACGAAACATTAAAAACCATTGTGAGTCTAAATCTACCATTCTTTATATATTTGCTAACTGGAATAGATTATAAAGATTAAAAATATCTTTCTAAGTGAACTATGACTCACCGATTATCATAAAGTTACTGTTTCCCTGCCACAATTCTATAGAGACCAAATACATTTCTTTTGCAAGAGAAGAAATAACATTTATTTAGGCAGAATTTAAAGCAGGTAAAATTCACACCTTTTAACCATGTAGCTGTGAGTAAGATAAACAAGGGGCCATGGAAACGCCTCTGCGGTGATGACTGCCATGCGTCAGTTTTCTACATTAAAATGCATATAAGTGAATCACCTGTGATGCACTTTCATGTGGTCTGGGTCGGCTACTACAAATTACTTGTTGATTATCTTACATACCAGTTTGCTAATCTAGTGTAGGAGTGGTAGTCGATCTAATGAATACACCATACTTTATGCATTCACCAGTAGAGGGAAGACACTTTAAATTTGAGTATTTATTAATAAAAGCATCAGAAAGACTTATGTAAAGAGTTTTATTTTTTGAATTTTGGTTGAATGTGTGTGGGTGTGTATGTGCATGCACACACATGCACTTGTGTCTGCATTTGGGTATTGCTAATAAATGCAGATGTCCATACACACTAAAGAGACATTGGCTCCTCTAGAGCTTTGGTTGCAGAGGTTGTACATCACCCACATGCATGCAGAGAACCAAGCAGGTCTTTTGGAAGAGTAATGACTTCTCTTAACCAATGGGTCTTCTCTTTATTTATTCCCAGATCTATTCTTATGTTCAATGCCTAATTCCATGTAGAAAGATACAATTTAAATTCAGTCTGAAGATCATTTTAATAGAACATTTTCATAATAAAATTCTTCTAGTAAACCAACTCTATTTACTCTAAGTACAGCTCTCCATAGATACACCTCTTACATACAACAAAGGCCAATACCCAGAGTCAATACCCAGAGTAAACCTGGAGTGAGTCTGGAGAGGCACATGAAATATCCCCTTGGGAGTTAGCTGAAGTGATAAATCAACAATTTGTTCATTAGCAATATTGGGAGACCATGAAATGGTGCAGAATTAGTGCTACTTATAGAGAAACCTACTTCTTAGGCCATCCTTGGCAACTTCAGGTTCATCCAATCTCTCATATGTATTTCACGTTTTAGAACTTTACCAAAGCAATTCCTTCACACAGCTGTGACTACCCTGCATGCTCATGTGTTTACCCCCTTTTCTAGATACAGTGTTTGGTGTCTATTCTTAAAATGTTCAAAATGATCTTCTTTTCTACATACTACCTATAAATTATTTTGAAGTATACAATTGAAGAAATTTTTCTATACTCATGGTTTTTTACTGCTCATTCACCAATAAGAAAAAGAAAAGAAGATTAAGAAACATAAATGTACACAGTAGTTGCTATACCAATACATGCAATTGTATGCTGAATTTATATTTTTATTATTTATAGTTTAAGGGCCTCTTTCTTTTTGCCATGAATAGGTGAAGTTTTAAATTGTGTTTATAACCTTCAGCCTATTAAAACTTATTTATCTAACTAATTTACATCTCACATTCATGTCTCTTTTTAAGAGACTTATATTCTTGAAGTAACAAATACAAAAAAAGTAGTCTGCCACAATAATGTTACCCCAAATGCCCTACAAACTTAATTCCTTAATCAGCTTTCAGTGGTATAAAGCATTTTTCCTGGTGCTGACAAGCTTAACTTTCTGAGATAGTCATCTGCTGTTCCAGACCCCCATGACTTTGTGGCATCTTACCACTGCCCTTGAGATTTGCACTATGGAAATTTTTTGAGAATACAAACTTCAGTATCCATGCATTTATGCAAAGTGATTCATTTGGAAAAATCTGTAACTCTCCAAGTTTGAACCATGATTGTCATTTTACCTGTTAGAAAATGCAGCTTATCTTCTTTGAGGCTGCCTCTGGTAAAGAAATCATGAATTTTTCAGAACATGTTACTTTACAATCTGTTCTTCACACACAGCCTTGTTTCAAAAATAAATTGCTTCTTTGTAAAACTCACCTCATCTGTTTATGTCCCTTAAAGTGCAACATCAAGTTTATTCCAAGCTTCGCTCATTGTCTGCTGTGCCCTGCTCCTAATATAAACAAATGACTTCTAGATCTGCATTAATTGTAATGAATTTCTAAAATTTATTCATAGAAATGAGTAATTTCAGTATCATTTACCGTATCTTTTCCCAGATCAGCAACTCTCCTTCAATTTATTCCTGATGTATGTTCTAGTAATTGGATTATGAGCAATTTTATATCTATAATGTTTTAAACTTAATTGATTTAACTTTAAACTTTATGCTTTTAATAGCTTATCCAATTTGTATGTAGTTGAGAAAACTTTCCAAGATAATTATCAAAAACAGAAAATATGAAATCTAAACAAAGACTTTCTTTCTAAAATGTCTATGTGTTTATTTGTAATTTTCCTTTCCCCAAAATAAGCTGATCAATGTATATAGCTTTTAATATTCTCTAAACCTGAAAGTTCAAAATGCTCTTGACTTTTGTATTTAAGACATATGTCTAAGCAGAAAAGAGAAAAGAGAGAGGGGGGAGAGGGAAGGAAAGGAAGAGGGAGAGGAAGAGAGAGGGGGAGGAAGACAGGCAGGCAAACATTGTACTAATTTTGGAAGTTACTATATACTGTGGGACAGCACAAAAAAAAAAAAAAACAAAAACAAAATTCAAGAAAAAGATATTACCTATGACCTTTGGCATCTCCCTTAATGAAAACATATTTAGTTAGGATTATTGCCTTACTAAAACCAGCACTGACAAATGGGTCTCATACAATATTCCAAGAAGCCACACCTGAACAAGTGTGATCCTTAACCATGTGACTTTCAGCTTACATTATGTAATGGTTGTTGTTCTCTCAATGGAAAGCCTTCCGGTTTGACGGCTTGATGACAAGTTCAAAGACTGCAGGCAAATGGACAAATAGTTGAGTAAAACTGAAGTAATTATCAAAGCGACAGATTATTTTCTAGAGGCTGAAGAAAATTTAATCTCTGAAAATAGTGTCACATAAAATCATATCTACATAAAAGACTTCTATTGGAGATAGATAGATGGATAGATAGATAGGTAGATAGATAGATAGATAAGGAGAAAGAGATATAAATATTTCCAGAATATGAAATTTTTATTTCTAATATAAATTTCAACTAAATTCTGATTATCAGAATACATTCTAATTTTTAAAGTACAATTTATGACTTTGTGCAATAAACTATTGTCATTCTCCATATCTTAGGTTAGTTCATAATAGTGCTATTATGTTTGTGGTTATGTCCTCTGAGGAGCTAAAGAAATGTAGAAGGTTCCCCTTGCAATCAATTGTGGAAGACATCCATTATGAAGTTCTGTTTAAATTTAATAGTTTTTAGATATATGGAATGCATTTTATAATTATGTCAGGTTAGTACCTATGTTGTTGTACATTCACATACAATATTTATAATATCACCACCTTCAGGTATTTGCTTAGGTTTCCAGTATTAGGCAGGGTTGCTCTCTTGTTGAGCAGACATTAAATCTAATTAGAAAGCTTTGGTTACTCTGAAGATCTGAGTACTGCAATTGTACTCTTAGGGTTATCGTGCCATGTCAGCCATTGTTCTCGTCCTTGGCATCATAGCTGGGTAGGATTATTGACTGTTTCCCCCTTCTGAAAGCTTCCATGGCATTTTACGTTGTATAATATAAATGCCCTGGAGAGGATATTTACATATCACCAAGTTCCTGTCTTCGAAGTACATAGATCATTATACCCATAGATGTATGTAACTCTCACCCTTCAATAAAGAAACTTCTGTTTGTAACAGACAGAAGGGAAACCATTACCAAAAAAATGCAGATTAAAATGCAAGAGAACGAGCAGTTTTTTGGTACCCAACCACAACTGATCCATCCGTAGCACAGCTCATGTACTCATGATAAGAAAAAATCATTCAAGAGAAGGCAGAAAGATCTCATGAACCAGAGGTGTCTGCTATGAGTGTATCCTTGGAAGAGGAGAGGGGCTATACCCATACAATCTCAGCAAACAAGACTTGAACAAGTATACCGTAAGAGACCTGCTACCATGGAAGGAAGAACTCCCACAGGGCCTTATTTCTAGACAAAGAACTATAGGCAAATACGAACTGCTGGGAGAAGGAGAAAAGTAATCTTTCCGGGAAAAGATCTCCCTGTTGATTACCAAAGGGTCAATCCTTTATTCATTTATTTTCTTAATTTTCCAGAATAATCTCCTTCTTTTATGTCCAGAGGAGAGCAAACAATTTTTGTAATTCTGCTCAGCATAACAACATTTAATTTAGGAAGGTAATAAATTTAAACAAAGTAATTATTCCAAATTATACATTTTCATATCCCTAGTTCTAGTTTGGTTTCTCTGAGGACAAGTGTATATATTGTCATAGTCCCCAGTGAGTGTCTCTAATCTACTCAGTCCTGGCTTTTCTCAATTGTTTTACTTAATAAACTGTTATAGAGTAGAAACTGGCCAGCCTTGTCAGTTTTCATTTAAACTTTAATGACCCTGTCAGCCAACGTTGAAGTTATCAAATGTACTTTGTACTCTAAGTGTCTTTAAATGTAGAGGTCTCCCAGTAAAACTGTGTTAGGATTGGATGTTAATGGATTAGAATATACTTTATTTCCCTGAATTCCTATATAGAATTAACTTTTTAAGCCTGGTGGAAATTAAAACATAACTGTTCAGCAGAGACTTGATATTATATGTTTGTATAATAGGAACTGTTAGCTAAATGGTTGGCTCACAGGAGGCACTTAGTAAATATTTGACAAATTACTAAATTAATACCTCTACTTTCACATTCTTAGAACGACCTGTATAGACCCTGTTGCCTAGTAACTGCTCAATGAATCTCTCCCTGATCCCAAAATAGAAGCATACTTTTCATTTATAATTTAAAAATTGCTTTTGTGAATATAATTATTGATTGAAATTTTTTGCAAAAATGTAGGTTCAGCTTCAGTCTATAATAAATAACCAGTTTTCTGAAGTATTGGACACTAAAATATATTTAGCTATTAATTAATTCAATGAATGTGAAACACTTAGTCTGAATAGGTGAGTATGTTGCTATAATAGATAACCTAAAATTCAATACCTTGGAATAATAAAACATCTTCGACTCACACTGTATCCCTGACAGGTTGATATGAGAGATCTATTCAACATCAATATACATTGAACCAAGTTAACAGACATCTAATCTCCCTCAGTTTTCCATTGTTACAGATGGAAGAAAAAGCAAAAGAATAGCAAAACAAGTACTAGTTCTGAACATCATCCTTGGCTTGATATTTCTTGTCTTTCAAAATATAATGAAACCAAAAAAGTCACGTTGCTACCCCAAGACCAAATAAGAAATATGTATATATTTTATATATGTGTGTGTGTGTGTATATATATACATATATACCTGTATACATATATACCTATATACATATATACCTATATACATATATACTCATATACCTATATAGCTATATACATATATACATATACATATACATGTATACATATATACATATACAAGTATACATGTATACATATATATATATATATATGTATATATATATTATAATCCCCAACACACACTTATGGACCACAGAATATATAAGGTCACACAGAGAATAGCGACTCAGTCTTCTGAATTTTTCAGGTCTGAGTTACTGAGATACAATGTGCAAGTTGGCACAAGCTCTTTATAATATCTCCTTGGGTCTAGAACTAATATTGCTTCTATGCCTTCTTCAATGGGAGAGAAAAATGGGTGGCCTGGTCAACAGGTGTGTCTAGCTTCTTGGTCAGTAGTAGCCACTTAATATTGTATGCTAGTTGACTTCTCTGAATCCCAGAAAATTTCACTGTCTGAGACTGAAGTCTATTGGGAGCAGCAGAGTTGGGCTTGGGTAGATTATTCATTGGTTTCACAATGTTGTTCAGAGACATTGGTACACAAAGGGAACACCATAGGTTCTGAGGTCAGGCTGATATTTCTCTTCCACCTGCACTATAACATGGCCTTAGGTAAAGTGAGAAGGAATGCAGAAGGGCATATGTCTGCTTTCATATAAAATATACAACTCATGTCTATTCTGAGGAATTAGTCTATAAACAATGATACAAAATGGCCACCGATAGCCAGACTTAAGATACCCCTTCTAGGGTAATATGAATTTTGAAGTGAAATAAGCCTTAAAGAATCGCTAACTTACATGTAAAAACCATGCTGTAATTTTTTTTTTACTTTCAGACCATATGACTATATTAAGCCTTGTTTATTCTTTGATGAAATACTATTATTAGGAGCCTGAGGTTTTAGGGGAGGGTGATTTTGTTTTATTTGGTTTGGTTTAATTTGGATTGGATTGGTTGTTTGATTAATTTTAAAATAGTCATTTTTCTGATCTTTGAAAGTAAACTCTGATCAACTTTAATATTCAAGTGTCTGTTGTGAAACTTTAAATACAATAGAAGAATAAAAACTATTTACTAAATGCAAAATAATCAGAACTATATTCTCTAAATGTAAAAATGCTCAAAGGCTAAGGCATGTCATGATTCTCTCTGGTGCACAAATGAAGATATTGAGGCAGCCTGAGTTCAAGTCTGGGGTTAGGTTAGAGCTAGGACATGTGGTGGATACGGACTTCAAACTCCCCCCTGCTGAACTCCAGTGCAAGGCCTGGAGGTTCTTGTTTTTTGATTTTGGATTTTTTTGTTTCATTTTTTTAAAGAGGCCATTATTGAGTATGCTGCTAACCCTTTGTTGTAGCTGTTTCAGTAGCACTGGCTTTAAGCTCCTAGAGAAAATGAAGCAAACAAAATTTTCATCTTTACTTTTAGCATATAAAGGTACTTAAGGGCTGAGTGAGATGTCAAAAATACTGTGTCGTGAAGCAAAAGACAGAGAACAGAAGAGAAAAATGAGGAAGGGAAGAAGAGAAAAAAATGGAATTGAATCTTTCATTAACCTTAGATTTGCATGACTCTTGAACAATAACTATGATAATGCATCTTTTGTATCATAAAGGATTCAATAATTTAAAATGGAACACCATTTAGAAAGCTCTTGACTTTTAAAAACTTTATCATTCTTTGCTCCATTTGTGCATCATGTCCCCAAAAGTGTACTGAACTGAAAACGAAACGCTTTATCATCCTTCCTGTTGTGGACTTGAGATCTTCAAACTAAACTGACAAAGTGCAAACTAGAAAAGGATGAAGTTCATAAGAATTACTTTATTCATAGTTAGAATTTTATTTATTAATAATTAAAGTCATATATTTACTTTCTGTTGGATATTTTATGTATTTACATTTCAAATGTTATTCCCTTTCTCAGTTCACCCTTCTCCCATTCCCTATCTCACTCCTTCTATGAAGATGC
The DNA here is from genome assembly GCF_963924665.1 of Micromys minutus. NCBI lineage: Eukaryota > Metazoa > Chordata > Mammalia > Rodentia > Muridae > Micromys > Micromys minutus. Next base: position 14,212,995 of record NC_137985.1, read on the forward strand.
TCTTCCTCCCAGCCAACCACTCCCACTTCAACACACAGGCATTCCCCTACACTGAAGAAACTAGCCTTCACAGGACCAAGGGCTTCTCCTATTGATGCCAGAAAAAATGCCATACTCTGCTATATATGCATGTAGCCATGGGTCCTTCTATGTGTATTCTCTGGTTGGTGGTTTAGTCCCTAAGAGCTCTAAGGTGCCTGGTTGTTTTGTATTGTTGTTCTTCCTATAGGGTTGCAAACCCCTTCAGTTCCTTCTGTTCTTTCTCTAACTCCTTCCCAGGAGTCACCATGCACAGCCTGATAGTTAGCTGCAAGCATCTTAATCTGTATCAGTATGGCTCTGATAGAGCTTCTCAAAAGACATCCATATCAGGCTCCAGTCAACAAGTACTTCTTGGCATCAGAAATAATGACTGAGTTTGGTGGCTGCATATGGGATGGATTCCCAGTTGGGGCAGTCTCTGGAAGACACATTCTTCAGTTTCTGATCCACTCTTATGTACCTAAATTTCCTCCTGCAAGTATTTTGTTCCCCCTTCTATGAAGGACTGAATCATCCACATTTTTGTCTTTCTTCTTTTTGGACTTCATATAATCTGTGAATTAAAATTAAAACAGAAAAGCAATCATTTTTAATTCCAGTGTTTTGTATGTTGAGAAATAATATGTTATGTTATATGTCTAAGAGGTAAAATTTCCTTATTCTTTTTCATAAAACTCTTTTGTATCCAATATATTTTGTGATGTATATTAAATTAAAATGTAACTAGTTGTTTATTAACTCTTTTGTGAGGCATTTCATACATTTTAACTGATATTTAACCTCTTGAGAAAATAATCACTATATTTTATAAAAGATGTATAGCTTCTGAGTAGTTTTTATTTAACTCGAGGTTTGGGACATTTTAATAACAAAACAGTACTATTCTGAAAATGAATTAAAGACTTGTCCCAATTTTTGAAATAAAATTCTGAATGAAACTTTATGAAAGGTGACCTATTTGTCACATAACACCTAATTGTAGACCAGACTCTGTTTGGGGCTAAAAAAATAAAATTAAATTAAAATTTAAAAAATTAAATTAAATTAAATTAAAAAATGGAGAAAGGTAGGAAGAGAAACTGAGAAGAAAGAAGGGAGAAAGAGTATGGGGAGAGGGAAATAGGGGGAGGAGAAAAGAGAAAAAGAGGGAAGAATATGTATCCAGATATTTTGAAATGTTGGTGTTGATCCTTGTGGTTTCCTTCTGTGCCCAGAGCTAACCCTGTGTCACCGTTTCTTTTCTACAAATCTTGCCCAAAGAGAGCTGATATCCCAAGAGTGCTGCACACTAAAATCACAGGTGAGACCACCACTACTGTTCCAATACCTGGACTAAGTGGGTGATGCTCAGAAACCACAGAACACTGGGACCATAGAGCAGCCAGGGATAGGATCAGGAGCTGACCTTGACCACAACTCTCTGAACCCAAATCATGCATGGAGACAGATGGTCTCCAAAAAGTGCTGAAACACCAAAGATAACAGTGTCTCACTAGAGGGACAAGCTACAGTCAGAGACAGTAAACCAGCTAACACCATAGATAACCAGATGGTATGAGGCTAGTACAAGAACCTAAGCCACAAGGACCAAGGCTATATGGCATCATCATAATCCAGTTGTCCCACCACACCAAGCCTTTGGTACCCCAACACACCAGAAAAGTAAGACTTTTATTTAAAATCACATGTCATGATGATGATAGAGGAAACTAAGAAGGACATAAATAACTCCCTTAAAGAAAGACAGAAAAACAGAGGTAAACCAGTAAAAGCACTTAAAGAGGAAACATATAAATCTCTTAAAGAAATGCATGAAGAAAACACAACCAAACAGGTGAAGGAATTGAACAAAACTATCTGGAAACTAAAAATGGAAATACAAACAATCAAGAAATCATAAAGGGAAATAACCGTGGAGATAGAAAGCCTATGAAAGAGATGAGGAATCATAGATGCATTGTCAACAGAATATAAGTGATAAAAAAGAGAATCTCGGGTGTAAAAGATAAAAGACACTGACACAATAGTCAAAGAAAATACAAAAACCAAAAATCTCCTAATTCAAAAAATCAAGAAATGCAGAACACAATGAAAAGACTGAACCTAAAAGTAATAGGTATAGAAGAGAGTAAAAATTCGAAACTAAAATGGCCAGCAAACATCTTCAACAAAATTATAGAAGAAAACTTCCCTAACCTAAAGAAAGAGATGCCCACAAACATTCGAGAAGCCTGCAGAACACCAAAATTATGGGACCAGAAAAATAAATTCTCCCATCACATTATAATTAAAACACCAAATGCACAGAACAAAGAAGAAATATTAAAAGTGTTAATGGAAAAAGGTCAAGTAACATATAAAGGGCAGACCATCAAAATTACACCAGACTTCTCAACAGGTATTCTAAAACCAAAAGACCTTGGGAAGATATTATACAGACCCTAAGAGACCAAAAACACCAACCCAGGCTACTTTACTCACCAAAACTCTCGACTAGAGGGAGAAAGCAAGATATTCCATGACAAAACAAAATTTAAACAATATCTATCCACAAATTCAGCCCAATAGAGAACCACAAACCATAGCTCACCTCTAACAATAAAAATAACAGGAAGCAACAATGATTGGTCTTTATTATCTCTCAACATCAATGGACTCAATTCCCCTGAATAAAAAGATATAGACAAGCAAGCTGGATAAATGAACAGTCCCCAGCATTATGCTGCATACAGAAAACCCACATTAGTGACAAAGATAGAATCTACCTCAAAATAAAAGGCTGGGATAAAATTTTTCAGGTAAATGCTCCCATGAAACAAGGTAAAGAAGCAATTATAGTATCTAGTAAGATATATCTTACAATCAAAAGTTACCAAAAAAAAAAAAAAAGATGGGAAAGGATACTACATACTCATAAAAGGAAAAATCCACCAAGACGAACTCTCAATTTTGAACATCTATGCTCCAAATTTAAGGGCACTCGCATTTGTAAAAAGAAACCACGAAAGCCCAAAGTACACACTGAACCCCACACAATAAAAGTGGGAGACTACAACATTCTACTCTCACTAATGGACAGGTCATTGAAACATAAACTAAATAGAGACACAGTGAAACTAACAGAAGTTATGAACCTAATGGACTCAATAGATATCTACAGAACATTTCACCATAAAACAAAAGAGTATTCATTCTTCTCAGACCCTAAGAGTATATTCTGCAAACTTGACCATGTAAACAGACATTGTCCTGACTAGTTTTGTGTGTCAACATGACACATGCTGTAGTTACCACAGAGAAAGGAGCCTCCCTTGAGGAAATGCCTCTATGAGACCCAGCTGTAAGGCATTTTCTCAATTAGTGATCAAGGTGTGGGAGCTGTAGTGGCTATTGCTGGCTTTACTATATCAGGAAAAAATTACAATCCACAACTAGAAGGCTCACCCGTATTCCTGATCTTGAGGCTGGGAGACGCAAGTTTTTGACCTGGATCTTGGCTTAGAGAACTTGAGATATAGTGGCTATGAATCCTAGGGATCTAAGGCAAGGAGATCTCTGAGTTCAAGGTCATCTGGAACAAAGCAAGTCATGATTGCTGTACACACCTTTAATCTGGGACAGATATACTGCTGGAGACCTATATAAGGACACTAGAAGAAGAAAGGTTTTTTTGTTTGTTTTTTTTTTTGTTTGTTTGTTTGTTTGTTTTGGTTTTTTGTTTTGTTTTTGTTTTTGTTTGTTTTTTTTTTTTTTGTCTGCCTGCCTTGTGAAAGTGGGCAACTGCTAGATCCTTGGACTTCCATTAATTAACAGTTATTGCTGGATGTTGTTGAGAAGTTAAACTACAGACCACATTTCATCAACAAATCCCCTTGCTATATAAAGACTACCCAAAATTCTGTGACTCTAAAGAATCCTTACTAACACAAAAGATGGGACAGGGAGTGGTTCTGGGGGAGCAAAAATATAAAAGGGAATCTTTTAAGAATCTAGAGACGGTTTAATAATGTACCAGCACCTTCAACCTCTCCAGATACTCTCTCTTTCCTGGGAGCTCAGAGAATATTGAAGATTCATGGTTGAAACTATATTGTAAACTTTAAAAAGCTAATGCCTTTGAACATCTTGATAAATTGGATGAATTTCTCTCTCTCTCTCTCTCTCTCTCTCTCTCTCTCTCTCTCTCTCTCTGTGTGTGTGTGTGTGTGTGTGTGTGTGTGTGTGTGTGTGTGTGTACACTTGTGACACAGAGTGAGTGTGGAGGTCAGATGAAGAATTAACTATTGAGGGTCAGTCTCTCCTTCCACCATGCAGTTTCCAGGAATCGAACTCAGGTCATTAGACTTTGAGGCAAGCACCCTGCTCCAGCCATTTTACTAACCTGCACAATTCCCTTTGCACTTCTCTCAAGGGCTTTACATTATCCTCTCTTCTTTGCCTGAGATTGGCTCCCACCTCTTCCCCCCCCCCTCCTAACCCCGTTGTTCCCAGAGCCACAGCATCTGCACCATGGACAGGGTCCACGGGAGGGCTGCTTTGAGGGGCGAGGCTGGGTGCGGCACAAGGCGGGGTGGGGCTGAGGGCGTCCAAGTGGAAATTGCATCGCACCCCAGCTGCAAGATCCTAGGGTGATTTTTCCTGAAGAATTTCTCAGGGCCCCCAAGGGGGTCCCCAGGGCTAAGGGACGGGTGAGTCATCACTGACGCATGCCCAGCTGTGAGCATGTGGTCTGGTGCCTCAGGCACGCCTCTCAGGGTTCTGCGGGTGGCAATGGTGAGAGGACACAGTGACTCTCCAAGTGATGGATGTCAGGGCTTCTATGACCTGGATCACCTCCCAGAAGGAAAGGAAGGTGGGTTCTGTCCCCAGAGGCCACACGCATACACCGACTCTACTTTCCCAATTTCTGCTGAGTCTGGGAAGTTGCAGACCACGTGCAGAACTCCATGCTGGCCTACGCCCCATTCCCATGCTCACACAACTTCAGGGTCATGCAACCTCAGGCATTCATTCAGAATACAAGACCCCTGGGACTCCAGGAATGTGCAACTCATGGCCACACCCAGGCAACCCCATCTGCCACCCAGACAGAACCCTCCTGTGTTTTTAGATTCTCACACGTTTCTCTGTGGTCCACAGACAAATGCTGTCATCTTCCACAAGCAGTTGTCCACTCAATAACTTGGTCATATTTTCCCTTGCATTGTGTGGGAGAAATCTGGGGGTTAAAGCCTCTGAAAGGTCGGTGCCAAGATAACTCAAGGCTGAAGCAAGAGTCTTTTGGGTTAGATGGCAGGAAGGACTTTTGAAATGAGAGTGAGCAGTGACCAAGGGGAGACCCCTTTTCCTACTGCATAGAAGCTGGGGTCTGTTAGGATGTAGCTCAGTTGGTGAAGTGTTCCGCTAGCACACACAAATCCTGGTGTTCTATCCCAGCGCTGCATGAATGGGGCATAGTGGTGCATGTGTGTAATCTCAGCACTATGGAGGTGAACAACAGAGGGTCAGGAGTTCAAGTCCAGCCTGGCCTACAGTACACCTTATCTTGACTACAAAAACAATAAACTGAGCTGGGCTCCCAGTCCAGAGGGATCACCAGGATGATCCTTGGGGGGATGACCTCGAGGTTAGCAGAGCCTGAGAGCCCAAATTCAGCCCCAGGGAGTAGAAGAGCTGTGACCCAAACACTCCTTAATGACTGCCTGGCCACTGAAGAGACAGTTACAGAATGGGGGACAGATGGAGAGAGAGAATACCAAGAAAGCAAGACTGATTGTTGACTGATTTCAGACCTGAGCCATGGAGTGGGGCAGAGAGAAGGTAGAATAGACATGTGAGAATACCAGGACCTGAACAGGGCTCTACAAAGTTTGGAGGGTAAAGGGGATAGCTAGGATGGGGATCTTCATCCAAGTCCCTTCCTCCCCAAGTCTAGTCCCCAACCCAGTTCTCAGTGGTGAGGTCAGCTGAGCTACTCTAAGGTAAGCTGTCTCTGCCAAGAATCTGGGTCAGGGGGTTAGTGGGACAGTTTGCTAGGTGAAGGGACAGGCCAGGGATTTTGGGCTCAGAGGAAGCCCTCACCCGCCCTGCACAAGCCATGCGGATTCGGTTAACACTGGCCAAGCTGCTTAGGTGGGGCTGCAAAATGACTTGGATTAGGGGCCTGTGGAGCCAGACCTATTCTTTCTTTTCTGGGATGAGAAAGGAAGAAGATCAGGGGGTTATCAGAAATAGATGGTCAGAAGGTGATAAAATCGGTTGAGGTCAGAGAGAGTTAGAAGGAGGAGATCAGGGGGAATTAGATGGGGAGTCAGATGGGGGAGGTCAGGGGGAATTAGATGGGGAGTCAGATGGGGGAGGTCAGGGGGAATTAGATGGGGAGTCAGATGGAGGAGGTCGGGGCAATTAGATGGGGAGTCAGATGGAGGAGGTCAGGGGGAATTAGATGGTGAGTCAGATGGGGGAGGTCGAGTGAGTTAGATGAAGGAATAAGATGGAGAAGACTGTAGGTCCTGGGAGTCACAGTGAGGGGCCATGGGGCTGGGGATCAGAGGGAGGAGGCTCTGAGGTCTAAGAAGAGCACACCCTCACACCCTTTTTACCCTTGTGGGTTTTCCCTTTCAAGGGGGCTCCATGCTGGGAAGTTGACCAAAGAACCAGTGTGGGGGTGTAGGGAGAAGGGGAAGGCTTGGCTCTGGGGCTGCAGCCAGGAAGATTTGATTCATCCTAGAACTAGGTCAGCTTTTTTTTTTTTTTTTTTTTTTTTCCTCACTGAAAACTTAGGAGAAAAGAAACAACCAGACAACAGACTGATGTAGCAGGAACATCTGTGGGGCAGTGGGGGATGTGCTGCTAGTCCCAGGCCACTGGCTTCTTTTTGGACTGTGAGGAGAGGAGCCCCCAAAACCTGAGAAGTATTATGGAGTTTGAGGTTTTTTTTTTTTTTTTTTTTTTTTTTTTTTTACTTCTAAGTTTTCAGACAGAATCTCATTAATTTGCTCAGGCTGGCCTTGAACTCACTGTGTAGAGCTGGTGAAGAAACCTTCTGCCTGAGCCTTCTGAGTAGATATCAGGACTGGGGACTGTACCATCGGGCCCAATTCCTGTGCTGCTTCTGGCCACACCTTCTCACCCTGGTGTCTCTCTACAGCAGACCCTGTGGATGTACTGGAAGCCTTGGGTGTGCATAGAGACCAGGCTAGGGTGGCCGAAGTGCCTGGCTTCTGTCCCCAGAAGATTCCTCAGGGTGACTGAGCATTCAAGGTGGGCAAGTCCAGCCTTCTCAGCGTCCCCACATGGCAGCTCTTTCCAGGTGAGTCAGAATAGGAAGGCTGGGGTGGGGGTCATCCTGGGAGGGTAAAGTCCCCTGGCTGTCTAACTGGCTACCTTTACCTCTGCTACACAGATGGCCATTTTCCTGAGAACTTTTCTGTGCTGCTCACTCTGTGGGTCCAGCCAGCCAATCAGTCTGTCCTTCTGTGTACTTATGACGAGAAGGGTGTCCGGCAGCTGGGGCTGGCACTGGGACCAGCTCTGGGTCTCCTTGGTGACTCCTTCAGTCCCCTCCCCAAGCAAGTCAACCTTATGGATGGCAGGTGAGCATGAGGGAAGGAAAAGGGGTCCCCTGTGGAAATCCCTGCACTGAGACTTGTTCCTCTTGCAGGTGGCACCATGTGGCAGTCAGCCTCAGTGGGTTGACTGTGAACCTCAGTCCCCCATGTTTGGTCAGAAGCCTCTGTTTATAAGTATAGCTGGATTCACAGTGCTGGTAACGCAGGACAGCAAAGTGGAGTCTTTTGAGGTATGTTGTTCAGTGGCAGGGGAAACTGAGGCATAGGGTGGGAATCTTTGTCCCCAGCCTAAACTATAAGAGACCAGAGAAGGAAAGGGCTCAGTCTCCACCTAGCCTCACAGTGCTGAAGGAATCGAGCAACGCACAAGAGAGTGTCAGGTCTCCGGGCACATGCGTCCTTGGTCCCTGCTGGAGTAAATGCTTGCGACAGATGGCTGAGACCAGCACATAATGCAGTGCTGGTGGCCAGGACGGTGTCTGACCATGTGGGGTCCTCATCTCTCTAGTGAGTCATCTGCTGTCTAGGACCTGGCATACAGAGGTGGTGAGAGGAAAGGGACCTTGAGTTTCAGGGGCAGATGCTGAGTATGTCAGTCACATGTTTCATGGCTGTCCCCATGTTCAGTCCAATGGTTAGCTGCAAGAAATGGATTACTCCTTAGGGGCTCTGCCAGAGTCCTACTGATACAATTAAGGATGCTTGTAGCTAACCATTGGACAAAACAACCTTTAGAATGACATAGCTCATAATGGTCAGCACAGGAGATGTGAAATTTATAATGGCATGACTCAATTAGACCTTTGGTATTGGCTGGTCAGTCACAGTGTCTCCAAGCATGAAATAGATAGGAAATCTACTGCATTTCTGTTTGATCTGTATTAGCAAAAAAAAAATGTCAAACAAATGAAAGAAGGGCTACATTGGATCATGGCAAAAGTCAATCTCAGCCAGTGAATCAATCTTCGGAATTGAGCCAGTTTGCAGACCCAGGATCCCTTGAATAAAAGAGTGGTCAGGTTCCCCTGAGGAAGCATCTTGATATGTCACCTAAGCATTTTGCTTTTAGCCTTTCTCTAGTTCTTCTCCAGAGAGACTTATGGTCTTTTACAAGGGTAACTGTGCAGTGGGGAAAGGAATTAATCAGACTTTCCGGGATCTACTGGACATGGTTCTGAATTGATGCTGATCTCGGGAGAACCCAAGAAACATTGTGGCTCTCCAATTAAAGTGGGGCTTTATGAGATGCTGGTGAGGATGTAGAGAAAGAGGAACACGTCTCCACTGCTGGTGGGGTTGTAAACTGGTATAACTACTCTGGAAATCAGTCTGGTGGTTCCTCAGAAAATTGGACATAGTACTACCTGAGGACCCAGTTATTCCACTTCTGGGCATATACCCAAGAGACGCTACAACATACAAAAAGACACATGCACCAAAATGTTCATAGCAGTCCTATTTATAATAGCCAGAAATTGGAAAAAACCCATATGTCCTTCAGTAGATGAATGGATACAAAAATTGTGGTACATTTACACAATGGAGTACTACTCAGCTATCAGAAACAATGACTTTATGAAATTCTTAAGAAAATAGATGCATCTAGAGAATATCACCCTGAGTGAGATAACCCAGTCACAGAAGAACAGACACAATATGCAGTCACTGATAATTGAATACTAACCCCAGAAAGCTCTGAATCCCCAGAAACAACTCACAGACTTTGTGAAGTTCAAGAAAAGAAAAAAAAAAGAAAAGAAAAAAAAAGAAAAGAAAAGAAAAGAAAAGAAAAGAAAAAACCATTATGCTTAATCCTTACACACCAAGAAAACTTAGACTAATTCTGGGTTACATCCTGTCTTACATGTAGTTTATGCTCATTGTAACTAGTAATATCTTAATACACACTAGCAAACCTTAAAAAAAAGCCAAACACTGACAAAAATGTATTTGTATACTTTTATTCAAAAAATGCTTAAAATTTGTACATTTATCTTTGATTTTTAAAATAAAATTGTTCAATAAAAAAAAAGTGGGGCTTATGGAGGATAAGTGACTAATGTAGTTTTGACTGATGACCGAGTAACAGTAGAAACAGTAGGTCCCCCAACACATCCTATGATCATTTCCCCACTTCCAGAATGTATAATTAAGATAGATATACTTAGAAATTAGTAGAATTCTCACATTGGTTCCCTGACCTGTGAAGTGAGTTGGAAAGGCTAAATGAAATCCTTTACAGTTGTCCCTGCCAATGAAAATAGTGAATCAAAAACAATATCACATTCCTGGAAGAATTACAGATTGCTGCCACTATCAAGGACTTGAAAGATGCAGGAGTGGTGGTTCCCAACACATATCTTTTTACTCTCCTATCTGGCCAATGCAGAAGACAGATATATTATGGAAAATTACAGATGAATACTGAAAACTAAATTAGTTATTAACTTCAATTGTAGTTGCTGTACCAGATGTAGTTTCATTACTTAAGCAAATTAATAAATCTCCTGGTACCTGATTTGCAGCTATTTATCTAGCAAATGCTTTCTTATCAGTACCTGTTCATAAGGACCACCAGAAGCAATTTTCTTTCAGTTGGCAAGACCGGCAGTATACATTTACAGTTTTGCCTCAAGGATATATTAACTCTCCTGCCCTGTATCATAACTTAGTTAGAAGGAATCATGATTATTTGTCTCTTCCACAAAATATCACATTAGTGCACTAAATGGATGACATTGTGGTGATTGGACCAAGTGAGCAGGAAGTAGCATCCACTTTGGACTCATTGGTAACACGCATGCATATCAGAGAATGGGAAATAAATACAACCAAAATCCTGGGACCACCTATATCAGTGTAATTCTTAGGAGTCCATTGGTGTGGGGCATGCACAGAAGAAGGCCATGCACATCAACAAGTCCAGGCCACTGTGCAGGCTGCTCCTTGAGGTGTCAGTGGCAGATAGAGATGATGCAGTTTGGAGCCTCTATCAGGCCCATGTACATGAATCATAGAAGAGACCTTTGGGATTTTGAAGCAAAGTTCGACCATCATTTGCAAACAACTATTCTCCCTTTAAGAAACAGCTCCGGGCCTACTATTGAGCTTTAGTGGAAACTGAACATTTGACAATAGAACACCATGCAAGCTAAACTGCCAATCGTAGGTGATATCAGACCCTTTAAGTCATAAAGTGGAATGTGCACAGCAGCAATCTATCAGCAAATGGAAATGGTATATACATAGTTGAGCCCAAGCAGGTCCTGAAGACACATGCATATTACATGAAGACATTGTTCAAATGCCTATGGCTTCTGCTCCTGATACAATGCCATCTCTAGCCAATCATGAACCTATATCCTCCTTAAGTGTTCCCTATGATAAGCTGACTGAAAAAGAGAAGACTGAGACCTGATTTACTGATGGCTCTGCACATTATGAAGGAACCACCCAGATGTGGACAACCGCAGAATTACAACCCCTTTCTGGAACAACCCTCAAAGATACATGTGAAGGAAAATCTTCACAGTGGGCAGAGTCTCAGGAGTGGTATTGCAGTTTGTTTGGAAAAAAATCAATGCCCAAATTGTTCTCATGGGCTGTAAGCAATTGATTGGCTGGATGGTCAGGAACTTAGAAAGATCATGATTGGAAAATTGGTGAAGAAGACATCTAGAAAAGAAATATGTGTATAGATCTCTTCAAATGGACAAAAGAAGTAAAGATATTGGTGTCTCATGTAAATGATCACAAAAAGGTTACTTCAGCTAAGGAGAAGTTCAATAATTAAGTGAATAAGATGGCCCTTCTGTGGATAGCTAGCCTCTTTCTCCAGCCATCTCTGCCATTGCTCAATGGGCACATGAAAAAAGTGGCCATGGTGGCCAAGATGGACGCTATGCTTGGGCTCAATTACATAGACTTCCACTAACCAAAGCTGACCTGGCTACAGCTGCTGCTGAATGACAACAGCAGAGACCAACACTGAGCCCAAGATATAGCACCATTCCTCAAGGTGACCAGCCAACCACCTTGTGGCAGGTTGACTACATTGGACTACTTCCTCCATTGAAGAAACAATGTTTTGCTCTTACTGGAGTAGATACTTACTTATTCTGGTTATGAATTTGCCTTTCTTGAACATAATGCTTCTGTCAAAACCACCATCCATGGACTTACAGAATGCCTTATCCACCAACATGGTATTCTACAACGTATTGCTTCTGACCAAGGAACTCATAGCATAGCCAGAAAAGTGTAACAGAGGACCCATGATCATAGAATCCACTGGTCCTACCATTTTTCCCAACATCTGGAAGCAGCTGGTCTGACAGAAAAATGGAATATCCTTTTGAAGATGAAGTTACAGCACCAACTAGGTGGCAGTAACATGGAGTGCTAAAGCAGAGTTCCTCAGAAGGTCATATATACTTTGAATCACCATCTGATATATGGTACAGTTTCTCCCATAGCCAGGATCCAAGGGTTCAGTAATCAAGAGGTGGAAATGAAAATAGCTCCACACACTATCACTCCTAGTGACTATCTAGGAAAACTTTTGCTTCCTGTTACCACAGCTCTAGGTTCTGCTGTCCCGGAAGTTTTGGTTCCAGAGTGGGTAGTGCTCCTACCAGGTGCTGCAAGAAGCATCCCATTAAATTGAAAGCTCACACAGACATCCCCCTGGTCATTTTGTGCTTCTAATGCCCTTAAAGCAACAGACTAAGAAAAAATTAACAGTGTTAGGAGGGGTGATAGATACAAATAATCATAGGGAAATTAATTGAATTGCCTATTCACAATGGAGGTAAAAAGAGTTATGTCTGAGTGCAAGAGATTCTTTAAGGTATCTCTTCGTACTACCATGTCCTGTAATTAAAGTCAGTGGGAAACTACAACAGCCTGATCCAAGGAGTATGACAAAGAACATGGAACCATCAAGAATGAACGTGTAAGTAAGTCCTCCAAGAAAAGAGCCAAGACATGCTGAGTTGCTTCCAGAGGGCAGAGGAAATACAGAACTTAGCTCTACGGCCATGTAACCAGTTGCAGAAATGAAGGTTATAAAGTAATATGAATGCTTCTGTTTCATATTATTTTGAACACATTTATCTTTCTTCAATTTCTTTAACATCAATTGGTATTTAAGTTGAGATACTAAAAGAATGTTCCCAATAGACATTGCCCATTGTAAATTTACAAATGTGTTTGCAATTGTACAAGGAATAGTTATACCATGCTAAACATATTTATGTCCTTTTATTTTTTTGTGTGTGTGAACATGAGATATTATTGGTGTCAAGTTGACAAGAGGTGGGTTGTAGAGGCTATTTCTGGTTGTCAACAACTATATTGAGAAAGACCTACAATCCAGAATAGGAAAGCTTGCCTGTGATAATAATGTTGGGGCTAGGAGATACAAGTTTCTGACATGGATCTTGGCATGGAGATTTTGAGGCATAATAGCAATTAATCCCAGAAGACTAAGACAAGGAGAACACTGAATTCAAAGTCATCTAGGACAAAGCAAGTCTCAGATCCAGGCTAGTGGTACACACCTTTAATCTGGGATAGACCTTCTCCTAGAGACCTATATAAGGAAACAGGAAGAACAAAGATTCTTATTTGCTTGACAAATAGTGCTTAATTACCTCATAAACCACTATAGAGATAACTTATACCTTCTCCCATTTGGAACTATAGAATTTCTCAACTTTATAATTCAAAAAAAATCACTCTTCTAAAATGTTTGTGTTAGGAACATTTATAATGTCATCTCCAACAACTGATCTCATTAGACCTTGATGTGTCAGGTGAACTAGAAAAAAACAAGTGGCTTTACTTATGTTAATTACTTTTCTCATTGTTGTAAAACATGCTTAATGAGAAATAATTTAAGGAAGAAAAGATTTTTTTAATGTATTCTATCAGTAAAGCGTGGTGGTAGAAGAGTAAGGCAGCTGGTCTCATTCCATTTCCAGTCAAGAAGCAGAATACAGTGAATTTGGATATGCATCTGAGTTTCTTCTTTTTATGTACTCTTGAACCAACCCATGAAATGCGTCATCCACACTGAGTGTTGCTATTCCCATCTCAATCATTCTAATTTTACACTGTCTCATAGTCATACCTACAGGTATTTCTAAATCTACTCAACTTAACAATAAAAGTTAGCCCTTGCAACCCCCTTAGAATGTAGACTAATATATAAACATGTATATTATTATTGGATGTGGATTCTTAGGTTTTGAAATTTCTCTAGGGAAAATAAACTTAATCCCAGAATGTAGTATGTAGTTTTTTTACCCTACATTAAGGGAAGGACTGCACTAAATACCCAGGTTCCCTCAGATCTGTGGATGAAACACTAAAACATATACACATTAATTTACTTTCAACCTGCTTTATTGGTTCAATTATTGGACACTTCAAATCTTCTGCAGCTATGGAAATAGACCTTAGCTTACTTGTGTTTCTAATCTTCCTCATGAGAAAGCAGCTTATGACTGCTACACCCAAGATCTCACATGGCTGGTCACCATTTGGCCCTCCAAAACATGATGAAATCCCTTCTCCTCTGCTGCATCTCTTACCCTAGCTCTGGTGCCCTACAAGTCCAACTTCTTTCCCTCTGCTCAATAATTGGTACATGGCATATTTATTGATCAATTACAAACCAGTTAGGGACCTGGACCTTGGCAACAGAACCACTCCCTACAACTGATTTTCCTGGAACTTGCTATGTAAGTCAAACAGGCCCCAAACTCAGAAAGATCCATCTGCCTCTACTTCTTGAGTGCTGGAAATATAGGAATCTATTACCACACCCAGCCAGAGTAGAATATGGTAATTTACCACAGAACTTGTTTCAAAAAATTACAAGAGAAAAACCCATCTTTACAACAATAATTATGTTTGCAAAAGTGATAGTTAAAAATTAACTTCCTGGGTAAACAGTTTTCAAAGGCACTAGCACAGCTGTTCATTAAAGGCTGAATTTACCACAGCTGCTAATTCTAAACTACACTTATCAATGATGACAGAATCCCATATTCCTAATCTTTTAAATAATTTCTCTGGTCCCTGCTATTATAATTAAATTATTCTAAATTTATGAGAACAAGAAAATTTTAAGTTACATTTATATATAATTTTGTTTTTAAACATTTTAGAAACTGATGACAATGTTGACAAAAAGCTTAAATCTGACTTTTGACAAAATTCAAGGAGATTCTCTAAGTGTATAGTACCAATGTTGTAAAATATTCATAGCCCACTGCATTCAGGACACAAAATTTTCCCACAGCTAGCTGATATCCAAGGAATACTCTCACTCCTAAGCCCACAGAAGACATTCCACATTCTATCCAATGACCATCCAAAGAGAGACCTACCAAGAGTGCATACAGCACAGAAATCGAGAGGCTGCCTAGGACCAGACCCTTCCAGGCTCCATCTAAGCACAGAACTGGGACCAACCCACTGCCATCAGACCCAAAACCTGCCTAAAAAGAGCTGATCTTCCAAGAGCAGTCTCACCCTTAAGTCCACAGATGCACAGGCCTGCAGGAGGAAAAAGAAACAGTCAGAGACAGCAAGATGAAGTAACATCAGAGATAACAAGATGGCAAGAGGAAAGCACAAGAACCTAAGCAACAGAAACCAATAAAATCTGGCAACATCAGAACCCAGTTCTCCCACCACAGCAGGTAGAGGATATCTCGAGACACTGGAAAAGGAAGATTTGGATTGAAAAATCATACCTCATGATGATGATAGAGGACTTAAAGAAGAACATGAATAACTCTCTTAAGAAAATACAGGAAAACACAGGTAAACAAATAGAAGCCAGTAAAAATGAAACACAAAAATCCCTTAAGTAGATACAGGAAAGCACAACCAAACAGGTGAAGTAATTGAACAAAATTATCCAGTATCTAAAAATAGAAATAGAAACAAGAAAGTATAAACAAAGAGATACAATCCTGAAGATAAAAAAAAAACCTAGAAAAGAGAAGAGGTATCATAGCTGGAAGCATCACCAACAAAACACAAGAAATATAAGGGAAAATCTCAGGGGCAGAAGATACAATAGAAAACAGTGTCAAAATAGTCAAAGAAAATGCAAAAAGCAAACAGTTCCTAACTCAAAACATCCAGAAAACCCAGCACACAGTCAAAAGGTCAAACCTAAGGATAAAAGGAGTAAAAGAGAGTGAAGATTCCCAACATAATGAATAAGTAATATTTTGAACAAAATTATAGAAAAAAATCTTTCATACCCTAAAGAAAGAGATGCTCATGAACACCCAAGAAACCTACAGAACTCCAAAGAGATTGGACAAGAAAATAAATTCTTCCCATCACATAATAGTCAAAACATCAAATACACAAAACAAGGAAAGAATATTAATAGCAGTACTGGTAAAAGTTCAAGTAACATATAAAGGTAGACCTATCAGAATAAACCAGACTTCTTAACAGGCACAATCAAAGCAAGAAGATTGTGGACAGATGTTATATAGACCCCAAGATAACACAAATGCCATCTCAGGTTACTATATCCAGAAAAACTCTCAATTAACATAGATGAAGAAGCCAAAATATTCCATGACAAAACAAATTTATATAATATCTTTCCACAAATCCAGTCCTACAAAGAATAATAGATGGAAAACACCCAAGGAGGAAAATTACACCCTAGGAAAAGCAAAAAAGTAATCTCCTTGCAACAAATCCAAAACAAGATAACCACACAAACATAATTCTACCTGTAACAACAAAAATAACAGGAAGCATGGATGACTATTCCTTAATATTTCTTAATGTGTAATGGACTCCATTTCACAATAAAAGACATAGACTAACAGATTAGATATGTAAACAGAACCAAACATTTTGCTGCATACAGGAATCTCAACTCAGTGACAAAGACAGAAACTACCTTAGTGTAAAAGGCTGAGAAAATTTTGTCCAAGCAAATGGTCCCAAGAAACAGGTTGAAGTAGCCATTCTAATATCAAATAAAATCAAGGTTCAAACAAGATGTATCAAAAAAAATAAGAAAAGATACTTCATACTCATCAAAAAAAAAAATCTATCAAGATGAACTCATAATCCTGAATATCTATGCTTCAAATGAAATGGCAACGAAATTCATAAAATAAACTTTACTAAAACTTATATTACACCACATAATAATAATAATAATAATAATAATAATAATAATAATAATAAGAGATTTCAACACCCCAATCTCATCTATGGATAGATTATGAAAATTGAAATTAAACAAGGACACAGTAAAACTAACATAAGTTATGAATCAAATAGATTTAAATATCTATAAAACAATTCATCTCAAAACAAAAGAAAATACCTTCTCAGCAATTCATGGCACCTTCTCCAAAATTGACAATATAATAAGTTACAAAACAGGTCTTAACTGATACAAGAATATAGAAATAATACTATGCATCCTATCAGATCAGCACTGACTAAGAATGGTCTTCAATAAGAACAAACAAACAGAATAAAAAAAAAAAAAAAAAAAAAAAAAAAAAAACGAATGCCCACATACTCATGGTGGCTAAACAAACCACTACTCAATGAAAACTTGGTCAAGGAAGAAATAAATATATTAAAGACATTTTAGAATTTGGTGAAAATAAAAGAAAAACATTCCCAAATTATGGGACACAAAGAAAGCAGTGCTAAGAGGAAAACCTTATCTCTGAGTGGCTCCAAAAAGAAAGTAGAAAGAGCATACCCTAACAGCTTATCAGCACACTTGAACACACTAGAACAAACAGAAGCAAATGAACCCAGATAGTAGACTGCTGGAAATAATCAAACTCAGGTCTGAAATCAACCAAGTAGAAACCAAAAAAAAGAAGAACAAACAAACAAACTATACAATCAAGAACTATTCTCAACAATGAAAGAACATCTGAGAGAACCAGCATCCCAGACCTCAAGCTGAATTATAAATCAATTATCATAAAAATGGCTTGGTATAGGTACAGATACAGACAGGTAGATCAATAAAATAGAATTGAAGACACAGAAATGAATCCACACACCTATAGTTATTTGATCTTTGACAAAGTATTTTCAACTGAGGAATACCAAATGGCTGAGAAGGCAAGTAAAGAAATGCTCACCATCCTTAGTTATAGGATAAATTCAAATCAAAACAACCCTGAGATTCCACATCTCTCCAGTAAGAATAGCTAACATCAAAAACTCAGGTGACAGCTTACGCTGGCAATGATGTGGAGAAAGAACAATTCTCATTTTTCCGTCGGGCTTGCATTCTGGTACTACCACTCTGGAAATCAGTCTGGAGGTTTCTCAGAAAAATTGGACATAGTGCTACCTACAGACCCAGCTATACTACTCCTGGGCATATACCCAAAAGCCTCTCAACATATAACAAGGACACATGGTCCACCATCTTTATAGCAACCTTATTTATAATAGCCAGAATATGAAATAAACCCATATGTCCTTCAACATAGGAATGGATAAAGAAAATATGGCACATTTACTCAATAGAGTACTACTCATCTATTTAAAAAATGGCATCATGAAATTCTTAGGCAAATGGATGAAACTAGAAAATTTAATTCTGAGTGAGGTAACTGAGTCACAAAGAACACACATGGTATGCAGTCACTGATAAGCAGATACTGGCCCAAAAGGTCAGAATAACCAAGAAACAATTATCAGACTTTATGAAGCTGGAAAGAAGGAAGAACAAAATGTGGATGCTCCCATCCTTCTTAGAAGAGAGAAAAATCATGTGATATTTTTCTTTGACTTTATTTATATAATGAATGACATTGATGGATTTCCAGATATTGAACCATGCTTGCATCCCTGGGATGAAGCCTGCTTGATCATGGTGAATGACCATGTTGATGTGTTCTTGCATTCGGTTTGGGAGAATTTTACTGAGTATTTCTGGATTAAAGTTCATGAAGGAGATTGGTCTAAAGTTTTGTTTCTTTGTAGGGTCTTTGTGTGTTTAGAAATGAGTGTAACTGTGGCTTCAAAAATTAGTTGGATAATATTCCCTCTGTTTCTATTTTGTGGAATAATTTGAAAAGGATTGGTGTTAAGTCTTTTATGAAGGTCTGATAGAATTCTGCACTAAATAAATCAGGTCCTGGGCATTTTTGGAGAGGGTGGAAGGTTTTTGATGACTGTTTCTATTTCTTTAGAGGTTATGGGGCTGTTTAGATGGTTTATCTGATCCTCATTTAATTTGGTACCTGATATCTGTCTCGAAAATTGTTCATTTCCTCTAGACATTCTAGTGTTGTTGATTATAGGCTTTTGTAATAGGATCTGATGGTTTCTTGAATTTCCTGAGTATTAAATATAGTACTAGCCAGAGCAATAAGACAACAAATAGAGGTCAAAGAGATGCAAACTGAAAAGAAAGAAATAAAAATATCACTATTTGCAGATGATATGATAGTATTCTTAAGTGACTTCAAACATTCCACAAGGAACTTTTACAGCTAAGAAACACCTTCAGCAAAATGGCTAGATATAAAATTAACTCAAACAAATTAGTAGCCTTCCTCTACTCAAAGGACAAACAGGCTGAGAAAGAAATTAGCGAATTGACACCATTCACAATAGCCACAAAAAATATGAAATATATTAATGTGACCCTAACCAAGTGAGTGAAAGATCTATATGACAAAAACTTCAAGTCTCTGAATAAGGAAATTTAGGAAGACCTCTAAAGATGGAAAGATCTTCCATGATCAAGGATTGGAAGGATCAACAGTAAAAATGGCAATCTTCCCTAAGGCAATCTACAAATGCAACTCAATCCCTATCAAAATTCTAACTCAATTCTTCATAGAGTTAAAAAGAGCAATTTGCAAATTCATTTGGATAAATTTTTAAAAATCCAGGATAGCAAAAACAATTCTCAACAATTAAAAAAAAAAATCTTCTGGGGAAATTACCATTCCTAACATCAAGCTGTATTATACAGATCAATTGTGATTAAGAACTGCCTGGTATAGTTACAGAGATGGGTAGATAGACCAATGGAATAGAATCAAAGACCCAGAAATTAACCAACACACCTATGGTCATTTGATCTTTGACAAAGGAGCTTAAAAAATTTGATGGAAAAAAGGCCTCTTCAACTAATGGTACTTGTTCAACTGGCAGTCAGCATGCAGAAGAATGCAAATAAATACTTTGTTATTTCCTTGTAGAAAGCTCAAGTCCAAGTAGATCAGAGACCTCCACATATAACCAGGTACACTGAAATTACTAGAACAGAAAGTGGGGAGGATCTCAGAAAACAAAAGCACATGAAAAATTTTCCTAAACAGAACACCAATGGCTTATGCTCTAAGATCAAGAATTGACAATGGGACTTCATGAAGTTGCAAAACTTCTGTAAGGCCAAGGACACTCTCAAAAGGACAAAACAGCAACCAACAGATTCGGAAAAGATCTTTTCCAATCCTACACCTGCTAGAGGACTAGTATCCAATACGTACAAAGAACTCAGGGAGTTAGACTCTAGAGAAACAAGTAACCCTATAAAGGAAAAAGAGAGACCATTTAGGGCACTTTAAGGGTAATTCAGGAAAGAGAAACTGTAGCTTCTATGTAAATATGCAGTAAACTTGGCCATGTAAAAATTTAACATCGGTACATGATGGGTTGGAATATTCCAGGACTGAAAATAAAACTTGAGGGTGAAATGATTATCTAGGATGTGCCAGATTTGGAGTTCAATTTTAAATAATAGGGAATAAGTAAATATTAAGGTACAAAGGGAATATAGGGAGAATAAGAAAAACCTCAGGTGACAGCAGATGATGGCAAGGATGTGGAGAAAGAGAAACACTCCTCCACTGTTGGTGGGATTATAAGTTGATACAACCACTCTTCAAATCAGTCTGGAGGTTCCGCAGAAAAATTGAACATAGTGCTACCAGAGAACCCAGCTATACCTAACTTCTAGGTATATACCAAAAGTAGCTTCAACATCTAACAAAAACACATGCTCAAAAATGTTCATAGCAGCGTTATTTATAATCGCCAGAAACTGGAAAGAACCCAGACGATCTTCAACAGTTGAATGGATACAGAAATTGTGGTACATATACACAATGGAGTACTGCTTAGCTATTAAAAACAAAGAGCTCATGAAATTTCTAGGCAAATGGATGGAACTTGAAGTTATCATCCCTAGTGAGGTAATCCAGTCACAAAAGAACACTCATGGTATGCACTTTGGTGAATAATGGCCAAAAAAAAAAAAATTCTCAGAATACCTAAGAAAACATTTACAGAACTTATGAAACTCAAAAATAATGAAGACCAATATGTGGATGCCCCAGTCCTTCTTAGAAGGGAGAAAAAACAGGAGAGGAAATACTAGATCAAATGGAGGAGTAGGGATTGAAGAAAAAATCTACAGAGACTGCCTCACCTGGAGAACCACCACATATGCAGCCACCAAACCCACGCACTATTGCTGATGCTAAGAAGTATTTACTGGCAGTAACCAAATATGGAAGTCTCTTCAGAGGCTTTCCTAAAGTCATGTAGGTGTAGATGAGGATGCTTGCAGCTAAACATCAGACTGAGCAAGGGGACCCCAATGAAAGAGCTAGAGGAAGGGCTGAAAGAGCTGAAAGGTTTGCAACTTTATGGGAAGAACATAAACAACCAGCCCCAGCCGAGGCACTGAAGTAGAGAGGGTGATTGGGAGAGGGAGTACCTTCATGGAAGCAAGTTGAAGGGGATGAGAAAGGGGAGTGGGGTGTGGAGGGTGTATAACATTTGAAATGTAAATACAGAGAATATCCAAAAAAACTGAAAAAAAAGAAGGGAGAACAAAATACTCACAAAAGACATACAGGGACAGATAGCTGAGTAGGGACTGATGAAATGATCATCCAGAGACTGTCTAACCTGGGATCTATCCCATAGACAACCACCAAACACATTCTCCATTGGTGATGCCAAGAAATGCTTACTTGCAGGAACCTGATACGGATATCTTCTCAAGAGCCATCCCACAGCCATACTAATACAGAAGAGGATGCCTGCAGCTAACCATTGAACTGAGCATGGGGACTCCAATGGAGAAGCTAGAGAAAGGACTGAAGGAGATGAAGGTGTTTGCAACCCCATGGTAAAAACAACAATATCAAACCAACCAAACCCCCAGATCTCCCAGGGACTAAAAACATGGACCAATGAGTATACATGGAGAGACCCATGGCTCCAGCAACATATGTAGCAGAGGATAGCATTGTCTTGTATCAATGGGAGGAGAGGCCTTTGCTCCAGTAAAGGCTTGTTTTTCCAATTGGGGAAATCACAGGGCTATGTGGAGAGAATGGGTGGTTGGGGTGGGAGCATTTTCAAGAAGCAAGGGTAAGTTTTGGGGGAGATATGAAAGGGAGGGATGAAGCATAACACTTCAAATGTAAAATACATAGAATATTTAATAAAATAAATAAATAAAAACTGCTCAGAAGATAAAAATTAATGCATATATTTCAATTTTATTAAAACATAATAGCTAAAACAATAAAATATTTGTACAAGAAAGCAATTTTTCTCATATTTGTGAGAACCTTAATACAACAAAAACAAGTCATGTAGTAATTATTATTGTTTTTGATGCTACCATTATTATTACTATTTAAGTAAGGAGCTTTTCAAAGTAGTAAACTAGATAACTCAGTTTTCCCGTCTAGCATGCTCAGCCTGAAGTCCTTCATGAACAGTGATCACATTCTGTGTCCTGCCATCTCTATCTCTATCTCATTGATCTACCATGTGTCTATCATTTATATATTTATCCATCATCTATCTACCATGTATCTACCGTCAATCTATCTGTTTGTCTGTCTGTCTGTCTATCTATCTATCTAATCTTTCCTCTTTCCCTTATCTTGGTTGCCAAAAGGTAAGGGGTTTGCTCCCTCACATGTCTCACCATGTTCTATGCCCTATTACAAACCAAAAATAATGGAGACAAGTGACTATAGCTACAATAACAACGTAAATAGTTTTTAGCTAGTATTTTATTACAGCAATAGATAGGTGACTGACATAAAATTTTGCTGAAAAGTGGGTCTGGTGCAGTAGCTCACTTGACACTAATGTTTTCAAGCTTTTAAACTGTTTTTAGAAAAATTATGGAAAGGTTTGGGGATGTGGCTCAGTGAAACTTCAGAAGGTGAAGTGCTGAATGCAAATGGAATGTGGTTGGTTAGCCTACATCTTGAGGTTACAAAGAAATCTGCTGAAAATTGAACTAGAGAATATTCAAGAAACAATCAGCAAGTACTTGCTTTCCTTTTGTCCACGCCGTGATACTAAGTGGGAAACTGAGGTTTAAGGTGAGAAACTGAGAAATAGGAGAAGAATATTCAAGGCATGGCAGTGTCTCAGCAGCAGCAGCAGCAGCTTTGCAAGAATATGACATGGCAATGATGAGCAAAAGGCTGAGAAAAAGATTTTCCTGCTTTTATTTTTGATAAAAAAGATGTTTAAAGTATTCAAAGTTTCAAAAAAGACAGAATCTTTTTTTTTAATCAGCATTAATGTAAAGCCAATACTTTGCACCCACAGACCTACAGAGATTCCTGGTAAGCATAAATTAGCCAAACACCACTCACAGCCAGCACAAGGTTTAAAATACTTGAAAATTTTTACTGCTGTGGTACAGTGCATGTTGTTGGCCAGCTTTGAAAATATACATATATACTGCATGGATTCATAAACAGTCACTAAAATGCCCTTCAAAAGGTAAGGCACACGGCCAAACACCCTTTAATGGGATTGTAATACTAGCTAACAGCTCCTGAGACAGTGATGTGTGATGTAAGGAGTATAAAGGAATATTTTCATGGGATGTAACATCCACTGGAAAAACCCATGGGCCAGATGTGGAGCCTAGAGAGAGGCTGTGAGTACTAAGACAGCAAGGCCATGAGGGTAGGAATGCCCAAGGCTTTTCACACTCACTTCCTGCTGTCACATGCCCCAGATGTCAACTGTGAGGTGTGCTTTGTCATAGCTGTAGTCCTATACTTTCTTAATATTTTTTTTGCTTCCGACTTTAACAATGTGTATCTTTACCATGTGCCATTATATGTGGAAATATATAATTTGTCATTTTTATAGACATTCAAAGCTCAGGGACTCATTCATTCTTATATTAGCTACCTTCTCATGTCACTGAGAAGAAATACTCAATAGGAAGCAATTAAAGGGAGGAGACATAAATTCTGGCTTACAGTTCAAACGGATAAAATCCATCAAGACAGAGAAAGCATAGTGGTAGAAGTGAGAAGCCAACATCAGTAGTCAGGAAAGAGAAAACTAGGGCTGCCTTAACCCTGGGACTATCCCCAGGACCTACTTTCTTCTGCAAGGCTGCACCTCCCAAAGGTTTTACCATTCCAAACAGTGCTACCAACTAGGAATCAATAAGATAAACATTTGAGACTATGGGGGACATTTTTCATTTCTACCCGAAACTTTATAGGTGGTTTTGGACTTTGGAATTTCAGGAATGCTGGAGGTACTGAAATTTGGGACACTTGAAGTTACACCAAAAATATTTGTAAACTGTTCAGTGGATTTGAGCCTTTAGCCATAAAGAAAGTATCTTAGTTTGAATGTAAATGCCCCCAAAGGCTCATATAATAATAAATTTTATCCAACAGTGTTCACCGATGGTGTTATTGTAATGTGACTGGATCATAAGTTCCCTGATATTGAAAGACGAAATCTTTAAATTTCAGACTCCATTTTAGAGAACCTGTCCTAAATTTGAATTTAGGTAAACTAACAGGCCAATACCTAGCATTAGTTACCAAGTTACTCCTAACAAAACCTGAGCTTAGCTCTAGTTTCTAGGCTAAATCCAATAAATCCAGCACTTCCAGGTTAATCCCCAACAAGTGTATCCCCTGCCTAACAACAACCGATGCAGATGGAAGCAAAAGCTAAGTCTATGGTTTGACCCCAGGCAGCAGCCAATTATTGCTAAAGGCCATAGTAACACACTAATTAGATGCTTGCCAGGCCAGAAACCTTTACACATACACACACACACACACACACACACACACACACACACGCATGCACACCTTGCTGCTTTCTATAAAACCCACATAGATGTTCAGGTTTCCTCTCCACCAAAACCATCTTATGTGTCTACAGTGGGCTGTGAGGCCCTGAGTTAAAGGCTGTGGTGTGATCGCATGAGAATGGATAGTGTCTGGTCCTTTGGAATTCACTAACATTTCTCTAGCACTACAATACCTTCAATTAAAGGGTCCACAAAAGAACTCATAATATGGACGGAAGTAAAAATTTTAGGTGGTAAAACCTAATTAAAGACAGTAGGCTAACTTCCTTTCTGACAGAAGATGGTCAGCTTTGATCAAATGTAGATACCACTCTGTTACTAAATTACTACAAGGCAAAAAATGGGGTGACCAATAATCACAGACAGAAATAGCTAATGTTGTAAAGCAAAAATGTCTCTCTTGCTTTAGTTACTATTTTCAGGTATTTGCCCTTCATGGCACAAAGCTGTCTTACATGCACCTTAAACTATTCAAGGGTAGTGTAAATGCTTAGGTCTTGCATTTCCAGCCTTATATTTTGGTGCCTATCAGACACTAGCTAAATAGAAGTCATTCGCTGTGTGAGTGGATGATGCTTGGTGTCTGTTCCTTAACCATTTCTGAGAGAAGGCATATTTTTAATTACTAAGTAAAAACAAAAATATCAATATAGTCATAATTTTATATAAAGAATGTGTCTTGAAATAAAAGTTTCTTGTATATGGTTAAACTGGATTTAAAGGGATAGTTTTCCCTTTGTGTCATGTCTCCTTTATCTTATTTCAACCCATAGTACCTACTCATTATGTTGCATGAGTTTAACGAATATTTTATATGTTAGAATGATTGGCTATAGAGAGGATCGGGTTTCAGTCATCAGAACTAGGGATCTTCCCACGGAAGAATGAGCTGCCAAAACAGCTACACAGGTGATTTTCCACCTGGAACAAGGGTAAACTTGAGGCACAGACCCGGGGAGGGAACACCAGAGTTCTTGGAGCAAAGGCAATGTGATGCTTTCTGAAAAGAGTCCTTTCGGGCCCACACTAAGGGCCGTGTCTCCAAGACCATGACTCAGGATCTTCCCGCAGAAGGATGAGCTCCCAGATAAACTGCACAGATGCTTTTCTACCTCGACCAACAGTGAGCCTGACACACAGGCCCACTGGATATCTGGCAAAGGAATGCCCAGAGTTCTCAGAGCTCAGGAAACATGGTGCTCTCTGGAAATGGGTCCTCTTTGACTGAGAGAAAGTGCTAGATCTCTGCCATTAGGACTCAAGACCTGTGGGCAGAGGACTGAACTCCCAGAACAGACTCACAAGAGTTCTCACAAATGAGGCCACAAAGACAGAACTGTGTCACTGCCATCAGAACTTACTACTGCCTGCCCACAAAAAAGCAGAGCACCCAGAAGCAATCTCCCACCTGAGCCTATGGGCCTTCAAACCCACAGGAGAGAAAAGCATCAGTCAGAAACAAAAAGATCACCTACAGTCACTGAGAAGATGGCAAGAGAAAAGCACAAGAACCCAAGCAATAGAAACCAAGCAACCTGGCAACATCAGAACCCAGTTCTTCCACCACAGCAAGAAGTGAGTTTCCCAACAATTCAGAAAAACAATATTTAGACCTAAAATCATACTTTGTGGTGATGATGGAGGTCTTAGAGAAGCAAATGGATAATTCTCTTAAACAACTACCTAAGAGCAGAAGAAACCACTCAAAAAATGCAGGAAAACACAACCAAACAGGTGAAGGATTTGAAAATGAAAATAGATACAATAAAGAAATTACAAAAAGAGACAACCCTGGAGATAAAAAACCTAAAAAAGAAATAAGGAGTCATAGATACAAGCATCACCAACAGACTACAAAAAGATGGGGGAGAGGAACTCAGGGACAGAAGAAAACATAGACAAAACAGATAGAGAAGATGCAAAAACAAAAGCTCCTAACACAAAATGTCTAGGAGATTGAGGAAACAATAAGACCAAACCTAAGGATAATAGGTGTAGAAGAGAGCAAAAATATCAACTAAAAGACATAGTAAATATCTTCAACAAAATCATAAAAGAAAACTTCCCTACCCTTGAGAAAGAGATGACTGTGAACATAAAAGAAGCCTACAGAAATCCAAATAGACCGGACAAGAAAAGAAGTTCATCTTAAAACATAATAGTCAAAACAGAAAATGTTCAAAACAGACTTCTCAACAGACACTATGAAAACTAGAAGATCCTGAACAAACATCATACAGACTCTTTAAGAACACAAATGACAGCACAGGTTACTATATCCAGAAAAACTCTCATTTACCATAGATGGAGAAAGCAAAATATTTGAGGACAAAACCAAACTACAAAATATCTGAAGACAAATCCAGCCCTACTAAGGATAATAGACAGATACTACTTCAGAGAAAATGCTGGGGAAAAAACTTCCAAGCAAATGGTCTCAAGAAACAAGCTGGAGTAGACATTCTAATATCAAATAAAATAGAATTTCAACCAAGAGTTATCAAAAAAGATAAGAAAAGTCACATTTTACACATCACAGGAAAAAATCTATCAAGATCAACTCTTAAACCTGAACATCTATGCTCCAAATACAAGGGCACCCACATTCATAAAAGAAACCTTACTAAAGGTCAAAGCATATATTGCACCACAAACAATAATATTGGGAGACTTCAACCCCCCACTCTCATCATTGGAAAGATCATGGAAGCATCAACTGAACAGAAACACAGCAAAACTAGCAGAGGTTATAACCCTATTGAAATTAACACACATCTACAGAACATTTTATCCTAATACAAAAGAATATATCTTCTTCTCAGCACCTCACAGCATCTTCTCTAAAACTGACCATATAGTCGATCACAAAACAAGCCTCTACAGATAAAAGAAGATGGAAATAGTACCACACACCCTATTAGATCACCATGTATTAAGGCTGGTCTTTAATAACAACACATACACATTGAAGCTGAATAATGGGATGCAATACTAAGAGGAAAACTCATAAATCTGAGTTCCTCCAAAAAGAAACTGGAGAGAGCATACACTAGCAGCTTAACAGAACAGCTGAAAGCTCTAGAACAAAAAGAAGCAGATACACCCAAGAGGAGTAGACAGCAAAAAATAATTAAACTCAGAGCAGAAATCAACAAAGTAGAAAGACAAAGAACCATACAAAGAATCAACAAACCAGAAACTGGTTCTTTGAGAAAATCAACAAGATAGATAAACCCTTAGCCAGACTAACTAGAGGGCACAAAGTGAGTATTTAAATAAACAAAATCAGAAGTGAAAGGGAAGACATAACAACAGAAACTGAGAAAATTCAAGAAATCATCAAATCCTGCTACAAAAGCCTCAACAATACTGAAATCTGGAGAAAAGGAACAAATTTTTATACAGATACCAGACACCAAAGTTAAATCAAGATAAGATAAACAGTTTAAACAGTCTCATGACACCTAAAGAAATAGAAGCAGTCATAAAAAGCTTCCCAAGCAAAAAAAAAAAAAAAGAACCTTTAGAAGAGAATTCTATCATACCTTCATAGAAGATCTAATACCAATACTCTTCAA
This sequence comes from Micromys minutus, assembly GCF_963924665.1. Lineage (NCBI taxonomy): Eukaryota > Metazoa > Chordata > Mammalia > Rodentia > Muridae > Micromys > Micromys minutus. Next base: position 14,241,353 of record NC_137985.1, read on the forward strand.
ACTATTCCACAAAATAGAGACAAAGAAAACAATATCCAACTTATTCTTTGAATCAACAATTATGTTCATACCTAAGTGACACAAAGATCTTACCAAAAAAGAAAACTTCAGACAAATTTCTCTTGTAAATATTGATTCAAAAATACTCAATAGAATTCTTGCAAACTGAATCCAAGAACACATCAAAACGATCACTCACCATATTGAAGTAGACTTCATTCCTGGGATGCAGGATGGTTCAATATGTGGAAATCCTTCGATCTAATCTACCATATAAACAAACTTAAAGAGGAAAACCACATGATCTATTAACTAGATGCTGAGAAAGCATTTGACAAAATTCAACACCCCTTCATGATAAAAGTCTCAGAAATAGCAGGAATCCAAGGCCCAAACCTGAACATAGTAAAAGCAATATGCAGCAAACATCAAACTAAATGGTGAGAAATTTGAAGCAATCCCACTAAAATCAAGGACTAGACAAGGCTGCCCACTCTCTCTCTACCTATTCAATATAGTGCTGGAAGTCCTGGCCAAAGCAATTAGACCAAAAAAAAAAAAAAAAAAGTCAATGAATACACATTGAAAAGGAAAAAATCAAAATCAAAATATCACTATTTGCAGATCATATGATAGTATACTTAAGTGGTTCAAAAAAGTCCAGCAGAAATCTTTTACAGCTGATAACCAACTTCAGCAAATTGGCAGGACATAAAATTAACTTAAACAAATCAACCACCCTTCTGTACTCAAAGGATAAACAGATTGAAAAAGAAATTAGGAAATCCACACCTTTCACTATAGTCACAAAGCCTATAAAATACCTTGGGGTGACCCTAACCAAGAAAGTGAAGGATCTGTATGACAAGAACTTCAAGACTCTGAAGAAAAAAAATTGAAGAAGATCTCAGAAGATGGAAATATCTTCCATGCTTATGAAATGGATGGATCAACATTATAAAAATGGCTAACTTAGCAAAAGCAATATACAGATTCAATGCAATCCCCATCAAAATTCCAGCTCAATTCTTCATAAAGTTGGAAAGAGAAATTTGCAGTTTCATCTGGAATCATAAAAAAACTTGAAATAGTGAAATCTATTCTCAACAATAAGAGAACATCTGTGGGAATCACCATCCCTGACCTCAAGCTATACTACAGAGCACTTGTGTTAAAAAATAAATAAATAAAAATAAAAATGGTATTGGTACAGAGGTAGGCAGGTAGATCAATGAAACAGAATTGAAGACCCAGAAATGAACCCTCACATCTATGGTCACTTGATCTTTGACAAAGAAGCTAAAAACATTCAATGGAAAAAGGACAGCCTCTTCAACAAATGATACTGGTTCAACTGGCAATCAGCATGGAGAAGAATGCAAATCCATCCTTTGTTATTTTCTTGTACAAAGCTCAAGTCCAAATGAGTCAAAGATCTCCACATAAAACCAGGTACACTGAAACTAATAGAAGAGAAAGTGGGGAAAAGCTTAAAATAGAACACCAATGGCCTATGCTCTAAGATCAAGAATCAACATATGGTACCTCAGAAAATTGCAAAGCTTCTGTAAGGCTAAGGACAGTCTCAAGAAAAAAAAGGGGCAGATTGATTGGTAAATGATCTTTACCAATCCCACATTTGATAGTCATTTAATATCCAAAATATACATAGAACTCAAGAAGTTAGATGCTAGAGAATCAAACAATCCTATTAAAAATAAGGAGCAAAGTTAAACAAAGAATTCTCAATGAGGAATACTGAATGGCTGAGAAGCACTCAAAGAAATGTTTAACATCCCTAGTCATCAGAAAAATGCAAATCAAAACAACGCTGAGATTCCAACTCACACCAGTCAGAATAGATAAGATCAAAAACTCAGATGTCAACAGATGTTGGTGTGGATGCAGAGAAAGAGGCATACTCCTCCACTTTTGGTTGGGTTGTAAGCTGGTACAACCACTCTAGAAATCAGTCAGGAGGTTACTCAGAAAATTGATCATAGTACTACCTGAAGATCCAGCTATTCCACTTCTGGGAATAAATTCCAAAGATGCTCCAATATATAATATGAATACATGCTCCCCCGTGTTTATAGCACCCTCTTTTATAATAGCCATAAGCTGAAAAGACCCAGATGTCCTTCAACGGAGAAATGGATATAAAATTGTGGCACCTTTACACAGTGGAGTACTACTCAACTATTAGAAACAATGAATTCATGAAATTTGTAGAATTAGAGGTTATCATCCTGAGTAAGGTAACCCAGTCACAAAAGAAAACATATGATATGTAGTCACTGATAATTGGATACTAGCCCCAGAAAGCTCTGAAAACCCAAGAAACAACTCACAGACCTTATGAAGCTCAAAAAGAAGGAAGGCCAAAATATAGAAGCCTCAGTCTTTCTTAGAAAAAAAAAAGAGAAAAATTGTGTACTCATCATATATTATTATATAACAAATTTTGTGCGCTATAATAATAGTTTATAAAATAGATGAATTGATAAAAAAAATAAACTCATATCCACTTCCTCTGAAATGGCACAAAACACTAATTATGTATCTCTGATAGAGTGAAGTCAATGGAAGAGTAATCAGTTATTTGTTTCACTATCAGGAGAGTTTACAATAAAAATAATATAACGTAAAAGAAGAATGATTGGCTATTAAACCAAAGCATATAAAACAATCTTCTTAGACATAAAATCACAATCAGATTACAGAAATATATTAATTTCAAATGAAATAATTGTTATAAAATAAATACATCATTTACTAAGGAGAGATTCAGTACTTTAGAAAATGGACAAAATGTTTGATTCCATCTAAAGTATTTTCTTCTTATTTAAAAATCAAGAAATTCAATTTGGTTTTGTTTGGATTAGCCTAGAAACTGGAGCTAGGCATGGGTTTCACTGTGGGAGTAACTTGAAAAGTAATACTAGGTACCAGTCTATTAGTTTACTTACGTTCAGCCTTGGGTCAGGTTCTTTAAAATGAAATCTGATCTTAAAAGTTTTGGTCTCTCATAGGGCTGGAAAGATGGCTCACTGATTAAGAGCAGTGACTTCTCTTCCAGAGGTTCTGAGTTCAATGCCCAACAACCACATGGTGGCTCACAACCATCTGTCATATGATCTGGTGCCCTCTTCTGGCATACAGGTGTACATAGAGCACTCATATGCATAAAATAAATAAATCTTTTTTAAAGTTTTGGTCTCTCATTACTTTCTAGGTCTTATAATAACATGACAAAATATTTGGTATCAAATATGGAATTTGGAGCTGATATGCCAGCTACTGCCTCCAATTCCCATAGTGCTTTCCTGCTTTTATTCGAGAGAAACTAGAATTCTGAATGTTACTTCACTAAAGCAACTTTATTTCCAAATGGTTCCACAAAGATCCATTTTATATGTCTCTTCACTAATTACTACTATTGATACTTTCTCCAGCTTGCTTTTCAAATTTTCTAAATCATATTAAGAAAAATATAACACAACGGAATGTGTTTGCGAAAGGTATATACAGCATTATTTGTGTCTGAATTGGATCTTTAAATGGCTTAAAAGTTTTGTTGGTCTTTGTTTGCTGATAATAATTAAAATAATGTCCACATAGCATGTATTTAGTGTATACTAAACCAAGCAGACTGTGAGGGTCTTCTATTTGCCTTTTCTTACTAAGTTCTCTCTTCACACATTTCAGAGGATATATTTAATCTAAAACATTTACTGAACTTATACAACATCACACAAGAAATACTGGCAGGTTGCAGATGAAGCCCGAGGCAAACCTTACATTTTGGATGTTGCTACCGCTCAGAAAAAAATCTTCATTCTCTATTTTTATTCATTCAATCAGGAGAGAAATCATATGGAACTATTAATGCAAAGACATCATACTTATCATTTAAAATACATAGTAATTTCTTATTTATTCTCTCATAATCCCCATAAAGAGTACTTGAAAGATGAAAATAGTCATGAGATTCTAATATTTGAAAATATGACAGAGGATTAAGATGTCTGCCTTAAAACCTTTCCCCTTTACAAAATATTGTTCTAGCTTTGAAACAAAGAGTTCACCCAGAAAACTCCCAAGCTCACTCAAATAGTATAATTTTTTTGCTTGCGGCTACACTGCTCAAGGCCATTTCTGAAAAATTTTAGGTGATGCAAAGTCATATAAACCTAGCCTGTATCAGAGACACAGATCAAAAATGAGAAAATGAAGTTCCTGAATTCTATTTTCTAAAGAAAGCTCTTTAATAAAACCACACCATAAGACATTTGGAGTGGTACATTCTGTAAGCCATCTTGAAGTAGAAGTAGGAAAATTTTTAGTTTGAGGCCAGCCTAGCAGCAACAAAAAACTGTGTCTACACCTGATATCATGTTATAATACTTATTGTTACAGACGCTCACATTTGAAAAAAACAATACCCCTGATGTTAAAGATTTACTGACTGTTACTCAAGCTCTTCAATTCTTTAGGTGCAATATTTTAATGAACTTCTTAAAACTCTGAAAAGAGTTTAATATAGTCCCACCTAAAGAAGAAAAACAAGCTGTTTGACAGTTTATCTCAAGCTTGCTAACTATATGTTTGATTTCTAAAGCGGAAATTCATTCTTTCTCTCTCACACACACACTTTCTCACTTGAACCGTGCCTGGGTGGTCTATTCAGCCAATAACCATCTAATAGCAATATAAATCATATTGGTACAGTTTTAGCTTCTGGAAAAACAAAAGTGAATAAGATGCATCTCCAGGGAAAGTAACAATCTCACTGGCAGAGGAAGAAGTACATCCATCTTTGTAAAAGTACTTTGTGGACACAGCAAGAGACTGAGGACAGGGTAAAGTTATTTCTTACTATCACAGTGCTGGTTCTTAAGGGGAGAACTGGCTTTTGACTCATAACACACTTCAAGTTGAGTTGGTTCTTTTTCACTGTGATAAAATACCAGAGATAAAGGAGGAAGGATTATTTCTGTTTTACCATTCTACAAGCTTCCATCCAAGGTTGCCTAGATCCCATGCTTTGGAACTTCAAAGAGGTAGACTTTATAATGAGTGAGACATGTATAAGACACAGAGGTAGACTTTATAATGAGGGAGACATGTATAAGACACAGAGGTAGACTTTATAATGAGGGGGACATGTACAAGACACAGAGGTAGACTTTATAATGAGGGAGACATGTATAAGACACAGAGGTAGACTTTATAATGAGTGAGACATGTATAAGACACAGAGGTAGACTTTATAATGAGGGAGACATGTATAAGACACAGGGGTAGACTTTATAATGAGGGAGACATGTATAAGACACAGAGGTAGACTTTATAATGAGGGAGACATGTATAAGACACAGAGGTAGACTTTATAATGAGGAAGACATGTATAAGACACAGAGGTAGACTTTATAATGAGTGAGACATGTATAAGACACAGAGGTAGACTTTATAATGAGGGAGACATGTATAAGACACAGGGGTAGACTTTATAATGAGGGGGACATGTATAAGACACAGAGGTAGACTTTATAATGAGGGGGACATGTATAAAACACAGAAGTAGACTTTATAATGAGGGAGAAATGTATAAGACACAGAGGTAGACTTTATAATGAGGGAGACATGTATAAGACACAGAGGTAGACTTTATAATGAGGAGACATGTATAAGACACAGAGGTAGACTTTATAATGAGTGAGACATGTATAAGACACAGAGGTAGACTTTATAATGAGGGAGACATGTATAAGACACAGAGGTAGACTTTATAATGAGGGAGACATCTATAAGACACAGGGGTAGACTTTATAATGAGGGGGACATGTATAAGACACAGAGGTAGACTTTATAATGAGGGGGACACGTATAAGACACAGAGGTAGACTTTATAATGAGGGGGACATGTATAAGACGCTACTTTGTGATGCACAGGGCAGTGAGAAAGAAGGAGAAAGGAACTGGGACAAGATATGTCCATTCAGGTCTCATTTCTAGTGAAATAATTCCTCCTACCTAAATTTGACCTTTTCCTCCATCAATATTAGCATGACAGTAGTGTTTTAAGAAATAAACCCATTGATGAAACCAGAGCTCTCAATATCATGATCTAGAGCAATAATCAACCTGGAGGTTGAAGAGGCCCTTTTTCAGAATTTTATGATTTGGGATCATCACACATGAAGAACTGTGTAAAGGGTCACACCATTGGTCTATAACCTCATAACCTACAAATGAAACAAAATCCCTCCCCCAACCCCACCCCACATCTCTCTCATTCTTTCTCCTCTCTCTCTGTATATGTATATATGAATGTATGTGTGTGTGTGTCCCTCTACTGCTCCCCCTTCTTTTCCAGATACTCATGACCTTCTTACATTCTGTATTATTTCTTCTGAGTACCAGTATATTGGAACTTCGAAGATATAAACCATTGACAACCATCTCCATCTACCACATATAATGTCTACTCCACATCAAAACAGCTTTCTTTTCTAAGTTATGTGAATTATTTTCTCAAAGAAAAGTTATTTATAAACTCTTGAGTAGATCACCTCTCATTTCTCATCACCTAAAAACATATGTAATCCTTTTAATAATATTGAAAAATAAGGAAACAATGTAAAATTACTATTTGACTTCACTTAAACTTTTACTTTATTCCAAAGTATTATTATTCCTTCCAGTCAACCCTGAGCAACATTTTCTCTTAACATATTATTTTACCTAATACATGCCATTCTGAGTCATTCTCCAGAAATACTTTCTGAGCCTAGATTGATTTCATTACACATTCCCTGTCTCCAACCCAAATGACAGAGGCCATGATGGGCAACTGAGTGAACTTTTTATAGTGTTTAAGAAACCTTAACAGAGCAGCAGATGATACAATGTTGCTGCCAATATCTGTGTTAAAATTAAAGCAGGACCCTGAAGACAACCAAAGCAACAAATCTTTTCCTGACTGGTCAGCAACTGATGGTGACTAGAATCATACTTGCTTTCTTAACAATTTCTTATTATCTTCTAACATTATAAATTAAAAATAGGCCTTTAACCATTTTCTTCTTTATTTTATTCCCCAATTGTTTACCTGGAATGCTTAAGAATGACACTGCTTTATTAATAATTGCATATGCATAATAGAAAAGATTTTGCATCAAATCACAAAGGATTCAAAGACATCCAACTGAAAGAGTATTAAGACCCTGCATATTGAAATCTGAGTACTTTGAGTTTTAATTTTAAATACCTAAGGCAATATCATTACATTAGAAAATTAACTGTATAATTGGTGGGAGTTATCCATTGTTAATGAGAACTTCTAGACAAAAATGACTACAAATGTTGTTTAACTATTTGGAACTTTAATGACTTGGTGAGGTTAGGATTTTACAAATCCAGAGACAAATTATCTTGCAGCATCATTTTATAAATATATTTTATTTTTAATTATGATATAATTACATTATTTTCCTCTTCCTTTACTTCCTCCACCCCTTCTCATATTCTGCCTCTCTCCAATCTCTGTCAAATCAAATTCATGGCCTCTTTTTTTATTGTTGATATATACATACATGTATACACACAAATACACATACACACATAAAACAGCTTGTTCGGTCCATACAAAATGCTACCTGTATGTAAATGATCCGAGGGAATGACCACTTGGCATTGTATTCTTTCCTAGAGAAGACCATTTCCCAGATTCTCATAGTTCTTGGTCCAGCACTGAGACCCTATGGGCTTTCCATCTTATAGCAGCTATAACCCCCCTCACCCTCATCAGATCATGGTCACTAGACCAAACCAATTATTTTTTGCTTGGTGATAAGAGTTGTTTCTTTTTTTCATACAATCAACTTGACTATCTTTGTAATAACAAAGCATTTTAAGTTTTTATATTTATTTAGACTTTTGTTTTTGTGTTTGTGTATATACAGGCATTTGCATTCCAGTGCCTACAGCAGGCAGAAGGGGGCACCTGATCTCCTGGAATGGAGTAACAAGTAGTAGTGAGCTGCTCCATGTGGCTGCTGGGTACCAAATTTGTGTTCTCTGATAGAGTATCATGTGCTCTTAAGCACTAATCCATCTTTAAAGCCCTTCTTAATATGTTAAGAAGCATCAAACCTTTCAGATCACATGGCAATAGCAGCAACATACTCACTGCATCAGATATCAAAAAAAGCCTTAACAATTACCATCAATATCTGATTACCTAAACTATTTTAAAGATTAATTTTATATTATTATACAAATCAATGGATTTTGTCAAGGCGTGTGTCAATTACATATAAGAAAGCTAATTGTACATTGTAATTTTACTACAACATTCATACTCACCAACAAGTGAACATTCACTCTAGAATTATTGATGTCATTTTTATGTAGAGTAATTCAAAAGTTGTTTTAATGTCATATTTAACTGCTACATTCTGTGAGATTTAGGGATAAGAATCTCAGAAATTGTATTCAATTTATAATATGATATTTGGGGATTAAACACTTACAAAATAAAGAATAGAAAAAAGATAGGGGGGCAGTTTGTGTAGAAAGTTGACAAAGAAAGTAAGAGATACATTGTTTAAATCATATAAAGATTTATGACATGAAAAACTGTGGACAGTGTTCTCTATACCCAGTGAAGCAGGCCATAGGGAATTGCCTTAATCTGCATTAGGAGAATTTGGTTCTACATAAGAGATGCTGGGTTTGAGAGTAGGAGAGGTATAACTTCTAAGGAAAGTCTGTTTCCTTCATTCCAAGAAAGAAATTCTGTACAAACACACATAGATACAGAAACATGATCTCTTACATATACAAAATGGACTTCTCAGATGTAGTCTACTGAACAAATACTTTTCTGATAAAATTGACAACCACCATCCTCTGGACAGTAATAAATTTCATATAAAATTGTCTGAGATGAGACCAAGCAATTTTTAAAAGCCTTGGTATACCTTTAATCGTAATTTCTTAGACCTGTCTGAGATGATCTACTTGTCTTCCCTTACAGAAGCATCAATCACTGTGGTGAAAACAGTCACTCAGTAAATTTATGTAGAATTTTTAACATCATTGTAAATAGGAAACATAAGGTCAATGAGTTGACAATATTCAGGAAGGCCATTACTCTGGCTTCTGAGGTTGTCAAGTATAGCTTCAAAATAAAAGGCATCAAAGGACACCATAAATCATGTGAAGAAGCAACCTACATTTTAGGAAAAAGGTATTTGCCAGCTACACCTTAAATAGGATACTGGTGTCTACATTACACATACACACACACACACACACACACACACACACACACACACACGTACACACACACACACACAAGTCTAACAAACTAAAACAAGTAAACATTAAAAGATCAAACAGCCCAATTACTTATGACAGGTTCACAGATACACTCTGAATGTTATTCTGTGTTGAATGATGCTTTGCTTTGTCTAGAAACAAAGTTAAGTATAAAGTTTGATTCAGCTTAACTCTATAGTTCAAACTTTGCTTGAATTTGTGATCCTCCTGCCTTGGCATCCTGAGTGCTGGGACTGCAGATATGCCCCCTAATGCTGAGTGTGCAGCTTAGCTGACTGTATGTTTTTGAACAGTGTGTTTTGACCACATTTACTGTTCATAGTCTTCTCTTCAACTTCTACTAGAATTAATCTACCAGGTTTCCTTCCAAATTTCCAGTACTTTTTTTTTTAGCCCAATTTAATGATACTCATCTGTGATTCCATTTTAGTTCATAATGGGAACATTGACAACATATGTGAGGTCACACATCAGAATATCACTGGTTTTCTCCTCCTTAAAAAAAATAGGAAATATTTAGTATTGGACACTATTTTCATTCAACAAAATTACAGTAAAAGATTCTTTCCCACGACCCATGACCAGCCCAGCTGTAAATATTTAATCTCACTTAACACTACCAGGTATGTGTTGCATCTTATGGAGCAGATATAAAATCAAATAAAAAATTAGTTGGTTATCCCTTTAACATTCATTGCACTATTTCACCAGGGGACATATCTTGCTAGGCTGGTCTTTATTATAAGTTACAGCAATCACAGCTGGATATTGCTACTGATGACTTTTCATCCATCTTGCAGCAATATGAAAACTATCCAGGTTGTTTTTCCCTGTCTCATGACTCAAGTGTCTAATCTTTTAACCAATATGGTCTTATTATCAAATCTGATTGATTAAAAAAGAGATGTGGAAATTCCCTACATTATTTTACCTTGATTTTGGGACACTGAACAGTTTTTATTTCATTTATTAACACTTAAATGTTGGCTTATTGAGTTAACTTTATCTAACTGGCTAAGAAAAAAATGAACATGGAGAGGTTAAATAAAAACCAAAGTATAAATGACCAGGCAACCTGGCATCCATTTTATGATTTTAAATGTTTTCTTATTTTAAAATTTCAATTATTATTGAATAATAAAATTTCTATAAATTCAACCCACAACCTCATCTCCATAAAAATGTGAAAAAGCAAATAAGGCAAAGAGTTTGAGAAAGAGGAGAAAATGAAGTGAAATTACTGTTAACTTATTTGGGTTAAGCTATTTGATAAGTTAATTAAGTGTTAATTTATTTGATACATTGGAAATAATAAGGAAAGATAAAAAGGCAGAAATCACTGATCATAGGAAATCTTTCTAAACAGTACACAGATACAGTAGCAAAGGCTGGGAAGATAGTGACCCCAGGTGTGCAGAGCAAAGTCCAAATTTCAAAGGATGATGGTTATGATAAAGGTATCAAAGACAGTGGCAGCAACCAAACCATTTTAGACAAAAGCAAAAGAATTAATTTTTGTTAAACAACATACAAAGCCATTATGGACTTTACAGTAAGGACAGCTTATTGTAAACAAGAGTAAAATAAGAGTTGTGACAGCAACTCTGTCTAGTTAAAAAAATAAAATAATAATTTAAATATTTTAAACCATTTTAAGAAAATATGACAATGATGGGGGGGTTAGAGACTAGATAGGAGTCTATTTATATTTCTCAGGGAGAAGATGATGATAATAGTATAACTAAGTGGTTTTTAGACTTATGTTGTATATAAAACAACATCTCCATATCTTCAAACCTATCAGTTGCAGATCCTAGAAATAGTGGATCAAAGTTGATACAAACATTTTCATTACTCAATAATGAACAACACTGCTGAATACTGCATACTATTATACTGGGTCAGTCATTATTTCCTAGAGAAAGCCATTCTCAATTTTCTAGTAACAGACCTATGATCTAGGTTTAACCGACTGAAGACCTGCACAAGCATTCACTGTTTTAAATTGGTGGTAATGAGGCCTTTATCATTGCTGGTTGTTAACAGTAAGAATTGACATTTTTGGGCTCACTGATACTAGTACACAAGCTTCTAAGAGATATGCTCAATGAAACACCAAATTACAAAAGATAGATAGATGATAGATAGATAGATAGATAGATAGATAGATGATAGATAGATAGATAGATAGATAGATAGATAGATAGATAGATAGATAGATAGATAAAACAAGTGTGATAAGTTTTCAATCCATGGTTGGGCTCTCTTCTCATGTTGCAGCTAGAAAAAAAAAAACAACATGGTTCAAAATGACAAAAAAAATTATTTTTTCCCTTTCTTCAGTGTGGGAAAGAAGATAATAACAAGCAACCAAATATACTCTGGGAAGTGCTGGTTTTAATTACATAGTCACCAAGTATATTTTTCTGTTTCTATCAGAGTAAAAGCTTGTACTTGTGTGTTACAAACACAGAAATGTGATCCCAAAGTTATAGCAAAGAGTTTCTTCTGCCAGACACAGACATGGTGCTGTCTTTAAAATGCCATGTTAATGAGAAATTTGAATCCAGAGATGTTTAAGTTTCCATCGGTGTCCTGCATTACTTCATCATTAATTGAAATGGCAAAAAGCTCAATGAAAATTACTTCCAGAACATGGATGACTATTACACTTTTAAACAAATGTCATATAAAAATAATTTACATTAATCAAAGCATAGACCATTGCTGATGCCACACTTATAATTAACCTTAGAGATTTCTTTATTTAGAATGGGATGAATTCTAACTGGAAAAATATAGATTTTCTGAAAACTAAATTAGCAGTCTAATACCTTGAAAATTAAGCCAAGATATGCTAGCCAACTTTTCTTCAAAATTTCAAGACATCTCAAGATATGTTCAGGCATTAAAGGCTTAAAAATACTCGAATTATGTTACCGTATGTCTTTTATACCCAATTTAAGCCAACTAACTAAAATGAAAAGAAAATTTCTAGTTACACATTCTTAATTTCCTTAAAACTGTTATTTACCAAAATCTCCACTATGTTATAAATAAGTCATATAGTCTTTAATGTAAGCTATAAATATTTTTCCAAAGCTAGTTCTTCTAAGTATAAATTTATAAACGGTGAAGAGCAGAGATATCAATTCATTCATATGGACACAGTGGAAAGGCACTAAGTCAGCAAACACAGTTGAATTCAAATCTCATTTGTCCACTTGAAGAGTAATGCCATTGGTATGGTTTGATTGCTGGTTCCTCCAGAACTCGGATCCAAACTTAAGCCCCAGTGCAATGAAGTTAAGAGGACTTGGGTGGTGGTTATTCAGTACTTGGGTTCTCTTGTGAAAGACCAAGATGGTTCATCCCATACCTTCTAAGAACAGAGTACTTCCCCATGACAGGAAAATATGACCCCACTTTGAAAATACAAGTCCCTGTAAGACCACCTCCACAAGTGTGAAAAATTAAGCCTATTCTGGCACAGTCCTTTACAGTGTGCTAGAGAAACAGTAAGGAGCTAAGGAATTAATTGACCTTGAGGAAGTTGGTGGGTGTTCCATTAGTTGATCTGTTAAGGTGATAGACCAGACCCTCTACACAATTACGCTGCACTGTAAAACTCCATTCTTTCCTTACCCTCCTGCAGATCAGAGATGGTGAAGTGAGAAGACAGGTGCCATAAGAGTACCCTAGCTTCTCAAAGGTACGTACTCATTTTAGAGTCATATTCAAATTACTTTCAACAAAATTAAATATTTTAAAAATTTTACATTATTCTAATAAATTGAAAGGTAAACATAGCAAATATTTCATGAAAATACAGAACAGAACGCACAGCAGAACCCCTATAAATGAGAAAAGCTATGCATCCTGACTTTGTCACGTTCCTGGAAGAACAGAAACAACAAATGTAAGAAACTGGATTAATCTTTGAGTGGCTGTTAATCTTCATTCTCCTTTGGAAAATTCCCTCAAGAAATTGAAAATATCTCACATGAGAACAATATTCAAAAGCAAACATGATGCCAAATAGAAGTATAGATCAAAGACTAGGATGAGCTTTACATGCAATTCAAAGTGTCTAAAAGCCGAACACTGAAAAACAAAGTGAAAGAACCACAATTTCTATATTTATTAATGTATTACATTAATTAATGTGATATTAGTTAATATGTGGCATAACTTTTCCCTAACAAATAAAGATTTCGAGGGACCAATCACTGAGTGAGGAGTAGGCAGGAATTCTGGCTTGGAAAGGAGAAGAGAAAAGGCAGAAGAGAAGGGGTCTTATTTTTAAATGGGGACAGCAGGAGATCCAGTCTAGATTTGTTTTTAGGTATGAGCCTTGGATTCCTGCTCTTTCCAAGACTTTTAACATGAAAGGGTGTTGAATTTTGTCAAATGCTTTCTCAACATCTAGTGAAACAATCATGTGGTTTATTTCTTTGAGTTTGTTTATATGGTGGATTACATTGATAGATTTCCATATATTGAACCATCCCAGCATCTGTAAAATGAAGCTTATTTGATCATGGTGGATGATTGTATCCATGTTTTCTTAGATTCAATTTGGAAGGATTTTATTGCATATCTATGCATCAATGTTCATGAGGAAAATTGGTCTGAAGTTTTCTTTCTTTATAGTGTCTTTGTGTTGTTTAGGTATGAGCAACTTCGTGGCTTCAAAGAACGAGTTGAGTAATGTTCTTTCTGTTTCTATTTTGTGGAATAGTTTGGATGGTATTGGTATTAGGTCTTTTATGGAAGTCTGATAGAATTCTACACTAAATCAATCTGGTCCTGGGTTTTTGTTGTTGTTGTTGTTGTTGTTGTTGTTGTTGTTCTTGTTCTTGTTGTTGTTGTTGTTAGGCTTTTGATGACTGCTTCTATTTCTGTAGGTGTTATGGGACTGTTTACATGGTTTGTCTGACCCTGATTTAACTTTAGTATCTGGTATCTGTCTAGAAATTTGTCAGTTTCTTTCAGGTTTTCCAGTTTTGTTGAGTATAGGATTTCTTGGTAGGATCTAATGATTTCTTGAATTTCCTCAGTTTCTGTTTTATGTCTCCCCTTTCATTTCTGATTTTGCTAATTTGGATACTCTCTCTGTGCCCTCTAGTTAGTCTGAGTAAGGGCTTATCTATCTCATTGATTTCTTTAAAGAACCAGCTCTTAGTTTTGTTGATTCTTTGTATAATTCTTTTTATCTCTATTTGGTTTATTTATGCTCTGAGTTTAATTATTTCCTGCTGTCAACTTTTATTTGGTGTATCTGCTTCTTTTTTTTCTAGAGATTTCAGTTGTTCTGTCAAGCTGCTAGTTTATGCTCTCTCCAGATTCTTTTTGCAGGCATTCAGAGTTATGAGTTTTCCTCTTAGTACTGCATCCCATAAATTTGGGTATGTTGTGCTTCTATTTTCATTAAATTCTGAAAAATTCTTACTTTATTTCTACCTTGACTATGTTATGATTGTGTAGAACATTTTTCAGTCTCCATGTGTATGTGGGCTTTTTTTTTTTTTTTTTTTTTTTTTGGTTTTGTTGTTATTAAAGACAAGCCTTACTCTATGGTGACCTGATAGGATGCATGGGAGTACTTAAATCTTCTTCTCTCTGTTGAGGCCTGTTCTGTGACTGACTATATGGTCAAATTTGGAGAAGGTGCTATGAGGAACTGAGGCGAATGTATATTCCTTTGTTTTAGGAACAAATGTTCGGTAGATGTCTGTTAATTCTAATTGTTTCATAACCTCTACTAGTTTTGCTGTGTCTCTGTTCAGTTGATGCTTCCATGATCTGTCTATTGATGAGAGTGAGGTGTTGAAGTCTCTCACTATTATTGTGTGTGGTGCAATATTTGCTTTGAACTTTAGTAGCGTTTCTCTTATAAATGTGGGTATCCTTGTATTTGGAGCATAAATATTCAAGATTGAGAGTTCATCGTGATTTATTTTTCCTGTGATGACTAAAAAGTGTCCTTTTTTATCTTTTTGATGACTTTTGGTTGAAACTCTGTTTTATTCGATATTAGAATAGTTATTTCAGCTTGTTTCCTGGGACCATTAACTTGGAAGGTATTCTCCCAGCCTTTTACTCTGAGGTAGTGTTTGATTTTTGTCTCTGAGATGAGTTTTCTTTAGGCAGCAAAATGCTGGATTCTGTTCACATATCCAGTCTGATAGTCTGTCTTTTTATTGGTGAATTGAGCCCATTGATGTTAAGAGACATTAAGGAATAGTGATTTTTGTTTCCTGTTATTATTAGAGGTAGACTTATGTTTGTGTGCTTTTCTTCTTTGATTATTATCTTGCTTTCCTTGGGTGTAGTTTCCTTCAGTGTATTGGATTTTCCATTTATCATCCTTTGTAGGGCTGAATTATTGTGTGAATTTGGTTTAATCCTAGAATATCTTGGTCTCTCCATCTATGGTAATTGAGAGTTTTGCTGGATGAAGTAACCTGGGCTGGCATTTGTGTTCTCTTAGGGTTTGTATGATGTCTATCCAGGATCTTCTAGCCTTCATAGTCTCTGTTGAGAAGTCTGTGGGTATTTCTGATTGGTCTGCCTTTGTATGTTACTTGTCCTTTTTCCCTTACAGCTTTTAGGATTCCTTCTTTGTTTTGAATATTCAGGGTGTCTTTTCTGGTCCAATTTATTTGGAGTTCTGTAGGCTTCTTGTATGTTCATGGTTATCTCATTCTTAAGAGCAGGAAAGTTTTCTTCTATGGTTTTGTTAAAGATATCTACTATGCCTTTTAATTGATTTTTTTTTCCCTCTTCTACACCTATTATCCTTAGCCTTGGTCTTCTCATTGTGTTCTCTAGCTCCTGGATATTTTGGGTTAGGAGCTTTTCCATTTTGCATCTTCTCTGACTGTTTTGTCTATGTTTTCGATGTTGTTTTGCACTTCCTCTGACTGTTGTTTCAATGTTTTTAATATTACCTTCTGTCCCTGAGATACTCTCTTCCTTCTTTTGTAGTCTGTTGCTGATGCTTGCATCTATGACTCCTGATTTCTTTCTTAGGTTTTCTCTCTCCAGGGTTGTCTCTTTTTGTGTTTTTTGTTTGTTTGTTTGTTTGTTTGTTTGTTTCTATTTCTGTTTTCAATTCCTTCACCCATTTGGTTGTATTTTTCTGTAGTTCTTCAAGTGATTTTTTTTCTGGTTCTCCTATAATTGATTAATTATATTATATTATATTTATTACAATTATATATATATATAATTATATTAATTACACGCTTCTCCAAGATCTTCATCATCATCATGAAGTATGATTTCAAGTCTGAGTCTTGTATTTCTGGTGTGTTTGTCAATTCACTACTTGCTGTAGTGGAAGAGCTAGGTTCTGATGTTGCCAGGTTATGTTGGTTTTCATTGCTTAGGTTATTTTTTTTTCCTCTTGCCATTTTGTTATCGGTGATTATAGGTGATTTTGTCCTCTCTGACTAGAGCCTGTCCTTCCTGTGGATCCTTCCGCTTAGGATGGAAGGCATTTCTACTGCTCTTCCAAGCTCCCAGGGACCTCTGTGTGGGCAGGCTGCACATCCAGATTTGACTGGGCTAGGTCTGGCCTTGGGCCAAAAGTGTGCACCCCAGTTCAGTTTAGCTGCTTGAACCTCAAGAACTCTGTGCAGCTTTCCCGAGGTAAAATGTGGGTAGAAGTTGACTCACCCTTCCACTTAAGATGGAAAGCACTCCTCCTGCTCTTCCAAGCTTTTAGGTACACTTCTGCTTAGGATGGAAAGCGTTCCTGCCACTTTTCCGATCTCCTAGGACCACTGCGTGGGCAGGCCACCAGTTCAGATTCAGCTGGGCAGTGTCTGGCCTTTCTGCTTAGGATGGAAAAAGGATGTTTGGCCTTTTAAAATTTCAGTGACTTACCTCCTGAATTTGCAAGTAATAATAGATAATCCTCAAAACTTAAGCAGAATTATGAATATGATTATTGTTGCTATAGGGGCATGGGAAGAAATTAGTCCAACCTTTATCTCAGAGAACAGATATGGTTAGCATTTTAAAATTTCAGTGACTGACCTCCTGAAGTTCCAAGTAATAATTTTATTCTGCCTTAATTTTCTTGAGCTATGTGAAGAAATATTATAATGATGCTAATAAAAAGAACACAACAGAAGAAAAAGCAGAAGTTAAAAATGTTGACTAAAATCTTGGTTGAAATGACTCTATATCCCAGTATTTACATTTACTGATTTGCATGGCCCCTGACACCATGTATTTCTTGTCCTCAGCAATATTTTCTGTGGCTTTATAAGGACTGGATCTCCAGGTGGGTCCCACTCTGGATGGCCCTTGCTTCAGCTACTGATCAAAACTTTGTCTCCATATATTCTCCTGTGGATGTTTTGTTTCCCATTTGAGAAAGACTGAAGCATCTGCACATTGTTCTTCCTTCTTCTTGAGCTTAATGTGGTCTGTAAATTATATCTTAGCTAATCTAGCTTTAGGATTAATTGCCACTTATCACTGAGTACATACCATGTGTGTTCTTCTGTGACTGGGTTAACTCACTCAGGATGATATTTCTAGTTCCATTCATTTGTCTAATAATTTCATGAATTCATTGTTTTTAATAGCAAATTTGTACACTATTGTGCAAATGGACCACATTTCCTTATCAATTCCTCTGTTGAGGAACATCAAAGCTCTTTTCAGGATCTGACTATTATAAATAAGGCTGCTATGAACATAGTAGAGAATGTGTCCTTGTTAAACATTGGAGCATCTTTTGGTTATATGAACAGAAGTTGTATAGCTGGGTCCTCAGGTACCACTAGGTCCAATTTTTTGAGAAACTGCCAGACTGATTTCCAGAGTGATTGTACTAGCTTTCAATCCAATCAACAATAGAACAGTGTTGCTCTTTCTCCACATTTTCATCAGCATCTGCTGTCACCTGAGATTTTTATCTTAGTCATTCTGACTGGTGTGAAGTGGAGTATCAGGGTTGTTTTGACTTGCATTTCCCTGGTGACTAAGGATGTTGAACAATTTTAATTGCATCTTAGCTATGCATTTTTTCTCAGTAGAGAATTCTTTTTTAACTCAGTCCCCTATTTTTAATAGGGTTATTTTGTTCTCTGAAATCTATCTTCTAGAGTTCTTTGTATATATTGAATATTAGCCCTCTATTGGATGCAGGATTGTCAAAGATCTTTTCCCAATTGGTTGCTTGCTGTTTTGTCCTAATGACAGTATCCTTTCCCTCACAAAAACATTGAATCTTATAAGGTCCCACTTTTCAATTTTTGACATTACAACATAAGATGTTGGTATTCTGTTCAGAAAAATTTCCCCTGTGACCATGCATTCGAGGCTCTTCCCTACTTTCGATTCTATTAGCTTGAGTGTATCTAATTTCATGTGGAGGTCCTTGATCCACTTGGACTTGAGCTTTGTACAGGGCAATAAGAATGGATTAATTTTATTATTCTACATGTTGACTGCCAGTTGGACCAGTACTATTTGTTGAAAAGTCTATCTTTTTTTCCACTGAATGAGTTAACTACTTTGTCAAAGATCAAGTGACCATAGATGTGGGGGTTCATTTCTGGATCTTCAATTCTATTCCACTGATCTACCTTCCTGATTCGGTACCAACATCATATAGTTTTATCACTATAGCTCTGTAATACAGCTTAAGGTCAGGGATGGTGATTACCCCAGTTCTTTTATTGTTGAGAATAGTTTTCACTATCATGGGCTTTCTTTTATGAAAAATGAATTTGCAAATTGTTCATAAGAAAATGAGTTAAAATTTTGATGGGGCTTGCATTGAACCTGTAGATTGCATTTGCCAAGATGGCCATTTGTAGTATATTAATCCTTCCTATTCATGAGAAGAAGAGATCTTTCCATCTTCTGAGATCTTCTTCGATTTCTTTCTTCAGAGACTTGAAGTTTTTGTCATAAAGACCATTAACTTGTTTAATTAGCGTCACATCAAGGTATTTTGTATTCTTTGTGACTATTGTGAAGGGTGACATTCCTTCGTTTCTTTCAGCCTTTTTATCCTTTGAGTAGAGGAAGGCTACTGATTTGTTTGAGTTAATTTTATTTCCAGCCAGTTTGCTGAAGGTGTTTATCAGATGTAGGAGTTCTCTAGAGAAATGTTCATGGTCACTTAGGTATACTTTCTTATAACCTGCATATAGTAATATTTTGACTTCTTCATTTCCAATTTGTATCCCTTTGACCTCCTTGTGTTGTATAATTGTTCTGACTAAGAATTCCAGTACTATATTAAACAAGTAGAGGGAGAGTGGGCAGCGTTCTGTAGTTTTTTAATTTAGTGGGATTGCTTCAAGTTTCTCACCATTTAGTTTAATGTTGGCTACTGGTTTGCTGTATATTGCTTTTATTGTGTTTAAGTACTGGCCTTGAATTCCTGATCTTTCTAAGACTTTTAACATGAAGGAGTGTTCAATTTTGTCAAATGCTTTCTCAATATTTAATGAGATGATCTTGTGTTATTATCTTTGAGTTTGTTTATATAGTGGATTATGTTGATGGATTTCCTTATATTGAGCCTTTTCTGCATCTCTTCGATGAAGCCTACTTGATCATGATGGATGATCTCTTTAATGTATTCTTGAATTCAGTGTGTGAGAATTTATTGAGTATTTTTGCATTGATATTCATAAGAGAAATTGGTATGAGGTTTTCTTTCTTTGTTGGGTCTTTTATGGTTTCAGTATAAGAGTAATTGTGGTTTAATACAAGTAAGGAGGAATTGTTCCTTCCATTTTTATTTTGTGGAATAGATTAGAGAGTATTGGTATTAGGTCTTTTATGAAGATCTGATAGAATTCTACACTAAAGCTATCTTCTCCTGGACTCTTTTGGTTGGGAGTTTTTTGAGGACTGCTTTAATTTCTTTAGTGGTAATGGGACTGTTTAAATGGTTTTTCTGATCCTGATTTAACTTTGGTACCTGGTATCTGTTTAGAAAATTGTACATTTCCTCTAGATTTTCCAGTTGTGTTGAATAGAGGCATTTGTAGTAGGGTCTGATGAGTTTCTTTTTTAATCAGTTTCTGTTGTTATGACTCCCTTTCCCTTTCTGGGGTTTTTTATTTAAATACGGTTTCTGTGCCCTCTGGTTAGTCTGGCTAATGGTTTATCTAGCTTGTTTATTTTCTTAAAGTACCAGCTCCTGGTTTTGTTGATTCTTTGCATAGTTTTTTATTGTTGTTTCTACTTGGTTGATTTCAGCCCTGAGTTTGATTATTTTCTCCCATCTACTCCTCTTGGTTGTATTCGTTTCATTTTATTCTAGCACTTTTATATGTGCTGTGAAGCTGCTACTTTATGCTCTCTCTAGTTTCTTTTTGAAGGCACTCAGAGCTATGAAATTTCCTCTTTTCACTGCTTTCATTATATCCTATTAATATGGGTACGTTGGGCCTTCATTTTCTTTAAATACTAAAAAGTCTTTAATTTCTTTCTTTATTTCTTCTTTGACCAAGTTATCATTGAGCAGAGTATTGTTCAGCTTCCATGTATATGTGGGCTTTCTGTCATTTTTCTTATTACTGAAAACCAGTTTTAGTCCATGGTAATCTGATAGGATGCATGGGATTATTTTAATCTTCTTGTATCTGTTGAGGTATGTTTTGTGACCAATTATATTGTTGGTTTTGAAAAAGGTACCATAAGGTGCTGAGAATAAGGTATATTCTGTTTTAGGATAAAATGTTTTATAGATAACTTTTAGACCCACTTAGTTCATAACTTCTTTTAGTTTCACTGTATGTCTATTTAGTTTCTTTTTTCATGATCTGCCCAATGGTGAGAGTGGCATGTTGAAATCTCCACTATTATTGTGTGAGATACTATGCGTTGTTTGATCTTTAGTAAGGTTTCTTTTATGAATGTAGGTGCCCTTGCATTCAGAGCACACATATTCAGAATTTAGATTTCATCTTGGTTCCTTTTTACTTTGATTAGTATGAACTGTTCTTCCTTATCTCTTTTGAAAACTTTTGACTGAAAGTTGATTTTATTTGATATTAGAACAGCTACTCCAGCTTGTTTCTTGGGATCAGATGCCTGGCAAATGGATTTGTCTAGAAAATATCATCCTGAGTGAGGGAACTCAGTCACAAAAGAACACATATGATATGTACCCAGTGATAAGTGGATTTTAGGCAAAAGGTTTGGGATACCCAAGATACAACTCATGGAAGCCTTAAGCTTGTATGCTTATGTCCTACTTAGAAGGGGGAACAAAATCATCAGGGGAAGTAAGGGATGTGAAGAAATTGGGAGGGAATTAGAATGGAAAGGTAGAAAAAAGGGCAGAAATGGGGAGGAGGTAGAGGAGATTTACAGAGGGTCAGTAAATTGAAAATATTGATTATGAAAATATTAACTGCCAGCTGGTAAATGTAACTACTTCCCTAAGAGGTTCTACCATCCCCTGACCAATAAAGATTCAGATACTGGCAGTCAATCATTGGACTGAGTCCGGGAACCCCAATGGAAGAGCTAGGGGAAGGACTGAAAGAGCTGAAGAGAATTGCAACCCCATAGAAAGAACAATTTCGACTCACTAAACCACCCAGAGTTTCAAGGGACTAAACCACCAACAAAAAGAGTATATATGGAGGGATCCATGGTTCCAGATACATGTATGTAGCAGAGGATTGCCTCATCTAACATCAATGAGAGGGGAAGCCCTTGGTCCTTTGAAGGCATGACGCCCCAGCACTGTGGGATGCTAAAGCTGTGAGGTGGGAGTGGGTAAGTAGGTGGAATTTCACCCTCATAGAGGCAAAGGGGAGTGGGGAGGAGGAAGGGATGGGAAGGTTTGTGGAGGGGTAACCAGGAAGAGGGAAATCATTTAAAATGCAAACAAATAAAATGATTAAGAAGAAGAAAATGTTGGGCCACATGTGTTCATTAAAACAAATAGAAACCATGCTAATTATAGTGTATAGTTTCAAAAAGAACCCAAGCTAAACCCAGCTATACACTGGCATTGATGGTTTCGCCCTTCTCCCACCCAGACCCCCATGGCTAGCTCTATGAGGTCCGCTGTCTTGCGCTGGTTCCTGTGACTCTAAACCATACTGGTCAAAAACCCAGTCCCAAGCTAGCTCTCTCTGGTCTCCATTTGCTAAGCTGACCAAACCAGATTAAGGTGAAATGCCTGGAGCTGCAGTTCGCATTTCTCAGGCCATCCACACCCTGTAGCTAGCCTTCAGAAAACCAACTACCACTCACTCAGCTCCCATTAACCTGTGAAACGAAAACACTAGAGAATTAGATTATACAACTCAAATTTATAATGGCAAATCTCCAACCCCAAAATGTCCATGCAAAGAACATATAACTCAATAATGCAATAATAATATAATTACATAATTCTTTATATTGGGCCAGTATAGTACTCTGTTGCTCATCTATGAAATCCCTAGCTACTTGTGCCTTTTCCAGGCCATGTGAGTCTAATCCATCTTCAACCTCTTCTTCCTCCATCTTCTTTCTCTGTCCTCTGTTTCTCTTCTTTTCCTCCTCCTTCTTTCCATTCTATAAAACTTTCAACTATGTGTTTCCTTCCACTGCCCAATCACAGGCATTATCTGACTAAGAAAGTTCACCAGATACCACATGAATGTGTAACCTACACCTCATTGGGGCACCATTTTTGAGGGAGCGGGAAATACAAACAGCAATCCAAAAAGTTAATATCTGAGATCAAGCCCTTAATATATTCTAGGCATATCTTAATTCTAACAACAGAGTTAGCTGATGGACTTTCATTCTGATGCCTCAAGTTCCTTTGTTAAGAAATATAATGTACTGTCATATCAGAAGGATCTCAGCCATCATCCCACCATTAGAATTTTATTTCATATAATATTCAGGCAGTATTTTGTGCAACTTTATGGATGCTAACTTCATGGAAGCTGTATCTTAATTCAATACTTCTGTAAACTGTGATTTTTTTTCTCTGAAGAATATAAACAAGTAGAAATATATTCATTACAAAATTATACTTACAAATTTTAGCTTACCAGCTTGTCTAAGGTTGTATGCCATAAAACATATTGCATGGAAGACATTTCATTTCAAAATCCATGTAAAGAATATGATTCTCAAAGTAACATTTTCTACTCTCACAATATGAAATGTTTTGAAATTAATTACTGATATAATTTGTGTGTAGAGATGTATGTATGTGCAAAGTGTTTTTATAAGCCCCGGACATACTGTATTATTGTCTTAGATGAGAAGGGTAATATTACATTTCTCCCTGTCTTTTTCCACACAGCACTTAATTCTCTGTATTTTATTCAGGAAATTCAACATCTACATGCAGCAGGACATCCCAAAGAGACTGTTATGCACAGCAAACAATGACAACCATCATAATTCCAGACATGTCATTTCTTCTAAGAGTCTCATTATCACCCTTGTTTGTGATACTAAGGTCATGAAGCCCTGTTGTTAAGCACATTTCCCATAATAGAAGTAGCATCTTATTTGACCCTTTGAGGCATTACAGTTAAGTCTCAATTGCACCATCACTATTTCTGAATGCATTTATATTTTGGAGTTTAAATTACCTGAAATAAGCTCTTTCTGTCTCCTGAATCTGTGACTTGGTGTTATAGTTAAGTATTAGATGAAAGGATCCTTCCCTTTTTGTAACATTCACAATCCTATATGTCAAGACTTCATTCTATACTTTTTCATGAAGACAGTGAGAATGTAATTCCCTTCGTTGACCGCTTTGGATTATAGATTATAGATTATGGATTATAGATTCTCTGTTTTAACAAAAAATTCAATTTCTTATAATTGAGTTATAGCACACCTTCTTACACAAACGTGTTCAAGAGTGTACCCATGTACATGTGTGTGAGAGAGAAAGAGCAAGAGAGACACAGAGAGATAAAGAGAGATTATTCATAAAACCTTAGATTTATTTCCAACTGAAAATTCACTCAATGGAAAATCATTTAAATTTCACTAGGAGATAGAAAATCATGAGCTTTCGTAGAAAATGAAAAAACTCATGAGTGTACTGAGTGTCAACCTGAGAGCCTTAATTAAGAATAACAATTAAGAATGCTAAATGTAGGACTATAAAGTCTATGGTTTTTCATCCCTACTAATTTTTGTTGGTGAACAAGTTTTCCACAATAAGAAGAATTTCTAAGGATTACTGAAGCCACTTGGTATTGTTTAAGTGTTTCCTCTGCTTCAGCACATAGCCGTTAGTCTCTGCTGAGCAAACAAAAAGATGAATGCGCAAGAGTTATATTGCAGTTATGTCAACTGGAACTCGGCACCACACAATAACTTTTTTCTGAATTTGAATTTGTTCTAATTTTTATGTAAAGACTTCCTTTGGTTGTAAAGAGAAGAGTTTGTTTGTTTGTTTGTTTGTTTGTTTGTTTTAGAGTCTTGTATTGTTTGTTTGTTTTTTTTGATGAAGGGTAAAAGCTACAGTTATTTGTGGGTAGACAAATACAAGTTTAGAATACAGTAAAGAGTTATTCAAGTAATAGTTAACAATAAAGCATCAGTAGTAGATTTCATCACATCTAGCCTTGAGTAGTTAACGAGGTTTGCAGTACCAGAAATTAATGCCCTTTGGTTCAGTGGGTTCTTAAGAGA
Source organism: Micromys minutus (assembly GCF_963924665.1). Lineage (NCBI taxonomy): Eukaryota > Metazoa > Chordata > Mammalia > Rodentia > Muridae > Micromys > Micromys minutus. The sequence continues at coordinate 14,266,358 of NC_137985.1, forward strand.
CTTATTGGTTACCACAAAGGTCATGCTAGTGGTCATTGTGGCATTTCATAGGAATTATTGGGGATTTTTTCCTTCCTTTGAATGCTTGCATGGTACCTTCTGCTACTCCCTAAGTCATATGCTCAGGGAGCAAAACTGCAAGTCTAATATAACTCAGGCCCTCTGGGTCTTGTGTCCAAAGTTAAAAGTGTTTACTTGAGGAAGAACTTAGTAGAAGAAAAAGGAAGCAGAGGAAAACTATCACCTAGAAAAAGCATCCAGCCAGTTCTGGAATTGAACATTGAAGACTTTGGCTTCTAACTTGAAATGAATTATATGACTGGTTTCTCCAGTTCTCCAGCTTGTAAATAACATTCCATAAAGATGATCCTCTTTAATTTTAAGAGTTAATTTTGTCAATAATAATTAGTAGATCTATCCATTGACTTAGTTCTGGAGAATTAAATAATATATGTCATCAAGGAAATAAAAATTAAAATGATAATAAGGACCCATTGAACACTTACATGAATCACAAATTTCTAAATATTAAGATTGTCAAAACACTGTCAAAGTTGTAGAACAAAATTGTCAGTCACTTCTCTTCGTAACACACAAAAGAATAACCACTACTGAAGACACTCTAACATTTTTCCTAATACACATATTTCCTCTAATAAACATATAGCAAAGCTGCTCAGTGGTACACAGTTCTCAGTGAACTATCTTAGAAATGTAAATCTATTTTTTTCACTCTTTGTTTAGCATACTTTAAACAAAGTAAAGAAAAAATAAAGCTATAAAAACACAACCTGTTCCTACCATCGAAAACTTTAGGTAAGAGTGAAGATATGTAGGCTCCAGGGGGAAAAATATGAGTAAGAACAAACACTGTGTGTTCATCAAAAATGTATCTTAACTATAACATGGCCATTCAGAAAGAATTCAAGGGAAAGGAACCTGACAACTGAAAACCAAAAGGCAATGATTTCCTAAAGCACATTTTAGGAAATGAGTCATAGTTTGCTTACGTAAAAGAAGCAAGCACAAGGTAGGATAGTGCTTGTACCCTGTGAAGTTTTTCTCTGAGAGAACATTTCTAACATCCATTAGCTTTTCTAGAATAAATGTGGCTATCCACTAACCCCACAAAATTATATAATACAAGAAGATCAAGGATTCTCTCTGTTCCCAAAGAAAACAGAATAAAAACAGTGGACAGACTAAAATTACTCTTCTGTTTAAAAAAAAAAAAAAACTACAAAGATTATGCTCAAGCCTGAGAATGTTGAACACAGCTACAGAGTAAGACTCGGTGCCTATTAAGAGTTATAAATATTTTTAATGGAAGAAGATGAGGAGAACAAGGTCTAACTGATACTGTTCTCTAAGCCAGCATTCCTATGAAGACAAAAAAAATTATGAGATAATGTTTTCAAAATTAAAAAGCAAAAGCTAGTCTGATTACCACAGAAATTAAGATTAAGTGTAGGTGGTAGTGCGAATATGCTTAGTTCATGAGAAGTAATGCCATTAGGAGGTGTGGCCTTATTGAAGGGGGCATAGCCTTGTTAAGGAAAATTTGTCACTGTGGAGGTAGGGATTTGATGTCTCAAATACAAGTCTAGCAAGTATGATTCTGACCTCCTCCTGGTCGCCTTCAAATCAAGATGTGGAACCCTTGGCTATTCCAGTACCAAGTCTATTGGTACACTGCCATGCTTCCCTTTGTGATGATAATGGACTGTACCTCTGAAACTGTCATCTAGTACCAATGAAATGTTGTCATTACTAAGAGTTGTCTTGGTAATGGTGTCTCTTCACAGCGATAAAACCCTAAGACAATGTAGTTATAGTACAGACTCAGAATAAAACAAATAAGAGAAAGACAGAGAGAGACAGACAGAGACATACAGAGAGAAAGAGAGAGAGAGAGAGAGAGAGAGAGAGAGAGAGAGAGAGAGAGAGAGAGAGCATGAGTACAGAGAGATTGAAAATTCCATCTAGATTGTACAGAGTTCCTATTTTATACCATCATATAAATTTATCCTGAAGACAGGAAAGAAATACTGAGTAACTTTGATTAGGACAAAAACCTTGCAGTTCTCAGATAACAACCACAGAGAAAAATGAATATACAAACAGAACATAAGGATACAGACTAAGTAATGGCACAGTAGGCACTTAGATGTAAAGAAGTAGCCTATGAAAAGCTACTGCCATTCTCCTGGATGGAGTAAGCAAACCTAAGCAAGAATGAATACAGGAAAAAATGCAGAAAAAATATCCAAGATATGAGGGCTCATGAATTATACAATAAAAGGCAAATTTACATGCAGCAAGTTAGGACTATAACCAAAGGCACCAAATAAGAAATGTAGAGAGCATTGGTCAGTGATCAATTGCTGGAGAGGAAATATAAACAGGTTTATGATAGTTTATACAGGTCAAATTCAAATCGCTATGGCTTTGGATGCAAGACAAAGACACTGATCTTTGACCTGAATTAATCTTAAATCTAAAAATTATCAAGATAAGCTCTAAACGAAAATAGTACCAATTTCCCCTTATCTTTTACTTTACATTTTTATTTTATCAAGCTTATTTATCTTTGATTCTATAATTTACAAAAAGAAAAAGCTAAGAAAAAGAAGAAAACTTAATTTCAACAGAAGTAGAAATACACCCACCAATTTTGTTATTACGTGCCTTTTTGAAAAGTAAATTATCACTAGTTCTACAGATTTGATTCTGCATTGAAAAAGACTAATGTGTGCAACTGAAGAAAATGAACTCCCAGAGAACAAAAGGAAGTGACCATCTGAAAGCAATACAGTTACATCATGTGACTGTGAAGATGCCTAGTGCATTGTGTTGCAAGTCCTCATTTCATTAAGTATAACTTAAGAGATAAATACAAGTCTAGTTTTATTTCATTCATTAGGAAGTAGTAAAGTTTATTTTTGTAGATATACTATAATTGAATCAGGTAGCAGCTACTTAGACACAACAACTTCATTGGCCCCTCGGGTCTATTACACTTTCTGAATTATTAATGTATGACCTATTTTGTTAGATACTAGAGCTGAATGTATTCAAGTTTTGAATCTTAATCATTATTATAATAGCTGTTACAACAATGTAAGAGGTGAAAATGTGTGTTTACTTAGTGCTAACTTTTTATCATGATAGTTTTTACATATTTCCATGACAATGTTCATAAGAGATAACAAATGTTACCAGTCTAGAGTTACTATTCCAAGCAGTCAAGTAATGGAAGAGTAACTCAGCACTAACCCTGGCCATCCAGTATCTGCTTCTCTCTATGCTGCTACTAAGTCTACTTACTCAGCTCATTTTTTCCTTCAATGCACTATTAGTAAATGACTTAGACCTCATGCTTGCCTTCATAATACCCAGTCTACTAGATCAATGTAGTTCCTGTATTTACCTTCTATTTATGAGAATCATTGCTGCAATGCTCTTTAAATGCTGTCTGTGATGGCTCAGTTATTATCTAGTTGCAAATTAACCTCCCAGTGTTGTCTCATCACTCCACTCTTTAGCTGTTCCCCAGCCTGCTTTAGCACTGCTTTCTTTCCTCTATGTCTCATACATATAATCCTACTCGTTTCCATTTTTTAAGATTTATTTATTCATTTTGTGTATGTGAGGACACTGTTGCTGTTCTCAAGCAGAGCAGGAAAGGGCTCTATATGCCATTATGAGTTATTTTGAGCAACCATGTGGTTGCTGGGAATTGAACTCAAGACCTCTCAAACAGCACTCAGTGCTCCTAACCACTAAGCTATCTCTTCAGCCCTCCTACTAATTTCTCAAAAAATGTATTTTCAGTATCACTTTCTCCATGTCTATACCATATTTACCATAGCCACAGTAATACCGTGTGAGATCCCACAAATGTCTAGAGCTTTTTATATTGCTACAGGTAAGTCTGATACCATCTGGGTATTCTCATAATTATAAAACAAGTTCCACAGGAACATATTACACTTCTACTAAGTGTTATTCTGTTAATGTACAAGGAGAGCCAAAATTATCTCTTAATTTGCATGAGAAAAAGTTGAATCTATCAACCAACTGCTCTTATCATGCCTATGAATTATCTCTGTTCTGTGGGGTGGGGGAATTGATCCCACTGAAATCAGGGACTAGACAAGTCTGCCCACTCTCCCCCAAACTATTCAACATAGTACAGAAAGTCCTGGCCGGAGCAATTATACAGCAAAAGGAAATCAAAAGAATATAAACCAGAAAGGAAGAAGTAAAAATATCACAATTTGCAAATGACATGATAGTATAAGTAAGTGACCACAAAAATTCCATCAGAGAACTTCTACAGCTGATAAACAAGTTCAGCAAAGTGGCTGGATATAAAATTAACTCGAGAAAATCAGTAGTCTTCCTCTACTCAAAGGAAAAACATGCAGAGAAAGAAATTAAGGAAAAGATACCCTTCACAATAATCACAAAAACTATCAAATACCTTGGTATTACTCTAACTAAGCCAGTGAAGGAACTGTATGACAAGAACTTCAAACCTCTAAAGAAGGAAATCAAGGGAGATCTCAGAAAATGGAAAGATCTCCCATGCTTATGAATTGGAAGAATCAATATTGTAAAAATGGCTGTCCTACCAAAAGCTATCTATAGAGTCAATGCAATCACCATCAAAATACCAACCCAGTTCTTCAGAGAGTTGAAAAGAGCAATGTGCAATTTCGTCTGGAATAGCAAAAGACCTAGAATAGCGAAATCCATCCTCAACAAAAAGACAACATCTGCAGGAATCATTATCCCTGACCTCAAGCTATATTACAAGGCAATTGTGCTAAAAACTACATGGTACTGGTACAGAAATAGGCACATGAATCAATGTAATAGAATAGAAGATCCAGGAAGGAGCCCTCACATATATGGTCATCTGATTTTTGACAAAGGAGCTATAAATATTTAATAAAAAAAAAAGGACAGCCTCTTCAATAAACGGTGTTGGTCCAACTCGTACTCAGCATTCAGAAGAATGAAAATAAACCCTTTCTTATCCCCTTATACAAGGCTCAAGTGCAGGTGGATCAAAGATCTCCACATTAAACCAGGTACACTGAAACTATTAGAAGAGAAAGTAGGGAAAAACTTGAAACACATAGGCACAGGAGAAAATTTTCTGAACAGAACACCAATTGCTTGTACTCTAATATCAAATATTGACAAATGGAACTTAGTGAGCTTTCAAAGTTCTGTAAGGCTAAGGACACTGTTAAGAAAACAAAACAGCAGCCAACAAAGTGGGAAAGGTCTTTACCAACACCGTATCAGATAGAGGCATAATATCCAAGGTATACAAAGAACTCAAGAAGCTAGACACCAGAGAATCAAAAAACCCTATTAAAAAATGGGGTACAGAGAAAAACAAAATGTTCTCAATTGAGGAATATCTAATGGCTGAGAAGCATCTAAGTAAGTGCTTGACATCATTAGTTATCAGGGAAATGCAAATCAAAACAACGCTGAGATTCCACCTCACACCAGTCACAATGGCTAAGAACAAAAGTTCAGATGACAGCAGATGCTGGCGAGGATGCAGAGAAAGAGGAACACTTGTCCACTGTTGGTGGGGTTGTAAACTGGTACAACCACTCTGGAAATCAGTCTGGCAGTTCCTCAGAAAATTAGGCATGGTACTACCTGAAGACCCAGTTATTCCACTTCTGGGCATATACCCCAGAGACACTCCAACATACAACAAAGACACATGCAACACAATGTTCATAGCAGCTCTATTTATAATAGCCAGAAGCTGGAAAGAACCCAGATGTCCTTCAGTAGATAAATGGATACAAAAATTGTGGTATATTTGCACAATGGAGTACTACCCAGCTATCAGAAACAATGATTTTATGAAATTCCTACGAAAATGGATGCATCTAGAGAATTTCATCCTGAGTGAGATAACCCAGTCACAAAAGAACAGACATGATATGCCGACACTGATAATTGGATACTAACCCCAGAAAGCTCTGAACACCCCAGAAACAACTCACAGGTCATATGAAACTCAAGAAAGACAAAGGCCAAAAAATAAAAGCCTCAGTCATTTTTAGGAAAAAATAAATGTTTAGCACCCTCTCAGAGTGTGGTACACCTCAACCTTCAATCATTAATAATCCAAGAGCTAGGAATATATCATTGTTGCAATTTTGGTATTCATAGATGATTATGCTTAATCTCTACTCACCAAGAAAACTCTGACTCTTTCCATGTTATGTTCTGTCCTACAGGTACTTTATGCTTATGGTAACTAGTAAGATTTCAGTGCATGCTATCAAACCTCTAAAAGAATTAAGTACTGAAAAAATATATTCATATAGTGTTATGCCAAAATGCCTTTAAAAAATTGTATATGTATCCCTCTTTTTTTCGAATAAAGTTGTAAGAAAGAAAGTAAATGTTCAGTAGTGGCTCCCCTTCATTTACAAACACACTATTAAAACTTATCCAAAAGAAAGTTGGTAGAAGGTTTCTTTGTCCCTTCCTTTCTTCATTTCTACCTTTCTTCCTTTTTTTCTCTCCTCTTTTTTGTTTGTTTATTGTTCTCTCATATATTAATCCTGACTTTAGTTTCTTCTTTCTCCATTCTTTCCTGTCCTTCCCCAACCAGTCCTTATCCGTTTTCTTTCAGAAGAGTGTATACCTCCCAGGGCTATCAATTAAACATGGGATATCATGTTGCAGTAAGACTAGGCACACCCCTCATATTAAGTCTGAACAAGGCAACTCACTCGGAGAAAAAGGATCCCAAAAGAAAAAAAAATTAAGAGTCACAGGCTGTCCTCTCTGTAACTGTTAGTTTCCCAGAAAAACAGCAAGCTACACCATCTTAACATATAGGCACAGACCCATAGAGGCCGCATAGGCTCTCTGGTTATCAGATAAATCTCTGTAAGCCGTTATGAGTTCATGTTAGTTGATTCTGTGGGTCATCTTCATGTGGTGGACTGGACCCTTCTGGCTCCTACAATCCTTCTTTCCTCTATTTTGTAGGATTCAGAGAACCACCTAATATTGCCTGTGTGTCTTTGCATTTGCTCCCATCAGTTGCTAGATGAAGCATCTATGATGACAATAATGCTAGGCTCTGGTCTACAAGTACGGTATTTGTTTCTAACCAAGGACTCTGGTCTGTACAGCCTTTGATTCCTGGACCTCCAGGCAGTACCTGGAATGGGCTTTCTCTCATGGAAAGGGTCTCAAACTGCCCCAGTCGTTGGTTAGTCACTCCTACAAGTTCTGTACAAGTTCTGTACCACTTTATCCAGACATGTCTTGCATGCTGGATGAAATGTAACTTGAAGGTTTTTTAACTAGGTTGAAGCTCCAATCCCTACACTAGAAATCTTGCCTGGTTACAGAAGATGGGTTAAAGCTGTAAAATTTGGGTAAGAGCTTTCTCCCTGAAGCACTAACGGTGGGATCTTGGACCCACCTGGCTGGCCAAGCTCTCTTTGCCCACAGAGGCTCAGATCAGAACAGAGGCAGGTGATACTGCTGTAGCCACCCCTGCCACCCTGCACCCTGCCACAATCAAGCCACGCAAGACTCTTTTTTTATATTTTTATTTTAAAAAACAAAGATAACTGTACAGATTTCTAAGCATTTTTATATAAAAGTATACAAACACATTTTTATAAGGTTGTTATTAAGTATTTGCGGGTACCTATACATACACATATGTATATATGTAACCATAATATAAGAAAAGAGGTTATTAATTTGAGGAGAGAGGAGAGAAACTGGCAGGGGCTTTAGGAAAAAAGGGGGGGGATGTGATACAGTTCTATTTTAATTAAATTATATTCTCTTTTTTCTTTTTTTCTTGATCTTCGCACAGTCTATGGGTTGTTTCTGGGGTGTTCAGGACTTCCTGGGGTTACTATCCGATTATCAGTGACTACATGCTATTTCTGTTCTTTTGGGACTGGGTGATCTCACTGAAGATGATATTCTCTAGATGCATCCATTTTCTTGAGAATTTCGTTAGGCCATTGTTTTTGATAGCTGAGCAGTACTCCATAGTGTAAATGTACCACAATTTTTGTATCCATCCATCTACTGAGGGACATCTGGGTTCTTTCCAGCTTCTGGCTATTACAAAGAGAGCTGCAATGAACATTGTGGTACATGAGTCTTTGTTGTATGTTGGAGTATCTCTGGGGAAAATGCCAAGAAGTGGAATAGCTGGGTCTTCTGGTAGTACTATGTCTATTTTTTGGAGGAACCGCCAGACTGATTTCCAGAGTGGTTGTATCAGTTTAAAACCCCACCATCAGTGGAGAAGTGTACCTCTTTCTCCACATCCTCTCCAGCATCTATTGTCATCTGAGTTTTGGATCTTGGCCAATCTGACTGTGTGAGGTGGAATCTCAGGGTTGTTTTGATTTGCTTTTCCCTGATGGCTAAGGATGTTGAGTACTTTCTTAGATGTTCCTCAGCCATTCGATATTCCTCAATTGAGAAATTGTTGTTTAGGTCTGTACTCCATTTTTTAACAGGGTTGTTTCATTCTCTGGTAACTCGCTTTCTGAGTTCTTTGCATACCTTGGATATTAGGCCTCTATCTGATGTGGGGTTGGTAAAGATCTTTTCACACTCCGTTGGCTGCCGTTTTGTTTTCATGATAGTGTCTTTAAACTTACAGAAACTTTGCAATCTCATTAAGTCTCATTTGTTAATCTTTGACCTTAGAGCTTGAGCCATTGGTGTTTTGTTCAGAAAATTTTCTCCTGTGCCTATATGTTCTAAAGTTTTCCCTACTTTCTCATCTAATAGTTTCAGTGTACCTGGTTTAATGTGAAGATCTTTGACCCACTTGCAATTGAGCTTTGTAAAAGGAGAGAAGAAAGGGTCTATTTTCATTCTTCTGCATGCTGAGTGCCAGTTGGACCAGCACCATTTCTTGAATAGGCTGTCCTTTTTCCATTGAATGTTTACAGCTCCTTTGTTAAAAATCAGGTGACCATATATGTGAGGGCTCATTTCTGGATCTTCTATTCTATTCCATTGATCCATGTGCCTATTTCTGTACTAGTACCATGCAGTTTTCAGCACAATTGCCTTGGAATATAGCTTGAGGTCAGGGATAGTGATTCCTGCAGATGTTTTCTTGTTGTTGAGGATGGATTTCGTGATTCTAAATCTTGTGTTATCCCAAATGAAATTGCACATTGCTCTTTCCAACTCAGTGAAAAACTGAGTTGGTATTTTGATGGGGATTGCATTGAATCTGTAGATTGCTTTTGGTAAGATGGCCATTTTGAAAATGTTTATTCTTTCAATCCATGAGCATGGGAGATCTTTCCATTTTCTGAGATCTTCCTTGATTTCCTTATTTAGAGGTTTGAAGTTATTGTCATACAAGTCCTTCACTTGCTTAGTTAGAGTCACACCAAGTTATTTCACATTTTTTGTGATTATTCTGAAGGGTATCTTTTCCCTAATTTCTTTCTCCACGTTTGTCCTTTGAATATAGAAAGGCTACTGATTTGTGTGAGTTCATTTTATATCCAGCCACTTTGCTGAACTTGTTTATCAGCTTATCAGTAGGAGTTCTCTGGTCGAATTTGTGGGGTCGCTTAAGTACACTATCATCTCATCTGCAAATAGTGTTTTTACTTCTTCCTTTCCAATTTGTATCACTTTGATTTTCTTTTGCTGTCTAATTGCTCTGGCCAGGACTTCCAGTACTATGTTAAATAGGTAGGGGGAGAGTGGGCAGCCTTGTGGAGTTCCTGATTTTAGTGGAATTGCTTCAAGCTTCCCACTGTTAAGTTTGATGTTGGCTATTGGTTTGCTGTATTTTGCTTTTATTATGTTTAGGTATGAACCTTGGATTCCTGTTCTTTTCAGGACTTTTAACATGAAGGGGTGTTAAATTTTGTCAAATGCTTTCTCAGCATCTAGTGAGATGACCATGTGGTTTTTTTCTTTGAGTCTGTTTATATGGTGGATTACATTGATGGATTTCCATATGTTAAACCATCTCTGCATGCCAGGGATGAAGCCTACTTGATCATGGTGAATGAACGTTTTGATGTGTTCTTGGATTCGGTTTACAAGGATTTTGTTTAGTACTTTTGCATCAATGTTCATTAGTAAGATTGGTCTGAGGTTCTCTTTCATTTTAGGGTTTCTGTGTGGTTTAGGAATGAGGGTGCTTGTAGCCTCAAAAAAAATGAGTTGGGTAGTTTTTCATCTGATTCTATTTTGAGGAATAGTTTGGAGAGTATTAGTATTTTGTCTTCAAAATGTCTGATAAAATTCTGCACTAAACCCATCTTGACCTGGGCTTTTTTTGGTTGGGAGGCTTTTGATGACTGCCTATATTTCGTTAGGTGTTATGGGATTATTTAGATGGTTTAGCTGGTCCTGGTTTAACTTTAGTACCTTGTATCTGTCTAGGAATTCATCCATTTCCTCCAGATTTTCCAGCTTTGTTGAGTATAGGTTATTGTAGTATGATCTGATGATTTCTTGAATTTCCTCAGTTTCAGTTGTTATTTCTCCACTTTCCTTTCTGATTTTGTTAATTTGGATACTCTCTCTTTGCCCTCTAGTTAGTCTTGATAAGCGTTTATCAATCTTGTTGATTTTCTCAAAGAACAAGCTCTTGGTTTTGTTTATTCTTTCAATGGTTCTTTTTGTTTCTATTTGGTCGATTACTGCCCTAAATTTGATAATTTCTTGCCGTCTACTCCTCTTGGGTGTATCTGTTTCCATTTGTTCTAGAGCTTTCAACTGTGCTGTCAAGATGCTGATGTATGCTCTCTCCAGTTTTTTTTTTTTTTTTTTTTTTTTTTTTTTTTTTTTTTTTTTGGAAGCACTCAGAGGTATGAGTTTTCCTCTCAGTACTGCTTTCATTGCATCCCATAGGTTTGGGTATGTTGTGTTTTGTTTTCATTGAATTCTAGAAAATCCTTGATTTCTTCCTTTATTTCTTCCTTGACCCTGCTGTCGTTTAACAGAGCATTGTTTAGTTTCCATGTGTATGTGGGCTTTTTGTTGCCTTTGTTGTTGTTAAAGACCAGCCTTAGACCATGGTGATCTGAGAAGATGCATAGGAGTATTTCAATCTTCTTATATCGATTGAGGCTCGCTCTGTGTCCAATTAAGTGGTCAATTTTTGAGAAGGTGCCATGAGGTATTGAGAAGAAGGTGTATTCTTTTTTTTTTTATTTTTAGGATGATATATTCTGTAGATATCTATTAATTCCAGTTAGTTTATAACCTCTGCTAGTTTTACAGTTCCTTGTTCAGTTTTTGTTTCCCTGATCTGTCCATAGGTGAGAGTGGGGTATTGAGCTTTCCCACTATTATTGTGTGGGGTACAAAGTATTTTTTGAGCTTTCGTAGGGTTTCTTTTATGAATGTCAGTGCTTTTGTATTTGGAGCATATATGTTAAGGATTGAGAGTTTCTCCTGACAAATTTCCCCTGTAATGAGTAAAAAGTGTCCTTCCTTAACTTTTTTGATACCTTTTGGTTTAAAATCTACTATTCGATATTAGAATGGCCACTCCAGCTTGCTTCTTGGGGCCATTTGCTTGGAAGGTTTTTTCCCACCATTTTACTCTGAGATAGTGTCTTTCTTTGTCTCTGAGATGAGTTTCTTGTATGCAATAAATTGCTGGGTTTTGTTTATGTATCCAGTCTGATAGCCTATGTCTTTTTATTGGGGAATTGAGTCAAATTTATGTTAACAGATATCAAGGAATAGTGGTTACTGTTTCCTGCTATTGTTGCTTTTGGAGGTTGAATTGTGCCTGTATGTCTTTCTTCTTTTGGTTTTCTTGCTTAGAGGTTTGCTTGTTTTTATTGGGATGTAGTTCCCCTCGTTGTAATCGATTTTCCACCTATAATTCGTTGTAGTGTTGGGTGTATTGTCAGATATTATGTAAATATAGTTTTGTCTTGGAATATCTTCATCTCTCTATCTATGGCGATTGAGAGTTTTGCTGGGTATAGCCGCTTTGGCTGGCACCTGTGCTCTCTTAAGGTCTGCATAATGTCTGACCAGGCTCTTCCAGCTTTCATAGTCTCTGTTGCAAAATCGGGTGTGATTCCGATTGGTCTGCCTTTATAGGTTAAATGGCCTTTTCCCCTTACTGCTTTTAATATTTTTTCTTTACTTTGGGCACTTGGCGTTTTGACTATTATGTATTGGGAGGAGTTTCTTTTCTGATCCAATCTATTTGGAGTTCGGTAGGCTTGTTTTATACTCATGGTCATCTCATTCTTAAGGTTAGGGAAGTTTTCTTCTATGATTTTGTTGAAAATATTCACTGTGCCTCTTAGTTGATATTCTTCTCCCTCTTCTATTCCTATTATCCTTAGGTTTGGTCTTCTCATTGTGTCCTGGATCTCCTGGACATTTTGGGTTAGGAGCTTTTTGGTTTTTGCATCTTCTCTAACTGTTTTGTTTATGTTTTCAATCCCTTCTGCCCCCGAGATTCTCTCTTCCATCTCTTGTAGTCTATTGGAAATGCTTGCATCTGTGACTCCTGATTTCTTTTTTAGGCGTTCTACCTCTAGAGTTATCTCTTTTAGTGTTTTCTTTATTGTGTCAGTTTCCTTTTTAAATTCCTTCTTCCATTCCTTCATCTCTTTGGTGCTGTTTTCCTCTAGTTCTTTCAGTTCTTTGATCCTCCTTAAAAGATTCTGATTCTTTTTGCTTTTCCTCTCATTCTTGTTTAAGGATTTCTATCTTCATCTTGAGGTATGATTTTAGGTCTGTGTCTTCTTTTTCTGGAGTGTTTGGCATTCCGCTATTTGCTGTGATAGGAGAGCTGGGTACTGGTGTTGCCAGGTTGTCTTGGTTTCCCTGGAGTATGTTCTTTCCCTTTCCTCTTGCCATCTTGTTGTCAGTCTTATGTCCCTGGATCACTGCTGGATCACCGCTGGCTCACCACTGGCTCACTGCTTGTTCACTGCTGTTCCAGACCTGTGTCCCTGAATCACTGCTGGCTCACGGCTGGCTCACTGCTGTTCCTGGTGGCGGGTGGTCTGAGTGCCCACCCAAAACTCTTTATTTCACTTTTAAGAGCCATTAATAGTCACAATACTCTCAGGCAGACCTGAATCCATGTGAAACACATTTATCTCAAACTCTGTGTCACCCTCTTTGGTTTGACAGACAGAAAAAAAAGGGGGGGATCAGACTACAGAAATTCTGTCCCACTCTCTACCCTGCTTGTGTATTGGCAGTATTCTGACAGCCAGCCAGAAGCAGATAAAAGAACCACGTGCATAATGATTTTTCTTTACTTTTTTTTTCTATTTTTTTTTCTTGGCCTTTGTTTTCCTTGAATTCATATAGTCTGTGAGTTGTTTCTGGGGTGTTCAGAGCTTTCTGGGGTTAGTATCCAATTATCAGTGACTGCATATCTTGTCTGTTCTTTTGTGACTGGGTTACCTCACTCTGGATGATATTCTCTAGATGCATCCATTTTCGTAGGAATTTCATAAAGTCATTGTTTCTGATAGCTGAGTAGTACTTCATTGTGTAGATATACCACAATTTTTGTATCCATTCATCTACTGAAGAACATCTGAGTACTTTCTAGCTTCTGACTATTATAAATAGGGGTGCTATGAACATTGTGTTGCATGTGTCTTTGTTGTATGTTGGCACGTCTCTGGGGTATATGCCCAGAAGTGGAATAACTGGGTCTTCAGGTAGTACCATGTCCAAATTTCTGAGGAATCACCAAACTGATTTCCAGAGTGGTTGTACCAGTTTACAACCCTACCAACAGTGGAGGAGTGTTCCTCTTTCTCTGCATCCTCACCAGCATCTGCTGTCATCTGAATTTTTGATCTTAGCCATTGTGACTGGTGTGAGGTGGAATCTCAGGGTTGTTTTGATTTGCATTTCCCTGATGACTAAGGATGTCAATCACTTCCTTAGATACTTCTCTGCCGTTCAGTAGGCCTCAATTGAGAACTTTTTGTTTAGCTCTATACCCCATTTTTTAATAGGATTGTTTGATACTCTGGTGTCTAACTTCTTGAGTTCTTTGTATACCTTGTTTATTAGGCCTCTATCAGATGTGGGGTCATTATGGTTAATCTTTACATACCAAGAAAACTTTGACTATTTTCAGGTTACATCTTGTTTTACATTGTTACTAGCAAGATTTTAATGCATACTATCAAACCTTTAAATAAATCAACTACTGACAAAAATATATTCATATACTTTTGTACAAAAATATTTTAAAATCTGTACATTTTTCTGTTTTTTAAAATAAAGTTGTTCAATTTAAAAAAAAGAATGGTATAATAGAAGAGGGTGCATCCATAGACCATAAATAAAGAACCATGTACAATAAAAAAAAAAAAAAAAAAATGTTTTTTTTTTTAATGGAAAAATACGAGGAAGAATTGTGGCCCCTAAGGGTATAGGAACTCTACAAGAAATGTGGGGCTTTGGACTGGGCTTTTTGCCAGAAGCCTCACACAGAGATCTCTGGTCAGGGACAGAAGAGTGGTTTCTGCTGCCTCTGCTACTGGGTCTGTCTGCGTGCATGGCTTCAAGCAAAGAGGGGAAGCCTTGGACAGGGAAGGGGGAAACTGATTCTGCCACTTATGCTGCTAGGTTTAGCCTGCACTCATTTCTGCCACTGCCACAAGATAGCAGGCCAGGCTGAACTGAGCCAGCGGGAGGCTACAGAACAGGATACAAAAAGCTTCAGGAGAGGAAATCTCTTCCCAAATGGCGATGTTAACAACTCTGATGACAGAAACTTTTGGATGGCAGAATGATTCTTACACACCTTTCCTCTTGAACAATCCCCCCATATATATACAGTTTTTGGAATGGTTCAGATTCTGACAGTAGGTGCTTCCTATTGGCTTGGCCTGAGGGCGTAAAAAAATTATTTACATATTTAGAGTGTGGTCCTACTTCTGTCTGGAGCTTCCATGACCTTTGGAGGAGGGTCTTGGGGAGTGACTGAGCCTACCTCACCTGCATAGTAGGGATGTGCGGCATTGCTGATTTGGATGGGGTCCATGTCACATCCTCTTCTGGGGTATGACAGTGTGACTGATGCCACTTTACAGGGGACAGTGGGCAGTGTGGTGCTTATAGTGATATAAAGAGGTCTGATTTCTTGGGAAACTAGTAAGTGCCTGCTTTCCTTTAGGGTCCTCAGGGGCTTCACTTATCTCAAGCGAGATCCGAGGTATTCTTCACAGCCCGCCAATCACCCCACACAGGAAGACCAATAGAAGGAATTATCCTGGACCCCTGAAGCTCTAAGAGACTGAACCATCAAGTAAGGGATATATATGGGCTGGATATAGGCTTCGCATCACAAGGATAGCAGATGTGCCACATAGTTTTCATGTGCATCTTGAACAACTGAGAGAAGACTATCCCAGAATACCTTATGTGAATGTGGAATATGTTCTTGTAGCTGGGCTACCTTGTGTGGCGTCAGTGGGAGAAGAAGTGCCTAGTCTCCCAGATACTTGATGTGCCCAGATGTGGGGATACCTAGTGGCTTCCCATCTACTCGGAGAAGGGGAAGGGAGACAGAGGAAGGATTATGGAAGGGGGGTGATGAGAGTGCAATGAGTAAAATGAAATTTGAATTAAAAATAAATAAGTGCATAAGTAAATATTCTTTAAAACAAGGTTCTCTGCTAAAAACAGAAAGAAAAAAAAAGGAAAAGGAAAGGAAGAAAGGAGAAGGAAACCGCGAGGAGAGTGAGGTAATATGTGTTACAAATATTTGAGATTGAATATTGTTCTGTTCCTGGAAATGTCTGCTCAAACATATTTTCAGCAGACTACAAAGACATTTGCAGCTTAAAATAATGTCTGCCATAGTGTTTATAGCTATATTTACCACAATCATAAAGTTCTCATTCAGAAAATAATAGGTATGATCTGAAAATTCATGGAATCCCTGATATTTTAAGGTCATTTGATGATGAAACTTCACTCAAAGGTACATGGGATATTACTGAAAAGCACAAATTACTTTCTAAAACTAAAACTACAAAGGAAAAATAAGATTAGGTTGTGAAGGGAAGATATCACCCTAGTATCCCTGCATTCTGCTTAAGATTTATAAAGAATATCTGGAACCCTAGCAAGAAACATCTGTATTCTTAACAATAATTTGCCCATTTGGTCAAGACTACAGTTTTTGAGTTATAGCAAAAGTTGTGGTTTCCTCCTGTGCCCAGAGATGACCCTGTGTCAGAACTCTCTATAAATAGAACCTGCTGGGAGAGAGCTGGTCCCCCAGAAGTGATGAATCAACTGAAAGCACAGGTAAAACCACCACTTCTGTTCTGAGGGACCCTGAAGCTCTCAGCACACAGGAACCTAGGAGCATTCTGGGATGAAATCCTTCTGGTTTCTGCCTTCACCCAGATCTGACCTGGAGCCAGAGCACTCTTTACACAGACCCTGCTGGGAGAGAGCCTATGTCACAGAACTGCTGATACATCTGAAAGCACAGGTGAGAACAGAACTTATGCACTAATTCCTGGCCCAGAAGGAACCCATCTGGAGTCAACAGGACATAGGGACCAATGAACAGTCTGGAACAAGATCCTTCCAATTTCTACCTATGCTTGGAGCTGAGCCTGTGACACAGCTCTCTATACACAGAACCCGCTGGCCGTGGGCTGGTCCCCTAGAAGTGAAGAAATAATTGAGGGCACAGATAACACCAGGACTTCTGCTCTAAGGGACCTGCCTGGAGCTCTCAGAACACAGTAACCAAGGAGCTGTCTGGGACAGGATCCTTCAGGTTTTCACCTGTGCCCATAGATGACCTGGAGCCAGAGAACTCTGTACCCAGACCCTGCTGAGAGAGAGCCTATGTCACAGAACTGCTGACACATCTGAAATCTCAGGCAAGACCACCACTTCTGTGAAAATTCCTCAACCAAGAAGAATACAGGAAACAGGAACCAAGGAACAGTCTAGGACAAGATCCTTCTGGTTTCTGCCTGAACCTGGACCTGACTCTGTTACAGTTCTTTATAAACAGAAACCCCTGAGAGAGAACTGGTCCCCCAGAAGAGCTTGTTTACAGGAGGGTCAAACCACAAGACAAGCAAACACCAGTTATAAAGAGCTGGGGAGAGTTACATTCAAGAATGTAAGCAACATAAACCAGGGTCACTTGACATTATCTGAACCAAGTTCTCCCACCACAGGAAGGCTTGAATACACCAACATACTAAAAAAGCATTATTCTGATTTAAATTCATAACTCATATTGATGTTAGGGGACATTGAGGAGGTCATGAATAATAAAGAATTACAGGACAACACAGGTAAACATGTAGAAACCCATAAAGAGGAAAAAAATCAAGCAGGTTTTGAAAGAAAAAAAAGAGAATAAAAAAATCACAAAAAAATGAGAAAGCTCTAGAGACAGAAAACCTAGTAAAGAGATCAGGAGTCATCAATGCAAGCATCACCAACAGAATACAAGAGATAGAAGAGAGAATCTCAGGGGCAAAAGATATCCTAGAAAACATTAACACAATAGTAAAAGAAAATACAAAATGTAAAAATCTCATAAGCCAAAACTTCCAGAAAATCCAGGACCCAATGAGAATATCAACCTTGAAAATAAGAGGTATAACAGAGACTGAAGATTTCCATCTTAAAGGGAAAGTGAATATCTTCATCAAAATTATAAAAAACTTTTCTAACCTAAAGAAAGAGATGCCCATAAACATTCAAGAAGCCTATAGAACTCAAATATATTGGACCAGGAAAATAAATTCCTTCTGTAACATAGTAGCAAAAACAACAAATGCACAAATTGAAGAAAGAATATTAAAAACATAAGAAGAAAGGGTCATTTAACATATACAGGCAGACCTAATGGAATTAAACCAGACTTCTCAACAGAGACTATGAAAGCTAGAAGATCCTAGGCCCCTGTCATAAAGATCCTAAGAAAACACAATTGCCAGCCCTGGCTATCATATTCATAAAAACTCTCAGTTACCATAGATAGAGAAACCAAGTATTCCATGACAAAAACAAATCCACACAGTAACTATCCAGAAGTTCTGCCATACACAGAATAATAGATGGAAAACTTCAACACAAGGAGAGAAACTAAACCCTAGAAAAAAACAAGAAAGTAATCTTTCTTCAACTAACCTAAAAGAAGATAACCACACAAACACAATTTCACCTCTAACAGCAAAACAAAAAAAATTGCTCCCTAATATCTCCCAACATCAATGAACTCAATTCTCAAATAAAAAAACATAGACTAATATAGTGGATACATAAAGAGGAACCAGGATTTTGCTGTATACAGGAAACACACATCAGTGGCAAAGGCAGACACTACCTCAGAGTAAAAGGCTGAAAAACAATTTTTCTGAGCAAGTGGTCCCAAAAAACAACTGGAGTAGCCATTCTGATATCAAATAAAATCCAACTTTCAATAAAAACTTACCAAACCAAAAAAAAAAAAAAAAGGAAGACCCTTTTATATTACTCAAAAGAAAGATCCACCAAGATGAAATCTTGATTCTGAATATCTATGCTCCAAATGCAAAGGCACCAAGATGCATAAAAGAAACCTTACTAAGACTCGAAGAACACATTGTACCTCACACAATAATAGTGGAACATTTCAAGACCCCACTCTCATCAATGGACAAATCAAGAGAACAACAACTGAATAAACAAACTTATGTTTAGTTAACAGTGTAAGACTGAATGTTTTAGTTAAACAGTGAAACTAAGCAAAGTTATGAACCAAATAGATTTAATTATTAAATTATTAAAAACAAAAACATCATGAAAGTTGTAGGAAAATGGATAGAACTTGAGAATATCATCCTGAGTGAGGTCATCTAAAGCCAAAAAGATGGGCATAATATGTCTTCACTCATACATGGATATTAGACATAAAGTACAGGACAACTATGCTACAACCAACAAACACTCAAAAAATACTGGGTAATAAAAAGGTCCTAAGAGGGGATTGAGAATCTCACTTAGAAGATTAAGATAATTAGTCCTTGGAGGTAAATGGAGAGAGAGAACTTGGAAGGAGAGATGGTGAGAGGGAAAACAGGAGGGGTTATCAGGTGTAGAGAGGGTGGGGAGAGAGAATGTAAACCTGTAGGGGCAACTCTGATGACTAACTGGAGGCATAGTCATGGGGGAGGAGACAGTCTATGGCAGTGACTCTACCAGGAGGGCATATGGAGACTGAAGTGACTACTTTCTATATCCAGGCAGGACTTCTAAAAAAGAGAGGGGGACAACAAAACTTTCAACCCAAAATTTGTCTTGCTACAAGATGTGCAGGGATATAGATGGAACACAGATTGAGCCAACAGCCAACCAGTGACTGCTCCAATATGAGACTCATCCCATGTGAGAGAGAAAATGCTTGACATTAATGATGATATTCTGCTATGCTTGCAGCCAGGAAACTAGCATAACTCTCTCCCGAGAGGCTTCATCCAGCAGCAGATGGATGCAGATGCAGATACCCACAGCCAAACATCAGCCAGAGCCTGGAAAGTCTTGTGAAGGAGTAGAGAATAAAAGTGAACAGTTGGAGAAGCCAAAGACACCACAAGCAGATCAAGAGAGTCAACTAATCTGGAACCATGGTTGCTCAGAGACTGAGGCACTACCCTAGGAGTATGCAGGAGCTGGATTTACAACCCCTAATTATTAGTAACAAATGTGCAGCTTGGACTTCATATGGAGTGGTGGTTCCTTAACAAGTGGAATGATGGTTTTCTTAGAGTCTGTTCCCTGCCATTGGATTCTCTTCCTTCTATCTGGAATGGCTCAGTGGGAGATGTTGTGCCTAGTCCTGCTGGGATGAAATGTCCAATGGTGAGGTAATAGCAAGACAGACTCCCCTTCTCTGAGGAAAAGGTGATGAGGGAAAGGGGAAAGAGATTTGTAAGGGTGAGACTGGGAGAAAGGGGGAGGAAGGTTGTGTGTGGTCAGGGTGTAATGTGATTTTAAAAACTAAACAAATGCTATGCAAAAAAATCCAAAAAAAAAAAAAAAGAGTTGTGAATATTTGTTGTAAACAGTGATGAGTTTCTTATGTACATTTTCATGAAGAAATATGATGTTCCTTGACAATATTTATCCTATCATGTTCTCTTCCTTTTTCCTCTCTGCCCTTTCACTAGTCCTCTTCCTTTTCACAAAGGTAGACTCTTTGTTCATGGTATTCATATATGTAGTATATCCACTAAGGTGTTCCACCTGATAGGAAACATGCAGTCATTGTTTATCTAAGTATGGGTTGTTCCACCTAAAAGCTAATATTCAATTTTGTACATTTTCCTGAATATAAAGCATTTTAACTAGAGATGAATTATTTTACATGTTACACAATGTATATTAATAAAAAATTGCATGGTATATGAGGATATAATATAACACTCTAATATATGTACACATGTGTTTCCTTGGTGAGGCAATAAGATTATACTTGAGCTATAATTATTTTCCATAAGAATTCTGGGTTATAATAACATTCACAATCCTAGAATTTATTCTTCTTTAGATACTATATAACCATTGGTGTCTAAAGAAAAAGAAATTAAGAAAAAAACTAAATGAATAGTTAGTTTCACTTTTAAAATCTGATTAAAAAACTGTCACCACCCACAGGTCCCACTGCATCTAACCACTTCACTCACAGATATCATCTGCATTCCTCTCTAGGGTCTATCTCTGATGAGTAATTCATGACCCACTCCTCTAACCCACCAGATCTGGCCCAGATTCCAAGTCTGGTAAACCAGTCTAGTCTAGCCACACCTGACTCTGCTACAACCTACCTCTAAGAATCTTCTAGAACCAGCCCTACTTGTCACTACTCATATATCATCATTGTGCCATGTCCAACGTCCCCACCCAGCCAGATTTAACCATGTTCCACGTACTTCTCCATGGTTCAGCCTGATGAGTCTCCAAGACTTTCCCCATACACTCACCCTGCCAACATGCCAATCTTAACTCTGTCCCACATCTGACAACTTAGCCTATTCTAGCTAACTTTGTTCTCATGGCAAAGAATATCTAGACTTCTGCAAGAACCCTCTCTGCCTTTTCCCTAACCCATAGGCCCCACAATGCTACATTCTACCTTCCCACACATCCATTACACCTCCATATTCGAGGAATAGACCAGAAAGCATATCCTATATGTCAGTCTAGTTCCTTCTGTCCAACTGAATTTATTCCACTAAAGTTATTTCCAACCTCTAGGCCAGGTCAACCCTCATATCCTTTCTTTTACCCCAACCTACCGTGTCAGTATCAGACTTAAAACTAACAACAAAAGTCTGTAAGTCCAAATCTTACTGCAAAAATGAAAACAATATGAAAATTGACCCAAGATGTTTTTGGCACAATCTTCCATTCATATAGAAATTTTTGGTATTATCCATATAGTCCCAGAATTCAGAATTTAATTGAAAAATTACAAATTTTATGAAAGAACTCAAGGAATTTAAAGAAAATACACACACACACACACACACACACACACACACACACACACACAATTAAATTAAAGAAAATAAACACTTGACTGATGGCCAAGAATTCTCAATGATAAGGCTCAAGAGTATGACAAACACAATCAAGGACTTGAGAATAAAATTTTATTAGGAGATAGAAATACTGAAGAGGATTCAAGGTGACATGACAATAGAATTGAAAAATGCAACAGCTCTACTAGAAAATTCAAAAGAAACTCTTGCAAATAGATAGAATTAAGAAGGTACAATATTAAAACTGAAAGATAAAGAGGAGGGTCTAGGAAAAATGAGCAAGGATTATGAAAATTAACAAACACACACACAGAAAGAACATGCAGTCCCAAATCAATGATGCAGACCATGCCTTCAACAAGATCATAGATTTTCCCAAACTAAGAAAAAACCCACACATACAAATCCAAAAAGAATATCAAATATTAAATAAACATGACCAGAAAGGAAAATCCTCACAGCATATCATAGTTGGAAAACTAAACATACAAAACAAAGTATATTAAAATATGCAAGAAAGAAAAACAAAACAAAACACAAATCATATATAAAAGGATATCCATCAGAATAACAGGTAGTTTCTAACTACAAACTGTGAAACACTGAAGAGCCTGAAGCAATGAATTCTGAGTTCTAAGAGTATGAGAAGCAGTCTAGAATAACGAGCAAAACTATCAATCATAATTGAAGGGGGGAAAAAACTTTCCATTATGTAAATAGCTTAAAATAATTCATATCCAACATACCAAAGCAAAGAAAAATGAAGGAATTGTTATTTTGGAAGAAAGAGAGAAATGAGCACGGCATAAATTCTGTAGAAAATAATAAGGTATAATTATTAAAATACAAAGTACCATTGAGAACACAAACAACACCAAAATCAAATGATGACCAACAAAACACTGTAGTAATAATTTTAAATAGCAATGGCTTCAAATCTTCAATCAAAACACACAGGGTGATTGAGTGGACCAAGAAGTAAAATCTATTTGTTTATTCTCTATAAGGTCATATTTATGCTTTAACCATGAAGAGTAAAAAGTTGTCAAAGGACACTGATTCCTTGCCCTAGGGCCCTAGCCTCTGCAGGTAATTACTCCCGGAAGTTTCTTGAGATTTGAGTTCCCAAAATAACCACAGAAGGTCCGGATGAGCTCTGTGGAATGTTTCTACGTCCTAGGTGTGCCCCGGTGTATGGCTAAAAAATGTATGATTCTTCCCCTTTGAATTTCCTCATTGCTCCCTTTGAATTTTCTCATTCTCCCCCGTCCTCCCCTCTTTTGTGGTTTTTGCCTCCATAAGCCCGTTACAAGTTCAAGCCGTTGTCGAACTCCTCTATCCCTGCGTGGTGTATGAGTCTCGACCCCAGCATGCTGGCCTGAGATCTCACTCTGTTTCACTTTCAATAAACTTCCTCGTGTGATTGCAGCAAGTCTGGTCTCGGTGTCTCACTGGGTGTGCGCCTCTCCTGAGATTTGAGTGAGGGTCTCTCTTCGGAGGTCTTTCAACCATAGGCACTGCCACAGAATGAAAGAACTGTCAATAGTTATCTAATCACATTGGACTAGGAAACAGGAAGGCATCCCTATCCCACTATGTTACAAAATACCTTTTAAACTAAAATTATTCAGGAGAAATAAAGTAAGCCCTTCATTCTAGTCAATGAAATAGTTAACTAATAAGACATTGCTGTCTTTAAGATATATGTACCAAACTCTGGCATAAACAGATTCACTAAACTAAAATAAGAAGGACTTCTAATTTAAGGACACAGAATAATGTCAATCCATGAGTAGTAGGTGACTTCAATAACACAGTTTCTTTAATAGATTAATCATCTGGACAAAGAGTAACCGAGAAACATCAGAAATTACAGATATCCTATATCAAACAGACTGAAAAAAAAATCTACAGAGTATTCCACCGAAGCACCAAAGCACAATATATTCAACAGTACACAGAAGATTTTCTATAATAGACCAAATCCTGAGACAGAACAAATCTTTACAAATGCAAATGTGTTGAATAACTTTTGGTGCCCTATTTGAACTCCCAGAAATAAAATTTAAAATTGACAACAAACAAATATTTGGTAAATGCACAAGTTCATAGATGTTAGCCAACATATTACAGAATGATAAATGGGTAAAAAAAAAATCAAGACAAGTTTTTAAAAAATTCCTGGAACTAGATAAAAATGAAAACACAATACAACAAACACTCCAGCTCTGATATGAAAGTATAAACGTGGTGTTATTGTAACTTGTTATGAAATGTTCAGTTGACATATTTGGGAGGCCAGCTCTTTACTGAAGAGAATGGGAGGAGTGAATCTTGGGGAAGGGATGGACTGGGAAAAAGCAGGGAGTTGCGAAGCTGTAATATTTTTATGAGAGAATAGGGAACGTGCCTCACCATAATAAAAGCTATGTGAGAGAAACTCACAGCCAACACCATTCTTAATAATGAAAAGCATGAAGCAATTCATTAAAGTCAGGAATCACAGGAATTACCATTATCCCCATTCCTTTTCAAAGTTTTAGTTGAAATAATTTCTGGAACAATGAGACATGAGAATGACATGAAATAAAGAGATACAAGTACGGAAAGAAGTCAAACTAACCCTATTTGTGATGACATGAGATACATTAGAGATCCCCAAAATCTTACCAGAAAACATTAAGAAATTATAAATAATTTCAGACATGTTGTCAGATACAGAATCAACTTGACCAAATCAAAAGCTTTACTATATAACAATGACATACAGACATATAAAGGTATATTATGGGCATATATATAGCCCTTTACAATGTCCTCAAAAAAAATCTAAGAATAAACCTAACCAAAGAAATGAAGAACCTCTGCAACAAAAACTTTAAACCTCTGAAGAAATAGATAAGAGAAGAAAATGGAAAGGCATCCCATGCTCATGGATTGGTAGAATTAACATGTAAAAATTACCTTTTAACAAAAACCTCCTTACAAATTGAATGCAACTCTGACCAAAATCCCATGTCATTCTTCATAGACATAGAAAAACTAACAAAATTTGTACAGACCCATAAGATACCTCTGGGACTCAGAACAATACTTAACCCAAAGCACAGTTCATGAGAAATTACCATTTTAGATTTCAAGATAAATTACAAAATTTATTAATAAAAACAATACAGTACAAAAACACAGATATGTAGACCATTAAGACAAAATTGAAGGCCCAAAACTTGAGTACATGTAACTCTGTCCAATTAATATTTAACAACAATCCTGAAAGTATAATCTGGAGAAGAGAAATCATCACCAATAAACAATGCCAGTAAATCTAGATGTCCATATACAGAAGAATTAGACCCATATCTACCACTTTACACAGAAACTAACCTAAAAAAAAATCAAAGGCCTAAATGCGAATAAGTAAACACTGAAGCTACCAGGGGAAACTATAGAAAGTACCCTATATAATGTATGTGTAGAAAAAGACTTTATAGCTAGAATCCTATTTGCCCAGAAATTAAGGCAATTGGTAAGTGGGACTTTTATACAACTTAAAGATTCTACACAGCTAAAGACAGAATCAACTGAGTGAAGTGTAAGCACATAGAATAGTAGAGAATCTTTGCCAGCTATAAATCTAACAAAAAATCAATATCCAAAATATACAATGAGGTAAAAGAATAAGAACCATTAAAAAAAAAACAATTCATACAGCAGAGATACAGGGACACAGGCCTGGTGAGATTGTGCTGTGAGTAACCAAAGTGCAGAAAGGGCTAGGCGGAGCACGAGGAACACTTGCTCCTGCCGCCCACAGTAGGGCTGGACCTCTGGCAGAGGGACTCAGGATCTGCCCGGAAAGCCCATGAGCGTGGACTAAATGCTCAGGCCCTTTGCCACCTGGAACAGCAGAGGTCCAGGGACACAGGCCAGGTGAAATTGCACTGTGAGTAATCAAAGCGCAGAGAGGGCTAGGCAGAGCACGCGGAAAATGTGCACCACCACTGCCCAGCTAGAAGTGCTTATTCCTATTCTTTTCTCTACATAAACATGGTGTAGGTACATACAGATCTATGTTCTTACCCTAATATCTAAGACATTAATCCTTTCTATACATGCTAACACTAACATTTTAAAGACCCATGTCTAATGTTATATCTTACGAAAATGTAATTCTATTTTTGATCCTTCTTCATACCTGAATTTATATTGTCTTAAGATTCAAAGCCTATCTGGTTTAAAAATATATTTATTAAAGACAAAAATATGTATGATCCTGGCATCTTACATAGTGAATCTTTAAATACTTTTCACAATATTCCAAATGTGCTTTAATAAAGTTTGTGTTATTTCTTCTTCTAACATCAGATAAAGGAAAGATTCTTGTCTTTTTGACTCCTCTATCTGTAGCCATGTGGTCTTACAAAAATAATGATTAGTACTCTATTTTTGTTATTTTTATGTGGATATGTTACCTTTATGTTAAGTTTTTTAAGGGCTGAATCTATGCTTTACTCATAACTTATTTGCCATATATTAAACACTCAACAAAATGTTAAAATAAATATAAATGGATGATAGAAGTTGTTGAATAAATAATGTGAAAACTTTCTTAACCCAAATTGTATTAACAAACATCAAAAAATGTAAAAGCAATCAGAAGTAGGGGCACATGATTTTAATCTCAGCATTTGGAGATGAAGGAATGAGTACTAAGAGCCAATTTCGGATACATGTGAGACACATTACATAAACTAAAATAAATAAATGAATAAGGTTGCTGCATGTATATGTGGGGTCTAATACTTCCAGATAATACTGTGGAACACACATTCATAAGAAATATGAAATATCTTTCTATACCTTGAGATTATTTACATCACCCTTGCATTTTTCTGTTTCTACATAACTATATAGTTTATTTTATATAATCCCAAATATCATAAACAGCGAATAAAGGGTTGGATACAGCAGACAGATAGCTAAACTGGTAAAATGGAGCATGATGACTCATCTTTGTTATCAGTTGGACTGGATTTAGAGTTATCAATGAAACATACCTCCTGATGTGTCCATGAGGATGTTGACTGAGGGATTAACTAAGTAGGTGACATCATTGCGTGGGCGGAGTCCTCGGCTGAATAAAAGGGAGGAAGCAAGCGAAGCAGCATCTTTATCTGTCTCTACTGCCCAATGATGGGTGCCATATAGGCAGCCACCTTGTGCTGCTTGCTTCAAGGTTTCCTGTCTGTGAAGGACTGTACCCCCAAACCATGACCTGAAACAAATGTTCATTGTTTAAGTTGCTTGAAATGTATTTTTGCCACCTAATCAAGAAAAAGAAGAACTACTTGGCTTTATTCAGGTAAAAAAAAAAAAAATTTCCATGACAAATATATGCAAAACTATCATTGCGTAAACACAGACCATCTTTGTCATCATCAGTAGTATTGTTAACAATGATGGTAAATGAGAACAATGCTAGAGACAGTTGTTCCTTTAAGTCTGATAGAGTGTAGAACAGAGAAAATGAGAAGACATGAGAAATTCTATTGGAAACTGCATTCAGAACTTGAAAGCCCAAATCGTTTCCTGAATTTTAGTCATTTTCCCCATTGCAATGGGGTCAGAACGAAAGGTCTGAAAGAGATATAGAAATGATAAATGCAATGAGAGGACAAGCTGGGGAAATTACACTGAAACACATTATTTTGGTTTCAAATGAAGATATTCTCTAAAGGAAAGGAAATTGGTGGTCTCCGTTTGCTCCCTAGAAATTCTTATGGCCAACTCCTGTAGTGGAAATGCAATCTGAATGCATCAATATGTTTCACGTATTGAAATCACTGTGGAAATGTATAGTAAGCTGCAGTTGGGGGAAGTATTATGTATTATACTTTCACTGGCAGTAAATGCATTTATTTATCAGATATCTGCAGCATACCAAGATACTCAACTAAATCTAAATATTTTACAAAATAAAAATAGTTTGCAGTTTTCCATACATATTATTAAAGGCATCACAATAGGAACCAAATAGACACCAAACCTTAAAATCTGAAGACTCCATCACCAGAATGCTCAGCTTGGCAACAGATTGGCTAACATTTACAGGAGAAATTGAACATGCCATGCAGCCCTTAATAAGCTTATTTTCAGAAAGAAAAACAGTGTCACTTAATCAAAATATAATTCATTGATATTAAACATGATTTGTTGGCACAAAGCCAGCTGAGTGTGGTGGCTTATTTCCAGTTAAGACAGGTTTCCTTTTCCCTACAACTTAACAGATCACTTTTAAAACCTATTTATATAATTTAAATAAATATAATGTACTAAATTTTGAAACCTGTTTTTATCTCTTTCCATTTTCATCTTTTGAAATCTTTTTTTCTGTTTTGAAGGAAAGTGGAAAATGATGAGATCCTGCCATCTAGTGGTATACAGGAAGCAAGCCTAAACGCTACCAGGAGTCAAAATGACTTTCCCCAGAAAAAAGAAAAAGGAGTGACTTCAATTCCCAAAATGAAACTCTGGTTAATATAATCATGGGTTGTTTTGGAATTCTGTAAGCCCCACTCCACAGTTACCTGGCAAAAGCCAGGTATGCTCTGCCCCAGTTACCTGGCACTGTAAAAGGGGCTGCTAACCCCTCCTCTCTCTCTTGCTCTCTTCTCTCATGCTCCTCTCTTGCTCTTGCTCTCTACCCTCATTCCCTTCCCCTCCTCTCTCTCCACATGGTCATGGCTGGCCTCTACTTCTCTATTCCTCTTCTCACTCTCTCTCTGCTCCTATTTCTCCCCTTATCTCTCCTCCCTTGTCCTGAATAGACTCTATTCTATACTATACTATCATGTAGCTCGTCCCACAATGAGGAGAGATGCCTCAGCATTGGTCTGCCAGAGGGATCCCCTTCCCCCCATACCTCACCACACCTCCACAGAACATATTCTTCCAACTCTCTTTATCTTTTTCCTAAGAGGTTTATTCCCTTACTTATATCAATAAATAGTGATTTCAAAGCAGTTAGCACTATCAAGAACTAAGCTAACCACATAGAAGAGAGTTCACTATATCATATACTTAGTAGAAAATCACTTCCTACTTCTTGTGCATTGTCAATAGTATACAAATATGTTTTACAGTATATATTTAAATGATCAATGGATTGAGACTTTGAATATTATTCCTAGAAAAGATGGAATATTTAAAGGCCAGTCCACTGAAAGAAATTTTAAAGAGAGCATGCCATAAGCACACAAATTTCATACTTTCTTTGCTCATTCAAAATTCAGAACATCTATTTAAATATATTTAATAGCCCTTTTTAAATATCGCCATTTACCAAGAAAGTAAGGACAGAAATGTGGCTTGGTTGAGTTGGTTCCTTAACAAGAGCCAGGAACACAAAATAGAAGTACTAGAAATGTTTGCAAAACACACATACTAATTTCTCCACTTTGATACTGATACATAGCAAAAATACTAAGGACACTGGAGGACTTCAGTGACCCTCCTATAATACCTTCTATATTACTAACTCCATCAATGTAGAAATTTCTCTGATACTGAGACATAATATAAAGTCTTAATTAAATATAGATTCAAGGTATCTGTATCATCAAACTGGTCAAATTGAAACGGGGAGAAGAGAAAGTGTGGAGTTGATGACCAAGAGGCTTGGAAAGTTAAACATTGGTGGATGTCACTGCCCCTTGGCCAGTGCCACATGGACAGTGAGGGCTTTCTCTGGAGGTTAATGGTTATTCAAGGTTCTTCAAAGCAATCTTATCTCTGGCTCATGATGTGGCTATTCATCATTCCAGTTTTAAATTAAATGTCACTTTTTTAGAAATCATTTTTTTCTTCTTAAAGCTAATTTTAAGTTACTATACAAAGCCATGTGTTTCACCATAATGTATTTTTTATAAAAGTGTGACTAATCTTTGCTCTAATTCATACACATTCCACAATGTTCATGGTGCATTTCTTGAACACCCATTTCAAGCTTGATTGGCACCGTATATTAACATGGTAACATCTGCATCTTTTACTTCAAATGATTTACCATCATTTATTTGCTTTTTTATGGGTTTGCCACCTGTGAATTTTACAAA
The DNA here is from genome assembly GCF_963924665.1 of Micromys minutus. Classification (NCBI taxonomy): domain Eukaryota; kingdom Metazoa; phylum Chordata; class Mammalia; order Rodentia; family Muridae; genus Micromys; species Micromys minutus. The sequence continues at coordinate 14,296,065 of NC_137985.1, forward strand.
ATAAAAACAGGGGAAACAAGTCTCATGTCTTTAACCACTGTATCTTCTATAACGTTGGACGAGCTAATGTTGACTAGATGTTATATAAATTCTGGAGTGATGACTAAGGATATTTTTCATAGGACATTTTTCATAGCAATACTTTACACAAAGTGAGATCTGAAGATCTGGCTTTGAAAGTGTTAATCTAAACACTACAACAGGAAAAAAAGGGCAGATGGCTGGCCAAATCCAGCTGTCACCTTTGCTGGCAAGATGATGTTGAAAGACAATGTATCCATGTGACTGTTTATGATCTATAACTGTGTTGATAGTTGATTAGTTGTCATAGAGAGAAGCATGGAAGTATAAAATTTTTCTCCCATGTTTCCTTACAGAAACTGTTTGGCTTTTCTATTTGTTACTTAATAGTGCAGTGATCAAACCCCAGAACTCATACATAATGCCAGGCAAGAGCTCTCCATTGAGTAATGCCGGGCCAGCTGCCATTTCCTTATACACACACATATGCATAAAAGATGAATCTGAAACAGAGGTAAAAGAATGCATATAAAATTAGCCTTAAACCAAATTGGTGTTCAGTGGTGGTACATATGCAATTCAACTGCCTCCGACACCACAGCCACCCCCTCTGTCTTCCTTGGAGCTAGCACCCCAGAACCGATATAACATTTTAGTGAAAGTTTACAATTCATGTTACTGTTGTGAACCTAAATCTCTAAGCTCTTTCCATCATTAATATACAGGTAAAAACATCTCACACATGCATTTCATAGACCGTCACAATACACCAAAACTCTGAAGTTACATACACTGATTAAAATGATTTCTCTCTTGTTACTTCAACTGCACTTTGAAAATGTTTCACTTCGTGGAATATATTAAAATATGTATGTTTTGAAATTTTATTAAATTGCAATGTGCAACAGAAATAGTGATCTGTCTGTCTAAGATAGTTAGCTGTTTTAAAATAGGTATTTAATACATTTAGCCTTTCAGACCACAGCAAGATTGCTAGAAAGGGAACATTTATATTTAGTGTTCTTGAACTTTAAAAATTCAAATAAAAATGATATGTATTCATCTGGCAATGGAGATTTGTGACAGAAGGTGAAATCATATACTCCACCTACCAGACCTCTTTGAGGCAGTGGAAAAACTGAATGCCTAACACCAATGCCTTATATTGTCCCAAAAACACCTATCTATGTCAACATTTGAGCTTTAAAGAGGTGGCAATTCTGTAAAACAGCTATAACATACACAATGAAAATGACAAGTGGCATTTGTTGTTATAGCAACAGCACTCCTGGCTCTAGGGTGAAAAGACTTTGAGACATCTGATTATAACAAACATAAAAATACATTTGAGGATAGGATAATTGGGAACCCATAGTCCTTGATTTCTTGGCTTTCTCAAGATATATCCTTGATTACCACCTTAACATAAAAAATTAAGGTTACTGATACAAAATCAAAATAATAAATTTATTGGAAGCCACAGGTGAACATGACGACATTACAGAGAAACTATACAATGGGTGAGATAAAAAGGTTTCACAGCAATTGAATCATTTGGACAATAAGAAATGGTCTTACCTGAGTTTTTAAAAAGGGCATAGATGGAGAAACCAAGTTATTCCATGACAAAACTAAATTTATAAAATATCTGTCCACAAATCCAGCCCTACAAAAGATAATAGATAGAAAACTCCAACACAAGGAGGAAAACTACATCCTAGGAAAAACAAGAAAGTAATCTTCTTGTTAAAAAAACAAACAAACAAACAAACAGGAAAAACATATAAAGATAATGTGTAAAAGAGAATAAAAACAAATAACAGGAAACAACTATCACTATTCTTTAATATTGCTTAGTATCAATAAACTCAATTCCCCAATAAAAAGACATAGACTAAGAGACTGGATATGTAAACAAGACCCAGCATTTTGCTGACTACAGGAAACTCATCTCAGTAAAAAGACAAACACTACCTCAGAGTAAAAGGTTGGGGAAAAAATTCCAAGCAAATGGTCCAAAGAAACAACCTGGAGTAGCCATTCTAATAACGAATAAAATAAATTTTCAACCAAAAGTTATCTAAAGAGATAAGAAAAGACACTTTTTACTCATAAAAGGAAAAGTATCTGTCAAGATGAACTCTCAATCCTGAACATTTATGCTCCAAATGCAAAAGTGTGCACATTAATTTAAAAAAGCTTTTACTATAACTCAAACCATACATTGCACCACACACAATAATAGTGGGAGACTTCACCACTCCACTCTCATCAATGGATAGATTATGGATGCAGAAACTGAACAGAGACACACTGAATCTAACAGAAGTTATGAACAAAATGGATTTGACAAACATCAATAGAATGCTTCATCATAAAGCAGCAGAATATAACTTTTTCTCAGCATCTCACAGTACCTTCTTCAAAATTGACCATATAGTCTGTCACCAAACAGGCCTCAACAGATTGAAAACAATAAAAATAATCTCAGGCATCCTATCAGATCACCATTTACTAAGGCTGGTCTTCAATAACAACAACAACAACAAAAGAAAAAAGAAAAGCCCACATACACATAGAAGCAGAATAATCTTCTAATCAATAATAACTTGGACAAGAAAGAAATTTAAAATATTTTAAAATTTAAGTAAAGTAAAGGCACAACATACTCAAAATTATGGGATGCAATGAAAGCAGTACTGAGAGGAAAACTCATAGCTCTGAAGGCCTCCAAAAAAAAAAAAAAAAAAAAAAAAAACTGGAGAGAGCATACACTAAGAGCTTGATAGCACACCTAAAAGTTCTAGAACAAAAAGAAGCAAACACATCCAAAAGGAAATAATGTAGGAAATAATAAATTCGGGGCTGAAATCAACTAAGTAGAAACAAAAAGGGCTGGAGAGATGGCTCAGTGGTTAGAGCACTGACTACTCTTCCAGATGTCCTGAGTTCAAATCCCAGCAACCACATGGTGGCTCACAACCATCTGTAATGGGATCTGATGCCCTCTTCTGGTGTGTCTGAAGACAGTGACAGTGTTAGTGTACTCACATACATAAAATAAATAAATCTTTAAAAAAAAAAAAAAGAACTCTACAAAGAATCAACAAAAGAAACAGCTGATTCTTTGAGAAATTTAACAAGATAAATAAACTCTTAACCAGACTAAACACAGGGCACAGAGACAGTATCCAAATTAACAATATCAGACATGGAAAGGGAACTATAACAGCAGAAACTGAAGAAATTCAAAACATTATCCAAATCAACTACAAAAGCTTATACTCGACAAAACTGGAAAATCTGGATGAAATTGACAATTTTGTAGACAGGTACCAGGTACCAAAGTTAAATCAGGATCAGATAAACAATCTAAACTGTCCCATAACCCCCAAAAAAATAGAAGCAGTCATCAAAAGTCTCTGAACCAAAACAAAAACAAACAAACAAAAACACATGGGTTTAGTGCAGAATTCTATCAGACCTTCATAGAAGACCTAATACCAATACTCTCCTATCTATTCCAAAAAATAAAAAAAGAAAGAAAAAACCAATTCATTTTGTAAAGCTACAATTACTCTCATACCTAAACCGCACAAAGCCCCACAAAAAAAGAGAATTTCATACCAATTTTCCTCATAAATATCAATGCAAAATTATCAATAAGATTTTTGCAAACCAAATCCAAGAACACATAAAAATGAATTCACCATGACCAAGTAGGCTTCATCCCAGTGATAAAAAGATGGTTCGGTAACAGAAATCCATTAATTTCATTCCCTATATAAGAAGACAAAGACAAAACAAGCATTATTATTTTATTAGATGCTGAGAAATCATTTGACAAAATTTAACACTTCTTTGTGTTAAAAGTCTCAGAAAGATCAGGAATTCAAGGCCCATACCTAAACATAGTAAAAGCAATATACAGCAAACCAGTAGCCAACATAAAACTAAATGGTGAGAAACTTGAAGCAATCCCACTAAAGCAGAGACTAGACAAGGCTACCAACTATCGCCCTGCCAATTCAATATGGTACTGCAAGTCTTAGCCAGAAATTAGACAACAAAAGGAGGTCAAAGGGAAACAAATTGGAAAGGAAGAAGTCAAAATATCACGATTTGCAGATGATATGATAGTATATTTAAGTGACCACAAATATTCCAACAGAGAACTCCTACAGCTGAGAAGCAAGTTCAGCAAAGTGGCTAGATATAAAATTAACTCAAACAAATCTGTAGCCTTTCTCTACTCAAAAGATAAACAAACTGATAAAGAAATTAGAAAAATGACACCATTCAAAAAAGTCACAAATAATATAAAATAATTTGGTGTGACCCCAACCAAGCAAATGAGAGATCTGTACAAGAACTTCAAGTCTCTGAGGGAAGAAATCAAAGGAGATCTCAGAAGATGAAAAGATCTAACATGCTCATGGATTTGGTATTATTAATATAATAAAAAATGGCCATCTTTATGAAAGCAATCTACAGATTCAATACAATCCCTATCAAATCCAACTCAATTCTCCATACAGTTAGAAAGAGCAATTTGCAAATTTATTTGGAATAGCAAAAAATCCAGTACAGCAAAAACTATTCTCAACAACAAATGAACTTCTGGGAAAATCACCATCCCTGACCTCAAGCTGCATTACAGAGCATTAGTGATAAAAACTGGATGATATTGTTACAAAGACAGTCAGGTAGATTAATGGAATCAAACTGGAGACTCAGAAATGATCCAACACATGTATGGTCATTTCATCTTTGACAAAGGAGCTAAAAACATTCAATGAAAAAAGACAGTATTTTCAACAAATGGTGTTGGTTCCACCTGCAGTCAGGATGTAGAAAAATGCAAAATGGCCCTTTTTTTTTTTTATCTCCTATACAAAGCTCAAGTTCAAGTGGATCAAAAATCTTTGCATAAAACGAGGCACACTGAAACCAACAGAATAGAAAGTGGGGAGCAGTTTAGAACACATAGGCACAGGGGAATTTTTTTCTGAACAGAACACCAGTGGCTTATGTTCTAATATCGAGAATAGACAAATGAGACCTCATAAAATTGCGCAACATCTGTAAGGCCAAGAACATTGTCAACAGGACAAAATGGCAACTAACAAATTGGGAAAGGTCTTTGCCAGTCCTACATCCAAAAGAGGACTAATGTTCAATATATGCAAAGAACTCAAGAATCTAGCTAGACTCTAGAGAAACAAGTAACCCTATTAAAAATGGGGGCAGAGCTAAACGAATAATTCTCAATGGAAGAATAATGAATGGCTGAAAAGCATCTAAAGAAATTTTCAACATCCTTAGTCATAAGGGAAATCAAAACAACCCTGAGATTCCAGCTCACACCATCCAAAGTGGGTAAAATCAAAACCTCAGGTGGCAACAAATGCTGGCCAGGATGAGGAGAAAGAGGAACACTCCTCCACTGTTGGTGGGATTGGAAACTGACACAACCGCTCTAGAAATCAGTTTTGGGAATCCTCACAGCTACACCACTCCTGGGCATATACCCAAAGATGCTCTAAGATACAACAAGTACTCACGCACCACAATGTTCATAGCAGCCCTATTAATAATAGCCAGAATCTGGAAAGAACCCAGATGTCCTTCAACAGAGGATGGATACCAAAAAAAGGTACATTTATAAAATGAAGTTATCTATTCTACTTATTTATTAAAAACACTATCTTCCAGAAATTCCTAGGCAAATAGATAGAACTAGAAAATATCATCCTGAGTGAGGTAACCCAGTCACAAAAGAACACTCACAGTATCCACTCACTGATAAGTGGGTACTAGCCCAAAAGCTCCAAATGCCCAGGAAACAATACACAGACCACATGAAGCTCAAGAAGAAGGAAGACCAAACTGTGGATGCTTCTGTTTCTTCTTAGAAGGGAGAACAAAATACTCACAGAAGAAAATACTGGAACAAAGAGTGGAGCAGGGCCTGAAGAAAATGTCATTCAGAGACTGCCTCACCTGGAGATCCATCCCATATGCAGCTACAAAACTCAGTCACTATTGCTGATGCCAAGAAGAGCTTGCTGAAAGAAGCCTGATATGGATGCCTTCTCAGAGGCTCTGCCAGAGCCATACTGATACAGATGAGGATGCTTGCCGCTAAACATCAGACTGGTCACAGGGTCCCCAATGGAGGAGCTAGAGAAAGGACTGAAGAAGCTGAAAGAGCTTGCAACCCTAAGAGAAGAACCACAATATCAACCAACCAAACCCTCTAGAGCTCCCAGGGACTAAAACACCAGCTCATGAGTACACATGGAGAGACCCATGGCTCCAGCCACATACATAGCAGAGAACAGCATTGTCTGGCAAGAATGGGAGGAGACGCCTTTGGTCCTGCAGTGGCTAGTTTCCCCAGTGTAGCAGAATGCCAGGGTGATGAGGTGGAATGGGTGGATTGGAGTGGGAGCATCTTCATGTAATCAAAGAGAGGTAGGAAGGGCATGGGAGAGGAAGAAATGGGAATAACATTTGAAATGTAAATACGTAAAATATTCAATAGAAAAGATTTTTAAAAACATGACATATATACAAAGGACTTCCTGATCTCTCCCAGCACCCATGAGTTCTGGTCAGTTGATGAGTCCCAATCATAGTCTTGTAGTGTACCTGACCCTTCTGCTGATCTTTCCTCATACTCTTCCCCAGAACTCCTACAGATCTGCCTAATGTTCGGCTGTAAGATGCTGCAACTGCTCCCATTAGTTGCTGGAATGAAGCCTCTCTATTCTCTCTGATGACGGTTATGCTTAGCTCTGGTATGAGAACCCTCTGCAAGCAGGGAAAACTGTAAATCACAGCTTTTGTGGCTGCGTTGATGTCCCAATCCCTCAACTGAGGTCTTTTCCAAATCTGGTTATAGAAGATAGCATATTCAAGCTCTGTGTCTCCCATTATTATTATTATTACTAAGAGGTTTTGTTAGGGCTACTCTAACTCAGAATCAGAAACAAACAGGGCATGCATTCACTCATAGGTGGATATCAGCTGTAAAGTAAAGGATAATCGTGCTACAATCCATAGTTAACAAGGAAGTCTTAAGGGTATATGCAAGGATCGCCTGGGAGGGAGAAATAAAGTAGCTTTCACTGGTGAAATGAATGTGGATGATAAATTTTGCAGGCAGGGAAGAGAATATTGGGAGAAATTTTTAGAATAGGAGGTCATTTTAGGGATTAAATAGGAACCTACTGCAATGGAATCTCCAGGGAATAATGTCTTTATGCTCCTTTACAAACTAATCTTTCCCCTCTCTGTGTCACTATGGTTTCGATGAGATGTACCTAACTTTAATTCCAAATAGCTACACTTTACTTAAAAAAGAAAGAAAGAAAGAAAAGAAAGAAAGAAGGAAGGAAGGAAGGAAGGGAGGGAGGGAGGAAGGAAGGAAGAAGGGAGGAATAAAGGAAGGAAGGAAGGAAGGAGGAAGGAAGGAAGGAAGGAAGGAAGGAAGGAAAAAGGAAGGAAGGAAGGAAAAAGGAAGGAAGGAGGAAGGAAGGAAGAAGGAAGGAAGGAAGGAAGGAAGGAAGGAAGGAAGACGGACAGAAAGGAAGGAAGGAAGGAAGAAGGACAGAAAGGAAGGAAGGAAGGAAGAAAGAAAGAAAGGAAGGAAGAAGGAAGGAAGGAAGGAAGGAGGAAGGAAGGAAGGAAGGAAGGAAGAAGGACAGAAAGGAAGGAAGGAAGGAAGGAAGGAAGGAAGGAAGGAAGGAAGGAAAAGAAAAAGCCCATTGGAAGCACAGAGGTTCTTTCACTCAAAGATAAGCACTGCAGAAACAAGGAGTCTTAACCTGGAGCTTTGTCTCATCAAAGGAAGAGACATACGATCTATTTTCCATCCAGAAGGCTGGAAATGGAAATGGTTAGTAGTCTGGCTGATCTCTCTCTAGGCCATCAGTAGGGCCAGGCCACAAGCTGCCTTCCCTAATCTCCCACAAGCAGGACTTAGAGATGGTTAAGAGCCCAGGTGACCTCTGCACTGTTTGTATGATGGAGACCCCACTAAATCCTCTCTCAAGCCCTTAACATGTAGCTTATCTATATAATACATCTTCATGGAAGTAGTAGCATGTACATTGAAGAGTTTTAATATAATTATGCCTCACTGGGCTCACAGGACTGTGTAAACAGGAAATTTTTTTCCAAGTTCTACTTTACCAAAATGTGTCTAAAATAAACCACCCAGTGTTTGAAACAAGAGTGGCCACTGAGTTTTACTGAATTAGATTTCCTTCTTGCCTCATAGCTTGGTATTTGCAGAGACCCTTCACGGAGGAAAAACAAAACAAAACAAAACAAAACAAAACAAAATGAGGGAAGAAAAGAAGGAACCAGGATTTAGATATGGGTTATTCATAGGATTGAAATTTTATTCAAGAGAGCTTTACTTAACTGGCAGATAATTAGGAAGCAGGAACAACGAAATTGCCATGTATCACTATACCAAATCTGGGAAGGAAAGTTTAACAAAACTCAAGTCAATAAAATTAGATGAAACTTACGTGATCTAGAAAAGGACACTGGCGAATTTATTTCACGAGGAAGGACATTGGAGAGTCTGCACTAGTTAACACAACATTAAGGTATATTGGCTGACTTTTAATGGAACAGACAAAATGATGAGTAAGAATACTTCAACTTTTCACTATGTGGTTGGATAAATGGTGCCAAACAGTACAGGGGGATAAAAATACAACCAGCAAATAAAGAAGTCAACAGACCTGTTCTTGCATCTATTAACTCTAAGCCATTGGCACATTTCAATCTTTTGTGAGTAATTCTGTATGAATCTGAATCTTAAGATGTTGCCATGGGCTGTGTGCACTGGATGAGGTGAGGAGTGATCATAAAAGAGATTTCTAGAAGGCTCAGACCTAGTCATCATTTTTCAGTTTTACATGAGTGAATGTTACTGGCAGAAAACAATGTTATTTCCAATTCAGTGCTGAAGCGGCCCTATAAATAGACTGTAAACCACCAAAGTGGAACAGAAAACTAAGAATAAAGGTTGTCGCTGTTCACTATACACTTTTACTTGTGGTAATTTAAAAATATTGACTTTAACAGATGCTAAATTAAGATATTAAATAATGTCTTTATGCTGAAATGGCCATCTAGAATTACTTGTAATTAAAATGTAAGTGTATTGAGAACTTCCATTTTATAACTAAGTATAAAAACGTTTTACTGAAATATTTTTCACTCTCACTGACAAAAATTGACCACTTGATTATGCTCTCAAAAAAATGTAGCAGTGGCGATTCTGAACACTTCATGAAGCTACTGGGACTTCCCAACCCTGATACTCATTTTAGTCTAAATTTTCAGAGGGATGAATTTCAGAGGCTGTCACAGTTTAGTGAGGAAAATACTTGTAGCCTGTCATATTCCCTTTGCCTATTTTCAAATAAAGCACCTTGTATTAACCAAATGTTCTTTGTTAACTGGGAATTTAATGATGTGAACAAAATGTGTAGAGCATCAGAGAAAAAAAATCTAAACTTAGACAGAATGCATTTCTGTATGTAGTGTGGAAAGATTAGCTTGTGCTTTAATGACTCCCAATGGTTTCATGTTTTTTTTTTCTAACATAGAAACAATGTATTTAAAATGATGGCTAACCTAGAGTAGGTACTTAATAGCGATTTATTTGTATTAAGCAAAATAACTCCACATAGAGCATTTTAATGCAATATAAATCTCTTGAATCAAATGAAAGGAGAATCTTTATTTAAATGCCAGCTGCTATCTTGATGGAAGAGATGGTATACTATTGCAGTGAATATTAAGAAATAATAAATGGTTCATCTCTTTACCGGCCCTGAGGTCCCTTTCCTCAGGCCCGACCTTATACAGAGCCACGTGCACCTCTGGCACCCGGTCTGAGCTGCCTACAGCCCAACCCTGTCCTCGCAACTCCCTTTCCTTGGCGGTTTAGTACCACCTGTTCTCTGCCTCTGTCCCGGGGTATTTCTGTATCCCAAAAATTCTACAAGCACAACTCTACAGCCCGAAAGCTTTTCATACAAGTTTATATATTCAACTCTCAATCCACAAACACAACAAGACTGCATCAAATAGACAAAGATACAAACTGCCCTTCTATATGAGATATTAGAGCTGTGAAATCCTTAATGTTCATAGCTTTTTAACACCATTCAATATCACCTGGGTCTAGCTGGTCCTTGGGAAGTTCCATGTCGCCATGACCTTCCCCCTCCATCCTCTGACCTCCTCCAACCTCTCAGCCTTCTCTACCTCCCTCGCCCAGCCCAGTCACTGGCTTTCTTTAATTTTACTAGTTAAAATAGGAAGGTTCAGTTGGAGTCACTTTAGTAGGCAGCCCTTTTTGGGGAAGTGGAATTAACATTAAAATACTAACAGCTTCAGGACAATCTATAGTGTACTAGCTGAAAGAGACAACCTATTCTTATGTATTCACATTCACGTAAACAGAACTGCGAAGAAAACAGAAATAGTAAGGAGTTTATAGAAATTTATTATCAGGATTAGAGTAAAGGGCACAAATACTTATTAAACATCCGGGCAGTATGAAACACGGACACCCTGATACTCCTAATATAGGTCGTATAGGAGCTCTCAGTTACTTCTCTAGCACCTTGTGTGCCTGAAGGCTCCTCATCATGCATCCTACCATGGTAATAATGGACTATACGCAAGCCCCCAATTAAATGACTTTTTTTTCCAGACCTTTCATTTATCTCTTTATAAAAACAGAACTTTTGGTAAGGCAATCAGCCATGATTTATGGTGAATCTCCCATGTGCTAGAATTTTAATGATCTATATATATATAATTTTATCTTACAAACAAATTTCAGGATTTTATTTTATTTATTCATCACAGCAATCCCTCAAGTTACATAATGTTGTCCATACTGTATAAACATAAAACTGAATGAAAATGATATCAAAATCTTCACAGAGTTACAGATATGAAAATATAAGGAACCAGTAATGGAATCTTGACTATATGACTCCTGTGCTGGTATTTCTAAGTAAAGTGTCTTAAAAGGCTTAAGGTTAAACTGAGACTAAGAATTCTCATTACAGTCCTGCTCCCCAAAAAGCCTTCTAGTGTTTTGTTTGGTTTGTTGTGCTATTTTCTTCTTCTTTTATTGGATATTTTTATTCACATTTCAAATGTTGTCCAAAGACCTCCATAACATCCCACCTCCTCCAGCTTCTATGAAGGTACCCCCACACCCACCCACACACTCCCTCTCTCCTACCTGCTCTGATATTACCCTACAATTGGGTATCAAGCCTTGACAGGACCAAGGGCCTCTCCTCACATTGATGCCTAACAAGGCCATCCTCTGATATATATGAGGCTGAAGCCATTGATCCCTCCATGTGGACTCTTTGATTGGTGTTTTAGTCCCTGAAAACTCTGGAGGTCTGGTTGGTTAGTACTGTTATTCTTCCTATGAGGTTAAAAAAACCTTCAGCTCCTTCAGTCCTCTTCAGTCTTCCACTAGGGACCTTGTTCTTAATCCAATGGTTGGTGGATTAAGCATATACCTGTATATTACTTAGGCTCTGGTAGAGCCTCTCAGGAGAAAACTGTATCAGGCTCCTATTCACATGCACTTTTTAGCGTCTGCAATATAGTCCAAGTTTTGTGACTGTATATGGAATAGATTCCCCAGGTGAAACAGTATCTGTATGGCCTTTACTTCAGTCTCTGCTTCACACTTTGTATCTGTATCTCCTCCCGTCTAAGAACAACTTAAACAACCACACATTGGTCTTCCTCCTTCTTAAGCTTCATGTCGTCTGTGAACTGTATCTTAAGTATTTCGAGCACGTGAACTAATTTGCATATATCAGTGAGTGTATGCCATGATTCTTCTTTTGTAACTGGGTAATCTCAGGATAATATTTTCTAGTTCCATCCCATTTGTCTTAGAATTTCATGAACTCATTGTTGTAATAGCTAAGTAGTTAAAAATAAAACATAAATTAAATTAAAAAATAGCTGAGTAGTACTACATTCTGTAAATGTACCATATTTTCTGTATTAATTCCTTTGTTGAAGGACATCTGGGTTCTTTCCAGCTTCTGGCTATTATAAATAAGGCTGCTATGAACATAGTGCAGCATGTGACCTTGATATATGTTGGAGCATATTTTGGGTCTGTGCCTGGGTCCTCAGGCATGTCCAAATTTCTGAGGAACCACCAGACTGATTTCCAGATTAGTTGTAACAGCTTGCAATCGACCAACAATGGAAGAGTGTTCACCTTTCTTCACAACCTTGCTGGTATTTTCTGTCACCTGAGTTTTTATTCTTAGCCATTCTGACTGGTATGAGGTAGAATCTCAGGGTTACTTTTATTTGATTGGCATTTCTCTAATGACTAAAGACTTTGAACATTACTTTAGGTGCTTTGTGGCTATATGAGTTTCCTTGGTTGAGAATTCTTTGTTTAGAATTCTCTGTACCCCATTTCAAACAGGGTTACTTGGTATTCTGGAGTACAACTTCTTGAGTTCTTTGTGTATATTGAATATTAGCCCTCTATCATCTGTAAAACTGGTAAAAATCTTGTTCCAGTCTGTGGGTTGCCATTTTGTCCTGTTGACTGTGACCTTTGCTGTATAGAAGCTTTGCAATTTTATGAGTCCTTATTTGTTGATTCTTGATCATACAGCATAAGCCATTGGTGTTCTGTTCAGAAAAATTCTCCCTGTACCAATATGTTCAAGGCTCTTCCCCACTTTCTTTACTGTTAGTTTCAGTGTATCTGGATTTCTGTGGAGATCCTTGATCTACTTGGACTTGAGCACTGTACAAGGCTATAAGAGTGGGTCAATTTGCCTTCTACATGCTTACTCCCACTTGAACAAACATAGTTTGTTCAAAATACTCTTTTTCCCAACTAGATAATTGCAGCTTCTTTGTCAATGGTCAATGGTATGGGTTCTTTTCTGGGTCTTTAATTATATTCCATTGATTTACCTGTCTATTTCTGTACGAATACTATACAGTTTTTATTATGATTGATCTGAAGCACAGCTTTAGGTCAGAGATGGTGATTCCCCCAGAAGTTCTTTTATTTTCTGGGGATAGTTTCTCCTATCCTGGATTTTTTTTTGTTATTCCAAATGAATTTGCAAATTGGTCTTTCTAACTATATGAAGAATTGAGTTGGAATTTTGATGAGGATTGCATTGAATCTGTAGATTACTTTTGGCAAGATGGCCATTTTTACTATATTCATCCTGCCAATCTATAAGCTTGGAAGATCTTTTCATCTTCTGAGATCTTCTTTGATTTCTTTTCTCAGAGACAAGAAGTTCTTGTCATGCAGATTTTTCATTTGTTTGGTTAGTGTGCCACCAAGGTATTTATATTATTTATGTTTGTTGTGAAGGTTGTTGTGTCCTTAATTTCTTTGTCATCTCTTTTATCCTTTGAGTAGAGACTACTGATAACGTTTGAGTTAATTTTATATCCAGCCAGTTGTTTGCTGTATACTTCATTTACTATGTTAAGGTATGGGCCTTAAATTTCTGATCTTTGCAAGATATTTAACATGAAGTGGTGTTGAATTTTGTCAAATGCATTCTCAGTATCTAGTGAGATGATCATGTGGTTTCTTTCTTTGAGTTTGTTTATAACTGAATTACAATGATGGATTTCCATATCTTCAACCATCCCTGCATCCCTGGTCTGACACCCACTTGATCGTGGTAAATGATCATTTTGATGTGTTCTCGGATTTTGTTTACAAGAATTTCAGTGAGTAATTTTACATTGATATTCATAAGGGAAAGTGGTCTGAAATTGTCTTTGTTTGTTGGATCTTTATGTGGTTGAGGTATAAGCATGATTGTGGCTTTGTAGAATAAACTGGGTAGTGTTCTTTCTGTTTCTATTTTGTGGAATAGTTTGAAGAGTATTGGCATTAGGTCTTCTTTGAAGGTCTGATAAAATTCTGCTATAAACCTATCTGGTCGTGGGCTTTTTGTTGTTGGGGGACTTTTGATAACTGCTTCTATTTCTTTATGGGTTATGGGACTGTTTAGATGGCTCATCTTATCCAGATTTGACTTTGGTACCTGGCATCTGTCAAGAAAATAGTCAATATAATACAAATTTTGCAAATTTATTGAGTATAGGCTTTCAAAGTGGAACCTAATGATTTTTTTAAATTTTTCCCAGTTTCTTTGTTGTTATGACTCTCTTTCCATTTTTGATATTATTAATCTGGATACTGTCTCTGTGCTATGTGGTTAATCTGAATAAGGGTTTATCAATCTTGCTGATTTTCTCAAAGAACAAGGTCCTGGTTTTATTGATTTTTTTTTCTGCATAGTTGTTTTTGTTTCTACAAATTGATTTCAGCTCTGAGTTTGATTATTTTCTGCTGACTACTCCTCTTGGGTATATTTGCTTCATTTTGTTCTAGAGATATCAGGTGTGCTGTCAAGCTGTTAGTGCATGCTCTCTCCAGTTTCTTTTTGCAGGCACTCAAAGAGATAAGCTTACCTCTTACCACTGCTTTCATTGTGTCCCATAAGTTTGAGTGAGCTATGCCTTAATTTTTGTTACATTTTTAAAATCCTTTAAGTTCTTTCTTTATTTCTTTCTTAATTGAGTAGAGTGTTGTTTAGCTTCCATGTATATGTAGGCTTTCTGTTGGTTTTGTTGTCATTGACGACCAGACTTAGTCCATAGTTGCATGTGATTTTTTTTTAATCTTATTCTATTTGTTGAGGCTTTTTTATGATCAATTATATGGTCAGTTTTGGAGAAAGTATCATGAGGTACTGAAAAGAAGGTATTTTCTTTTTGTTTTAAGATGATATTTTTCTATAGATATCTGTTAAATTCGTTTGGTCTATAACTTGTTAGTTTCACCGTGTCTCAGTTTAATTTCTCTTACCAGGATCTTCCCAATGATGACAGAGAGTGAGGTATTCAAGTCTTCTACTATTATTGTGTGATGTGCAGTGTGTGCTTTGAGCTTTAGTAAAGTTTCTTATATAAATATGGGTACCCTTGCATTTGGAGCATAGATGTTCAAAACTGAAAGTTCATCAGGCAGATATTTTTTGATGATTATGAAGTGTCCTTCCTTATCTTTTTTGATAACTTTTGATTGAAAGCCTATTTTATTGAATATTTGAATGGCTACTCCAGCTTGTTTCTCGGGACCATTTACTTGAAAAATTAGTTTTCAGCCTTTTACTCTGAGTTTGTGTCTGTGTTTGTTACTGAGGTGTGTTTCTTATATGTAGCAAAATGCTGGGTCCTGTTTATGTATCTAATCAATTGGTCTATTTCTTTTTATAGGAGAATTGAGTCCATTGTTATTCAGAGATATTAAGGAAAAGTGATTGTTGCTTCCTGATAGATTTTGTTTTGTTTGTTTTGTTTTGTTTTTTGTTATCAGTAAAATTATGTTTATGTGGCTATCTTCTTTTGGGTTAGTTCAAAGAAGATTACTTTCTTGCTTTTTCTAGTGCGTAGTTTCCCTCTTTGTGTCAGAGTTTTCAGTTTATCATCCTTTGTAGAACTGGATTTGTGGAAAGATATTGTATAAATTTGTTTTTGTCATGGAATATCTTGGTTTTTCTATCTATGGTAATTGAGCGTTTTACAGGGTATAGTAACCTGTGCTTGAATTTGTGTTCTCTTAGAGTCTGTAAGACAATCTATCCAGGACCTTCTAGCTTTCATAGCCTTTGTTGAGAAATTTGATGTAATTCTGATAGGTATGTCTTTATATGTTACTTGACATGTTTCCCTTACTGCTTTTAATATTCTTTCTTTGTTTTGTGCATTTAGTGTTTTAACTACTATGTGCCAGGAAAATTTTTTTTCTGGTTCAATTTATTTAGAGTTCTGTAGTCTTCTTGTATGTTTATGGGCATCTCTCTCTTTATGTTAGGAAATTTTCTTCTACAACTTTGTTGGTGATATTTACTGGCTCTTTAAGTTGGGAATCTTCATTCTCTTCTATATCTATTATCCTTAGGTTTGATCTTCTCATTTTGTTCTTGATTTCCTGGATGTTTTGGGTTAGGAGATTTATGAATTTTGCATTTTCTTTGACTTTTGTGTCCATGTTTTCTATGGTATCTTCTGCACCTGAGAGTCTTTCTACTATTTCTTATAGTCTGTTGGTGATGCTTTCATCTCTGACTCCTGATCTCTTTTCTAGGTTTTCTAACTCCAGGATTGCCTCTCTGTGTGATTTATTTATTGTTTTTATTTCCATTTTTTAGATCTTGGATGATTTTGTTCAATTTCTTCACCAGTTTGGTTGGGTTTTCCTGTAATTCTTTAACGGATTTTTGTGTTTCCTCTTTAAGTGCTTCTACAGGCTTAACTGTGTTCGCCTGTATTTCTTTAAAGGAGTTCTTCCTAACATCCTTTATCATCATCACAAGATATGATTTTAAAAGAATTTTGCTCTTTCAGTGTGTTGGGATACCCAGGGCTTCTTGTGGTGGAAGAACTGGGTTCTGATGATGCCAAGTGGCCTTGGATTTTGTTGCTTAGTTTCTTGCACTTGCCTCTTGCCATGTGGTTATCTCTGATGCTAGCCGATCTTGCTGTTTCTGACAGTGGCTTGACCTTCCTGTTAGCTTGTATGTTAGCACCCCTGAAAGATGAGCTCTCTCTTAACAGGGTTTGGCTATAGAGCATTATCCTGGAGCATCATCTTCAGGATGCAGACAGAAACCAGAAGGATCCTGTTTCTGGTTGTTCCTTCATTGCTGTGTCCTGAGGGCTCTGGGTAGTTTTCTTTTGTTCCAAGTATTTGAGAAGAAATGATGGTCTCACCTGTGTTCTCAGCTGTGTCAGCATTCTCTGGAGTCCAACTCTCTCCCAGTGTTATCTGGGTACAGAGAGCTGTGGCACAGAGTCAGCTCTGGGTACCCAGGCTCTACTTTTAAATTTAACTCATCATCTGCCCTTAACCCAGCCAACCTTCTACCTGACTCATCCTCAGATGTGCAGCATGATTGCTCTATAGTTCTGAGGCATGTGCAGAACATCATGCCAGATTTGACTTATGTACCCTGGCCAAACACAGAATGTATATACTTCACAGATAGTAGCACCTTCATGCAGAATGGAATCAGGTATGTAGGGATGATGGTAATAGTCTTGTTATAATTATGACTGGGAATCTTTATGTTCCAATACAGTTTATACCCAGAGTGCCTTATTACTCTGGGGAGAATGTCTTCAACCAGCTAGCACCACCAAACTATTGGGCTAAAAGAATGGCCATTTCTGCTGTGTTAGCAAGTTTTCTTCCTGGCATGGGGCTGGACAGAGCTTCTAGTGTAGAGGCCTCACCACTACTACTCCAAGGTAAAAATTACAAGGCCCTGTAGATGATAATAGATGCAGATATACAGAAGATAGAAAAAGTCATCACAACCCTGCAGGATTTTTTATTCTCCCTGGCCATGTTCTCACCTTGATGATATAACTGAACCTCTCAGCCTGTAAGCCATCCTCAGTTAAATGTCCTTATTAGAATTGTTTTGGTCATGGTGTCTGTTCATAGCAGTAAAATGCTAACTAAAACATGCTACTTTGCACCTACTAATTTTCACTTTAATATTACATTTCTAATTAATAATTCTAGGAATTAAAATTGTAGTTAAGATACTAAATTAAACTAAAATTGAATTTTCTCATTAGTTACCAATTTATGAATTGTGTGTTTCAGTTAACTAGAAATATATGTTTATGGTGATGTCTACAATCACTAAGGACCACACACCTATCCATTGCTTTACAAAAAGATTGGCAATAAGACTGGAAGTTTAACTTTAATGTTCAAAATGTAGAGACTATACATTTCAGAATCACATGAAAATGTTAGTAGGACTTCATGCAATTCTGAGAGAAGTAATAAAATTATAAAGAACTTCTAAGTCTTGGAACAGCCACTTGTTTTTCTATGTATTCCGTGTGGGATAAATTCACCTACTATGTACATATGTAATTAAATTTTGACGTATAATCTATATATGAATCAGTTATAAACATGAAAGTTAATAATGTCCATGTATTGTTGAAAGCCACTTCATTTTTCTATAATTTCACCACTCTGATTAATCCTACTGTCCCCAGATGCCTCTGGTATGGGTTTTAAGATGATTATCTACATTATTCTTCTTGACTTTTAGAGTTTACTCTGTGGTTAAAAGCACTGGCTACTCTTCCAGAAGACCCTTCTCCAATTTTTAGTACTCACATGGTGGCTCATAACCATTTTTATCACCAGTCCCATGGGGTCTGACACCCTCTTCTGGCCTCTGCTTGCACTGTTTGCATGCAAAAACTTACACACATAAAATAAATAAAATCCTCAAAACAATACATTATTCCTTGAAAGGGCATAGTCTATCATCTTCTCCTTGAGAATTATTAAAAACTAAATCATATGTGTATTCTTTCACCATTACATTAACAGTCAAAGAGACACAAAAATTAACAATACCATACATCTTCCAGTGGGATAATTAAGATATTAAACCATAAGCATTTGAACTCAATACCCTCAGTTTTCATATAAAATTCAGTTATTAAAAAATTGCATGTTGTCCATTAACTGGCCAAGGTAGAACGAACAGCCTAAATTACTAAGATACAACCAAGAAAAAAAATGAATTTATTTAGGAAATTTATGTTCAATAATAAACACCTTTTTATTCAAAACACTGGCATACAATTTAAACCTTGCTAATATTTTTATTG
Source organism: Micromys minutus (assembly GCF_963924665.1). Lineage (NCBI taxonomy): Eukaryota > Metazoa > Chordata > Mammalia > Rodentia > Muridae > Micromys > Micromys minutus. Next base: position 14,314,884 of record NC_137985.1, read on the forward strand.
AATTTACTGAAAAAGAAACCTCATCTTAAGACGGCTATTTTTTTCTCATGTAGAGAGCTCTAAATTACATCAGTATTATCAGGCATATTTAATAATAGTACTTTCTTTCTTGATTCTTATGCTACTACATACCCTGTAAGGAAATAGAATCTCCATATTAAATACTATTCCCTCACTACCTTAACCATTTACAGTTGAAAAAATGAGCTTGTCATTTTCAACAATCTCCCAAAATAATGTTGAGGTTGTTTAAGTAGTAGAATCACATTTTGGAAGTTTAACAACTCAACGTGTATCCTAGTTAAAGAACGTATAAAAGGTTGTGTGCCAAGTACTAACTGGATTATAAAACATTCAAATGTAAGTCACATATTCAAGTGACTCAAACTTCGACCCTTAATATCCTAAACTAATGATGAGTTTATTTCCCTTCTGGAAGAAGTAATATTGAGTAAAGAGTCAACAGGGTCATGGGCTGCTCCATCAGGGTGCTGAGTTTGAATGCTGCCACTTATTAGCTATAAAAACTTTGACAAGGTTTTAAAACTCTGTGTAGATGCAATTAGTATATGTGAGGAACATAGAATTGAACCTGGAAAAATAAAAATTTGATGGTAAATATAAGCTTTATCATATTTTAACATAAACATTTTTATCAGTATCTGTTTTGTACATAGTGATTAATTTCATAATGACATTTTCATGCAAATAGGAAGTAAAAATAACAATTATGTACATATATAAATGGATTAATACACATATGTGTATTAAAGTGGTGATGAAGAGTAAAAAGTTGTCAAAGGACACTGATTCCTTGCCCTAGGGCCCTCTCCTCTGCAGGTAATCGCACCCGGAACTTTCTTGAGAAGAACAGTTCCCAGAATAACCACAGAAAGTCCCGATGACCTCTGTGGAATGTTTCAATGCCCAAGGTGTGCCCCAGGTGTATGATTCATGTGACACATGGTTTAACTGATGAATAATGTATGACTCTTCCACTTTGAATTTCCTCATTCTCCCCCTGTCCTCCCCCTCTTTTGTGGTTTTTGCCTTTATAAGCCTGTCACAAGTTCAGGCCGGGGTCGAACTCCTCTACCCCTGTGTGGTGTATGAGTCTCGACCCCAGCATGCTGGCCTGAGATCTCGCTCCGTTTCACTTTCAATAAATTTCCTCGTGCGATTGCAGCAAGTCTGGTCTCGGTGCCTCGCTGGGTGTGCGCCTCTCCTGAGATTTGAGTGAGGGTCTCCCTTTGGGAATCTTTCACATTCTTTTTCTTTAGTTATTAGAAGAAAACAAAAACTTTGATGCTGTTTTACTTATTATGGCTTTATGAACTGTAGGTATATACATATTATGTGCGTGTTTATAATATAGCTATGGTGTGTAGTAAGCTAAATAATCTATGTGATGTAAAAGAATTATATTTTCCACAATGACAAATTTATGTTTAAAACGTATTTCTTATGTCCATGTTATTAATCAACAACTGGCTGTATAGGCAAAGCTGTTTGACTGAGAGGGGTGGTTTGGATAAATATCATCTTCTTTGTTATAGTTTCTGTACTATAGTATTGCAAGATGCTGCCATAGGAGAACTCAGGTAAAAGATATACAGAACTTAATGTTACTGTTGCAGCTGGTATTTTATAGCAGCTTCTGTATCTTCAGTCATTCCCAAACTAAGATGACTTCAAAGAGTTACCTGATAGAGGTATGGTACATTGGCTCAGTGGTTAAGAACACATACTTGTGTGGCAAAGGACTCTGGTTCCGCAACTATGTGACACCAGATAAAATCACAACCCCCTGTGCCTCCAGATCCAGAGGGTCCAATGCTATCTTCTGGACTCTCAGGGCACTAGTACATGCATGTGCACATACCACGTTCACACATACTCATAAATACATTAGATTCTTTTTAAAAGAGTTATTTGATAGAATAAAAGTAGTTTTGAAATATGGCATCACATTCTTTCAGTATATAATTTAATTTATTCAGGATGCATGTTTGCATATCCACAGTATTTCATCATAACATTATTTTGGGTACTTAAAAGAATCAAAGACTAAACGTTGACTACAATTTTCATCAGAAAATGTCTTGAAATTACTTACACAGTTACTACAACACGGTAAAATTTTGTTGTATGAACTCACTTTATAACCTCAAGTACTGTATAATAAGCAGATTTTAAATGATTTGGTTATAAATAATCAAGTCCATGACATCTGTATTCCCAATGCCTAGGTTTGAATTATATCTTTGTAATCCAAACACTATAATAACAAATGAATCAAATGTATATATTTTAACATTGTTACTTTTTGTTTGTCCTATTTTAAAAAAATACTATCTGCTTTTACCTTTTTATACTTTGAAGTACCACAATGTTATTGACAAAGATGCTAGTTAAAATAAGTGTTTGAATTATAATTTACATCACTGCCTTCCAAAACTATTTGCTTGTTTTTCAATGATAATAGAAAACCAAAAATAATGAATAATAAATGTCCAACCAGTGATGTATCTGTGGTCTTGAAACCTAATGCTAAAACATCTCATCTTTAAGGGGGTTACTAAATGTTTTCTTTAACACATTTCTAACAGAAACATCTGAAATTCTTTTTTTATTTTACCATGAACAAATTCTACTTGAACCACTGCTATTAAAGCTGATGCCCTTTAAAGTGGTTAATAGATATTTTATGTCTTCCCTTTTATTAATTTTTCCTTTTCATTTTACTAGCACTCTCCTTCTCCTACTTTTCATTTTATAAAATTATTTCTCCAGAAAAATATGTATGAATCAAATTATGTAATAAAGTCTGCTGATACTTTAAAACATATTTTATTTTCTTTGCCGTTAACCAACATTCCACTAATTTGATAAGTTATTAAAATGTTGCTGCATTTTATTAAAAGACTCATTTTACCTGTACTAGCCACATCCTTCACAATGGCAAACACTATGTAAAAACTGTCACTTTACGTCCACTACACAAAGAAGACATGGTTATGCCTGTTAGACTCCTAGGCAACTCAGCCACCACATAATACTACTCCCAGGAGCTGAGTTTTAATGATATTTCCAGGCTGGTTTTGAATAACTGGCTTCTCATACTTCCCCATGGGAGTCTATTATACGGCATGATTTAAGCAGTAGAACCCTGTTCCTAAATCTAACATTTCTTGAAAACTTTCTCATAATACTGTATTTCTTCGGTTGTTCAAGTACACTGCACATTTGCCTTCATGAAACTTTTCACTCAGCTGTCTTGGGGTATTTTGCCACTAATATTTTTCATAAAATAATTTATAGTAACAGCTACTCAAGCAATTCGTTAAGACTGAGCACATAACACTCAAATCATAGACAACCAGACAAAGGTATGACTTGTTAGTATCTGTGTCAGTGCTTACCAGGCGGACATTGGAAGAGTAAAAAGAAGAGTAGAATACGAATACAGCAGAGTTTAAGAGCTGAATTGGAAGATTTGCTATACTATGACTTCGAGGTAGAATGTTCACCTAGCAAAGCAAGATCCTCGGTTCAGTTCCCAGGACTGGGGTTGATGGGGAATCAACTATAAAATAAACCAATCCTTACCATCGCCATTATCTGAAGGCATCTGTGTCATATTTGTAAAGAGCTAACACATGACCTTGGTAAAAGTCAGTGTGCCTTAACAAAAACAAACAAATAAAAATAGAGAAATGTAAGAAACAGATTTCCAAGAAAGATGGAGACTATGGGGTGGGTAACTAGAATCAAATTTAGACATGTATGAAATAATTTAGCATCACTTAATATGAAATTATCCCTTATCCTAAGTCTTTCAGTGTCTGTCACCTATGGCACTGCAGCTTATGCCCTTCTGACTATGCCTTTTCTGTTCCATTGCATCATCCGCTCCACTGCTTCCTCATTTACTTATTGTTATATGAATTTTAGTGGCAACTAAAGGATGCATATTATGGTCCCATACTATCTACACACTGAGAAACGTAGACGTTCAGAAAGTGATACTATGTTGTGTTTCTGTAGAAATAGATTGTGACCATGTCTGAAAATTCTAGAAAGGAGATAATGTGAATAAATTTCGTTTTCATCACTTTTATAATTATGACATAATTTTGAAACAAGGGAGTCAACAGTAAATAACCAATAGCTTTAATATTTTACAATTACATTTTAAATTCCCAAACTACCCTTTCACCTTTCCCATTAAAAAATCTACACAATACATTCCTAGCTTACCAGAAAACCATGAGACTCGCCATTTATTTCTTCAGAAAGTAACTCAAATTCATCCCTTACTGCATTATTCTTTCTATTTCCAAGCACACACCCACCTAGTAAGTCCTCTGCTGCATCTGTAACTTCATAGTAGCCGACAAGTGGAAAGTTCCTAAATTAATCATGTTTTCTTAGTACTTACATACATAGCACCTTGTAAACAGGACACACCTATGGCATTAGATAACTGGAAGGTTTAACTTAAGGAATAATTCTTTATTCTTTATGGTTTGGAGAACTGCTGAAGTGTTTTGAGTTTAGGAGTTTAGTATACTTAGATTTAGATTAAACTTAGAAATATAGTCATTTGCTGCTTAACAATTGGGCACAAATGAGAAATGTGACAATTGCCAGCTTCACTGTGAAGTAAAGATAACTGTGTTTTTCAGAACTTCAGTGGTAGATGACTTAAGCCAACTATTTGCCATGCCCTCTTGGAAGAAACGAGACATAAGAGACACAAGACAGATGACGCTGTTGCAAACATAGTCCCACAAGATGCTGTAAACTTTGATGATGAGTAGATGTAACTCAAAAATCACCTGACAGGAAATATATAAACTAGAGACAAGCATTTACTGTCATTATCAACTACCTTGTATTGTAAAGATCTGCTTGTGCTACACTAATGTAGTTGGCAGCATTGCTTGCTTATATTGGCATCAGCAACTCATGGGACTTTACTGACATTCAATGCTATCCGTAGAGAAAGGTTGGCATTGCTCTGATGTCATTAGATTACTCTCCTATGTGTTGTCTGTCCTTCACAGAAATGCCATTATGTGGGCTGTATTTTAAAAATTAAATAGGAATGGAGAGTCTGAAGAGAAAGCTATTAAAAGACACCAAAAGTATGACGACAGAGCATAAAAATTTTGTAGAAAAACTGCTGGTAAGGAACAGCAAAGGGTAATTTAGACAGCTAACACCTTCGGGTTCCTCATACATTTCCTTATAGATGAGCATCATTTGATTTAATGACTGGTTGTTTGGTGGTGGTAAAATAAATCTTTGCTGCCATCTTGTGGGACAAAATAGGTTTTATATTTTATCTATATAGTTGAACATAAGATTAACAATATATAGTTATCTCTACTTCGTTATTTAAAAGGAAACTTCAAATTATTTCTTGAAATTTAAATATTCCTTCTGTTGCATTCATGAAAAACATATCACATTTTCATCTGTATGTTTCGGGATCCAATATATTGCTTCATTACTTATTCTTATAAACTAATTTTTATATTTCATTTTGTTTTTAATTTTGGTTCAAATTCAACAGGCTAAGAAAAAATTTTATGCTGACTATAAATTTATTGATTTATTTTCATAGGGAATATATGTATGTGTGTTTTATACATAACTTTTTATTATTTAAAATACTAGTTGTTAAAAAATGCATCATAGAACAATTGGATGACAGGGTTGAAGACCAACAGCAAGGAAGGAAAGGTGCCATTCCACAGAGCCAAGATCCCTTCATCTCGAATAATCTGGTGGAATGCATCGATAATTCCTTTGTAGTTAGTTGGTATAATGTTTTCATTCCAGAATTTTGGCCCCTGCAGCTTCGGTCTGGTGTTTACCACCCAGAGCAGGGTAGTTAGCAACAGTCACCACTCCTGCTACACATCCAACCACCGGATCTTTTCCTGTAGAAGAACGCTGACCTTTGACCCACACTGCTCTGAAGTGTAAAAATAGAGAACACTGGAGCAGCCTGGAAATATCCTCGGCATGGTGCCAGGCAGCCTTCTTCCTTAATTATCTCCAGGAACACTGCATATGTAGTTTTTTGACTTTCTATTCTCATCGACCTGAAGCCAAAGTCTAACAGTATCCAAGGGAAGAACACTGCCAGGGCAGTCACACTTCCCACAGCTGCGGACATGGCGTGTACCAGACTTCCACAGGACAACACAGAGGCCATGGTGCTACACTTTTCACTCAGACACCTCAGTGTGTGGGTCTGTGAAAGGACCTTCTCAAGCCCCACTTCTCAGAAGTCTCTTCTCCTAGTTTTTAAAAATGTGTTTATCTCACATAACTAAATGGCACAAAACAGTAAAAACGGCCATCTTACCAAAGTCGATGTACAGATTCAATGCACTCCCCCTCAAAATCCCTACACAATTCTTCAAAAACATGATGTAGAAAACAAAGTTTTTAGGGGCTCCGAGACTTTTCCAAAACATCCGTTTTTGAAGACGGAATTTACTGGCTGACAGCCGCAAGGTCTCATAGAAAAAGTCAAAATGTGTCATCATCAGCCTGAACCCCTCAACGTTTTTGAGAATGTACAAACAAGATTTTAAAAATGTAAAAACAAAGTTTTAGTAGACAAGTCAAAATGACCAGGCTATGCTGACCAAGTTAAGACAAAACAAAAATAACTGCTTTCAGAATGACCCCCTTGTCCCTCCCAGTACTGAATTCTGAGAATTGTCAACAACCTTATTGCCAAAAATTTCTCCCAGCTTTCTCCCCGCTTCCTCCCCGCTTCCTCTCCTCTTTCTAAAAATCATACTGCTGCTTTGCTGACCAACGGTAAAATAGTAGTTCACCGCCCCCCTCACAAAAAAGGTATAAAAGATGTGTGCTCTTTGAGTTTGGGGTTGACTCTCCCTGAGCAACCCCATGAGTGTCAGATCAATAAACCTCCTGCCATTGCAGGGATCTGTGGTCAAGTTGTGCTCTGTGGGGCCATGCCCATAGGCTAAGACTCTGGGAGTCTTACAGTGAAAAAAGCAATTCAAAAATTCATCTGGGAAGGCAAAACAAAACAAAACAAAACAAAACAGAATAGCAAAAACAATTCTCAACAATAAAAGAACAGCTGGATGGAATCATCAACCCTGACTTCAAGCTCTACTACAGAGCAATGGTGATAAAAACTGCATGCTATTGGTACAGAGACAGACAGGTTGATCAATGGAATAAAATTGAAGACCCAGAAATAAAACCACACATTTACAATCACTTGATTTTTGACAAAGAAGCCAAAAATATACAATGGAAAAAAGAAAGCATACTCAATAAATGGTGCTTGTTTAAAGCTGTGTATATGTAGAAAAAATGAAAACATACACATATATTTGTCACCTTGCACAAAGCTCAAATCCAAGTGAATCAAGGACCTCAACATAAAACCAGATACACTGAATCTAATAGAAGAGAAAATGGGAAAGTCTAGAACTCATTGGCACAGGGGCAAATTTCCTAAATTGAACTCCAGTGGCCCACACTCTAAGATCAAGAATTGATAAATGGGACCTCATGAAAGGGAAAAGCTTTTGTAAGGCAAAGGACAGTCAATAAGACAAATCGGCAACCCATAGGCTGGGGAAAAAAATCTTCACTAACCTCATAGATGGCTAACATCAAAAATATACAAAAAACTCAAAAAGCTAACCACCAAAAAAATCTAACCACTCAATCAAAAAATGGAGTTTAGAACTAAACCAAGAATCCATAACAGAGGAATCTCAAATGGCTGAGAAGCACCTAAAGAAATGTTCAAAGACCTCAGTGTGATCAGAGAAATGCAAATCAAAACGACCCTGAGATTCCACCTTACACCAATCAGAATGGTCAAGATCAAAAGCTCAGGTGACAACACCTGTTAGCGAGGATGTAGAGAAAAATAAACACTCCTTCACTGCTAATGGGATTGAAAACTGGTAAAAACCACTCTGGAAATTGGAAATAGACCTACCTAAAGACCCACAATACCACTCTTTGGAATATACCCAAAAGAAGCCCCAGCATGCCACAGGAGCACGTATTCCACTATGTTCGTAGCAGCCTTATTTGTGATAGCCAGAAGTTGGAAACAACCCAGATGTCCCAGGACAGAAGAATGGATACAAAAAATGTGGTTCATTTACACAATGGAATTCTACTCAGCCACTAAGAGCAAGGACATCCTGAGTTTTGCAGGCAAATAGTTGAAACTAAAAAATATCATCCTGAGTGAAGTAACTTAGACCCAAAGGGACATTCACAAGTTGTACTCACTGATATGTGAATATTAGACAAAAAAATTAAAAATATTGAACATATAAGATACAGTCCACAGAACTGAAAAGATCAACAAGCTGAAGGGCCCAAGTGAGGATGCCTCAGTCCCATTTGGGGGGGAGAAGAACGCAACCACAAGGGGGGGAGGGAGAAGGAGACCCCTGATGGAAAGTGGACTGGGGTGGGAGGGGAAAGGACTGAAGCCCTGAGGACCAACAGAAAGAATAGAAACATGCAACCTCAGGAGGTAACCAGTTGGGAAGACACTCCAGAAAGTACCAGAAACCTGGAAAGTGACAGACCCTCAGTAGTCAGGGGTGGGGGTGGTGTAGATGAAATGTCCTACAGTGGCGAGAGGGAACTTGTAGAGCCCACCTCCAGCAGAGAGACAGTGCATCAACTGAGGAATTAGGTTGCCACCCCACAGTTGAAACTCTGACCCACAGTTGTTCCTCTCTGAAAGCACTGCAGGGATGGAAATAGAGAAAGGGCCTCAGGAAAAGAAGGTTCAGCAACAGGCCCAAAGGAAGATCCAGCTCAAGGGGAGGCCCCAAGGCCTGACACTATTACTGAGGCCATGGAGTGCACATAAAAAGGAACCTATCATGACTGCCCTTCTAAAGACCGAACAAGCAGCTGAAAGAGTGAGAAGTGGATATTTACACTAAATCAATCAATAGAAGCTCCTGGCCCCTGTGGTTGAATTAGGGAAAAGCTGGAGAAAGCTCAGCAGGAGGGCGAGCCTGTAAGAGGACCAGCAGTCTCAATTAACCTGGATCCCTGAGATCTCTCAGACAACAACCAGGCAACATACACCATTGATATGAGGTCCCCAACATAGATACAGCAGAGGACTCTTGGGTCTGGGTTCAGTCAGAAAAGATACACCCAACCCTCAAGGGACTGAAGTTTAGAGGTCTTGCAGGAGGAGTAGGGACATCCTCCAGGAAACAGGGTAGCAGGAAGGAAGATATGAAACAGTAGGAGGGTGGACAGGGAGGGGAATAAAATCTTGGGTGTAGAAGTAAATAAAATAAAAATAAACAAACAACAAAAAATTGCATAATACATTCCTAGTTTAACAAATAAACCATAAGACATACCATCTGTTTGTTGAGAAAGTATAATTCAGAATACTTCAAAATTAGACTCAGAAATACAAAATGTAGAAAATTGAAAAAAAAAATTCATGCATTAATGAGATTTCAGGAAAAAAACCATAAATACAGAAGTTAACAGTAAAATTCAAATTTTGCCTAATTTATTTAAATCTCAACAAGACAAATTGTCAACTATTTACATGTATAATCAGAGGTAAATTTTTATAAAAATCTGAAATAATTTTTAACACCTGTTTTAGATAATAAAAGAATAATTTTTAGACAATGTGTGCCATTATTGCCTAAGGAAGTCAATCCTAACTGATAATAGCTTAAATTGCTATCTGCCAATTGTCCCCATTTCTGTAGAACTTTTAATCCATAAAAATGAGCTATGATAAATTTCAATCTTGAGGCTCTAATTTTTAAAAAGACATTCAATAAATATATTTAAGCATATTAATTTATTGTTGTCTGGGTCCTTTCTAAAGGCAAAGCTGAAGACAAAAGTTTCAAGCAAATAATTCATTTTAAGAAGATACCAAAAAAGAAGAGTACAAATTTGGGTGGGAGGAAGTAAAAGCAAGTCCTGTTATATATCACTTTTTCTGCTGTGGTATCTGATGGAGCTCAATCTTAAAGCTTGCAGAAGTATTTTATGGCTTACTGAACAGACATCAGCTTTTGCCTATAGTCAGCTTTAGACAGAGAGCATAGAGTGTTTCCCTGTCACTTCCTAACCATATGTTAGATAAAAGTTTGGCCATTTTGTACTTTTACTTCCAGGTGTGTGATGGTAAAATTTTTCTAAGTGACTAGCTGACTGGTAGCTAGTATTTTCTATCAGTGTGCTATTTACTCTTTAACAATTTTATAGATATACACAATATATCTTGATCCTAATCAACCCCCCTCCACCTCAGGGCTCCTCTCTAGCCCTATACACATTAATAATAACCATGACCTCCAACCCAAGTTCCTGGGACATGAGGAACCTATCAGTGGCCAATCCCACTTAGAGAGAAATTTCACCCTTCTCCAGTAAACACTAATCACCAATTACTCCTTAAGCAGGGGTGGTTTTGGTGACCAACCCATCACCCATATGTTGATAGGCTGGATCGACAATGTCACACTTTGAAGACAATGTTTCAGAACACTCCTCTACATCATTCAAATTTTTGTCCCCTTCTTCTGCTATGTTCCCTGAGCCAAGGCTGAATAAAGGAGCACACCAAGAAGGAACCCAGTGTGAGCTACATGAGAACCTGTGTCTCAAAGGAAAAACAAACAAGTTTATAAAACTTTGAAACCCTAAGGTTTTGTGGCAATTCAAATTGTCACATACTTAAAGATATTTAGCAATTCTAAATGATCTTTCAGGTGTTAGAAATCATATAAAATATGCAAAAAGTATGAGTCAATGGGCAAAGAACCATTTAGTCACTTCAATAACAGAAATTTAAAGCATAATAAATATGAAAAGATATTCAAATGTGAAAAGGTCAGAAAAAATATGAATTAAATATGATATTATCAAATACCAGTAATAATGGCCAAGAACCACAAGAGCTTCTACTTCTTTTTTATACATTCTATGAAATGGTAATCATCATATCAAAAGCATCCCTGTACATGCATGTTAATTATAGCACTATTCACAATAGGTAAGATATAATAACAAAATCGCCAACAGACAAATGACTTTATAAATAGCATGATATTATAAATGCAAAAACAATAGTATATTATTTACCCTGTGAAGAGAAGGAAATAATGTTATTTTTGACAACATGAATAAACCTGTGCTAATGTTATGCTATGGGAAATAAAGTCCAAAAAATATAAATACTAGAACTGTATATGTTGCCGGGTGGTCAACCATTTGCCAAGAATGTAAAAGTTATCAATATTACACAGGAACAAAAATAACAAATTCTGCATGTTCTAACAATTTAGAGTCTCAACTAGAGTGTCCTAGTCAATGTTCTATTGTTGTGAAGAGACACCATGATCAAGACAACCCTTAGAAAAGAAAGCATTTAATTGGGAATTGCTTACCGTTTCTCAGGTAGCATGTTAGTACAACAGTGGCTAGAGGAGTAGTTGAGAGCTACATCCTCATCCATAGGCCAAGAGAGACACTAGACTTGGCATGGGGTTTTGAAACCTTAAAGCCTACCCCCAGTGACACACTTCCTCAAGCAAGACCATAGCCCCTTATCCTTCTAATCCTTTCAAATGGTACCACTCCAAGGTGACTAAGCATTCAAATATATGAGCCTATGTGGGGGGGTGTATTCTTATTCAAACCATAACAAAGAGTAACTCTTTATTTATTTTTTAATTGGATATTCTCTTGTATTTACATTTCAGGTGTTATCCCCTTTTCCCCAATCCCATCTTGCTCCCCCTCCCATTGCCTCCATGAAGATGCTCCGTCTCCCAACCACCCTCTCCCACCTCAGTGCCTTGGAGTCCCCTACACTGGGAAAACAGAGAGGAACTCTTAGAAGCAGAAGCAGGATGGTAATAGATATTACAGAATACGGGATAGGAGAAAACACTTGAGTAAAACAGTAGCTTCAGCACCCCTTTGTAGCTTTGGTTTGTTTTAACATCTATAAGTATAAATACTTTGTGTGAATAATTAAAATTAATTTATCAGTTATTTTAGCAATTCTATATTTATTGCTGGGTTGTAGAATTGCTTATTTTGTTGCCACATTTTTGTATTTTTCAATTTATGTACTTTAAGAAATGATTTTCTGACTGTAAATTTGTATCAGTGAAAAACAACTGGCACTACGTTGTAAGCCTATTTAAAAAGACTCATCTAATAATCCCATTAATGATGTGATGAAACTGATACGCAACGCTAAAACTCGCCATAATAAAAAACTTCCTAGAGTTCTTTTCTCATTATTTATAATTAATTTCTATGGTCGATTATACTAGCTATCTATGACTAAAGTAAAAGTTGATACCACCTTTTAGAAATCAATTGGCAATATATAGTCTTTTAAAGCACAGAACTATTTAACAGACGTATGCCCTTTACACAGTATTAGCTACTTCCAACGTGTGGGAAGAGAGCAATATGCAGTAAATTGATTATTGACTTGGGCACAATTGTTGAAATTACAGGAGAAAGTGAAAATGACAGAATTCAATATATTCCATCCTTCCTAACACTATGAATGTCATAGCAATAACATAAAATAAAAATCCTATTAGCTTAAATAAATACCTTTTATTTTTTATGTTGTAACACATAAATTTGCTATTTCTAGGAATAAAAAGGATACAGGAAATGAGAATTCTTTTATTATTGAGATGGGAAGGTTGTGAGCAGATCTTCATTAATAAAATTGGGATTTCTGTCATGAAACTGTTTGCTATTTCAAAAGCACCATAGAGAAAGAATTTGCTGAGGAAAATATCGTTGCCTATTAATGGAATAGTGTTTTCCACAGTAAAAAAAATTTTACAAGACCGACTAAAAGATTGAATATTAGGTTAAGCGAGGACTAATGTGAAATTTCAGTTTAGAATTGTGATTGACTCTAGGACTGCAGTCAAAACATAATTTTGCTCATTTTAAAGTCCTGTCTTTTTAAAACAACAAAACCTCAACTCCTAAAACAACTGACGAAGTCCCAGAAGAGCGTAGGTCCTAAAGCAGGACAAATCTGGAGCAAGGGAGGGGGAAGGGGCGGGCGTCGCCTCTCGCTGCCAAGCGACTGCGGCTGCGCGGAGAACTCAGCGTACAACGCAGCTCACTGCACCCGGGGAGAATGGCGGGGGAGGTCGGGGGGAGGGGTAGACACGCTCCTCGTCTTCCGCTTCCGCCCATTGGTGTCTCATCCGTAACTGCCCGGGTCCAGCCCACTGTGCTTAGCTGTGGGAGTCCTGCAGGAAATCTACCGCTCACCGCCCGGCGCTTGCCCCTTTTCCCGTCTCTTCTGCGCCTGCGCAACCGGAACGTTCGGGAAAATTCGTGAAGCCGTACCGGCGGCTTCCGGAAGCTAGCTGCGGCCTGAGCAGTAGTGCTGCTGATTGCCGTGGTGATTCACTTCTGGTCCGGGAGGTGTGGATTTCGCCAGGAAAACGGAATGGCGCTTCTGTGTTACAACCGCGGCTGTGGCCAGCGTTTCGACCCCGAGGCCAACGCGGACGGTAAGGAGGAGTGTGGCCCGCATCCTTCTCCCGACCCCTGGCCTCTGTCACCTGGCTTCACCTCCTGCTGTCCCCAGGATCCCCCCTGATCTCTCACCGTCTCCGGGAGCGCAGGGCCGGGCGCTTAAATGTCCCCGGTGCCCCTCATTACTCAGTGGGCAACTCCTGCACTTCCTCAATCCTAGGGCTATCGGTACCCGGTTTACACTTTGTCACCGCCGTGATTCCAGGGCGTGAGAGGTGCACCGCGGACCATTCTTGCATTAGACTTCTGGTTTGCGTTTGAGTAGTAGTGAAAAGCGTGTTGTCAGTTATACAATTACCTGCTTTTTAACTAACCGTGCTGGGCTTCGGAAATGACTGTTACACATCCGTTCCACAATAACGTTTTTGGCATACTTTAGCTGGGGCCTGCAACTTTAAATTACGCCATTCCAGCATATAATGATCCCCGAGTGGTGTTTCAAAAACCAGTGTGGTCTAATTTAGAATGCACAGTGAAAGCAAGCACCTGTGCTGTGTATGTGTGAATCTCACTAGTGGCTGGAATGTTGATGCAGATTACTGGACTGTTGCTGGAATAAACGCTTATCTCAGATTCGTCTAGTATGTGTAGTATGCTCTCTATAGGTATTGGGCTTCATTATATAACTGAACCACACTGAAGTATCTCTTCGAAGACCGGAACAGCACATGGTAGTAACTACACAGTTCAGCTTTGTGAAAAAGGTTAAAACCAATTCCTTAGTTAGAGATCTCTTTTTCACGCTTGACGTGTTTGAAATATTTATCTTGATACACAAGTAAACTGGTAACTTCTTTCAAAATAAGATGAGGACGGAATTTAAAGGGAAAGGTGCAGCCAGTGTACGAGCACATGTTAAACTGTCATGGTGTATGCATACTCTACTTCAGTGCTGAATACATTGATGGCTTGTAGCATGGGGCAGTATAGAGTTCAAGAGAGATACTGACTTGTTGGAAGTTTGTCTGGGGCGGGGAGCTAGGAAAGAAAGCCACAAGTAAATAAACAGCCATGAAGTTGGGGCTGTTAACAGCTTCAGGGGAACTCCAGTCAGCTGGCCAAAGTTTATTCACTTTTGCAAAGTAGGAAATGTTTTATAAAGTAGAGATAAATGCCAAGTAAATTGTTGAATGAATGACAGTTGATAACACTGGATTTAGGAAACATTTTTTAGAATGGGATTTGACTTCACATATTAAAATTGCTACTTAAAGGATTAGTGTTGAAGATACCAATTTGTTCTGGTTTTCAAGTGCAGTGATAGATGAGTTACGTGTAAGAAGCTGCCAGCCTGCATGCAGTCCTCTCGTTCTTAGAGATGTGGGATACTTTCCATGCTTATTGCTGTGTTTCATGCCGTTTTAAGTTGGTTGGTCGTTTTGTTCTGCCTGTATACCAAAATTAGACTTTTCAAAATGATAAGACATTTTAGTTTGTCATTCAAGTACATGTTAAAGAGAACTGAATTGTAACTTACATGTGTGAAAGACAAACTTTTACAAAGAGCACAGCAGTTATGAATGACAAGTGAACATTTGAGCTACACCTGTGTAAAACCCTCAAAACTTAACCACTAATGTGTTGCCGTTTCTTACCATTAAATGTAAATTTCAGATAAACTGTTAAATGTGATAAATGCTAGACAAGAAATGTCTAATTCTCATTTGAAAGCAGTGATTCCCCCCCCCCCCCCCATTTCATTCATGCCAGTTACACCTTGAAGATGTAGCTGTTCCTGACATTCTGGACTGTTTATAGTCCAGGTTATAAAGTTGGCTGTTTATACATTGTATACTGTAGTAGTGACTGTATATTAAATTCAGTTTTAAATGATTCCCTCTCAACTTCATATCTTTGTGCATACACCTTTCCATTCCGAACTTCTGTATTCTAACTCTGTTATACACAATTAATAGCCTCTTCTTGTCCCATTGCTTTAACTACTATTTTGTGTACATAGCCAGCACTTACTGAAAAGGTACTTAAGGTTAGAGATTTCAAGGCAACAGCAGGAATTGGATTGTAGGGAATTAAGCTTGGAAGGTTGAGTGAGTTGAGACATTTACAGAGGAATGAACTCTTTTTAACACTGTGTTGTAAGGTAATAAGTATGTCTGCTGTCTGATTGTTTTAAACAAAGCATTCCACACTGTTGGTGGTAATAAATGTATTTTGTATGAGAACTAAATAAATTAAAACTTTTATTTTGTTATGTGGAAAGAGACAGAAAATACAAAATGATCAATAGCAACAATGAAACAGACTGTAGAAATCTATGATTTGTATCTGGGAATTGGTTAAAATGCTAATTTAGTAATTAGATATTACACCAGTTACCTAAATGTCGTTTTTTTTTAACTCTTTTTAGAGAATATTTAGGGAAACTTGTATGAATAAGTTTATAAGTATACTTCAGTTTGCTATTTTTCTGAAAAGATAGAGCCAAACAGAAGATGGGTAGGAATGCTGTGAGTCTGTGCTCGTAGCTAGTTACAAACTCTAGCACAGAGAGGGAAGGGGACTGGGGTCTCTCAGGCTAAGCTGAGGGTCTGCTGGCGGTTGGAGACTGGCTAGCACTAACTGGACCTGGTGGACTTGGAATCCGGGGAAGGAGATGGTGGGTGTAGGTGGCATGGCAGGTGAGAGCTGGACAGGGCTGGATGCTGTGTGTGCATGCATGAGATTTCTAGAAAATAAAACGATATTGTCAGGATCATTAGGATTCAAAGTTGTATTAATAAACAAAATTTACTACAAAAAATGAAAGAATATAGAGCAGTGATAATAGTAGCAAAATTGCAGTTATAGTTGGAGTCTCTAGAAGCTGAGAGAGTCAGAGCATTAGGAAGGCTGAGAACCACTGACACAGAGTGCTTCTGAACATTATCCTGACATGTTTCATACTCCTGGAGATTTAACTCACTGTTTAATACAGGAATTAATAAAGTTCTAAGGAGGACTTCCCTGCATTTGGGAAAAAGTTGGAACCCTAACACCTGAAGGAAGGAATGATGTCTAAATTTCTGTTCATCAGCAGCTGTGTGATTTTCCTTTTCTGTTTTTGAGCAGACGCTTGCACTTACCACCCAGGTGTTCCAGTCTTTCATGATGCCCTAAAGGTAGGAACAAGATACCTTTTCAGTGTCTTTGTATTTGCATGATAAACTTAAAGATGTAATAAAACCCTTTTTTTTTTCTTCCCCAGCTTGTTAGTTTTTTCTTTCTTAATAACCATTTTGTGGTACTTTAAGCAGATTATCTAAAGACAAAGATAGTCAACAGTGATATTTTCCAGTTATAAAGTTATTTTGTTTACATTCCAACCCACTTTCTTAATAATTTATTCCCTTTCTAAGTTTGAAGTGGAATAAAAGTCATATTGTTCTCAGTCTTTATTCTGTTGCTGTGACAAGAACAACCTCCCCTAGAAATTGACCATGGGGTCTTGTGTACACTGGGAAGAGCTCTTCCAGTGAGTTAAATCCCTCGTCCAATTTTTATTATCTAAAACAGTACAGTATATTTTATGGCATATTAAAAATAGCCCTTTCGAATGAAAAATTTATGAGAAGAGAGGTTTAGCTACAAAAGATCCTTTACCAAACTGATAAAAAACAAAAAAGGCAAGGCACAGAAGGTATGTCCTCTATCTCCCAAGTGTTGGGATCGAAGTATATACTGTTATGTATATCTTCTGGTTTTCTATTTTAAGGAAGTAATTGTTTTTCTTAAAATCATTTTGTGTGATTAGAAAACATCGTACAAAGGCTGAACTGGTGTGTGTGATCTCAGGATTCAAGGAAATAGGTACAGCATGGTTTTAAGGGTGTTTTAGATTGTTGTCTTTCCTTGTTTTATAGGGTTGGTCCTGCTGTAAGAGAAGAACAACTGATTTTTCTGACTTCTTAAGCATTGTAGTAAGTACTAGTTCGTTCCTCTATTGTTTTCCTACAAGTACATATTCCTGGAGGCTCTGGATTATTCCGTCAGATAACTGATATTCATTGACTCAAATATCAGGCTGTACCATACTCTATAAAGGGGCTGCATCTCCATCACCTCTAAAATCTTTGCCTTGGAGAATTAAGATTTTATCATGGTAACTATTCATTTGTTGTTTCTTGTCCTTGGTTTTGGTAGTCTGTAAGAGGACATCAGGAAGGAATGTGGAATGATTGGGAAGGGATGCCCCAGTACTACAGTGACTTGATGTGCTGGGGGCGGAGGGGTGGGGGGTGGCGACAGGGTGTGGAGTATGAGGGGATGAGGAGGAGGAATGGGGAATGATCTGGGTGAGGGGGTACAAGAGGACAGGGAAGGCTGATAATTGGGATATAAAGTATATAAGTAACAAAAGAAATATAAACAATCTCAATTAGAGGCAGTAAATTTCATCAAGACATCAATGATATGGTCCATTGTTTTATGTGACACCAAAAAAGAACAGTCACTATTTCAGTGTTATAGATGAGAAAAATAAATTTTAATAAGTTGTTTGGGTTAAGGTCATTAAGCTTATTAGCTTATTAAGCTATTTCAGCTTAATAGGAGAGGGAAAGCTCATATTGTTTTTGTTTACATTATGTCAAGCAGGGTCTTAATGCAGCCCAAGTATAGCCTTGGATGACCTTTAACTCCTGATCTTCCTGCATTCAAATACAACGGGTGCCTCCTTAGGGCAGTAGGCAGCGCGTCAGTCTCATAACCTGCATTCAAATACAAGTGCTGTGATGAGAGGTAGCACCGAGCCAGGCTTAGTAGTGTTGGAGATCAAACCAAGGGCTCTGTACATGGTAGACAAGCACTCTAGCAACTGATATTACAGGCTGAGACTTTCTGAATTAAGAGCTTTGGCACGTATAAATAATTAGAAAAGGCTTTTAAAACTCCCAAAATACAAACATAGTAGGTCACAGCATAACTGTCCATTCATGTCATTTACTAACAGGGCTGTACAAAAGGTAGGCATAATAGTGAGAAGCCACCTGAACCAGTCAAGCCTGAAGTCAAGACTACTGAGAAGAAGGAACTATCCGAACTCAAACCCAAATTTCAGGAGCACATCATTCAAGCCCCTAAGCCAGTAGAAGCAATAAAAAGACCAAGGTAAAATCTATACAATTGCTTATATTTGTGACAGTGTCATACTTGAAATTTGCTGGTGGTATTTTCATTTAGCATTTTGTATAGACATTTGTAGTGTCCGCTGTATGTGGTTTTTTTCTTCCTTTTGCAGCAACCCTTTAATTTTTGAGGGTATGCACGTACACTTGGAGAGCTGTATGTTTTTGTTTTCTGGTGAATCATTCTCTTGGTAGGATGGTGAGATTTGATAAAAGAGTTGTCCTTTTATATAATTAATTTGAACTGAAGAGTCACAGAGGCCTAGTCACTTACTTTACATTTAGATTAGTACTTAGGGATTTTTCATTTACTTGAGTTAGAATACCCTCTCTGTCAAAATACTATAAAAATTGCTTTTGCTCAGCTTGAAGTAGAGCTGGATTGTTCTTATCTAATCACCTCCTGCTTAAACCAGACTATATTTTGAAATACATTAGTGCCGTAGTTCCTAATATTGTGACTCTGTAATTCAGTTTCTCGTGTTATGGGGACCCTCCACTATAAAATTATTTTATTGCTACTTCATAACTGCAATTTTGCTGTTGCTGTGAATCATAATGTAAAAAATCTGTTTTCTGATGGGGTTGGTTGACCCCACCCCAAAGGAGTCATGAGAACCACTATATTAATCAGTTTACTCCTGAAATGCAAGATCTTCAATCTGTCTGGAATAGTGGCTGTAGAATATAGATGTACAATTTGGCTCCAGATTTGTTACTCAGGTGAGTTCTTTTTAAGTACAAGCCTGAAAAATCATCAAAACCAATTGAAGCATGTATTCACATTATAAATTTACAGTGTTTCTTTTTCATTATGTTTAAATAAATGTATAGATAATTACATAACATAGGCCCAAAATAAGAATCCTGACTTTTGATGTTCATTTGCTCAATAATATTTTGAGGTATAGGGTGTCGTTAGAGATCAGAATGGCTTTATTCTATCTACAGTATTCATTCAGTCTTAAGAGACTATCGAACATTAGCCTACGCAGTTAAATGAATACCAGAAAAGGACAATTATGTTACAGTACAGTTAATCCTTAAATCTGTTACATCACAGTAGATTCTACTAGAATTTAATAATAGAATGAATTATTACCATTTCTTTAAATGATGGACTACAGAAATACAAGCTTTATTGAGGAAAAGGAAATGCTTTTTAATTTTTACTTTGTTTTATCTGTAAGGGTATGTTTTGCCTGTATGTGTGAATGCCTGCATACCTGGTACCACGGAGAACAACTGTTTCCCTTGGATCCGGTATTACAAACAATTTTTGAGCCACCGTGTGGGTACTGCGAATCAAACCCCAATTCTCTGGAAGAACACTGAGTCCTCTAAACCACTGAGCTAGCTTCCTAGCACTTAAATGTTTTATTTTAAGTCTGATACATGAGTTACATATTCACTAATAATGTTTTACAAGTTATTGTATATTCACAGTGAATACCCTGTGATCTTTTTATTGCTACATTTATTAATAACCTTTTTTTATTGAGTAGGTTGAAACAAATTATATATATAATTGAATCCTTATGAAGTACTAGAAGATGGTGGTTTTGCACAGTCATAAATTTATCTGAATTGAAAAGTCTATACTCTCCACACAGTAAATTGTCTCAGCTGTTACAGATAAGCTTATTCTCACTTAGTGCTTGAGAATTTGCTTAGGGATGAGCTGAAAAGGGTTCCACGGTCCATTATGTGGGGGCTCCTCACCTTCACAAACTTGAGTCTCTAGTCCTTCCTCCCCTCGTACAGTCCACTAGTTAGTGTCTTTATGCTAGCAGTGCCATGGATATTTGAAACGTAATTTCTTAGTGGATGCAGCAGTTTATTGAAAATTAGAATGTTGCTAGGTTATAGCATTTATTTATGAAATATTTTTAATTAGAAATAACTTAATGCATGGATAATTAACATCTCACATGGAATATTTTTAAGGTTACAATTTTAGTATTTTAAGTACAAAGAAGTACTTTGGTCTATTGATGATGATGATAATAAGACTTCAAAATTCTCTAGCCCAGATGAGCCAATGACAAACTTGGAATTAAAAATATCGGCTTCCCTAAAACAAGCACTTGATAAACTTAAACTGTCATCTGGGAATGAAGAAGATAAAAAAGGTAACACATTGTTTTTTTGTTTGTTTATTTTTAATAATTTCCCATCTAAGTAATAGATATAATTTAGAAATTTTCTGTCAGAAAAGTTAGCTACTGTGAAAATGTAGCATGTTGTAGCAGAGAACTTCCTTCCTTCCCATATGCTAATAACAGCATAGAAGTAACATTTGGTTCATTGGTTATATCTTTGTGCGAACCCATCACCCCTCATTTTATCAGTTAAATTTCTTCAATAACTAAACTGTTTCTTTGTACATCATATAAAATACCTTTATTATCCATTTAATCTCTGCCTAATATCAAGGGACAAAAATATCCATAACTTCTGTTTTACAAGAGAATATAAAATTTTATAAAATTGGACGATCACTGAATTGTAGAGTAAAACAATATATAGTATTGGAGGGTGTATAGGTAAAAGTAGGTTTTGAGACAAGAAATTATCCAGTAGCTCCAGCAGTTCTGGATGGTTTTGTGTGATCTAGAATGACTTAGAATTCATTGTCATCTGACTCATCCTTTCAGGTGCTGGGATGTACATTAGCTTTTCCTCTCATGTTTTCCCTTGAATTAGACTTGTTTTCAAAGAAAGGATACTTTTTAAGAATACAACAGTGGAAGTACTATTTTAATACTATAATTTTATTCCTCTTGTTTCAAAGAGAACATAGTTATGAAACCTCATGTTACCTTTCTTTTTTCTTCATTGCAGAAGAAGACAATGATGAAATTAAGATTGGGACTTCTTGTAAAAATGGAGGGTGTTCAAAGGTATACGTTATAAAACTTTGGATTTATTCAGTAAAATTTTAATATTCAAGCAAAGGACTGCAGTTTACTCAAAAGTTAGCAAATAGTTGCATGCTACTTACATGTTTGGCACTTGGCTGTAAACTGAGGTTATAAATACAATAAGACTTGGAAGAAACATGATACAA
This sequence comes from Micromys minutus, assembly GCF_963924665.1. NCBI lineage: Eukaryota > Metazoa > Chordata > Mammalia > Rodentia > Muridae > Micromys > Micromys minutus. The sequence goes on from NC_137985.1 coordinate 14,336,700, forward strand.
TGAAGGGAATAAAGCTGATTTTATTAACATTTAGTAAGCACTTTTTATGTGCTAGACAAGTGTCAGGGGGTGAAGGTAATAGTATCAAATTAAACAAAAACCTCATCCTGTGGAGCATTAAATACGGACAGGAGGATAAAAATAGGCCATTGAATAATTAATTCAGGGAGATCTGAAATACAGTAGACCTAGCAACTACAGTGGTTCCAGTTAGGGACTGTGTGTGTAAGATTGGTCAGCAGCACTAGGTAAGAATTCAGGGGTGAGGGAAGGGGATGGTGATACACCTAGGAATAGCTCTCCACAGAGAGAGCCGTGCAAGTAAAGTGGCTTTAGAGACATGCTGTTCAGCAGATGGCAAGGTCACAGAGCTTGGGCAGTGATCTGATAGGGGAGGTGAAGAAGTAGATGAGGCAGTGAACGGCCTAACCCAGGACAAGGGTCTGGGCTATGTTACACTGATGGTAAGCTATTACCAGCTACAGGGAGGTGTTTTATTTTGTTTGTTGAAATGAGTCTCTTTCTATCCCAGTCTGACCTCACACTCCAGTCCTTTCCCTCAGCTGAGTGGCAGGATTTCAGTAGTGTACCACCATGGCCAATTTAGGGAGAGAACTCTGTTGTAAGTAGAATCAGATGAAGGGAAATCAGCTGTGACCATATGTAGAGTATGGCTAGGCATCTTGAGACCTTCGCTGTCTGCTCTGTACACCCTTCCATGCTTTTTTCTCTGTGACACTTTTACCTTTACTTGGCTCACCTCCATCTCATGGTGAGGATTATAATATGGTTTTGTTTGCTTCTTGTTGTATTTTGATTGCTTAGCTCAATGACTGGCATATAGCTGATATCTGTACAGTTAATGGTATAATTTGAATAGTTGGGCATTCAAGAACCTGGGTAACGGATGGACTTAAGGTCACATCCTATATCCCAAGAAGCCAAGTTCAGCCAACTATCTTTGATAATTTAGTTAAAACATAAATTAATAGTGAAAAACATAAAAAGCTCTTATTCTTGTGATCACATTGGGAAGAGGGACAAAGATCCAACAGTACCCACCCAAAGTCCATTTTGGCTGAGTGAGATTAAGCCTTAAATAGAGGGCTAAAAATATGTATAATTAAGCAGTCCAAGTCAAAATATGGTCCCACCTACCATCAGCTCACTATAGTTGGGCCTTGCCATTGGACTTGGCACTTGATTTGGGCCTTCTAATCTCCTGGATTGAAATTTCCGGAGGGGGATTTACCCAGAACTTGAGGGTTTTCAAAATGAACATGGCAGGGTGGAAAGGACTGCTTAACTACTATTTGACATTTTTCTTCCAAAGATTTCTATTAGCATCTACTTTTTGCTTATTACCAATGTTAATGTAATAGGAATAATAAAACTTGTCATCTTTCTTAATTTATCTTTTCTCTTTTACATTTGTTGGATTTGTTTTCTGGAAAGCAGCCATGGCCTGGCCCGTGCTTTGAGGATATTATTGTTAAAGTGCATTACAGTTGAAAATTGATTTTTTTCCTATCACTCTAAGTATTTCAGTGTGTAACTTTGGTGACTAGACATGGAATTGTGTGTGTGCTCAGTTTTAGCTGCTCTGGAGGCATTTGCTTGTCAGTATTCGTGGGTTTGACCCTGGTGTCTACCCTGGCAGTCCTGTCAGTGTCTGTCCTCTAGCAGCTCTGGTAGAGCGTACCGTCTTCTCCCTCGCTTCTTACTTTCTTTGCTGGTGTTTTACTTTGCCGATGAGCCAGTTCTTTCTTCCCGGGTTAAATGTATATAATCGCCCACCTACTTTTTTGGCATCTGTTTCTTAATAATCTTGTAGGAAATCTTCATGTCTTAGAGCTGCAAGTTCTTTGTCAGAGATATTTTATAGGATTCGTACTGACATGATGTCATTGATAAGTAGAGGGACTTAGTTTTCATGCATGAAGATTGTCTTTTTTTCTGTTATTTTGCTTATTTAAGAAATACTTCTGAGCTACAATAATTTTCTCATGGAGAGAGAAATGTATGAAAAGCCTATAACTTGAATATGATGGTGTTCTTAAAGGAATTCAAGAAGAATGGTAGTAATTAGGAAATTGTACCCAGTAGAGAAGTGGGAAATGGGAACAGCGCATTTGCTAGTTCGTGAGAAAGGTTAAACTGATAAGTCATTGCATTGAACTTGACAAGATTTTGTGATAACTTTAGAGGAAGAGAGGACAGATTACTGATTCAGACGTGGAAGACTGAAGACATTTGGTCCTATTGAATGAGATGACAAAAGAGACATTTTTAGGGAGCAGTAATAAGTTGAGGATCTAACACAAATACTTAAGGAGATCCTAGCACTTTGTACATAACAAAACTGAAAATTTTGGTTTTCTGTACTTTAGTTAATATGAATACATAAACAGAGAATACACTGCAAGCTGCATCCATATTTTATTAACATGACTTTTTGTGAATTCACCTGTAGAGCCTTCACGTACAGCAGCAGTGGGGCCCGGATCCTCCAGACAAACCATGGATTTATATATAGGTCTGCAGCTCATTTTACCGTTTGTAGGGACAAGAAATCAGTATTCTACTGAGACTTCAGAAATGATGATTAGACTTCCCATCTTAATTTGTAATGCCCACACAGATTAAATATACTGTACATATAAATTATGTTTCTGGTAAGAGTACAAGTTCCTTGATTCCAACATTTTTCTTTACATTTGAATACTTGAATATAAATCATTGTAACTTCATGCCTAAAAGGCCATCTTACATAGTAAGTTTCTGTTTGCTTACTTTACATGTCCAAAAGAGGGTCATTTTTCATTCCTTGGTGAACTGTCTAGTGTTCTTGTAGCTACTGTTATTTAAGTATTTTATAAAGGTTTTATGTGTAACCAGTATTTCAGATAGGTATTAAGATGCAACTGTGAGATAAACAACTAATGTTTTTCCTCTGTGTCTTTGTTTTGTAGACTTACCAGGGTCTTCAGAGTCTAGAAGAAGTCTGTGTATATCATTCTGGAGTACCCATTTTCCATGAGGGGTAACTTGCCTATACCTAATTAAAATATTTATGGTATTGATTCAAGGTGTTAATTAACCCATTATGTCTTTAAACATTGCCATGTAGCTGTAGTGAAAATGTTACCTGTATTAGTATTTAATCCTGGGAATAATCTCAGAACGTGGGTAGGCACAGCTGCCTTCATTAGACACAGATGGAAATTAGGGTGATGGTTTTTAAGTAATCATTGTGATTCTGCAGTGTGGTCTTACTTGGATTTGTTTGGTTTTGGCATGCTCCTGCAGGTTATGTGGACAGCCTCTACCTCAGGATCCTCAGGACTTAGCCTCCTTTGGAACCACTTAAAAGCATGTCCTACCATGTTGCCTAACTTACTGGTATTTTGTGTAATGGACAGGCATTTGGTTTTAGGACATTAGTTTTTTTAGCCATCGAGCAATGAAAGCACCAGTACTCAGGAAAGGCCATGCTATTCCATAACTCTCAAGTCACAGTTTGTTTCTATGTTATGATACAACTAATATATAGAAACTTCACTATATTAGACTTTTCAGCTTTCCACATGCTTTAGGATTTTTAGCCTGAAGATCTATAATTTTTCGTTCCCTGTGCGGGGTTGTTTGTTAAGTTAGTAGTGCTTTTATGGTCTTTCTGATTGCCCATCTTGTCTGGAAACACTGGTTTCTACTTTGGTCCATGTTCATAACTCTGTTATTGAAATATAAATATTAGGATCTTTGGTTATACCACATGAGGGAACTAGGTGTACATTCTCCATGAGAAACTAGACCTGGAATTGTGTTCATTTTGTATATTACTCAAAAGCTGAGTTAATACAATAAATAATACCCTGGTTTTTAAAATGAGTTTCCTTAGAATGTCTGTATTTTAACAGTTAAGTGATTGTAAGATATTTAAAGTTGGAGTTTTTATTTCTAAATTATATTTGTTACAGTGATAATACTGGCTTTAACTCATTATCTATAGGATGAAATATTGGAGCTGTTGTAGAAGAAAAACTTCAGATTTTAATACATTCTTAGCCCAAGAGGGCTGTACAAGCGGGAAACATGTGTGGACTAAAAAAGATGCAGTAAGTAACCTTTTCAAAGTCACATGATGATCTGTGTTCATCTCAATCGTTTTTAAGAGATCTGAGATTAGTATGTATTTATATTTTAAAAAAATAGCTCTCACAAAGTAAAGGATTGGCATATGTACAAAGTTAATCTCAGTATCTCAGGGATACCTTTTGAGAAAATAATCCTTGTATGTATTGATACAGGTATATAAGTTTTAAAAAACTCCCTATACCTGCCGAAATTGAAAGATCTTTGTCTTACTAAAACTAGTTTCACAAGAACTGGAGAGTTGGCTCAGTGGTTAAGTGCACTTGTTCTTGGAAAGGACCAGGGCTTGGTTCCCAGTATCCACAAGGCTCACCACCTCCTTAGGAGACGCCGTGCATGCATGTGGTGCACAGACCACATTCAAGAAAGTACTCATCCACACAAAATAAACCTAAAAAAACATTTTTCAAAAAATTAGCTTCACAACCTTTTTCAGTTCTTAAAATTGTTTTATAAAATCACTTAACTACTAATTTAGTGTTACTAAACCAATATTTAAATTATATATATATTTATATATAAATATATATATATAGCCACAGAATCATTCACCCATGTATAGGGACTCTATCTAGTGGCCAAAAGTCGTATTAGGCCTATAAACATATTAACTTACCATCCTTAAGTTAAAACAAGAAAACTGGTTTGTTGGTAAATAGTTTATATACTTAGATCTTTTTATTTTAATAGCATGATTAATATGAAATCTTGTGTCATGCTGTTACTGATGTTTTATGATACTTTCTAGTTCATAAAACTTGTGTCTTTAACTCTAGAATGTTCAGTATTTGGGTAACATTATTCTTGCTTTTAAATCATAGTTTTCTGATCGCAAAACTTGACGAAATATTTTACTAGCAGAAAGTGAGATATGCTCATACATTTTTCTCTATTGTCAAATGTTAACAATTGAAACTTTTAAAAATAAAATTATGTTTTACTTTTTGTTTAAAAAATTTCAGAGTATGATCCCTGGTGAAATGTAACTTTTTTGATTTTTTTTTTTCTTTTCCTTTTTAATATAAGTGTTTCAGAGTTCTTTGAATTTTGTTGCTGATTTGTTCTTACTTAGAGCAGTTTACTTAGAAAACATCACCATTTGTTCATTTGTTTTAGAAATTGGACTGATACCATAGTGTAGTAATGAAGAATAATGCTCCTTTTTATAGTAGCAGTCAAAAGATGATACTGTAAGTTTTTCATAATCTGCATATTAATATGAAAGGACAAGATAATTTAATAATCATAAGAATAGTTATTAGCTAACAATTATGTGTATGTGCACTCGTGTGAAGGTTCCACGTTTTGCCACCTTATTTCATGAAGTATGGTCTTTCCCTGAGCCTAGAGCTCATCAGTTCAGTTGTGGGATCTTGTGCTCAATCCTCCAGCATTAGGGTTACAGATGCATTCCAGAACATACAAACATCTTATTTGCGGGTGCTGGCGTTCCAAACACGGGCTTCATGCTTGGAAAGCAGGCACAATACCAACAGAACCATATTTCCAACATCCCCAAAATGTTCATTCATACAAAATAAACTTAAGCATCTGATGCTTTCAAGTTTATTGGTTATCTCTTACCATACAAATGCCTTTTTCCTTTCTGTCTTTGAGAATGATTCTATGACAGTACTTCGTGGACTGTAGGGTATTCACAATGGAACAAAAGTTTAGTGAGGCTTGTAAAATTATCTCCTAAATGGACAGTAACAATATAGCCTTAAAGAAGAAAGAGTGCTCACTTCATAATTTATTATTTAGACTCTCAGTAGAATCTTTAGAAGTTAGTGCCCTGAATGCATGAAGTGCTTAGTTGTGCATAATCATTTTCCTCTACTAGCTGGGCCAGTTCTTTTAAAAGTGGTGATAGTGTAGTGGGTTTTAAGATTACAGTGTTTTTCTTACATTGCAGGGTAAAAAAGTAGTTCCATGTAGACACGACTGGCATCAAACTGGGGGTGAAGTTACTATCTCAGTGTATGCTAAAAATTCATTGCCAGAACTCAGTCAAGTAGAAGCAAATAGTACACTGGTGAGTATATTAAGTGACTCAATATAAATTACCTTAAATACATTGTTTATATGTAAGCATTTTCTCAGAAGTTTTTACTTTTGGTCAGAAATCACAAATGACTTTCATAGAAACAGTATTTTAAATAAAACTCACAGTGTAGTAGACTTTATTCTAAAGTTATCTAGAAATATAGCTTAGAAGAGTCAAAGAATTTTTATTTCTTGCTCAGTATAAACATTCTAGCAAAATTTTTCTGTTAATTATTTTCTTAAATGAAATGGTGGAGCTCAATATTGGCATTTTCTCATGGCTTGAGTAACGTCAGTATTGTCTTTATAATTAATATTTAGTCTCACAGTTACTAGTCTTGACTTGCTGTGGTTCGTTGTTTCATTGCATGGTTAGTGTGAATTAAGCTCATGTTTTCAATACCTAGCACCAAAATAATGACAATAAACTAATCTTTTTCAGTTAAATGTTCACATTGTATTTGAAGGAGAGAAAGAATTTCATCAAAATGTGAAACTATGGGGTGTAAGTATTATGAATCCATCAATTTCCCTGATGCTTAAAACATTTTTAGATGCTTATATAAAGTTCATGCATTTAACCTTAACATGTCCTATCATGATACTTAAATTGCTTAAAAATGGCTCCAGAAGCTTGATTTTGATATTAGAATAAACAAAATGTGTTTTTCTGAGACCAATAAACACAACCAGGTTAACTTCTCTTGATGTGTTTGTTGTAGGTGATTGATGTTAAACGAAGTTACGTGACTATGACTGCAACAAAGATCGAAATCACTATGAGAAAGGCAGAACCCATGCAGTGGGCAAGTCTCGAACTACCTACAGCCAAAAAGCAGGAGAAACAAAAAGATATAGCTGATTGATTAGAAGAGAAATAAACATCTCTAGTCTATTTTAGAGTTCTTAATGTGTGTGGTGAAGTAGTTGCTTGCTGCTGCAATCTTTTTGTTGTTTTAATCTGCCAATTTAGGGGTATCATGAGGTTCTTCAAAGCCAAAGTCTGTTAAATTTTTGTGCCTGTCTTCCTTTTGAGTTTCGTTAAATGATTATTCAAGTCTCCTCACTATAACTATAGTATGTGTCCTTACACTTGAAGGGGGGAGAACCCATAAGTATAATTACAGGACTTTTTAGTATAGATTATTATAAGCAGGAAATGAAAGAAGTTTTTTATTAATTTGATAACTTCTTCCCTTAAATAGAAAAGCAAAGTGGTATGTAAAAATTAAATTGGCCTCTCCATAAACTTTTGTTACTATAATTCTTGAAACTCTTAAGGAAAATAGTTTGTTTTTCCCTTTGCAGTGGTTACTTATTGTAGTAAGGATTCTGAAGCAGTGGAGTCAAGCCATCTCTGTACTGGCTAAGTTTATAATTTGTTTGCAGTTAAATTAATTTCAGAAACTTGTATCAATACTTACATTATCTGGCAAGAAGTATAATTTAAGTCAGTAGAAAATAAACTAAGATTATAGAACTATCAATTTGGTTAAAATTCATCATAAGAGTAGCAGTAATGTTAAAATCTCTTTCCTGATTATTTAAAGGACTCTTGATGGTGTTTTGACTAAATTGTATCTGATTTATAGTCTAAACACTCATGGACTGTATCTGTCTCCCTGATGAAAAACTGTATCTGTTAAATTGTGAATGTATAGCTTTGGTGAAATATATTAAGGTGTGTGTTGAGGCTTGAATCTGAAATGTACCTGGAGATTCAGGTTTTAAGCTGTTGGTCTTTCAACTTAAGGCTTTATTTTGAAGGCTGTGAAACCTTTAGGATATTGAGTGCTAAGCCTTTGAAGATTATACACTCCTGCTGGTCTGATCCAGTTAGGACATATGAACCACCTCTGTCCCGTACTTCCACTGCTGTTTCCTTAGTCATTATAGATTGTATCCTCTGAAACCGTGAGCCAAAATAAACCTTACCTCCCTTGAGTTGTTTCTTTCATGTGCTTTGGACAAGACAAGAAAAGTAATATATTACAGGAAAATTATAGACTGTATTTTAGAATAGCTAAATGTTATATGTTAATGCAGTAGTTTAATTCTTGGCAGTTAGTTTAGGGAGTTCATGAAGAATTTTATACATATAAGTTATACTTCATTTTCATTAATTATAGATGACACAGATAAACTTAGATAGATCAAAATGAAAGTGGAAAGTTTTATATCCCAAACTCTTTGGTGTAATAGAATCCTCACAAAGTTTTGTTATAGTCAAAGTATTGTCTTAGTTAATAAAGAATCTGTATGGGGGCTGGAGCAACAGCTCTTTTAAGAGCACTGGTTAATGGCTTCAATTCCCTTCATCCACGTGAAAATTTAGATACTTTAGGATCTTCACTTCAGATACAGATCCTTCTTGCCTCTATGGGCATCACTCAATACAGCAGGCAACCTGTCTGCATGAATCCTCATTCTGCTATTAGCAAATAACTATTAAGGATACCATGTACCTCTGGCAACAAGTATAAATATACTAATCTAGCCTTCAGGCTTTGATGAAGCAAGAACATGCTTTTACAAAAAAAACAAAACAAAAAAAAAAAAAAAAAAAAAAAAAAAAAAAAAAACTGGGATCCAAATAATGTTTCTAGGTTCCTAGGTAAAAGGGAACACATTTAGAAGAAGAGATCTTGTGTACTACCTGAGGAAAGAGGTTGAAACAGTTTGATTCAGAATACTAATTATATCTGTATCACTTCCTTATTGACGTGATTTTGTTGTCCTTTGTATAGCAACAATTTTGTTTGGGTGACACTTAGAGCAAGTAAAGCTTTTTAACTTCAGACTTGATTGTACAACATTGTTTGTTTTCATAGTTGTGTGTGCAGAGATTACATTTCTGACCATTTAATAGCTGTTTCAAGACTCTGCATGGCCTTCAGATAAAAGTTAATTCAAATTTACCTTAAACTCTAAAGCAGCAATGTTTTTTAGAAAGAATATTTTACACTGTCATTTTATTAAGAAAAGTTAATAAAAATGCTTGTTAGATTTGAGAAGTTATTTCTATTAGATATATGCCTTTCTTTTATTATAGCTTCAAAACAGTCGAACCTGGGAATACGTTATACACATGGTAACTCAATTTCTCATAAGAAATTTAAAGTGCAGTTTTTCTCATCTAGCTCTTGCTTGCTCAAAGGCAGTAATATCCTGTCTTTCCTAACCATTTATTTTGCAATAACTTTGTGTTGGTGGAATTACAAAAATAGTGCAGGAGGTTTTTTAATAAGTATATTGTCTCTATAAAAATCTTACATGATATGGTAAAAAACTAAGACATTAACATTGGTGTAATATTTTAAAGCATGGATGTTTAATTCTAACCATTTTAGTGGAACCCTTAAAGGGTAATAATTCTTGAAACCTATTTTAAAACTTAGCCAGTGATGTAGACAAAACATGAATTGAAATCAGATGTTTATGGGTTGCTTGTGTACATTTTTAAAGAGTAACAACATACTGTCAGTACAAGGATTTAGCTGTGACATTGGTATCTTATGAATTTTTGTCTTTATTTCATATAATTTGTTTGATTTTCTAATATTAGTTCTTCATCAGAATGAAAACCATTAAAACATTCTTGCAAATATTTTGAGTCCTGAGAGAGTCCTGGGAAATACTCTTTCCAACCCTCTTGTTTAAAAGATAACCCTGGGAGGCTACAAAAACAATAGTACAGTGGTTAAGAGCACTTGATTCCTCTGGACTGGAGGTAACTTTCCAGCACCCACTTTGGGCACTTAACAGCTACCTATAACTTCAACTACAAAGGATATAATGCTTTCTTCTGGCTTTTTTTTTTTTTTTTTTTTTTTTTTTTTTTTTTTTTTTTCCTTTTTTCCTTGTGAGCACCCACAAACAGAATAATTTTTTTAAAGTTACTCTGAAAATTTGGTCTTTTATATACTCAAGGTAGACTTTAAAAGCTCATTAAGAGACCTAGTATTCACTGACAGGTACTTAGGTATATACTTTTTTAAGCATCATTTTTCATTCTGTTTTTATCTTTGTCTTTTTTTTTTTTTTTTTAAACAGCTCTACTTTTGTAGTTTCGAAAAGGATTGGTTTGTGCTTTGTTGCAGGTTTGTTTATTTTACTTTATGTTTGTTTATTCAGTTGGTTTGTGGCCTTAATTCTGAAGTATAAGCTATTAAGTCCAACCTGTTTTGCTTTTGTTTTTTTTTTAACCTGTCTGATTGCTTTTACCTGACTGCATATCTTCTGTTCTTACAACGGTGATTCTCATCATCTTGCATAGACCTTTTAATTAATGACACCTTCTCATAGCATTGGGTATGTAGCATTCTCTCTGAAATATCTATCTTGCCAGGTTTTTACATATATATGTGTGTGTGTGTGTGTATACATACATGTATGTATTTTATATCTACACATAGATGTATCTTTATTTTTTTAATTTTTATGGAAACATTAGATGTGAAGAAATTTTTCAAGAACGGGCTTCCAAAGACTTATTTTCATTAATGATCTTTAAACATTTTACATCATTTAAAGATTTTGTGTTAAAATAGCATGATTTGTTACTCCTTTTTCATTAAGCAAATACACAATTCAAATGGTTAAATTGGAAAATTATCTTTTAAAAAAGGTTTTTCTAATTACAGACTGATGAATAAACACAAATAAAAGACAACCTCCGAAAGAATGAGACAGTGTCTTTACAGCAAAGACATTGGATAAGTTTATTCCTGTTCTATGTCTATTATTTGTTAGAGTGTTTTTTTCTGCCTGCATATTTTGCTCTTTTTATCTTGGCCAACTAATGAATGCTTATTATCTGCAGTATTTGGCATATTTTGGTAGCTATTAATAACAACCATATATAAGTAATAGACTTGCATTTTAGGAACATCAATGAATATGAACTTAACTGCTTATGGCTACCCTGTAAGATGTGTTGTCCTCACATACAGGTGAGAAAAAGGATTCCTGTCACATTGTTTAAACTCTTGCAGAGTTGAAGTCACTAAGCTGTTCATCAAAGATTGCAGACACAGGCATTTTGAATTTTTTTTGAATCTGTGCTTTTGTCTTTGCCTCTGCCCAGACATACTCTGTATTGCTCATTAATTGAATGAATAGCTTTTTAAAAATACTTGCATATGGCATGGCAGATGTTATGTTAGAAAATAATTTCACAAAAAATGTCATTTTTCTTGGATAGTTTTGATTAATAGTCTATTAAAAACTCATTATTTGTGATTTTTAACCCTTAAAGTCTGTGATTTTTTTCGAAAGGTCTTTGAAAGAAATATCAAAAGTCATAATGGTTTTCATTATTATTTAAGTAGTGTTACGTACCTTCTAAAAGTGTATGCCTGAACCTACATACAAACATCAGCAGACTTCCCTTTTTTTAGCCATTAATTTAAGATCTATTTAAAACAGTGACAGAATTTGGAGTACCTACTGCATATTTGTGGTTTAGCAATAGGTGGTTAGAGCCAAATAACTAAGGATTATTAGATTTTTGTCCTTCTCTTCCTGTCAGACTAAAGGTAATCAAAGTGTTATTTCTGGACTAGATTAGCCACCCATCAATAAGACTTTGTTAGAAATGAAGGTTTTGGTCCCCAACTCTATAAATACTAAGTTAGAAACTGGAAATGAAACCTCTGATTACAAAATAATTTTAAGTTAAGAGGTAAAACAATTTTTTAACTTCTCAAATTTGTCTTTCTGGAGTACATTATCATGATTAGTGTTTATAGTTTTTGAATCATACCAATGAAGAACCATTTTCATCTCTTTAGCCACTACATAGACATCTTTATATACTGGGACTTTAAGTTCTGTATTGGTTGTTTTGAAATACATCATGTGTTGTGAGATGCTTACAAGATCAAAGTTGAGTTCTTTTTGTATCTTTTTTTTTTCACATGAGTAACATAACTCACATCTTAGATCAGTTTGACACAAGGAATTTGTAGGTAGGGGAAAGAGGCAGGAAGGTATAAAATAACAGCAGGAAGGAGAAGTATTAAACTACAATCTTGAATTGGGAATTAGAGAATAAATAGTTCTGAGGTTTAAGAAAAGAGGAAGAACCAAAAGCAGGCAGATAATAGATTCTGGAAGTGACTGGTTCAGAGATTTCTGAGTCACAATCAACTTAGGTTGCCCAGGCTTTAAGGAGGCTCTGTCAGATTTGGAAATTGTGAGTAAATCAGCAGGATGTGAGATTCTACAACCTGAGGATGCACACTGGGGGAATTCTGGCCAACTGAGGAAACTTTATTCTGAGAAAAGTGATAACACACTACAGTTAAGACAGGCATAAAATAAACGAAACATTTCAGTTAAACGATTGAGTAAAAGATTGATTTATATAAGTGCATCAAAAGTCTGATCGACATCACCAAGTCATCTATAATGTGCCTCTTATAGGAAGGGAGTCTTACCAAAAAAAATGAAAAAGGAAGATGAGTGGGAAAACAACACAAGCCAGGACATTTCAGGTCTGGATTCATTCAGTAATAAAACATACAGTACTTTCTTAAAGAAAATGGAAGTTTGTGTCAGATTACAGAAACGTAAATAAACAGACCATTAGATGGTTTTCTGGGAATTAAAACCAGATTGAAACAGATCCCTGGCTATCTGCATCCTCATCTCGACTAGAATGTTCTACATCTCTACTAGGTTCCATGTTTCTAAACTGTCAGTACATTAGGCAGGAGAAATAGGGCGCCAAAATTGAATAGTAATGGATCAGGCAACATCACTCATTTCAGCAATGTAAAATAGTTTCTTACTTGTGGAACCTTAGCAAGCATCACAAGGAAAAAACTTTTTCTTGGAGCAGGGTAAAGCGTGGTCTCGACAGTTTTATACTACTTAATTGTCTCAACAGGCTTCCCAATGTAAGAGTTCTTATGTGTCCATTTATTGGCAGGCTTATTTGTATTAATTCCTAATCGAGAAGACAGTAAGAAGTCTATCCTTTACCAAAAAGCTAAAGCCAGAGAGAAGACTCGGGTCCTTTTTTCATTGAGAATTGTGTACCTGTGTACAATGTGTTTCGCGAAAGTAAACACACACACACTTTAACCCCTCATTTCCCCCTATTCTGTTACCAGCATTCCCGTTAAATTTCATGTTTGTGAGTTGGTTCTTTCCCCCCTTTAAACCCACTGAATTCACTTAGTAATGTCACTGTGTATTGCAGGTGTGGGTATAAAGCTGTCTTCCAGAGCATGGGAGTGTCTCAGTGGTTGTATTAAGAATGTCTCCATCCCCTCTTTCCCTTTAGCAGTCACTAGTTACCAACAGCTTCCAGGCTAGGTGTGGAATTTGTCAGGTCTTAATCTTTTGGTGAGAAGAAAAATGTCTAAAAAGTAACTAAAAAATTAAGGGGGAGGGAGAGATCTAATACTAACCATGTTTGGATCTTAGAAGCTAAGAGTTCACTGCTTTTTCAGAGAAACAGAATTCAATCCCCAACACCTTGTAGCAACTCACAACTGCCTATATAACTCAATTCCAGAGGGTCTACTGCCCTCCTCTGACCTCGAAGGGCAGTAGGCACACATGTAGTGCAAACACCTACATACAGACAAAACACCCATACACATAAGTAGTATTTAGTTTAGAAAAATAGTCATGATTTACAGTAGAAGCTATCTTTGGTGGTTATACATGTCCTACGCTGCTGTACTCCTTTCCGTACGGTATTTTAAACCTCAGGGAGACCTTTGATACTCTCACCCATTACTGGTTTTCACTTCCCCCAAAACTGGTAATAATGGTCACCCATTTCGAGTGGCCTGTGAAGTCCTATAACTTTAAACTAGCTTACTAACAGTATCATATATCCTCTGGAGTTATGGGTGTTCACATTGCATCTGGCATGATCCCTGTTCTGTCATTAATCATCAGCTGCTGACTAAAATCAAAAAGATAACAAATTCAGAGTAACAAATTGGAAGTTTTACTATTTACCCCTAACTCAAATTGCTAAACATAGGTGTAGTTTGGCAGCCTGGTTTTCCAGGAAAGCTACTACCAAATGGAATTCTCAGAAATTTCAAAACTTTTGTTTTTTATCTCCTGTAGATGTGATACTACAGTTTTGATGTTTAGAAATTGACTTGGATAGTGGGAAAGTGTAAGCAGCAGGAGTAGGGCTGGGAAGAGCATCTGCCTCCTGCATCAGCTGGAGTGGTCCTTCCAGGGACCTCCACTCAGGTGAAGCCAGTGTGAGACAGATGTGATTTATTAAGGTGAGATCTTAATACAGTTTTAGGAATTAATAGAGGTATCCGATCTCAAACAGATGCTGCTAGGCCATGCCTGTCTGCTATCTTCCCACCTTCAGGGCTGAATGACAAACTCTGACGCTCCTTCTAAGGAGTTACCAAACTGCACATAACCAGACTAGGAAACTGACAGTGTGACTAATGCCCACTTCCTCAAAGAAGTTTATCCAGCTACTTAGAGGTCAGTGGTTACAAAGCCCCTCGGAATGGCTTCATTAACTATTAAAAAAATTGGAACCTTCCCCAACCCCCTCCTTTGCCTCTGATTTGAAAAAATTGGAGCTTATGATTTCTTATCAACTTTAAGGCATAGGATCTCACCCTCTAAAACAGTGGTTCTCAACCTTCCTAATGGATCTTTACCCAAAAGGACAACTGCTTCAATTTCCTACAAATTCTAGATATTAGAAGAAAGAATAGGAGAACTCCACAAAGGTAAGAAATGCTTAGGTGTCATAACAAATAGCCACAGATTTTGGTGGTTTCTGAAGTTACTTTGTACAAAGGGTTGTCAAGAAACTCAATATTTTTTGTTTTTCTTTTGATTTCTGTAATTAATATTGGTGCCCAAGGGTGCACTAGACAAGATTATAGGCTGATACCACAAAACCATCGGTCACTAGGATTGTAAATCACAATAGAATGTATATGTTATTACTGCAAACACAGTTTATTATAGTCTTGTGAAATCCTTGAAATATTACAGACTTATAAGTGGGGCAGGAAAAAACCCAAACTCAAAAGTCATTTATTCTTATCCTAAATTTAAGCATGTCTTAATACCATTTTCTTAATTAAAATATCTATTTAAAAAAAAAAAAAAAAAAACTCATGTCGGCTATCTTAACAGCAAATTTTGTTAGTGTGTAATTCTTAAAAACTTCAACCAGACTCTGACATGAGGGGCTCCCTTTCTTCTCCGTGTTGCCTCGTCCTTGTCTTTCTGTCCTGTCTCATGCACACAGTATGGGGCTCAGCAAGCTTTGTGTTTATCTAAGTCCACTCATTGAATCACTGTCTTATTAGCCAGGTGGAAGAATGTGATCATTTCTTCTTGTGCTCAAGTTGAGCTTTTGTTAACTAGTTAGTTAGTGTGTTCTGAGGTTAATTTTTTTGCAAAATAAAGTATTAAAAATTACGGGAGACAGAAAATGAGAGAGGGACAAAAGGAAACAGTGGGAAATGGCAACATGATACAATGTAAGGCACCTGTAGCAGCCCCTTTAATTAGGAGTGCTCTACACACAGGCATTGAAAGATAAAGCTATCTGGGTGGGTGTTACCAAGACAGGACAGGACAAACAACCAACCAAGCCTTCAAGTCCCAACTGCATCTTTAAAAATAACTATGTTACAAGTTAAGAATAGAAAATATCCACCATTCTGATCATAGGAACATAGCAGCTACTGAGGTTAACTTTTTATTCTTTGATAATTTCCTGCCTGTGCATGATATATTTGAGCATATTTACCCCAGGTCCCTTTTACCACTCTCCCATCTCTCCCATTCCCTTCAAAACTTATCCTATTCCCAACACTTTCTAGTCCTTTCATGTCGTAAAAAAAAAAAAACTCTGAATTTAGTTAATTTGTTTGCATGTGCATGGTAGTGCGTCTGTTTACTGGACGCTGGCCAACTTACCAGTGGCTGTAGCCCTGAAAAACTAGCTTCCTCTCCCTAGCCATTAACCACCAGTAGTTGTTCATTTGCAGGTGGGACCGAGTGGGTCCATCTCCTATCTGCTCTGGAATCCTTTGCTTGATCTTGTGCTTATGACACAGTTGTACAGTTGATGTGTGCAACAGTAGTGTCCAGATGACCAGTTCAGCATCTTTCCCATCCTCCAGCTCTATGTTCTCTTCATGCCTCTCCTTTGATGCCTCTTGATGCCAACAGAGTAAATTCAATAACTTTATTTTACATATTTGGAGAAGTAAAGAGCCAAGCTGACTTGATATGAGGATGCATGCATGTGTGCGTGTGTATAAGTGAATCCAGTCATCTGCCCGAGAGCCTTGGGGTTGCTTCCTGTTTCACCTTCACTTTCACTGGATATGCATAGAAGTTAAAAGCCCTCTTTACAGATAAGTAAAGTAGAAGGACAAAACGTAATGACAATCACAGTTTGAGGATTGTCTGCCTTCGTAAATCATCAAAGAAAAGGATGCCTCCATCAGATCCTCACCAGCACCTTTCACAGGGAATCAGACCCACTCCCCAACAGTTTCACTCTCAGACATTGAGCAGTAAGTTTAGTGATTAAGCTACTTGACAGAAACCTTCCTATAACACATCGGCCAGGGTCCCTGCTGCTGCTTGAATCGTAAAAGCTGCAATAGAAATATGTTTCTTCACTTCTGCCCAGGCCAAGTGAGAGTCTGCCTTATTTTCAATATCAAACATTGCATCATAAATCCCAGGGAATGATTCTCCGGCATATTTGTTGTGGCTGCTTGGAGCAAAGATGATATGTCTAAACGAAACAAAAATTGTTTTTAAAACAAATGAAAAATAGATGTCAGAGCTACATTTATCTTAAGTTGTTGGTAAAGTGTAAGTAAGCAATAAGTCATATCGCCATCCTACAAAACCTGCAGTAACATAGTAGCTTTATTCTACAACACTGCAGTAGACTGAAAGAGCAATATGAACTACTTCAATATTCAAATATCTAGATATTCAATTAATCAGAATATATTTCAAACATGCAGGGTAGTGTTTTAGAAGACATTTTGATATATTCTCATCAAATTTTGAAATGTGTCATCTTTTTTTGGTACTTAAATACCAGGGCCTGATTTTTAAAGATATTAATGTTTATAAATGTTCAAATAGAACACAAGGACATCTTAGTGTATATTTCATACTGGTTGAGAGAAGCTCATCTGACAAATCTCAACAGTAAATCATTAAGACTGTAAATGGAAGCCTAGCAGTGAATGACTATACAGGAGATTAAAGTTCTAAAATATTTATGCCGATATCATTAGATGGATTTCTGAGAAAAAAACGTATGGCTCTGTGTAAAGATAAATGTTTCTGTACTTAAAGACCTATGTATTTGTATTTAAAATGTCCATATTTGCATACAAATATATGAATATAGTAAGTAGTTATCCATAAATATACATGTGGATAGTTACATGAAGCATGCAGATACTATGCACATTTATTTGCACAGTGTTGAGTTTCCCTAGGAAAGAATGAGCAGAACTAGATGTGCAGTTGAGTGAGCCGATGAAGTAGAACTGTCAGACTGCACTTCAGAATCTGAAGTTTTTAAACGTGTTTGCATTGTAAAAATTAGTTTTAAATGGATTAATAGACTAATAACTTGCAAGAAAAGACTAAAATTTTTGATATTTCTTACTCTTTATATACATACACATGCATATATACTCATATCTGATAGCTCCTATTAATAACTATGAATAAACATAAATACAGCTCACATTCCAGAGTGCCTCCCTTTTTTATCTTAACCTTTAGATGCTTTCGTTCTACAGGCCTCAGAGCTGAACAGCTGAAATCTCTATTTGTAGCTAAGAAATTCAAGGCTTAGAAAAATAATTTCCCAGGTCACAGTGGAAGATGTGATCTCTAAAAGTTCTGTTTGTATCATTTGAATGGTAGCGCTAACTAACCAGGAACATTTAGAAAAGTGATAGTAGCATTCAGACAGGCAAATCCTAGAAGTGATATGCTCACATCATAATAAAACCGACATAATCCTAAACCTGCATGAACAGGAACACAGTTTTTTCTGACTTTAATTGAATGCTAGGACCTTCTTAATTTCCATCAAGGAACCATTTAAAATATTGTTTAGTTTTATTTATTTACATTGTAATGTGTATGAATGCTTTGCCTCATTGTATATGTGTGTTCCTCATGCATGCCTGGTGCTGGCAGAGTAGGTGAAGTTTCAGATGCTTGTGAGCCACCAAGTGACTACTGAGAACTAAATCTGAGCCCTCTACAAGAGCAGCGGGTGCTCCTTTTTTTAAAGATTTATTTATTTTATGTATATGAGTACACTGTAGCTCTGTTTAGACACATCAGAAAAGGGCATCGGATCCCATTACAGACAGACGGTTGTGAGCCACCACATGGTTGCTGAGAGTTGAACTCAGGACCTCTGGAAGAGCAGTCAGTAAGTCAGTGCTCTTTAATCACCGAGTGTTCTTAATCTCTAAGCCATCTCTCCAGCCACAAGGAACTATTTTTTAAAATGCCTTGGGAAAATAGACTTTGGGGACTGAAAGCCAAGATACTAGAAGGAAATATGACATAAATACAAAATACTAGTACTAATAATAACCAAAAACAAAACAACTTTCATTCCAGGAACATGGCAGCTATCTTATCAGCCTAAATCTTATAGAATAAAAGCTAAACTTTATTTAGAAAGAGTGATCAGATCAGATAGAACATTACAGGATAAAGATTTGAGATCTTTATGAAGGAAATTTTCTAATAACTATGTCTTTAAATAAAATCAACTGGGCTTTATGAAGCAGTGAGATTTCCATCACTATGTATGAAACAGACTGTATACTTACTTACCTGGAGCATGCAAGAAGGATCCATTAGATTGTTGGCTGAGTGAGCTCTAAGATCCCTTTAGAACTCTGTGGCTTAAATATTTTGTTCATGTTCTTAATTACATGATAGGCACATCCTGAAGAACTAATTTATAGTAAATGTATTTTTCTGATACTATATATTATAACATTACTTGATACATAATGTTATCCATATTGCATTAATATATTTAGTATATTGTGATCATCTTTCATATGCTTCTTTGAGTATAGTGAGGTGTTTGATGCGTTTGGTGGTGCAGCCATCTTTTCCTTACCTGTAGAACGGCCTCCCAGGTAAACCAAGAGGATCTATGAATGCTCTTTCAAGAAGCATCTGCTGGTCATTCATAATTCTCACTGCAATAGGGCTTGGAGAGTAAGAAACACATCATTAAACCCTATCCTAATAATCCTCAATTAAAGTCATTAAATAAACATACGAAATAGGAAGCGAGATAAAATAATCAATAGACCATTAACAAAGTTAATGTTAACACAGTAATATGTTATATAGCAAAAAACCTATAACAACAAGGCCATCTCCCCAGCATTTATACTAAACAGAGAATGCTACTGAAAAGTGGTTTGTTTTGTTTTTCAAGGTCACAGGAAGGTCAAAAAGAAGTAAACGATATTCTTTACTTCTCTGGAAGATAGCCAGACTTCAGAAGACAGAAAACTACCAGTTATTCTTTATGAGTTACACAATCTCACCATGTGTGGGCTGAATAAAGAAACAGAGTAAAGATAAGGATAAAGATTAAGAATAAATAAAAGCAACAACAACAAAAAGTCAAATTCTGAACTATGAAAAAGACAGGCAGCTGTGTGTGGTAACTAAGGGAGGTCCTTCTATATTCACATTCCTTATTGCTGCTTTTTGGGTAGCAGAACTACAGGTCTTTGAGCTTGTCTCCAATCCAAGGGAGAAGAAAGCCTTTTCAAAATGACTGACAAAGCTTGCTGATTAAGTCTGAAAGGAAAACTTTTTATTATATAATGTTCTAATATAATTGTAAAATTATTTTCTACCTAAAAATGGCAATAACAAAAAATTTTTCAGGAAAAAAAGAACTATATAAAAGGAAACGGTTGAGTGAATAGGAATATTGTGAAGGACTGTACAGAAATACTTTCAAATGCACCTGAGCTTATAAAGTTATGAATTACCAACTGTAACTCTCATCCCAAAGTCAACATAAATGTTAGTGCAGTTGTCTACAGCATTATTAAAAAACATAACTGAAGGCCCTAATCATGGAAAAGCGGGTCATGAACTGAAGAAGGAAGTGAGGGAAGGGGACAACAGAAGAGTTAAAGGAGTTGTTGAAAATGGAGCATGAAACTCAAGTTAAATTACAAAGACAACTCTTAAGTATGTCCTGCTTTCTAACATGCTAGCAGTTGTGCTGATGATGGAATGGTGCAGACCACGGTTTAAGCAGCAGTGACATAGAGATCTACAGATATGTTCGGGAAGATTGTCCATCCTTTTTTCAGTAGGATACTTCATCTGGAACTTACTTATTAAGATCAACTTGTGTAAGTCTTCTGTGAAAGTCTGAAGCAGCCTCTGAGAAGTTTGTCACGGCAGAAAATAAGGGATCTTGAATAGGAAAATAGAAGGGAAATAAGTTAGCGGTTCACACTTTCAAGGTACATGTTCCAGTCCTCTCTGCAAAAGGACGGGACAAGTAGGAAAAACAGTATATTTTGTGACCCTTCCTGTAAATTCATGAAAAATATTGGGGGTGGAGGAAGGAAAGATGGGAATTTTACAAGTAGTCAAATTGTGGAGTTGTTTGTGCGCTTGCGTGCAAGCACGCATGCACACGCATACACCTGTTTTCAGGTACCCATAAAAATGAGAGTGCAAGATCTCTTGGAGGTGAAGTTGCAGGTACTTAACGATCCACAAACATGTTTCTTCAGATAGGAAGACCTTTCCTCCAAATAGATTAACCACTCTCCAGATCTCCCCTAAATTGGTTCTTAGGAAAATTCTTTCAGAAGTAAAGGGAAAAAAATAATTCCTCAATTATTTACCTAAACCCCAGCATTTCTTCCCTGAATATATTTATTGGAACAATTATGATATGTTAGCTACTGGAGACAGGGATAACATTATCTTTACAATTATTATAAGATTAAAACAATACCAATTTGTGTTTTCAAATAATACTGTACACTTAAAATCTTGTTCAAAGGGTGACTTACAACAAATTGATATAACTATGCAGAGGGAAACATCAGCTTTGATCTGGTCATACTTTTCTAAGATATCTAAAGTTTCTAAAGAACTCAGTTTTCTTTAAGGGGCTGGCCACTGAGACTTTGACCTTGCTCCAGTGAGTATATAGGACTTTTTCTTTTGATGTGGGGGAGTGGGCACAATAATCAAGCAAGATATGTTGGAAAACATGTAATTAGTTTCTTAGCATATATTTTTATTACAGCAAACTATCATGCGTGTTTCATAAGGACTTCGACATACGTGATTGATTTACTACTGCTTACATTTGTATCTATTTTGCGGATCACGTTCATGTAGGTCTGGTCACACACAGAACTACCACACCTGTGAAGGAGGAGGACCCTTCAATATAAATACATTTAGTGTTTTCAAAGAGGCCTATTAGTCCTCAGCATTTACAAGCTCTGTTTAAACCGTGTTCAAGTAATCTAATAATGGTTGTGATGGGAAGCAAGGAAATGTATGTAAAAGAAGGAAGTGTACATTTCAAATATAATACAGAAGTCAAGATAAAAACTGAAATATGTCAGTAGGATTAGTGACACTGGTCAGTGATAATATGAGAAACATTTTCAGGGTAGTTATATAGAGCACAGTGAATTGCATAGGGGAAGATAAAGAACTAGAAGTATAGCATGTGTTTTCATTCATTCAGCAGAAACATTCTTTATTCAAATAGAGTCTTGAAACAAATGGGAAATTTCAGTAAGAAAATGAGGCACAGCAAGAGACAAATTTTGGAAGAGATATGCCGTTTGATGGATATTCAGCAGTAAAGACATGGATGTTAAAAATAAAAGACATCCTGGCAGGTACTCACTTATCAGTAGGTATTAGCCATAAAATACAGGTAACCCAAGATACATGGCACAGACCCAAAGAAGGTAAAGACGGGAAGCCCAAGTGAGGAGCTTGAATCCCACTTAGAAGGCACGGGAGGGGGGCAAAATAGTCAGCAGATGAAAAGAACTAGATGGGGAAGCCATAAAGAAGGGAATGGGAAGGAAGGAATTGGGATCAGGTGTGGAGAGGGACAGCGCAGATGGCCAGAAGGCCATGAAAATGAATGGAAATATACAACTGCTGGGGCTGGGGAAGCGGGGGCCATCTCCAGGAAGAAACTTAGGTGTCCAATAATCAATGGGGGTGACACTAGCTATGACTCACAACATTGGGGATGTGAAACCTGAAGAGACCACCTCCTGTAGCCAGACAGGCACCCTACTAGAACAATAAGGACACAACCTACCCACAAAACTTTTGAGCCAAAATTTATTCTGTCTACAAGAAATGCAGGGACAAAGATGGAGCAGAGACTGAGGAAATAGTCAACCAATAGCCGGCCCAACGTGAGACCCATCCCATGGACAAGCACCAGTCCCTGACACTCTAATGATAAGCTTGTCATGCTTACACACAGGAGTCTAGCATGGTTGTCCAATGAGAGATTCCAGCCAACAGCTGACTCAGATAGATACAGACACCCATAGCCAAACAGTGGCTGGAGCTTAGGGGCTCTAAGAGGGGGATCTTAGGCCCAAAAGGGGATAGGATCTCCACAGAAAGACCTAGCCTGGATCTTTGGGAGCCCTCTAAGACTGAACCATCGACCAAAAAAATATACATGGGCTGGACCTAGGCCTACCCACACATATATAGCAGATATGCAACTTGGTCTTCATGTGTGTCCTAAATAACTGGATTGGGGCCTATCCCAAAAGCTGTTGCCTCTTGGTGGGATAGGTTCTTCTAGCCTCCTCTGCCCTCAGTGGGATGTGCCTAACTTCAAAGACTTGATGTGCCAGGATTGGGGAATACCTGGGAAGCCCCACCTGCTCAGAGGGAAAGGGAAAAGGAGACAGATTGTGGGACGGAGTGACCAGATGGGGGCAGTTAGCTGGATATAAAGTATATAAGTAATAAATAAAAGAGGGAAGACTACTTTATAAGCAGGTAAGCGGAGAGAGAAATTAATTTGGTCTTAAGGCCCTGCCACTGATCTTAAATAGCTTTTCTCTTGACTGGATCTCGGCCTATGTAAATGTAGAAGAGGCATTTCACCCAAAGTGACTCAAGATGTTTAGGAAATGCTACATAGTTGTATAACTGTTAATATCTGTCCTGAGTAGGGTCTTGTCTTTTTCTACAATTTTGTCTCTACATTTCCCTCATCATGCCAGAGAGACTGTTCTTTTCTTCTTTTATTTATAGTGTTTTGGGGAGTGAGGGACAGGCAATCCTGCTATGTAGCCCAGGCTGGCCTAACCCTTGTGGTCCTTCCGCCTCAACCTTCCATCTGCTAGGATTCCAGGTATGGATCTGAGCACGTGGCTCTTTATTTCATTTTATGTTCAAATGGAAATGCATGTGGGATGACAGGATGGGTCAGTAGGTTAACACACTTGCTGCCATGTCTGATTCAATGACTGAGACTCACAGACTAGGAGAGAACCAACTCCCACAAATTGTCCTCTGACCTTCACATTTTCATAGTATTATACAGCATCTATCCCCACAAACAATGACTTTGGAAATGTAACTTTTTACTTTAAAATGAATAAAATATTTGCTGTTCTTCATAACCTCAGAAAGATTACTAACACTGTGCAATATTCAAAATAACATTGAAATCTCACTAATGCCAAATCCTGTTCTATATCGGATTTTCGTAATACTTTTTGTCACTCTGATAGTATTTATCTGCATTTGTCTTTCCTTTTGTCATGTGAAATTTCAAGCTTTTTGAAAACATTAATATCACTCAATAATGTACTTGGTACATAATAGACATCTAATACAGATTATTTTGGTATATATTAAGGATATATAAAAGGCGGGGGGGGGGAGTAGTTAAAATTAGGCAACATTCACTAACCACTATGAGTTAATCACTACTGATCTATATTTTTTAATACTCTCTCTAGTAGTGAGGTATGTTGTGTTTATTCATGGTTAAGATATTGGCAATAGCTGAGTGGTGGTGGTACTTGCCTTTAATCCTGGTAGTCATGGGTCAGAGGCAGGCAGATCTCTGAATTCAAGGCTGGCCTGGTCACTGAGTTCCAGAACATCCAGGCATACACAGAGAAACCTTGTCATTAAAAAACCAGGAAAGGGAGGAGGAAGAGGAGGAAAAAGAAAGGAAGGAAGAAGGACATGTGCTAAAGATTACAGATATTAAATGGAAGAGAGAATATCTGAGTCAGGCCAATTCCTTCCAGATCTCATGTTTAATGCCAGAGAATTGTGCTGGGTTTCGTCACTACTTTCTAAAATACACATTATAGGCAGTCATTTGTAAAAGGAAATACTGACTATATCTATGCAAAATACCTCCATATGTACAAATATTGATGAATATGTGAAGAACATTTTTGGTGCCTCTGGACAGCTGGTGGCTGGAAATCTTACCTCACCAGGACAATCTGAAGCTGGTCAAGGCAGGAACCTGACTCAGGTCAGGCACCCAGTAAAGGCCGGGATTAAGTACATTTGCATCTGAAGTTCAGGGCAGAACACTTAGAATTGTAGCTCAGGAGAGGGCAGGTTCAGCGTAGGTGTGGCAGTCTCTTTGTCTCTTGGGATCCCCTTTTTGTCCCTGATTTTCACACCTGGCCTCCAGAAAGATGTTTACAGGATTTTTTGACTATTAACTTGCCTGTTCCCTGACTCAAAAGTGATGTTATCTTTCTGCATGTAATTAAAGTTGTTTAAAAGAGGACTGAATAAAGAAGGCTTCCCTTCAGCCTCAAGACTGGCTGAAGTCATGTTACAATTTTGACTGTCTTTTTTTCTTTCAATCCTTGCTCCTTCCCTGGGGAACCTGTTTGACCGAGATGGTCTCTGACATGAATATATTTGGCAATAATAATATATGTATAATAGAACTTGTAATTATAATTTTAATATGTAGGGGATATTAATATAAGCAATAACAGGAAAATATTAACACGACAATGTTTGTAGCACTATTTAATGATCCATCATAGACATTTCATATTAAATCAGATCACTAAGTCATTATTTATTTAAGGTTTCATGAAAAATAGTAAACTAGCAGAGATGCCTTCGAGAACTCACTGACCATGGTAGGAGCTAAGAAAGATCTACATTAAAACCTATAAAATATCTTACCAAATGACACTCCGTGGACTCTCAATTGCTGGTCATGTTTCTTGGATAAATTGAAGATACTTGTTGCATAGTTTTTCAAGGCCTTTGCATAGTCTTGAATGTTGAAAGGAATGACTATGGAGTCTGCAAGCTCATATACCAGTGCTCCTCGCAGCTGAGCCACAGCAAGCTGCTTTTTAAATGTGGGGTCATAAAAGTTCTGTACTAATTCAAAGGTCTCATAGATGGTGTGGTATACAGGATAGCTACTGTATTTATCTGTTTTCTAAAATGGAGAAAAAGTCAAAAAATAAACAAGAATTAAATGCTCAATTTGTAATACTTTAATCATAGAGATAATTAACGAAAATATATATTACAGCCCTGATTTCACCAATGTAACGAGTAAATTTAAAATCTAAACACTAGAGTCAAAATGCACACTGATTTATATTTTTATATTTCTGTCTCATTTTATAATATATGTAACCATCATTCAACCATTCAGTCCTAATAAATAAAAGAAATATGTATTTAAACCAGAACAATCAAAATTATGAACTGATCAAGGGTATAAAAAGTTCTGGGTAGCTTAGTGTTTACAGAGCTCACATTCTTTCTCTAACCAAGCAGTGTCCAATCAAATGCTGTTAGCCCTTGAGAACATTCTGGGAGTATCTGTAATGAACATGTTATCACGTGTTACTGTAATGTTACTCTAATGTAGATTGAGGTCTTAGGTCTGGGTATCCTAACTGTAGTTTTTACCATCTTCTATCTTCTTACAGGACTATCATTCTTACTGCTACTTGTTCACTAAAAACCAATCCTGATTCATCTCCCACCCCACTTCTTCTGATCCTGTGCTTCTAATCTACTGTATTCTTAAGTATTAGACAACTTTGTTCAAACTGGTGACAGAATATAACATTCAACAGAGTGATCAAAAGCACAGTCACGCTTTTCATGTACAGTTTGGAAGAGTCAACTAAACTATTAATAATATAAACAACATATATTTTGTATGTTCTGTTGTAAGGGTAGTTTCCCTAATTGTTAATTGGCTAAATAAAGATGGCAGAGACAAACCGTTGGGTGAAAGAGAAGGCGGGATTTCCGGGCAGGCCTGGAAGAGGAGGAGGAGGAGAGGATGGGACTCTGACCACATGGCGAATAGGAGCTACAGACATGTAGGTTTCTTGGGGGCACTGATAGTTTTGGCCTCTGCTGGCAATGGCCAGGGCCATGGAGGATGGAGCAGGATATTCTTTGCCCAGCTTTTGAGTTGTCTGGTCATTATAAAGTCTCCAGAGTTTTCCTTTCACGTAACGGAAGCTGGGTGAGACTGTGTTGGTTGCTGGCGGCAGGGGTGGCTGGTGTGTGGAGCAAGAGCTATGGCTTGGGGCGTTCTCAGAGGAATGCGCAGATGGCAGGGAAGCAAGCAGCAGTGATCTCTAAGTCATGAGGGGCCGCAGCACTGGGCTAGGAGACCAGGCGAGTGGAAACATGCTTCCAAAAATTACACACAAAACTCTGTGGATTCTATATGGTGAAAATATGAGACCTATAAAAGACCACTCTTTACTGTGATACAACTTGCTGGAGAGGTAAGGAACTCAAGCACAGATGATTAGTGTCATGTGGCACTTTCGGGAAATACTACAAATAATCACACTACAACAGCACAGCACATAGCCATAAAACTTTTTTAGTCATTTATTGTGTACTATATTTAGTTTTATACAGTTATAACTTAATGTGACATCTTTTCATTTACTGTACACTTATCTACATATATCTTATATAGAACGGACCTACCTTTTATTTTTCTTCATATTTCTGGTATATGTAATCTGTAATCTTTTCCAAAATATAAAAAAATCTCAAACAATGTTTGCATTTAAATGAACCCATACCATTTAAACCCAGGTTGTTTGATGGTCAGCGGTAGTAAATAGTGAACATTAGTATATAGTGCTTTTTCACCTAATTTGCAATATCCTGGTGCTATCTTTGCTTCTTTATCATTGGCTATATTTTAGGTAGTATAATTTGCATCCAATATGCATTATGTAGATGCAAAATATCGGTGCATTGCATGTTGGACTTGAACTTGACTAAGATATAAAGAATCTAAGTCTACTAATGTTTGACATATGACATAACTTGTGACATGATCAAAGTAACACAGCACATGTTCACCATATTGAAGTACTTGAGATCATCATAATGGTTGAATGGCAGTGACACAGACAATCCAATACAGACTAGAGAAAGGATAGACTAAAATGTAGCAGACACTTGCTTTATTTGCTACCCACAGACCTTGTCTCATGATAGACAAACATGACAATATATGGAAGGACAACGGATAACACACACCAGAGTTCAGCATGTCCGTCAAACAGAGCGTTTCCTCTAAGGGGGGAAAACAAAACAACAAAAACATATAAGGGCTGGAGAGATGGCTCAGCAGCAAAGAGCACTGACTGCTCATCCAATGGTCCTGAGTCCAATTCCCAGCAGCCACATGGTGGCTCACAACCATCTGTAATGGGATCTGACGCCCTCCTCTGGTGTGTCTGAAGATAGCTACAGTGTACTCATATTCATAAAATCAATCAATCAATCTTAAAATTATGTAAGACCTACTTAATTAGACTAAAAAATAAGATTTTATTTATTTTTAAGCTAGAGACTAGCCCAGGCTGATATTAAACTCTCTGTGTAACCAAGGATGACCTTGCATTTCTGTTCTACACTGCTTTTGATCCAAGTGCTTAAATTTCAGCAATGTCTTTATATATTCCATTTTAGGGAATAGAATGCGGGGCTTCATGCCTCCTAGGCAAGCACTTTACGGACTGAGATACACCCCCCAGAACAAAATAAGAATATTTTTTTCCAATAATTTCTGTTTTGAGTAAAGGGTATAAATGTTTAGCACATATAATCGGGGATGAAGCTGGCATTTCTACATGAATTACCATTGCACTGGAAAACCTTATTATTGTTGCATTCACAGAACAGTTCACACCCCTTCAGTAGGGTATCTACAAAGGAGTGTCAACAAGCTCTTTGTCTGTATGCCTGGAATTCTTGGGTCCTAAGTCCACCTATTGCCTGATGCCATAAAATTAAGTGACATTTCATATTAGTATAATGTTGCTATGGTTTATATATGGAATGTCTGTACACCCCATACCCCCCAAAAAGAAGCTTCTATATTCAAATATTCCCAGTGTGACACTCTCATAGGTTCCAGAAACATTTTAAAAAGTGGTAAAGAAAAATGGGTAGAGCTTGAGTTCATCATATTAAGCAAAGTAAGCCATATAGAAGATAATAAGTATGAAATGTTTTCTCTGTATACAAACATCTAAATGTAAAGCAAAAGGCATGAAAGCAGATGGACAACTGGAGGATTATGAGGGGATGAAGAGAGTACAAGGGGAGATAACCATCATTACATTCCCTTGTATACATATATGAAAATGTCATAATGAAACCCATGACTTCATAGTTATAATGAAGTGTGCTCAGAAAGAGGCATTGGGGAAATGTTCTTGAAGAGGAAAGTTTGATCTCTCTTTGCTTCCTGTTGGCTCTAGGTGGCAGCTTTCTTTACTAGATCTGCCCACCATGATGTGCTGACTCGGCATAACCCCACAAGTACTAGGACAAACACTACAGACTGAGACCACTGAAACCATGAACCCACACACAATGTTTTTATGAGATGATTATTTCAGCTATCATGTTAATGAAGAGGGAACATATGTACTGCATATTAGAAAAAATTAAATGGATTACCTTGTTCTTAGTGTAGCGAGCTCTGCCTGAAGCAATTCCAAGTCTTTGAAAGTAAGCCTCAAAATCACTCCCAGATCCAAGCTTATTGATTCTAGGTGTAGAATATGAATAAATAATTATATGTGCATAAAATAATAAATAATGCCAAGTCAAACAGATGGGAAAATGCATCCAGCTTTGAGAGTAGCTAAGAATTTTCATAGCAAATTATTATAGGAACTAGTAAAAGCTAAACAACCTTGAAGATTTATATTTGCTAGAATATAAATGTGACAAGTTACACTGAATATGACCAGAGTTTGGTAGTACTGTGGAATGCTGCAGCCTAATTTTTTTTAATGAGCAGAAAGATTCAAGCCACTAACTGAGCCATTATCAAAGTCCACCACAAGCTTTTTATAGAGTATTATGTTCTTCTGAATAAGCATATGAAACTTTTATAATAAACATACACATTTAAAGTTTTACAAGACTGATTTCGGGTCCAGGAAGATAGCTTACAGGATTATGACCTTTGCCAATAACCCTGAGTTTTCTTGAGATCCACATAAGAAAAGGAGGAAAACGTCCTATGACCTCAACACAAATGTGTGATACATGAATGGACAAAGACACACAGACACACAGAGAGAGAGAAAAAGAGACAGACAGACAGACAGACAGAGACACAAAGAGACAGAGAACATGGAAAGAGAGTCAAAATGAATAACATTCTTCGCCAGGGTCTAACCCAGATCGCTTTACAAAAATACAAATAATATCATGAAATATCAAAGTACCCCCCCCAAACATACACACACATACACACACAAACACACACACTGCATCATTTTAGCTAGTTCAGATTACCTACATAAATACAAGGATGCAACTCAAAAAAACATAAATTTTATCAAAATTTCAAAGAGTTTACAAAAGAAGGAAGTAGCTCAGTGAACTGAAAGAGAAGAAATTCCTGAGTGATCTCACATAAAACACAATTGTAGACTGACATAAATTATGGAGACATTCCAGGCTTTGGAATAAAAATTCAATAAAGAGAAACACTGAAGAAGACTGTAGCTGAAATAAAGACAGTATTAGAAAAAAATTACACACTCAACTAGAAAAGTCAAAGGAAAGCCCTGTAAGAATTAATCTTCGCTGTTCTGACTGGTGTGAGGTGGAATTTCAGAGTTGTTTTGATTTGCATATCCCTGATGACTAAGATGTTGAACATTTCTTTAGGGGCTTCATGGCCATTCGATATTTTTCAGTTGATATTTCTTGGTTTAGCTCTGTACCCCATTTTTAATAGGCTTATTTAGTTCACTGGAGTCTAACTTCTTGAGTTCTTTGTAGATATTGGATAGTAGCCCTCTATCAGATACAGAATTGGTAAAGATCTATTTCCAATCTGTTGGTTGCTGTTTTGTTCTATTGAAGCCTTACAAAAACGCACCAGTTAGAATGGCTAAGATGAAAAATCTCAGGTGACAGCAGATGCTGACGAAGA
The DNA here is from genome assembly GCF_963924665.1 of Micromys minutus. Classification (NCBI taxonomy): domain Eukaryota; kingdom Metazoa; phylum Chordata; class Mammalia; order Rodentia; family Muridae; genus Micromys; species Micromys minutus. The sequence continues at coordinate 14,367,460 of NC_137985.1, forward strand.
TATGGAGAAAGAGGAACAATCCTTCATTGTTGGTGGAATTGCAAGCTGGTACAACAACTTTGGAAATCAGTCCGGCAGATCCTCAGAAAATTGAACATAGTACTACCTGAGGACCCACCACTCCTGGGCATATGCCCAAAAGATACTCCAACAAGGGAATAACAAGGGCACATGCTCCAGTATGTTTATGGCAGCCTTATTTATAATAGCCAGAAGCTATTATATATATTTGTAAATATATTTAACTAATCAAGCACAGGGATACATGCCTTGATGACAAAGGTCATAGAGTAAGTGGAGAGAACAAACCTAAAATAATGAGGGCTATGTATGAGGGGCCAGAGAAATGGCTCAGTGGTTAAGAACACTGACTGCTCTTCCAACGGTCCTGAGTTCAAATCCCAGCAACCACATGGTGGCTCCCACTACCTTCTGTAATGAGATTTGATGCCCTCTTCTGATGTGTCTTAAGACAGCCACAAGTGTACTCATATACATAAAATAAATAAATCCTTAAAAACAAAAAGAAAATAGCTGTATGTGAGAAACCAGCAACCAATATCGTTCTATATGGAGAAAATTTTGAAGCAATCCCAGGGATATCTGCTGGCCCTACTTTTTTTCAATATTGTGTTAGAAGCACTAGCTGGAGTTATAATGGAAGAGAAGAAAATTAATGGCACACAAATAGGAAAAGAAGTCAAACTATTCCTTTTAGAAGATGACACAGTCTGATACCTAGAGATCACTATAATTCAGAAAACTTGTAGAAATTTTAAACAGGTTCAGAAATGTGACAGGATACAATACAAAAAACAATACCTGATCAACAGGGAAGCCCAGTCCCAACTAATATATCTACAACACAACCTCTGATCATTGTGGAAAAGGAGGTAGGAAGGTTTTAAGATCCAGAGGAATAGGAAATGTCAGAAAATCTATGCCCAGGAAGTCTCACCAACATGGCTACCTAAACAAGGAAAACACCTACAGATATGCTAACATGGGAAAGAGAGAAAGGCTTAAGAAGGATTAACCATCAACAAAAACCTCCAGACAACTAATGCTGGTGAAAGAAGAAGAAATAGTCTTCTCCTGGAAAAACTACACACTAATTGGTTATTCAAAACCAAATGGTCAACCCTGAAAACACAAACCACTGATGTTGTACAGATTGAGTTATTTGCATACGTTTAGGAGTATACACAGTGAATTTGTGCACATCTACAGGCAGACATATATGTAACATCAATTAATGAAAAAGAGACCATAGATTTGAAAGAGTACATAGGAAAGGTTGGAGGGAAGAAAGGAAAGGGGAAAATGAAATAATTATAGTCTCAAAAAATAGGAAAAAAATAATTAATATACATATATATAATTAAAATAAATATTATTTTAAAGAAGACTTTAGAAAATAGAATGAAGTCATAAACTATTACTTTCCACTAATTTTAGGAATTTTCTATTCTAGTTTTAAATCATACTGTACCAAAAATTGGATAAGTATATAATCGATTCTAAAGTTACTACAGCATGAATGAGAAAAATAAAAATCTAAACTGATTACAGGTAAGGACACAAATAGATGATGATTAATAATGTTCCTTTATTAAATATAAAATAAAAATGCATAGGTCTAGGGAAATAATTCAGTGGGCTAAGTGCTTGCTATGCAAGAGTGAGGACTTTGAAGTAAAATTTGCACAGCCCACATAAAAGCCAGTCTTAGGCACTCACATCTTAAACCTCAATGTTGGATGTCTGGGGGGCGGGGAGACAGCAGGGGTGGGGGGAGTAGAGACAACCAGGTCCTGGAAATTCACAACCAGACAGTTTTGCTGGTTGCTCCAGGTTCAATGAATGATCTACTATAAAAAAAGTAAAAATGAATTAGATGGAGATGTGGAGAGATAGCTCAGCGATTATGAGCATATACAGATCTTCCAGAAGAAATGAGTTCAGTTTCCAGAAATCACACCCTGTGGCTCAAAGGGCACATACATAATAAATTCACAGAGACACACATATATACATATAATTAAAAGTAAAATAAACCTTTTTATAAAAGGAAAAAAAATAAGGCTGGAAATCAATGGAAGAAAATACCCAGCATCAACATTTGCCTCCCACCAACACACACATAAATGCACCATGTACACGCACACACACCTAGACACATGAACACACACATTTAATTTTTACATTATTATCACACAAAGTTACACAATTATTTAAGGCATCTACTACTTATCTGAATTTAAAGTTACAGAAGGATGCCAGATAATGGCTAATATATAGCAAAAACTATATAATTTATCTTATTTATACTTATATGTGTATGTCTGTTTGTATGTACCATGGTGTTCAGATGTCCACTGAAGCCAGAAGAAGCTATTGGATCCCCTAGTAGAGCAGCAAGCATGCTTAATTCCTGAGCCATGTCTCAAACCCCCACAACATCAGTTTATTGAAAATTTTCAAAACTACATTTATCTCTGTTACACAGCACATCAAGAACAAACAAATAAACAAAAAAAATTTTTTTAAAAATGTGTCTGAAGCCAGTCAGCTACGGTGGCTCATAACTTTAATCCCAGTACTTGTGAAGCAGAGGGAGACAGACCTCTGTGAATTCAAGGCCAGTCAGGTCTATGAAGTAAAACCAGGGCACCCAGGCCTCGGTCACATAGAGAAATCCTGTCTTGTTTAATTAGCCATGTGAGAATTGCATGTTTGAAGAAGCAAGGGAAAAGGGAAGTCCTTATTTATCCAGGAGTAGAAAAGCTGCATACACTAATTTACCTAGGACATTCTTTATTTTCAGGTGAAGGGTCCTTTTCCAGCCAGCTTTCAAAAAGTGACTTACTTTCAAAACCATCATCGGGACTGGAAATCTAGAAAAACAATTAGTGGGCATCAGGATCCGAAGCAAATATATAACCAGCATAATAGCGCCATGTACATAATAGTATCGACTTTAATTGTTCTCTGTATGTGCGTACATGTCATGTTCTATTATACACAAATATATTTTGCAACTGATAAGGAAAAACTAGCCCAAATATTTCATTTATGATGGCTTTTGTTGGTAACTTTTGTGTGTCCAACACACATGGTATTTAGTTACTGCTAAGCTGATACTAGCCCAAAAAGCTCAGAATACCCAAGAAAAAATTTACAGACATTATGAAAGTCAAAAATAAGTTAGGCCAGAATATGGATTCTTCAGTCCTTCTTAGAAGGGAGAACAAATCACTTAAGGGAGGAAATACATGGACAAATAGTAGAGCAGGGGTTGAAGAAAAGATCACTCAGAGAGTGCCTCACCTGGAGATCCATCCCATATGCAGACACCAAACCCAAGCACTATTGCTGATGTGAAGACGTGCTTACTGAAAGGAGCCAGATATGGATGCACCTGCAGAGGCTCTGCCAGATCATACAAGTACAGTTGAGGATGCTTGCAGCTAACCATAGGACTGAACACTAGGATCCCAATGAAGGAGCTACAGAAAGGACTGAAGGAGCTGAAAGGGTTTGCAACCTCATGGGAAGAACAACATTATTAATCCACTAAACCCTGCAGAGCTCCAAGGGACTAAAACACCAACCAATGAGTACACATGGAGAGACCCATGGCTCCAGTTGCAGAGAATAGCATTGTCTGGCATCAATGGGAGAAGAGGTCTTTGGTCCAGTGAAGGTGCGTTTTTCCATCGTAGAGGAATGCCAATGCACTGAGTTTGAGAGGGTGTTTGGGAGAGGGAGCACCTTCATGGAAGCAACGGGAGGGAGAGGGGTGATGGAAGTGGGGATAACATTTGAAATGTAAATACAAAGAACATCCAATAAAGTAAAAGAGAAAAGAACAAAAATTTACAGACTTAAAAAAAAAACCAAAAATACAAAGTTCCTATCACCCCTGACAACAAATACAGGAGCCCTTTTTCTAGTCCAGTACAGATCATAAAAACATATTTTGAAGTATTGAACCATAAAGAGTCTGTTTACACTTGCTCTTAGGGAAGATACTATTGTGAGGCCTTCTTATAACAGAAAAAGGAAATAAGTTTAAATGAACGGTTAAGGACACCATCAAGAGGGAAAAATAGCACACTTGTTTGGGGGGGAAAATTGCTTTTAAAGATATTAGCAGTAAACAGGCATGTAGGGCAAGATTAAAGAGATTGGAAAAGAGAATGTCCAGTAAAATGGCACTTTTCTTTTAGGCTGACCTTAAAGGAGCAAACAATTTTCTAGTTATGTTCTTTGGTTTTAAATATTCATGTTATTTTTATTAATGTTTGGTGTGTATTTTGGTTGGTGTGTGTGTGTGTGTGTGTGTGTGTGTGTGCTTGTGTTCACGCGTGATGGGTGTTAAGCTTTCTATGGAAGTACGACAATGTCCAATCCCTTTGGGCTGGAACTATAGGCAATTGTGGATACTGGGAATCCAAACTCACATCCTCTGAAAGATCTTAACCGCTCAGCTCCTCTCCTACACCCCCTCTCTATACAGGAGAACTCCTTAAATGAAGGATACAGAAACTGTCAACACATTATCAGATTTTATTTTGAGATTCAATGTGCTTTAGTTCTCAAGAGCATTTAATATATGATTGGTTAAATATTAGGGGGTTTCTGTGAAATCACCAGTTGCAGAATCCTCCCTTTGCCTTTGCACTAACGAGTGTCCCTTCTACTCACTATCTTGACACACAATGAATTGTCTGGTGATCAATTCCAGTGATTTCTACACTGACCACTCTCTAACTCCCTCGGCTTATTTTTACTAGTTTATTTCTCAGCATCCTCACAGTTATGCCACAAGGTGAGTTGTAACATTTGTTTCAGATGCTACTTATTTGCCCCATAAATTTTCTGATACTAATTTAACAGTAAATGTAGACAATGGAGACAGATGTGCTCTCCACTCCGACAGTGAAGCCAGGTGTCTTCACTTACCTCTCTTGCCACTTTATACACCAACTGGTGTAGAAGAGGAGTACAATCAACTCGGAGCGTGTAATTACCTGAAGAATATTTCGACACAAAAGTAATATCTCAGCAATCAAATGAAATACATTTACATTTAATTGCATCTTCCTATTTCAATGATAATGGAACAGTTTTTAATCCACAATGTTCCTGGGGAGTGAGAGAAGCTGTAGTGTAAACTGATAAAGAAATGGCGGGCTCTAGTGGCTGAGGTTGCAGCTCCCACAGTGAGCAGCCAATTTTCAGTGTAGCAACATTTCTCAGGGGAAAAAAAAGCATTAAGACTAGAAAACTCATTCTTCATTCTTTCATTATAATCATTATTTTAGATCAATATATTAGACAGGTTGTGTGCTTTAACAGCTTCAGGGCCAATAAACAAAACAGCACTGAAAATCTGGAGGTAAATACAATGTCAATTCAAAAGCAGTTCCAATAAATAGCAGAAATACTATCTTAGTTTTCAGAAAAAAAATGTTTCTTTATGAAGAAAATAATTTCTGTACGATATTTTCTGCAGAGAATTTTCTTTGAAATATTTTCAGCGAAATTTCTCCAATTCTTGTACAAGAAATGTGAGGTGGATGTTAGGACTTTAAAGATCTGCTCAAGACAAGCAAATATAAACCAAAGTTAGAGCAAAAAGGAAAGAGAAGAAAAAACTAGGAGTAGGAGCTCAGTTGTAAGTCCTAATGATTAATGTGAATTATTTTTTCCTATAGGAAAGCTAAAAGCTAAGTGATTACTGAATAGTCCTGTTACACAAAAGATTTGAGATATATTAAGTTTAAATGTATATACTTGTAAACATATTAAATCAAAAAAACTTGCCAGGCACTATGGTGAGCTCCTGTAATCCTAGTACTTAGGTAGAAGTGGGAAGATAGGGCATTCAAGGTCATGGCCACCGCATGTTTGTGGCCATCTATGAGACTCTGGTCTCAGGAAAGAAAAAGAAAGACCACAGGAACCAAAAGTACGCTAACTAGAGATGAAATTACTGAAAATGGAACTGACTTTTTAAACACTGTATTTGAAAATGAAAGCTGTACCTTCTATAGCCGAATCTGAGTTGATGTAAGCGACGCTTCTCTCCTGTAGGATCTTTGCATTCTCCTGCAGTTGAAGCCAAGTTGTTAACTCACAGTCTACTATGACTATATAAACAACAACAACAGTGTTCCGGAAAAAAATGGCCTACTGATGTTTATAAGTCAAATGCAGTATCTTCCCGCAACCACAAATTTAAAAGAAAAATTTAATACCCACTTAATTGTTGTAAGCAATAAAAATTAGAATAAAAAATGAAAATTCTATGAAGCCATGTGGTAAATGTAAAAGGCCCAAGAAAAATATTGTAAGGTGAAATTCTTTGATTCTCTCTATCAGAATAAGCTGAAGTAAGGGACTAAGATTTGGCATTCCTACCCAAAGTCTGCTGAATCTGCACTGTTCAAAGTGAGGGCTGAAATCTATTTTCTAACAGATATCCTAGAGATTGATCTACTGAAGTTTGAGATCCACTAAGTAGATTCCTAAGTATAATAGGGAAAAACATAAAAGTCCATTTATCTATTTTTATAAAAATCTATAGAGAAATGAAAGAATTAAGATAAAGAGTAAAATGGCGATTCTATGTGCCAGGTTCTGGGCTGACCAACCAGCACCAGCACTCATCTATGTCAGCTTCCTGCCTGTACAGATCATCCTTTGCTTCCCAGACCTGCCATCCCTGCTTTTCTACCATGATGGACTACACATTGGAAATATGAACAGAGTAAAGCCTTTCTACCTTGAGTTTCTTTTCTCAGGCAAACCGTCCCAACCACAAGAAAAGTAATTAATATAATTGCCTTGATTATAGGCAAAGTCTCTATTACAGCCTTTGCAGGGTTTCACTGTGTACCTGTGGCTAGAATGGAATTCATATAAACTTTGCTGGCCTCTGCTGCCTGAGTGCAGGAACTAAGGTGAGCGTCACAATATATAACTTCATCTATGTTCTTATAGAAGCTAAATGTGCTGTTGACTATAATAATATTCTTGTAGAAACGAGAAAGAATGTTGAAATTATTTCTAAACTGATATATTTATCAATGCAAATTTACTGTCTTAAATGTTAGATTTCTTTGATTATTTTAAATTTCTGAAATCAATTTATGTACATATGTATTACAGGAAGTCACACATTCTTACAAAATTACCATGATCAATAATACTTGTCTAAATTAATGTTCTACTTTCAAACTGTATATTTAAAATGCTGCTATCAAAATTAAATGCTACAATGTGTACATAATTAACAAAGTCAAGTATTATCAGATAAGTAAGTATATGCAATTTTGCTTCATATTATTATCTTACAGTAACATAAGAAAAAATGAGTCGGGGAAGGCATATTTAAAACTATACACAAATATGCATATATTAAAACACATGAATAAAATGTATACTAATCTGTGATAAACATATAGTAAAGAAAGCAAATATCACAAACCACAACTGACTTTATGAAAATGTGTGTGCTAACATTATACTCATTAGTAAAAACTTAGATATTACCAACAAAGGAGAACTGGAAAGAGGAAAGAAGTTGCCTAGGAAAGGCTCTTTAAGAGTTAAGAGTCTATAAGAAATAAAAAAGCCAACACTGTGAAATACTACATTAAGATATTCTATTAAAGTGATTTAATTTTCAGTATTATTGTTTTTTAATTAACAATCAAAGCATATAACTGTTATGAACAGCAAGACAAATTAACAGCTTGCAAATTAAGATTATTTTATAAGTTTACCGATTTTGATTTCACAACACAAATACAGAAAAAAATATTTTGATAGTAAATAGTGTTATTTTAAAAAGTGACTCTGCTTTGCTAAACAGACATGACAGTAAAAAAGTTCCATGTCTTTTTTAATTTAACTTGAGTCATTCTCTACTAGGTAAGAGAATCTATACAATATTCTAATAAGTACTTTCCATGCTACTTACTTCAGCCCATTCAGTTGAACCCAACAGCCCAAACTCTTCTGCATCCCAGCTGGTAAAAATTATAGTTCTTCTAGGTCTCCAGCCTGCAACCATGTTAATACATGTAGTTAGCTATGGCCACCTAGAGCTACAGGAATCTTAACCAAGTCTCTTCCAATTATTAGTTACTAGAGAATTGTTAGTTACCTCCATTCACCAGTTTTCCAAAACTTCGTGCAATCTCTTGCAAAACTGCTGTCCCGGTGGTAGGGTCAATCCCTCCAAACACCCATGAGTCACGATGACCTCCAAGAATGACATACCTGTCTGAACAAGAATGTGTTCCGGAGAGCTTCAACTAGCATATATTACATGCACTTGTCATTTGTGTATGTAACTAAACTTTCTCCTGCATGAGTGTCCTCCACAGAAGACAACTAGCAATGTCAAGTAAAATATTCTAGAATGGTAACATCCTTCCCCTGAATTTCAGTTTCTAATGACCCAAAAAGTATGCTAGAAATTTATCTTTTAGTAAATCCTTGGAAGAAAATGTTTTTAAAATTTTAATGACTCACCAGGCTCTGTAGACCCTCTGATAGTTCCGATTACATTGTAAATTCTGGTGATTTTGTTAATGTTATTAACATTCATTCTAACTTTCCTAGAATTTTGAAAAAAAAACAAGTTAGTTTATATGGAGCAATTTGTTTAGTTTTATTTAACATTTTACTGAAAAATCCCTGAACTACAGAAAACTGTACATTAAAAAACAATATTTTATATCTTTCTTTATTACTGATATTTACTTCTAACTCAAAATATTCTATTAAATGCCTTAAAGTATTTTTTTTAACTTCATACTCTCACTACACAGAAGTGGTAGTGTGTTATGCAATAACTGAAATGATAAATATAGGGTTTAACCTGTACCTGAAGCAGACCCTGTGATACAGATCTCTATACCCATATCCTACTGGGAGAGAGCTGGTCATTCAGTAGTACTGATACAGAGGCTTACGGGAGGGTCAAGATACTGTCAGAATCAGCAAAACCAGCTAACACCAGAAGTAAGCAGATGGTGAAAGGGAAGCCCAAGAACCTAAGCAACAGAAATCAAGGACACTTGGCATCATCAGAACCCAGTTCTCCTACCACCTCAAACCCTGGATACCCAACACACCAGAAAAGCAAGATTCTGATTTAAAATCACAACTCATGTTGGTGTTTGAGGACTTTAAGAAGGGCATAAATAATTCCCTTAAATAAATACCGGATAACAAAGGTAAACAGGTAAAAGCCATTAAAGAGGAAACACAAAAACCACAAAAATCCCTTAGAGAAAATCAGGAAAACATGAGCAAACAGGTGAAGGAATTGAACAAAAATATCAAGGATCTAAAAATGGAACTATAATAAAGAAATCACAAAGAGAGAAAATCCTGGAGATACAAAATCTAGAAAGAGGTCAAGAGTCATAGACACAAGCATCACCAACAGAATACAAGAGATGAAAGAGAATCTCTGGGGAAGAAGACACACGCACACACACACACACACACACACACACACACAAGAACAATAACCACCATTGACACAACAGTACAAAATGCAAAAAGCTCCTAACCTAAAACATCCAGAAAATCCAGGACAGAATGAGAAGATCAAACCTGAGGATATTACATGTTGTAGAAGAGGACAAAAATTACCAACTTAAAGGGCAAGTAAATTTTTTAAAAAAAAATTATAGAAGAAAACTTCCCTAATCTAAAGAAATATATGCTCATATACATCAAAAAAATCTACATAACTCCAAATAGATTGGACTATAAAAGAAATTTCTTCCATCATATAATAATCAAAACACCAAATACACAAAACAAAGAAAGAATATTAAAAGCAGTAAGAGATAAGGGTCAAGTAACATACAAAGGCAGACCTATCAGAATCATAGCAGACTTCTCAACAGAAACTATGAATCCTGGGCATATGTCATACAGATCCTAAGAAAACACAAATGCTAGCCCAGGCTACTATATCCTGAAAAACTCTCAATTACCATAGATGAAGAAACCAAGATATTCCAGGACAAAACTGAATTTACACATCATTCCACAAAACCAAAATATAACAGATGGAAAACTCCAACACAAGGAGGGAAACCACACCCTAGAAAAAGGAATAAAGTAATCTTTTTACAACTAACCCCCCCACAAAAAGACAGCAAATAAAACATAAGTCCACCTCTAACTACAAAAATAATAGGAAACAATCACTGGTCCCTAATATCTCTCAACATCAATGGACTCAGTTCACTAATGAAAAGACATAGACTAACAGACTTGATACTACAGAGGACCTAACATTTTGCTGCATACAGGAAACACACCTCAGTAACAAAGACAGACACTACTTCAGAATAAAAAGGCTGAAAAAGTATTGTCCAAGCAAATGGTCCCAAGAATCAAGCTGGAATAGCCATTCTAATATCAAAAATAATCGACTTTCAACCAAAAGCTATAAAAAAATAAATAAGGAAGAATACTTCATACTTCTCAAAGGAAAAATCAACATAGATGAATTATCAATTCTGAATATGCTCCAAATTCAAAGACACCTAAATTCATAAAAGAAACCTTACTAAAGCTCAAAACACACATTGTACCTCACACAATAATACTGGGAGACTTCAACATTACACTCTTATCAATAGACAGATCATGGAAGTGGGAACAAAACAGAGATACAGTGAAACTAACAAAAGTTATGAAGCAAATGGATTTAACTGATATATATAGAACATTTTATCCTAAAACACCTCATGGTACTTTCTCCAAAACTGACCATGTAATTGATCAAAAAACAGGTCTCAATAGATACAAGAAGATTGAAATAATCCGATCCAACCTATCAGATCACCATGAACTAAGCCTGTCCTTTAATAACAAAAAGAACAGAAAGCCCACATACACATAAAAACTGAACAATGCTCTATTCAATGATAATTTGGTCAAGGTAGAAATAAAAGAAGAAATTTAAAACTTTTTAGAATTTAATGTTAATGAGGGCATAACATACCCAAACTTATGGGACAAAAATACTAGCAATGCTAAGAGAAAAACTCAGCTCTGAGTGCCTCCAAAAAGAAACTGGAGGGAGTATATACTAGCAGCTTGACAGAAGAGCTGAAAGATCTAGAACAAAAAGAAGCAAATGCACCCAAGAGAAGGAGAAGGCAGGAAATAATCAAACTCAGGGCCTAATCAACCAAGTAGAAACAAAAAGAACTATACAAAGAATCAACAAAACCAAGAACTGGTTCTTTGATAAAATCAACAAGGTAGGTAAACCCTCAGCCATACTAACCAAAGGGCCCAGAGACCATATTCAAATTAACAAAATCAAAAATGAAAAGGGAGACATAACAACAGAAACTGAGGAAATTTAAAAAAAAAAAAAAATGAGATTCTACAACAAAAGCCTGTACTCGGGAAAACTGGATGAAATAGACAATTTTCTAGATAGATACAATGTACCAAAGTTAAATATGGATCAAATAAACTATCTAAACAATGCCATAACCCCTAAAGAAACAGAAGGAGTCATCAAAAGTCTCCCAACTAAAAGAAGCTCAGGACCAGATGGGTTTAGTGCAGAATTCTATCATAGAAGAATTATACCTTCATAGAAGACCTAATAGCAATACTTTCCAAATTATTCCACAAAATAGAAACAGAAGGAAACTACCCAATTCCTTCTATGAAACCACCATTATGCTTATACCTAAAATGCACAAAGATCCAACAAGGAAAGAAAACTTCAGACCAATTTCCCTTATAAATATTGATGCAAAAATACTCAATAAAATTTTTACAAACCAAACCAAAGAACACATCAAAACTCTCATCCATCACGATCAAGTAAGCTTCATCTCCCAGAGATGCAGGGTCACTTTAATATAAGGATATCCATCAACACAATACACTATCTAAACAAACTCAAAGGAAAAAAACAAAAACACATGATCATCTCATTAGATGCTGAGAAAGCATTTGACAAAAATCAACACCCATACATTTTTAAAGTTTTGGAAAAATCAGAAATTCAAGACTCTTACCTAAACATAGTAAAAGCAATGTACAGCAAACCAGAAGCCAACATCAAACTAAATGTTGAGAAACTTGAAGCAATCCAACTAAAATGAGGAACTAGCAAGGCAGTCCACTATCTTCCTACCTATTCAATATCATACTCCAAGTCTTAGCCAGATCAAAACAAAAGGAAATCAAAGGGATCTAAATTGGAAAGAAAGTGTCTGGCATCAATGTAAGAAGATGCTTTTGTTTCAGAGAGGGCATGTGTTCCCAATGTAGGAGAATGACAAGGCAATGGGGTGGAGGGGGAGATCAGAAGGGAGTGCACCTTTGTGAAGGCAACTGGAGGGGGAGGGGGAATGAGAGCTGGGTAAAGAGAAAACATCTCAAATGTAAATACAGAGTATCTAATTAAAAAAAGAGAAAAAAAACAAGTAAAAAAAAAAAAGAAATTGGAAAGGAAGAAGTCAAAATTTCACTATTTGCAGATGATATGATAGTATACTTAAGTGACTCCAAAAATTCCATCAGAGAACTCCTACAAATGATAAACAATTTCAGCAAAGTAGCTGGATATAAAATTACCTCAAACAAATAAGTAGCCTACCTCTACTCAAAGGATAAACAGGCTGAGAAAAAATTAGGGAAATGACACCCTTCACAATAGTCTCCAAATAATATAAAATATCTTGGTGTGATCTAATCAAGCAAGTGAAAGAGCTATATGACAGGAACTTCAAGTCTCTAAAGAAGGAAATTGAAAATTTCAGAAGATAGAAAGATCTCCCATGCTCATGAATTGGCAGGGTTAATATAGTAAAAATGGCCATCTTGCCAAAAGCAATCTACAGATTCAATGCAATTCACATCAAAATTCCAACTTAATTCTTCATAGAGTTGGAAAGAGCAATTTACAAATTCATTTGAAATAACAAAAAGCCCAGAATATTAAAAACTATTTTTAGCAATAAAAGAACTGGGGGAATTACCATCCCTGACCTCAAGCTGTGTCACAGAGCAATAGTGATAAAAACTGTATGGTATTGGTACAGAGACAGGATGGTAGATCAATGGATCTATCCTCTTATGGTCACCTGATCTTTGACAAAGGAGCTAAAATCATACAGTGGAAAGAAGATAGAATTTTCAATAAATGGTGCTGATCCAACTTGTGGTCACAATGTAAATGAATGCAAATCAATCAATACTTATCACCCTGTACAAAGCTCAAGTCCAAGTGGATCAAGGACCTCCACATAAAACCAGATACACTCCTACTGATAAAAGAGAAAATGGGGAAGAGCCCGGAACATATCAGCATTGGGGAAAGTTTCCTGAACATAACACCAGTTGCTTATGCTCTAAGATCAAGAATTGACAAATGGGACCTCATCAAATTGCAAAGCTTCTGTAAGGCAAAGGACACTGTCATTAGGAAAAAATGGCAAGGATCTGTGCCAATCCTACATCCATTATAGGGCTAATATTTACCATATACAAAGAACTCACAAAGGTAGACTCCAGAGAATCAAACAATTCTATTAAAAAATGGGGTATAAAGCTACACAAAGAATTTGCAACTGAGGAATACTGAATGGCTGAGAAGCACCTAAAGAAATGATCAACATCCTTAGTCATCAGGGAAATGAAAATCAAAACAATCCTGAGAGTCCACCTCACACCAGTCAGAATGGTTAAGATCAAAACTCAGTTGCCAGCAGTTGCTGGTGAGGATGTGAGGAAGAACATTCCTCTATTGTTAGTGGTACAACCACTCTGGAAATCAGTCTGGTGGTTCCTTGGAAAACAGGACCTAGTACTACCTGAGGACCCAAGTATGCTACTCCTGGGCATATACCCAAAAAATGTTTCAACATACAACAAGGACACATGCTGCATTATGTTGATAGCAGCCTTATTTATAATAGCCAGGGCTGCCAAGCACCCAGATGTCCTTCAGCAGTAGAACAGTTACGGAAAATGTGGTACATTTACACAATGGATTACTACTCAGCTATTAAAAATAATTAGTCATGAAACTCTTAGGCAAATGGATGAGTCTAGAAAACATTCTGAGTGAGGTAACCCAATTGCAAAATTATACCCACTCACTGATAATTGGATATTAGCCTAAAAGCTCGAAATAGCCAAGATACAATTTAAAGTCCCAAAGAAGGTCTAAAAGAAAGACGGCCAGAATGTGAATGCCTCAGTCCTTCTTAATAGGGTGAACAAAAATATTCTTAAGAGAAAATATTGAGACAGAGCTTAAAGCAGAGATGAAACAGCCATACAGAGACTGCACCACCTAGAGATCCAGCCCATATTCAGCCACAAAACCCAAACAATATTGCTGATGTCAAGAAGCACATGCTGATAGGAGCCTGATACAGCTGTCTTCTGAGTTCCTCTGCCAGAACATAACAAATGCAGAGGTGGATGCTCACAGCCAACCATAGATAGAGCTGAGAATGGGGTCCTTAATGAAGGAGTTAGAGAAAGACTTGAAAGAGTTGTAGGGGTTTGCAACCTCATAAGAATAACAATACCAACCATCTAGAGTTCCCAGGGATTAAGCCACTATCCAAAGATAACACATGGATGGACCCATGGCTCCAGCTGCACATGTGGAAGATGATGGCCTTGTTGAGCATCAATGGCAGGAGAAACCCTTGGTCCTGCCAAGGCTTATTCTGCAGTGTATGAGAATTTTAGTGTGGAGAGGTAGGAGAGGGTAGGTGGGTTGGTGGACACCCTCATTGAAACAGGGAGAGGGGTGATAGGATAGGGGATATAATGGAAAATCCAGAAAAGAGAATAACATTTGAAAGGTAAATAAAATATATCCATTAAAAAAAAAAAACAATCTTTTACTCACTAGTGATAAGCAAAAAAAGTGAAAGGCATACTTTATCTGGCAGAACATTATCTTGACATTTTTCAGTTAATATAAAACTTTTTTGACTATTAAAGAATTACAGAATTACCTGGAATAATCATTTTCTGTGAAGCCAGGCCCAATATTGTAACTAACATTTAGACTTCCCTTCCAGCTTTTGTCTGGTGCAGCAGTTCCTCCCAAGTTGCTGTTGAAAGTACATGAAACATCAAAAAGGTTTCTTATGAGGAAATAATGAGATTGGTGGTGGTAACATATATGTGTGAACTCTTACAAAAAGGTTCGGGAGGCAGAAGGCCATAGCCAGAGCTAAGATAGGCCCCCAGTTAGGGAATGGGTCCACCCACTCATCTCCAAATTTTTAACCCAGAATGACTCCTGTCTAAAGAAAATATGGGGACAAAGTGTGGAGAAGAGACTGAAGGACAGTCCATCCAGAGGCTGCTCCACCTGGGGAATCATCCTATACACAGACAGCAAACCAGATACTATTGAGAATACCAAGGAGTGCTTGCTGTCAGGAGCCTGTTATAGCTGAGAAGCTCTGCCAGAACCTGACAAATGCAGAGGCGAATGCTCACAGCTAACAATTAAACTGAGCATGGGAACCCCAGTGGAGGAGTTAGAGAAAGGACTGAAGGAGCTGAGGGGGTTTACAATCCCATAGGAAGAACAACAATATCAAACAACCAGATGCCCCAGAGCGCCCAGCGACTAAACCACCAACCAAACAGTACACATGGAGGGACCCATGGCTCCAGCTGCCTATGTAGCAGAAGATGGCATTGTCTGGCATCAATAAGAGGCCTTAGGTTCTTGTGAAGACTTGATTTCCCAATATAGGGTAATGCCAGAGTGGTGAGGTGGAGTGGGTGGGTGCAAAGGGGCACCCACATAGATGCAGAATGAGGGGGAAGAGATAAGGGGTTTTGGGGGGGACCAGGAAAGAGGATAGCATTTGAAATGCAAATGCATAAAATATTCAATAAACAAAAAAAGGTTTCTCATGGAGCTTTCATTCTGGAAAGAGTCATAGGCTAGACAAATAAGCAGAATGCAACATGTTAATTACAAAGCTGAAGAGGGGAAATAAATAAATCCAAAGGGTAGTAGGGTAGCATAGCCTTCTCACACTTGCTACAGTAGAGAAGACATTCAAAGGAAGGAATATTTATGACTGTGATACAAAACACTGAATTTTTAAAGAAACTGCTAACTACATATGATGCACTTATTTAAAAATAATGATGTTTTCAGGTAGAGTCATTTAGGAAATGGAAGGTTGGGAAATAGGCAATGGAAACAGATGACACTACCAGCAAATACTAAGTCAGTGTTCACAGTAGCGCAGACACTTTCTTCTGCTGTGATTCTGGCAGAGAGCCTGTTCTCATTTTACCAGTAAGGAAACGAAAACAGACCATGAGAAAGTAACTGGTGCAAGATCACACATTTTGTAGCCAGCATGCTTGTTTATTTAAACCATAGAAAAATGACTGATGAATATCTAAGGACATTAAATATTTAACTGTTTTTAAACAGTTGGTGATTTTAATCTTTGGACAGAGTTTCATATTTGAGAATTACATCTGAGCAGAGAATGTTTTATTACTGTTTTTGTTATTAAACTGTTCTCATAAAAATGGTGTTTCTATTTCAAGATTTATTTTGATAGTTATTTTTAATGTAACTGACTTATAGAGCAGACATAGACATCTTAAACATGATAAACATTCATATCCAGCTAAAAGATTGTACCGTAATAGTCTCTCTGCATCATTATATCCAATCGGATGTACTGGTATGTTCGGAAGCCCCACTGCTTCTTCATTGGGAAGTCTGAATGCATATTCTGCAAGAATCAAGAATATAAGTGAAAACTATTAGAGGATATGATTGAGGGCAAATGTATGCAAGAAATTCTTGTATTATTACTACAGATTTCTTATATATTTACAATTAAAGTAAAATTAGAGGTTATCAAAAAATCAGCATGTATTTAAACTGGCCTAGTTGAATAAGCATTAACAAACAAGACATTTACATTTTAAGGTAAAATAAAATCATAGAGATTATGGACTTTTAAGCTAAATACTTTAAATAATTATCTTAAACTTTCCAAGATTATTTTATTTGCTCAAAAGACATTCTGAAATACTATTGTAGAAACTCCAGTAAACTGCTTGCTTGGAAAATGTGTCCAAATATTCTAAAGCAGTCACAAAACAGGCCTCAACAGATACAAGAACATCAAAATAATTCCATGCATCCTGTCAGATCACCATGGACTAAGGCTGGTCTTCAATAGCAACAAAATCAACAAAAAGCCCACATACACGTGGAAGCTGAACAATGCTCTACTCAATGATAAATTGGTCAAGGTAGAAAGAAAGAAAGAAATTAAAGATCTTCTTAGAATACAAAAATAAACTTCCAGGGGAATCATTATCCCTAACCTCAAGCTGTATTACAAATCAGTGGTGATAAACAACCACATTGTATTGGTACAGAGACAGGCAGTTAGATCAATGGAACAGAACTGAAGACCCAGAAATGAACCCACTCACTTATGGTCACTTGATCTTTGACGAAGGAGTTAAGAACATTCAATGGAAAAAGGACAGCCTCTTCAACAAATGGTGGTGGTTCAACTGTCAGTCAGCATGCAGAAGAATACAAACCGATCCATTCTTATCTCCTTGTTCAAAGCTCAAGTCCGGGTGGATAAAAGACCCCCACATAAAACCAGGCACACTGAAACTAATAGAAGAGAAGGTAGGGAAGAGCTTAGAACACATAGGCACAGGGGAACATTCCTAAACAAAACACCAATGGCTTATGCTCTAAAATCAAGAATTAACAAATGAGACCTCACGAAATTGCAAAGTTTTTGTAAGACTAAGGACCCTGTAAAGAGGACACAACAGCAATCAAAACATATTGGGAAAGGATCTTTACCAATTCTACATCTAAAATATTGGGTTAATATCCAATATATACAAAGACTCAAGAAGTTAGACTCCAGAGAGTCAAATAATCCTATTAAAAATGGGGTATAGGGCTAAACAAAGAATTCTCAAGTGAAGAATATTGAATAGCTCAAAAGCACCTAAAGAAATAGTCAACATCCCTAGTCATCAGCAAATGCAAATCAAAACAACTCTGAGATTCTACCTCACACCAGTCAAAATGGCTAAGATCAAAAACTCAGGTGACAGCAGATGCTGCTGAGGATCTGGAGAAAGAGGAACACTTCTCCACTGTTGATAGGATTGCAAGCTCGTACAACTGCTCTGAAAATCAGTCTGGTGGTTCCTTAGAAAATTGGACACAGTACTATCTGAAGACCTAGCTTTTCTACTCCTGGGCATATACCCAAAAGATGCTCAAAAATATAACTAGGACACATGCTCTGGATGTTCATAGTAGCCTTATTTACAATAGCCAGAAGCTGGAAAGAACCCAGATGTCCTTTAACAGAGGAATGGATACAGAAATTGTGCTACATTTACACAATGGAGTACTACTCAGCTGTTAGAAACCATGACTTCGTGGAATTCCTAAGCAGATGGATGGAACTAGAAGCATCATCCTGGGTGAGTACCGAGCACACATGCAGCACGTGCACACACAACACTTAAAAATGTGAAAATTAAAAACATTTCTGCGTATAGAGGTGCATACCTTCAATATTAGCACTCAGGGAGCAGAGACAAAAGGATCTCTGCGAGTTCAAGATCAGCCTGTCTACATAGAAAGTTTTTACAATAGCCAAGCAAACAGAGAGAACCTATCTCTGGAAAAAATTAAGTAAATCAAAGTAATTTTAAAATTCACATGGTGTAGGACCAAAAATCCAGATTTTTTTAAAAAGGAGGTCCTATGCTTATGTATATATGAGTAGCACTAATTGAATTCAGTGGGTTATTAAATAAAAGATTTCTAAAGGTAGATAAGGTGGCACATGCCTCTAATCCCAGCATTTGGGAGGCAGAGAGAGGCATGTGGATCTCTGTTAGCTCAGTTAGGCCAGTCTGATCTACAGTTCAAGGACAGACTTTGAGAGCTTGTTTCAAAAAACAGAGAAACCAAAATCATGAAGTTGGGAGGAATGACACAGGAGAAAGCCTAGGTTCAGAAAAGTCGGGAGAGGGGAAATGCAATCAAAATATATTGTATGTATATTTGAAATCCTCAGTGAACATATGGAAAATATACTGTAAAAAGAAGAATTTGAGGATTCGCCTACCTATTAGAATGCAGCACTAAATAGTATCACTATTGACCAGGCTGTAGCAAGTATGCCACCAGTTGGAAATTTCCTTAAAACATTATACATCCACCATTGTATTTTTCTCTTTGATTTCCAAGTATTTAAATAAGGAACATAAAAGCAAATTATATAAATTACATAAAAACCTAAACACATTATTATAGAAGCTTCTAAACAGCAACAACACAAATGCCCAGCAGGAAGTATACGGATAAACTATGGCATAACCTATCAATTCAATAGTAGAAACAAATAAGTAAAAACATATGAAAGGATGTCTGGATCTCAAACTGGTAGGCTAGGGGAGGTGAGTCCAGCCTCGGCAGCACTAGCTGGCGGCTGAGGAGTCAAGGCTGTGGAGAAATCAACCATGGGTACAGAAACAGGGGGCGAGGATGGGGTGGGGTACGCAGGGGAGGTTTGGCCCCTGAACCTAAACTCCTCGGGATGCCCTGTGTCTGGGCATCCGTGTGCTGCCTGCCCACTGCTCTTTCTTTCCCTCCCAGCACTTTCTTCCCTTGGCTTTTACCAGGTTCTCTCTCTCCTTTTAGGTCCTGCCTGTGATCTCCTTGCCTCACACTCTTCCTCCAGCTTCCTTCCCTGGATTTTACAGCCCAGGAAAGTTTGGTACATCTCCCCAGTCCCCCAATCGGGTCAGCCAGACCCCGAGTAGGGGAGTAGTATGGCCTGAGAGTCCGAGGGGAGGGAAGCTAGAAGCTGGTTTCCCTGATAATTTCCCCTCATCTGTTTTTGATTTGGAGTGGTTGGATTTGTGTGTGTGTGTGTGTGTGTGTGTGTGTGTTGAGGTGGGCAGTGTTTAGAAAAAGATGTGGGAACGGAGTCAACCCTCGTACAAGATCCAAGGGTTGCTTGTTACCAAATCCTTGGTGTGTGTGGAGTTCAGGGCGTCAGGAGGCTTGGCCTTTATTCCCACATTCAAAGTTGGAACCTCCCCCTCATAAGAATGGGGTTTTAGTATCCATTTGTGGCAGAAATCCTGGGAGGGAAGGAACCCTTTCTCCAGTTTTCTTTTCTCTTTTTTTCTTCTCTTTTCTCTTCCTTTTCTTCTTATTTCATGTTTTTAACTTTTATTTTGACAACCCATACACCCTTCCACAACACCGAAAAATCAAACTCTCAAAATCCTCCAACTTGTATGGATTGACTGATGAAGGGAGAGAAAGCCAGTTTTGCTCTATGTTGTTTGAGGTGAAGTGAGTGGTTTTTCTTAATTTCTTAAATGGCCAAAATGACAGCTTGACCCAGGTTGCTTTCCAGTTTTTTAAAATGTCTCTTCGTGGCACAAGAGCCAACGCAAAACTGGTGGCGGCTTACAGTGGCGGTACATCTGCGGCGGCGGCAGGTCACCACCACCACGATCTTCACCACCTCTACACCTTCTCTCTTGTACACCCAGGACAGCAGCATACTTCTTCGGCAGCTGCGGCCGCAGCCATGTTAAACCCCGGGCAACAGCGGCCATGTTTTCCATCACCCGCACCAGGCGGGCTCCTGGACCGGCTGCAGTAGCGGCTGCTCGGGTACAGCTGGCACAGTTAAGGCGCACCATCATCAGTACTCGCATCATCCACAACAGCAGCTGGACACTGAGCCGGATAGACCTGTTGGATATGGAGCCTTTGGTGTTGTCTGGTCAGTAACAGATCGAAGGATGGAAAGAAAGTAACACTCAAAAAGATGTCCAATGTCTTCCAGAATCTGGTCTTTTGTGAAAGAGTCTTCCGGGAATTGAAGAAGTTATTAAAAAAAAAAAAATGATAATGTACTCTCTGTCCTTGACATATTCCACCCTCCACACACTATTTTGAAGAAATGTATCCTAACCAGGGAATGTGAAAAGGGGGACACCAAAAAAAAAAAAAAAAAAAAAAAAAAAGAGGAAAAAGGAAAAAGAACTGCTAATGTCTCAAAAGTAGACCAAGGATTGCCTAGAGATAGGTACTGAGGAAGAGAGAATTGCAAGAAAGGGCAGAAGAGGAAACCGAAGAGATCGGGGCTACAGCTATTATCTTTCTGTAGAGACAGACAGCTTCACATATGCCAAAACATGTACATTTAAAGTAACTTCTTTGCTTTTCCATTTTTCATATTTTCATTATTTGAGACAGGATTTCTCTTTGTAGCTTTGGCTGTTTTGAAACTCTGTAGACCAGGATGGACTCAAACTCACAGAGATCTGCCTGCCTGTGCCTCCCAAGTGCTTGGATTAAAGGCCATTTAAAGTAACTTTTAAGAACTCATTAAAAAAAGAAATGTATAACTAAATAGCAAATCCTTAGTCAATTTAGAACTAAAACTTATAAGATTAAATTCTGTATTATTTTAATTATGAATGTCACGTTTTCTGAACCTCCATCCTGCTTTTTAAAAAGAAAAGTCAGCCAATACCTCCTTCCCATGTCTACATCTGATGGAAGTTTAAAACCAAAAGAATACAGGAGAAATTACTTACTTCCTCGCAATCAAAATCCAAACAACAGAAAGCCATGTATAATTTTAGTTCTGTTCTAATTCTTATTTTAATGTGTCTTTGTTTTTATACACCTAAAATAGTGAGGAGGATTTTAGAGGAGTAAACTGACAGACCCCCATTACCTTTGGCTGGATAGCCTGGAGTGAGTGGATCGCCTGCCCCATTCAGATGTAAGACATTTCCTCTCTGGGCTGCAGCTCCAGGAAGGTTCCATCCTTTGGGATATGGCTGTACGTCAGGGGCAAAGTAGTCAGCTGGATCAGAGTACAGAATGATGCCCATGGCTCCAGCTAGCATGGCATTTTTGACCTGTAAGCACACAATATGAAACATGATGCAGGAGTACAATTTAATACTCGCTTTCAATGGTGTTGTTGTATGTTATCTTTGCTTTCAAGCTAATTTGCTAAACTTAATAAGTGGTCATTTTTATCTTACAAAATCCTAACTAAATTATCTGTTATGAACTGTTCTGTCATTCTCAAACCCTCAAAATTAAAAGTCTCCCGTCTTCTTTATACTTCTTATATATACTGTATATATTTCTATCACAGGTCAGTTCATAATATATTAAAATAGCTTTCACGTGCTTGTCTCCCCCATTAAAATGAGGTTGTTTGGTAGAATGTGACTAATGCTCTTAAACAACCATCCACCAAATTTTGCACATCATTGAGTAAGCACTTTACAAAGACTTATGTAAATAAATAGGTTTTCACCTCTATCTACAATAGACAGCATGTCCTTCACAAGTGGCTTTGTAAGCATCTATCCATCTTGATTTGCTAAGAAAATGGAACTTTATCATGTGAGAAAACTGAATTACTAATCGTCAGAAGTGTAGCAGAAGGCTATGCGCTCCACTGTGAGGAGAGCACTCTGCCACACCAGTGTCCCAGCCTTCTTGCAAATGCACTTGACTATTTTACCAACACTCTGAAAGAGCATTTTTATTAATCTATGTGACAAAAGTTATATACAGATAATTGAAGTATATGTAGAATATTAAAATGGAATCATTTATAGTAGTAGCATTAAAGTCCAACAAAGGAAAATACTTATTAACAGGAAGATGATTAGCTAAATTGTTTATTGCTTCTTAAAAATATTATGTCCACACTTAAATTAACGAGACATTTAATAAATGGTCATATAAAAATTGCTAGTATTGGTTTGCTACTGAGGTGCTTTCCAGTACAGACTAGGATCCTATGAACAACTCTATGAGATCGGTCTCATTAGCATCCCTATTCTGCTCAAGAGAACGCTGGCATAGAGAGCAAATGACGGGGAAAATGTATGATGACCCAGTGCCCACACGAGCCCTGAGCCAGGTGTGGAATTAGTGTCTCAGCCACTTGGCCACTACTATTCTGTACAGCTCTCAGTGTGTTGACATGGCTATGTCATGAGTGAGAACACTGTTACACAACAGTGTGTCAGTGTGTCTCTAAAGCCTAATCATAAAAGTCGCACAAGTGTCCATATGCACATATTTCGAATGCAAAAGTTAAATCAGGCGAGAACAACTAAAATTGGTTATGTGTAGAAAAGTAAGTCGGGTGATACAGAGAGAGGAAATGTTCCTTATAACTGATATAGATTTTCTTCTATTGACTTTTAAAGAGGAAATCCTACATTTTTAATAAAAGATATTTTTCCTGGAAATATCAAGTTACATAAAATAAAGTCTTCTGTGTACCATGGAAAACAACCAAAAAACAAACACAATTAAGAGAAACGTGAGAGAGTGAACATAATTGACCATCTATCCTTGTGAGATCGAACCTCTCCCCTTTCCTCTAGAGAAAAGAATACTGTACTTTGTTTCCTCTGAAGATTTTTCCATATCTTGCAATAACAATCTTGCCAGTGCAGTTGATGTTCATCTCTCTTTCTAGTTTGAAGAAGTCCTCAGTACGAGCATAGTTGGCATATACAAGCTCTCCCTACAGGAAAAATATATACGCAGATGCCTTAAAGAAGAAATTAAAGTAAGTTTGTTCTTCAAAACTGTATTGTCAGTTTTCTGTCCTTATTTAGGATGAACTATATCATCTGGAGCTCATTACAACATCTTTTTTCTTTCTTAAAGATTTATTATATTTATGAGTACACAATCATTGCCTTCAGACACACCAGAAGAGGGCATCAGATCCCATTACAGATGGTTGTAAGAAGCCAGGTGGTTGCTGGAAATTGAACTCAGGACCTCTGAAAAAGCAGTCAGTGCTCTTAACCACTGAGCCATTTCTTTAGCCCAAAACATCGTTTTAATACTTCAAGAAGCTCATTAAGTAGTTGACTTAGATATTTTACATAGTTCTTCTCAGAAGAAAATATCAGCAGGAAACATACGCTGCTTTGACAATCCCAACTGCGTGTTTGCATTTTAGTTTTCATCTTCTATTTTCAAATTTTTAAATAGTTTTTTCATATAACATATTATAATTAAAACTCTCCCTCTCCCTACTCTTTCCGGTTCTTCCTCCCCTCCCTTCCCATCTATATCCATACCCTATCTCTCTCCTTAGAGAGATAATAATAATAACATGTAGCAAAATGTTTTCTTTGCAAGGGCTTATTTGGGTTGGAGAGATCACTGCAGCAATAATATAAGACTGAATAAGATAAAGTAAAACAAACAAATCAGCATAGGATAACACAACAAAACAACAAAAAAGCCAAAGAAAAAGCACAATTAATACATATAGATGCAGAGATTCGTGTATTTGTACACACAGGAATTGCATCTAAACACAAAACTGGAAGCCAAAATATATATGGGAAGGACTTGTAAGGTCACTTTAAAAAGTAAAAAAGTCCTAGCGTAACCTTACGAGACAACCCCCCCTCAAAAAAAACAAAAAAACAAAAAAACAAAAAAACAAACCCACCCAAACAAACAAACAAACAAAAACCAAAACCAAACAAACAAAAATCCAAACCCCTCTAAAGGCGGAGTTGAATTTGCTTTGTATTTGCCATGCACTGCTGGGCATGCAGCTAACCTTAAGTGTAGTTTGTTTCCCTAGTAAGACTTTCTCAGGAAAAAAACAATTTTTCATTTGCAAGTGGCTATCAACTGGAGATGGCTCCTAAAATGTCAAATGTTTAATTTCCAACTGCAACATTATTTTAATAACATTTAATAACATTGAAAATTTGCACTGTAAGCAGTGGGGAACGCTGCTGAAAGCATCCATTGCCTTCCCTGAATTAAAGCACATTTCTCAAGTTTGTTGTTTCTTGGAGCTGTATCTTTTAGGGCATTTGTTTTCTTTGATTTTTTCCTTTTCTGATGTCCTTTTCTATAATTAAAAAAGTGTTTTTATTTTTTCAAGGTGTTCATAATACTGAATATCAAACAATGAATACACATATCTAGTCTCCATGTGAAGTCTCCTTAGTCATATTTCTCTACACAGGTATAGAGACATGCATGTTTGAAAATGTAGGGTTTTTACCTGTGGCGTGCCATGGGCTGAAAACGCATTATATGGCGGTATGATGTTGGTGACGTTCTCATATCCATCTGGCGGTGGTTCAACGTATGATGTTTTAAAAATCTAGCAAGAATTCAGACATGTCAAGTTACATAGAATAATTCCAGATCACAGGTAAGGCACTGCCCATCTTGACCCCTGAGTTACACTTGAGATGGCAAGACTTTGTAATTAACTATATAAACCCACCTACAACAGTGAGCAGGTCTTATATCATCAGGCATTTCCAGTGCTTTCCTCTGACTAGAACTTTTGTATCTTGCTTTCCATTTCATGTAGTTAAACTCTTATTCCCTTTTTCGGCTCATATATGAATTCATCCAGGAATACTTTTTATCTCCCTT
Organism: Micromys minutus; assembly: GCF_963924665.1. Taxonomy (NCBI): domain Eukaryota; kingdom Metazoa; phylum Chordata; class Mammalia; order Rodentia; family Muridae; genus Micromys; species Micromys minutus. The sequence goes on from NC_137985.1 coordinate 14,393,042, forward strand.
TTTAGTCTAAATGATCTGTTTCCGTGTTGATCATGAACCTTCCCAGCACGTACCCCACTGGTTTTAAATGATTTATTCCTTTGTCTGACTCCCCTCACTCAAAGAAAAAGAGCTATATCTAAATCTTCAGCTTGGTCTGAAGAACTTTACCACACAGACACTGAAGAGTTTACAGTGTATCAACTTTTCTGAAGTGGTACTGCACTAATATAATATCAAACATCTGTTATTTGACTCTGTATTTCAATCAATGATAAAACAAGAAGCAAGCAATGAACTAGACACGGTTTCGTACACCTGTAATCCCAGAACTAAGGAAGCAGACAAGAGGATTGCTGCTAATTTGGAGCCAGTCTGGTTTATACAGCAGATTCCATGCCAGTAAGAGCTAAAAGGTGAGGTCCTGTGTAAGAGGCAAAGTGCAAGCCAGACATTACAACATATGAAACCTCCAATAATGCTACATCACCTCGACTCCATGTTCATCCACGATGGATACATAGTTTGCATTTGTCTCATTTGGGTAAGACAAGAGAACATCATAATGAACCAGGTTGGCTGAATCTAGTCCAAATTTCTTCCACTGTGTTTGGATTTTCTTGGCAAGCAGTAAATTTTGTTCCGTTCCTGCCAGATGAGGAAGTTTTGTAAAGGAACTAAAATGAGAGGAATAAAATTAAAATTAAGAGAGCAGGCAATCAAGTATCAATTATGTGTCAGACATAGAAAAATCTTACCTGGATATATTAATTTTTTTAGACATGCCTATTTATTAAAGGCAGGTTTAAGGGGCTGGAGAGATGGCTTAGCAGTTAAGAGCACTGACTGCTCTTCCAGAAGTTCTGAGTTCATTTCCTAGCAACCACTGGTGGCTCACAACCATCTGTAATGGGATCTGATGCCCTCTTCTGGTGTGTCTGAAGACAATGACAGTCATATACATAAAATAAATCTTTAAAAAAACAAACAAACAAACAAACAAACAAAAAAGGCAGATTTATTGTGAAGCTGCTCTCTGCAGGCAAGTTCTCTGGACCCAAGAACTGAAGCCAGGGGAATTTTCATGGGGAACGATCGGGAAGGGAGAGAGAAACAGAACAAGTGTATATACAGAGAGAGTGAGAGAAGAGAGAGATAGACTATTTAAAGTAATTAAGCACAACTGCAATGTCCTTGTTATCCTTCCTCCCTCTAGAAAGAATATTGTCCATTGTAAAAAACAATAGCACAGGACCAAATTAGAAAAGACCCCATTAAGAATGAGCTTCCTGCAAGATGGACACAAGCCACAAGCTGCACTGTGAAGCAGGCATTCTGCGCCAATGCCACTGCCCCGTGGGTCTCTGAAGGAGACCTCCCCCCACTAATCTGACTAACAAATTTCATTGGTTTGCTATGGAATATTATAGAAAATTATTTGTATGATTGATGAAAATAAAATAAAACACACTTGGGGCAAAAAAAGAAGAAGAAGAAGAAAAGAAGAAGAAGAAGAAGAAGAAGAAGGAGAAGGAGAAGGAGAAGGAGAAGGAGAAGGAGAAGGAGTAGGAGGAGGAGGAGGAGAAGAAAGAGAAGGAGAAGGAGAAGGAGAAGGAGAAGAACGTAACAGTTCTGTAGCAAGAATACAACAACCTGGTGTTTTATGAGTAATATTTTGAGGTAGAAGTCTCCCCACCCCCTTTGATTTTATTTTTACACTCAAGATTTTATTTCCCTCCCAGTTTCCACATCCCATATCTCTTTCCCACTCCCCCTGTCTCCAAAAATGTGGAGAGCATTTTGAGTGCCACTGGACAGTTGGTAACGGGAATTTTTTTACTTCACCAGGACAATCAAGCTGGTCCACAAAACAGGAATCTGATTCTGGTCCCATACTCAGGAAACTGGCTGTGATTAAGAACATTTGCATTTGAAGCTCAGGGTAAGGCACTTAGAATTTTAAGCTCCCAGAAGTACATTTACACTTGTAGCTCTGGGCAGGTTCAGTTGAGGTAGGTGTGGCAGTCTCTTTGTCTCTTGGGATCCCCTCTAGTCCCTGATCTTCACATCTGGCCTCCAGAAAGATGTTTACAGGATTTTTGATTTTTAACTTGCGAGTTCCCGGACTTGTTGGGAGCTATGTCCAACCCCCATCAGCTAAGGGTTAGCAGAACAGCCAGCTACCTCTCCTTGATTTAGGGAAATCAACATGCCTCCTTTGTAATATTAATTGACTCGGTCTCAAGCCTACACCACAAGGGTTCCTGTTCCTGCCTCGGGCTAACTCAGGATACAAACTTCACCCCAGGGGTTAAGCTTCCACCTAGCAGCTAGTGAATTTACATACTGCCTTTGTAACTGCCTTTGTATGTATCTGGAGTTCTGTTGGAGTAGGAGGTGGAGTAAAGCATTTTCTGGTAACAGGTATAACTGAATTGTGTCTTTCTTTTCAAACCCCCAGGCCTTCGCCCGGTTTGGGTAGATTAACTGCGGGATAGATTAACATCATGGGGTGCGGTTACTGACTCAGAACTGAAGTTATCTTTCTGCATGTAATTTAAGTGGTTTAAAAGAGGACTGAATAAAGAAGGCTTGCTTCAGCCTGAAGACTGACTGAAGTCATGTTACAATTTTGACTGTCTCTTTTTTTCTTTCAATCCTCGTTCCTGCCCTAGGAAATCTGTGGTTTGATCGAGCTGGACTTGGACACATGAGGATGTCCCTACCCTCCCCCCCCCCCCCCACCGTGCCAGACCTGTAAACTCCCCCTGGGGCCTCCAGTCTCTTGAGGGTTAAGTGCTTCTTCTCCGATTGAAGCCAGACCAGACTCTGCTTACATATGTGTTGGAGGGCTCACATCAGATGAAGTCTTAATGTTCACTTAGAGCCAGTCAGGTGCTCTGCATTCGGCCGGGATGTTTCATTGAAATTAAGGTCCAAGGACGTCTGTATTATCTAATGCTGTCTTGTCTGTGACATGAAAATCACAAATCTGTTGATTTGCTTTGGAGGATATTTTAATAGTTTTGTGTGTAACTCAGTCATAGCACCTTGATGACCCGGGAAACACAGTTAAATTATCGGTGAGATTCATTCTGCTTTAGGTTTAAAGATTCCACGCCCCCCCCATATCAATATGGAAGGAACAAACAATTTTGTAAATTAGTTTTTAAATTAACTAAAGAATAACCCCTTGATGAACAGAACAAAACCAAACCTATGGACATGAGGATGAATTTTCACTGAAAATCTAATACCTGCACTTTCACATTTCATCTCCATCCTCACAACCCTTCCTTCTTTCCACTCTTTTGCAAATAAAGGAACTGGAAAATTAGTTCATGTTTTTACAGCATACAGATGCTTGGGCAAGATTGTAAAATTAAAACTTTCTGATTCAGTATTTCTGATATAGTATTTCTTAATAATTGATGTGACCTCATTACCCCATTGCTAATAATGCTTTGACAGTCTTGTATATTCTAAACTATGACATTCAAACCCCAAAATACCTTTGCTCTATTATTCTACCTCTCAGACACATTCAGTGTTACTGTGCTCACAAGCTTCTGGTCAACAGCAGTGGACATTTCCACATTCTTTCCTTTTCTGTCTTTTTAGAATTTGAAAGAGGCCTTCTTTCCAGACATAAATATTTCTTCCTGTACTTGAATAGTTACCTAGCCTATCTGAAAATTTTAAATATCCACAAAACTTTAAATATCAAGCTCTAGAAATCTTTCTCCACATTATAAAGTGAAAACTACAGGCTACAGATGTTTAAATCAAACATTTCTTCTAAAAAGCACAAGTGAATTAAGGCAAGTTATCTTACAACTAGAGGACAACACATTGAGGCTAGGTATATTTGATTTATACTGCACATAATTATATTGGTTAGGTGTCTTAGTTAGGGTTTTGTTTCTGTGAAGACACATCATGACCAGGCCAATTCTAATAAAAGGCAACATTTAATTGGGACTGGCTTACAGTTTCAAAACTTTAATCGATTATCATCATGGAAGGAAGCACGGAAGGACCCAGGCAGAAATGATTGTGGAGACGGAGCTGAGATCTGATCCGAAGGCAGCAGAAGGATTTCCACACTGGGAAGAGCATAGGGAACTCCAAAAACCATGCTCACAGTGGCACACCTCTAACAAGGCCATACGTCCTAATAGTGCCCATGGGGAAAGCATTCAAACACATGAGTCTGGGTGGAAGCTATACCAATTCAAACCACCACATTTGGGGTGGGATTTCTCGCTTTGTATTTTGTTTTGTTTTCAACTTGACAACCTAGAGTCATCTGGACCAGGTAATCTCAGCTGAGAAATTACTTCCGTCAGACTGGAGTGGAGGTGCGGGGCCCTAAGGGACAAGGAGGATCTGGTGAGTCAAGCCCGTAATTACTGTGAGGGAAAAGAGAAAAGCGGAGCCAGAAATGGATGTACCTTAGGACCCCATTTTCTGCCATACCCCCAAATGGCCAGATAACTATATCACTCCTCAAAGGGTCTCTAATTGTGGACTCCATGATGCTAGGAACTTCCTGCCATACACCCCAAATGGGTGTGACAGCTGACCAGAGAACTATATCACTCTTCCAGGGGGTCTCCAACTGTGTGAAAGGACAACACTGACCGCAAATGGAAAGTAGCCGACTCATGCTGTGTTAATCCTACTTCACAAAAATGTATAAAGGGGGTGTGTTTTGGGAACTGGTCATCTCTCTGTCCTGACTACAGGATGCCTCCAGTATATTGGAATTACACCACCTCTTGCTATTCCATCTGCTCTCCATCTCTGGGTCTCTGTGGGTGTGGACACCTCGGACACTGAGCCCCCCTGGGGCACAAGAGAGGCAATTCTGTGGGGCATTTCTTTGATTAATGATTGATGTTGGGAGAGGGGAACCAGCCAGCTGTGTGGGCACTGCCATCCCTGGGCAGGTGGTCTTGGAATCAATAAGAAACAAGCTGAGCAATCCATGGGGAGCAAACGCATCCATGGTTTAAGCTTTGCTATCTGCTACCTGCCCTCACTGGCCTCAGTGATGGGTTAGCTCCTGAGAGTTGTAAGATAAAGAAAGCCCTTCCTCCCCCAAGTGACTTTTGCTAATGGTGCTTATCATAGCAATAGAAATCTGTCTATGATAATACTCTATTGTTGTGTTACTTTCTACAATGGACACATACTATTTTTGCAATTTAAAAAAGTTGATATATTTGTTTAAATAGAGATGGGGGTTGAACGCGTGCTTCTCATCTTTTAGAGGGTTCAGTGAAATAAAACACAGAAGTGAAGAGAAGAAGAAAGAAAAACAGACTGTAATGTTTGAGTTCCCCTTCATGCTCCGAATGGAATAGTAATTCGGTAATGTTCAAGTAAAGTACAAACGTATAGCATTCTCCCTTACAGGTTCCCTTCCACAGCTTCTCTCTCCTTTCACGAAGCACAAGTGTATCTCATGTTTGTTTCAGACTCATGACCAGAGAGAAGAGAGACCCTACTAGGACATGTGTGTCATTTACTATAATACAACTGTAACATCTCGGAAATCTTAGGTCTGGAAGCTATGGATTTTATGGACTGTAACTCATTAAATCTGATTTGTAAGTGCCACCATATTCTGAAGTAGCCTCAACATAACATAGTAACTGCCGTCCAAAAACAAGTTGAAAAGTCTACATTATCCTTATTGTTATGAGTTAGTACAGTGCTTAATCAAAAACAACTACATTTGTGAAATTCGGAAAATGCAAGACAAGCACAGCCAGATACACCAACCTCCTTTCTGCTGTCTCGAGTCTCCCACTGTCCTGACTCTTCCCCACAGCATGCACTACAGGAAGGGGTTTGGAGGGGAATAAGGTTTTTCTGTTAAATCCAGAATACTGATAAATCCATGCACAAGGAACACAACAAGGCCATTCAGTTCAGCCCAAGGTCGAATGAAGATGAAAGGTCTGTAAATGCACCAACCAGATACTTTTCTGTAGGGTGAATGTAGCCAGAAGAAAGGTCTCACTGCAACAGGCCATGGGTTTCAGCCCCCGGGGTACAGAGACATTTTAAAAATCATTGAAGTGATGAGCAATTTATAATTTCCATATAAATGAAGACCGGCCAAGTTTCTACGTACTTGTTCAAGCAATAAACACTATTTCTAAGATAAAAATGCAAAAGAGACTTACCGAAGAAAAGATTTAATGTTTTCAGCTTTCATTTCAGATAAGAATTTCTGTTGTATGCTTTGATGATAACCAGATGAAGTTGTTGTTTCTTTGAGAGGCTTAATGAACCAGCCTGGGGTGGGGGGGATTACAGTTACACACGAATAGCACACACACACACACATGAAAACAAACACATGTATACTGATTGCTTCTCACTACTAAAGGAGTAATAAAAATAAAATAAAAAGAACATAATGATACCTAACTATCAGATCATTGTACAGGCTTGGGGGAAAACCAAACCAAAACAACACAAAACCATAGTAATTGCAGAAAACTATTAAAATCCTCATAGACAGTACAATAGGTTTACTTAAGAAGCGTTCTTTCTCGTGTGCTACGAAAACAGGAAGCATGGCATTCTCAGCGTTCCCTTAGAATCTAGTTCATAACAGGCCCTGACACGGAAGGAGCCCTCCAAAACCATACGTGTAAAACCACCGTTTCAATCCATAATTACTTGGCAATGAATTTACATCTTTTCCCATTCCCATAGATAGTGACAGCCTGAGTGATCTCAGCTGCACGCAGCAGTAGTCTACACTCAATACATGATTAGTAAAGTTGAATTCCTACCGAACTGCATCGCATCCACCCTCTAGTTTTGCTGTATTCTTTTGGGAACTCCTCCGGAACAAATCCCAGCCCTCCACCCTGGGCTTCTCCTCCCTGTGATGAGGTCTCATCGCCCCTGCTTCCGCACTTACCCACAGTAACGCCCGCGATGAAGGAGGCCAGCGCCGCAACAATGCACATGCCCAGGCCCTTGAGATGCCGAGGCCTGGCCATGCCTTTTGGGGTCAGGAAGTGCCTCTGACTGCAACTGCAGGCCTGGGGGCTGCAGATGGATAGCTAAAATGAGTACAGGGATTTTGCAAAGATCCAGAGACTAAGGGAAACTCTGGAGAGGAGACTGGAAGCCCCCGGGGAACAGGCAGCTTCCTGTTAGTTGGCCTTCAGTGGAAGGCAGGGCAGCGGGTGGAGCCGCTACCAAGAGCTCTGATTATTTCCCCAAGCAACCAACCACAGCCTTTTGTCAACTGCGTCCCAAGAATGGTGTTTGCACTGCAAAGCTCACACCGGAGTTCCTTACTCAGCTGGCAGATTCTGTCCCAACAGATACCGACTCACATTGGGGGACAGTGTGTCCTGGACTGCTTCAGTAACAACCTGCTGCCTCAACTCCTTACTGCCACCAAATCCCGGAGATTGAGACTTTATTCCAGGGCTCATCCACCCGGACTCCACCCCAATCCCAGTCCCATTCCAACCCCCATTCCCACATAACAAAACTCCACGTTTCTGTGTTTCTTTAGCAGATTAAACAAACAAACAAACCTCACTGGACTAATGCAGCTGCTAACGAACAAAATTGATCATTTCAAGGGCCCTGCACTATTTATTACTGGCAGTAAATTCAAAACTTCTTTCGTGACCTTGTTCCTGTCCCCCTGTTAAACTTCAAAAGCATTTCCCCTTAAAGTGGTTTAGAAAGTTCTCAAAACAGCTGGCCTTGCAAATAAAACTTCTGTATCTCTCTCACTCAAAGGGAACATTCTAACAATTTATAATTGAGTTTTCAGCCCAGCCAGAAATGTTTTTGCAGCCAAACCAAAATTCCTGAGTGAACATTGAAAGCAATGACATCTCTAGGCCTTCTCTGTATCCTGAGCAGTCCCTAGTGGCCTTGGTTAAGGCACCTTGCTTTCGGTAAATTTCTGGAAGCTCCTAATGTGTTTTTCTTGGGTGTCACTGTTGACCACTATGCCAAATGGCATTTCTTTAGAAACTTTGCCAAAAGCCCTGAGAGCTATCTTTTAAAAAATGCATTGAATAAAGTAAGTTGTTTTAGAACTCCCACAGTCTGGTCTTGATCTTGCTGTTCCAGCAATGACAACCTAGAACTGCTGAGGAATGAAACGCCTCACACAGTTTACACAGCTGTGGGAAGTGAACCCAAGTCTTTTTCGTCTTAGAGGTGTCTGTACCAATTGCACCACATCCCCTGGCCTAACAAATTATTTTTAAATATTTATAAACTTTTAAAGCCCCTGGTAACATCAGTTCCTTCAATACTGGCTCTTTGGACAATCCTAAACAAGTACCTCTGATATTCTTATTTGGAAATGAACACTCTTAAAAATATATTATTATATCAAAATTAACTCTCCTACATGTAGAAAATACATAGAAAATTAAAACAAAATTATTTCAAAGGTGCCTCAAATATAGCTTAAGAAATATTGCCACCGAGCAGATAAAATAATTTTTCTAACATATGAACTTTTATCATTTATAAAACATGAAGAAGAAATATTGTTTACATATTGGAATTGGTGAATTTATCTGTTATATAATTAAAAATGATAAGGTTTGGGGGAGGAAGTGCATTGTTTGATTTTGGTCCTCTTTCTTTTTCTTTTTTTTTTTTTCTTTCTCTCTCTTTTCTTTGACACAAGGTTTCTCTGTCTTAGAACTTGCTCTATACACCAGGTAGTAATTGAACTCAGCAATCTGCTTGCGTTTGCCTCTTAAATGCTGGAATCAAAGGCATGCACTACCATGCCCAGATAAACATATAGTTTTAAATAACCTCTATTATGTAACAGTTGGGACAGGAATTACACCCATTCAGAAATAGTATCAAATGTTTTTGTATCCCACATAAACATTTTGAGAATTGATTAAATATTTGTTAGTTTCCAAGCTGCTGGCTTTAATTAAAAACACACAAAAATACTATAAGAAAGGTGGAAACTAATGATTAAAGTTACTAAATTACTTTCAAATGTTAATGCTTCCCATCCTGTTTCAGTTTTGGCAGTAAGTTGAGGTTTGATAGACAGGAGAAATCAGTACATGATTTATCAGTTTGTCAATTTGGTTGATCTTCCAAACTTAAAATTTTAACATTTTAGAATAATCTAGCCAGCATTTATTAAAGAGTTATAGCTTGGTACACACTGTACAAATTTCTAAGGATGGGATACCTACCATTCCCAAACAATGATGGACTGATAAGGCAAGCACTGAATAAAAATGATTTAATAGAACAGTTTACCTGCAATATGAATGTTGCCGATGCTCTATTATACGGCATCTACAGTCTGAATCCGGAAAATTCATTGTAAAAAGTGATTGGCTGGTTCCAGAATCTTTGGCCCTTTATTAATATGGAATCTGTAAGCATTCAGAATTTCAGCTTCATTAAGTGTATCACCGAGGGCTGCTCTCAAGTAACTCTTGTTAATTATTGGAATCTTCACAGATATCATTGCTCTTTACCAACCTTTAATAGCATTTTTTCTTTCGGGATGCCTCAATACCACTTGGGGTGTGGGGAGAAGAAAGTAATCACAGGGAATAGAGGGGGGGGACTGGATGGGAGAACAGACAGGGAGGGGAAGTGGGGAACATGATCAGGTATTGGGGTCAGGGGATAGGACTGAAGCCCCGAGGGCCAGCAGAAAAGAATGGAAAGAGGCAGCACCCTAGGGAGGTAGGAGGTGGAAGAACCCTCTAGAATGTAACTGAGACCTGGGAGGTGAGAGGCTCTCACAAGTCATAGGGAGGAACCTTGGATGAAGTGGACTACAGTTGGGAGGGTGAACTTGTAGAGTCCATCTCCAGTGGAGGGACAAGACATCAAGTGGAGTGATAGAGTTGCCATCCCACAGGCAAAATCTCTGACCCAGAATTGTTTCTGTCAGAAAGAACTGCAGGAAAGAATGGAGAAAATATGAAAAAAGGAAGTCCATTCTGAGATTCTCTTCTCCCATTGATGTCTGACAAGGCCATCCTCTGCTACATATGCAGCTGGAGCCATGGGTCCCTCCATGTGTATTCTTTGGTTGGTAGTTTAGTCCTTGTGAGCTCTGGGGGTCTGGTTGGTTGATATAGTTCTTCCTATGGGCTGCAAACTCTTCAGTTCCTCTGGTCCTTTCTCTAACTCCTCCATTGGGGTCCCCGTGGTCAGTCCAATGGTTGGTTGCAAGCATCCTCTGTGCTTGTCAGACTCTGGTGGAGCCTCTCAGGAGACAGTTTTGTTGGGTTCCTGTGAGCAAACACTTCTTGGTGTCCTCAGTGGTGTCTGAGTCTGGTGTCTGTGGAATGGATGGGGAATCACCATCCCTGATGTCAAACTATATTACAGAGCAATAGTGATAAAAACTTCATTGTATTGGTACAGAAACAGGCAGATAATTCAATGGAATAGAATTGAAGACTCAGAAATGAACTCCCACAACTATGGTCACTTGATCTTTAACAAAGCAGCTAAAATTATACAGTGGAAAACAGATAGCATTTTCAACAAATGGTGCTGGTTCAACTGGAGGTCAGCATGTAGAAGAATGAAAATCAGTCATTCTTATCGCCTTGTACAAAGCTCAAGTCAAAGTGGTTCAAGGAACTCCATATAAAACCAGATACACTGAGAATAACAGAAGAAAAAGTAGGAAACTGCCTTGAACAGATGGGCACAGGGAACATTTTTCTGAACAGAACACCAATGGCTGATGCTTTAAGATCAACAATTGACACATGGGACCTCATAAACTTGCAAAAGTTCTGTAAGGCAAAGGACCCCATCAAGTGTACAAAACTGCAAAGAAGAGATTCAGAAAAGATCTTTAGCAATCCTAGATCTGATAGAGAACTTATATCCAATATACAAAAGGACTCAAGATGTTAGACTAACCAAATAACCATATTAAAAAGTGGGGTACAGAGATAAACAAAGAATTTTCAACTGACGAATCCTGAAAGGCTAAGAAACACCAAAAGAAATGTTGAACATCCTTAGTCTTCAGGGAAATGCAAATCAAAACAACCCTGAGATTTCACCTCACACAAAGCAGAATGGTTACAGATGCTAGTGAGGATATGAGGAAGAAGAACACTCCTTCATTGTTGGTGGGATTGCAAGCTGGTACAACCACTCTGGAAATCAGTCTGGTGATTCCTCAGAAAATTGGACATAGTACTACCTGAGGACTCAGCTATACAACTCATGAGCATATACCCCAAAAGATGCTTAAACATATAACAAGGACACATGCTCCACTGTGTTGAGAGAAGCCTTATTTATAATAGCCAGAAGCTGGAATGAACTCAGATGTCCTTTAACAGAGGAATGAATACAGAAATTGTGCTAGTTACACAATGAAGTACTACTTAGCTATTAAAAACACTGACTTAATGAAATTCTTAGGCAAATTGATGAAACTAAAAACTATCATCCTGAGTGAGGTAACATAGTCACAAAAGAACACCCATGACATGCACTCCCAAACAAGTGAATACTAGCCTCAAAACCTCAGAATACCCAAGATACAATTCACAGACCACATGAAGCTCACGAAAATGAATGACCAATGTATGGATGCTTCAGTCCTATTTATAATGAGGAGCAAAATACTCAAGGGAGGAAATATTGAGACAAAGCATGGAGCAGAGACTGAAGGAAAGGCCATCAAGATGAGTCTTTCTACTTCAAAGTTTGAGTCATGGAATGGATTCATTCCCTTCACATATACATTTATATATGTATATATATAAATGTGTGTGTGTGTGTGTGTGTGTGTGTGTGTGTGTGTGTAGCAAAGGAGTGGACAGGGAAGGTGATGAAGGGAGGAAGACTGGACTATAAAAATAGGATTAAAGAATAATAATAAATTTTTTTCTTCAAAGCTGTATGTATACAAGAACATTTTCTATTGGAAACCAATCTCTCAGTATAACTATTTGAAGAACTTATTATTCAGTAAGCTTCTAAAATAAACTATTTTCTCATACAGCAAGTTTAATGCTTTTATATGAATTTTTCCCCTCCTATTCTCACAACTTAGAAGCATCCTTATAACTCCAGAATTGAGTCATTTCAACTAATTTATAGCTAACCTTTAGGAAAAGCTGAGATGGAATCCAGTGTCCTGGCATGCATTTTACTACCAGGACTCAAGGGGCTGAGAAGATTTACCTCAAAAAGTTTAAAGACATCCTGGGTTAGGTAATAAATTCAAGTTAATCTGAAATACATAGACTCTATTTTTAAACCAAAACCATTGAGGAATCTGTGCAAATAAAACAACACACACACATGCACACAAAAACTTTAAAAGAGTTGAGTGACTGGATATTTGTCATATCCACATTCTCAACAGTAGCTGTGACAAAAAATTTCTATCCTTTATTTGAAGACTTAGTGTTATTATAGATGTTCCCTTTAAAATTAAAAGCATCAAACCATCAATGATGTCACAAGGTAGCACTCCTACAGAAATGGTCATAGGCCACATGATATATGTCTGCTGAGAAAGCAAAGCTTACTTTCTTTTTTTTTTTTTTTTTTTTTTCACCAGTCACAAATATATAGGAAAACATTTTTGAAGCCTTTATTTACAAAAGCTTTAAAAACAAATAATACCCTCTGTTTTGCAAATAATGTTTAGTTTAAAAAGGACCGTCCAGGTACAGCATCATGTATACAGAATGTACAAGGGAAACAAACTATGTTGCTAACAGTTGGAGACTTGCTAATATTATTGATTGAAGTGCAGATAACACACATTACAACTTGTAGTCCATCACTTCAGGGTAGAGTTAATGTTCACCAAAATCTTCCAACACATGCTCTGGTCTGGTCACATATTCTGCATGGCTAAATATTTCACAGTCTCTTGTCAATATATATAAAATAGATTGCAAAGATATACACAAAAAATAAACAAGCATTACACTCCTCAGGTAATTTTATTAGCTAATTGGCCTATGCATGCCAATTAGAAACCAACAGACATGAGATGTGCTTGGAAGGCTAAACACTACACACAGAACAGCAGTTACTAGGCTCCTCAGTAGTTCTTGTTTTCTGTTAGTCCTGCTGAATCAACAATTTGCACAATGCACGTGCTGTACGCTGAATGTCAAAAACAAGCAAATACTGTAAAAAGGTGGTGGATGGTCATTTTTCTAGCTAAGAGCAAGAAAAAAAATCACAATTTCTGAAAAAATAGAGGATTGAAATCACTCTATAAAGTGCAAACTTGATGGTCCACAATTTTAAATACCTATAAGTACTGCAGAATAGGAGGAGAGGCATGGAAGAGGGAAATAAATTACAGTCAATGCTAGTTAATTTTATTTTGTTTTGTTTTTCCCTTTTCCTAAAATTGGCATGCATAGGCTGCTATGTGACGGAAGAATTTCAAACCAGCTTTACACTCTTCATGAAGAAGCCCTTGTGATTGGATATTAGTAGTGAGGGAACTCTAGAGGCTTTTTTTAGACCCATACGTGCTCAAGTAGGCAAAGTTTATCAAATTATTCAGTAATGTAGCTTTGTCACACAAGCTTGATAAGAAGTGTATTAAATTAAGGCCAGATTTAACCTGAATGTACTTTAATTTATTAAGATCATAGCTAAGAAAGGCCATACTTATTACTGAAAGCAGAAAAGACGGGCTACAAAAGGAGGGGGAGGTATTGCCTATTATTTAAGGGATGATAAAACCTATATACAAGCATGTGTGTAACTCGTATAAAATAAAAATAAGAAGACTATTTCCTGTCATGACTGCTTGCTGGCTTCCTCTTCATATGCATTCCCTGTGCCGTTCTGTACATAGGATGAGCCAGAACCAAGGCCATATAAGTGACCACAGTATTTGGCATCATCAATGTGGTCTTCAAAGAACATTTCTCTCATTTTGAAAAAGGCCATTCCTGTGAGCAGTGAGTCAGACCCTGCCTGGTGCTGAGGTCCTATCCGCTCCAGCTCTAACTGCTCAGCAACTTCCTGTAATCCACCTTTGAGATTTTTGCAGCTCTTCATGAGGTACTTCACATCATAAATGACAGGAAAAAATAATCGAAGGATCTCAAAGAAATCAAGTTCTTCTTCAGGCAAGTTAGAGTTGGTCAGAATTTTGATTAAATAGCCAAAGTCATAACCACTATGAAATGATAACCATTTGACCCCTTCACAAAGAACCACTCCTGAAGTCATAAGAAGTTCTGTAAAATATTGGGTCTCAATTCCTTCCTCTTCATGTTTCTTAAACTGGATACCAGATTTTGTTAGTAGCTCTATAGAGTCCTGAGCATACATGTCCTCCGTCAAATTAAATTTAAAATTAAACTGCCAAGTTGATGTTCCTGGAGGATATTCTCCTTGCTCATTCATAAATGTCAGTCCGAGCTGAATTATCTTTAACAAGTCTACATTACACCTCAACAGTTGGTATTGATAGTCAGCATTGCTTCTGAATTCTCCAATGGGCCTTGCAACAACACCTGGAAACTCGGTGTCCATAGCAACATAATTATATTTTCGGATAACTTGACGGATTTTCTTCATCTCTTCATCCAGGTTACAGGCCCAAACTTCACAAATTCTTTGGCTATGATCTACAGTTGCTGCTGGCATAGTGACAGCACAAGGGGTCTAGATGCGAAGCATCAAAATGTTATGCTTGATTGAAGATTTGTTTCATAAAAATATTTTACCCTTTACTTGTGTACTTGTGTCTCTGAGCTCGCGCTCCTCCTCCTCCTCCTCCTCCTCCTCCTCGCCATAGAGATTGCACCCGGCGGCGGTGGCGGTGGCGGTGGCGGTGGCGGTGGCGGTACCAGCGGCGGCGGCAGCGGGAGCCCCATAGACACCTCTCGCCCTGCAAAGGGGAAAGGGGAGCGGGAGCGGCGCTCTGCCCAGCGCTGCTACGTCGCTCCTTGCACCAAAGCTTACTTTCAAAGAAGCAAATATTTAGTATTTTGAGTACTGCGATTCACGTGAAGAGAGTCATCCCAGCTGAGCACTTCTAAGATTCTGGGTTCAATTTTCATTACAAATATAAACTGAGGTGTTGTAGTTTAGCACACTCATTAATATTCAGAGAACTATTAATATTCAGAGAGATGAAACTACGGTAGTGAGAAAAGTCTAGCAAAAGGGAGAAGAAATTTAGAGAAAAAGCAGCAACTGTGATTGGGTAGTTTTTTTTTCTGATGTCACAATTACTTTACTCAACAATATATGTAGAAATTAGGGAACAACCCTCTAGTTCAAGTGGAGATTGTGGTCCCCTACCTCATGGTTCCAGTTGGAAATAAAATACTGGTATGTTACATAAATTGGCCTTTAGCCCAGGTCTTCCAATTTAGCCCCCTTCTTCTCTAACCACTAACACATACATTCCTCCTGTTTCCCAGTCTTAACTATCCTGGTGCCTTTCCTTTCTGTGTTCTCAATATTTCTTCAGTGACTCTTGTGACCCACTTCCTCTACATCTCCTCTCTAACACTCTCTCTTTTTCTGATATCTATTTTCATTCGATGATACTATTTCCTGAAAGATAGCTAACCAGCCATCTTTGTTCCTTCCCGTCCGTAATCAGAGGTCAGAAGCAAACCAGACTTTTGTCTGCATCATTTTTCTGCTCTGCAATCTCTTTTTAAGGCACTTTTGTATATTTGCTTTCTACTTGCACCCTTCTTGCAAGCTGAGCACCAAGATCCTCTGTTACCTTTTCTGTGGGTGGTAAAGGCTGTGGATTAAATTTGATGTTCACTTCATCTTTGATTCCAGTCTCCCATATCAATCTTCAGTTTCTTTCACATCTCATATCCAAACCTTCAGAAGGTTGCAATGATTCTGCAATCAGAAACCACAGCTGCTTGTGGCCTTTTCCAGAATTCTTCTAGCTACTGTATATATATAGGGCACACATATTTGACTAAAGGCAATGTTTTCTTTTAAATCAACACCCGGATCAATCCAAAACCTCTCTTTAAGCTTAACATTGAATTTTAGACTTGTAGCAGTGGCTACCAAAGTCTGCAAGATCTACTTTTAAATTTTACCTTCCTTCATGGGAAAGCATCCTCAAGGACAAAAATGTTAAACCAGCACATGTAGACTAGGCAACCCCATGTCAACAGATCACTGCCATCACAAAGAAGCAGACAAACCCAGTGAAGGCACTGTGTGGCCTTGCTTTCCAGTGTGCAAGTCTTCAGGTGAACGAGAAGTGTAATATGGTCAATAGCCAAGAAAGCCAGGCTTACTTTTGAAGTATTTTCCAGGAGTCCCCCAGCAAAAGGCAAAATGCAAAGAGAGAGTAGCTAATACTTTTATATTGGAAATATTTGTTGGAAAAGTTAAATAATTTACTTTTATTCCATTGAGCTAAAAATGTTTTCATTAAATAGTTACTATTCATAACTGACTCGATTGACTTCCGACATCCTTGTGCATTTAATTGGAATATAAATCGTATTCTCTCAGACATTGTAGGATCTGGGAGACATTTTTCAAAATTGCAGTGTCAATAATTAGAATTCAGTGTTAATTCTGTGCTGAGAATAAACCACCTGAAAGATGGCTTCCAGAGACTTGCTGGTTCTTTTCAGTACATTCTATACATCATGAAGAATTATTTTGTTCAGAATCAAACAGGCTTATCAAACAGCAAATAACTAAAGACACTTTTCTGATAATTAGATGATAAATTTATAATAGACTCTGGTTTTGACCTTAAAAAATAGGGGGGAAAAACAAGAAGGAAAAGAAAGAAGGAGTAAGGAGATCAAGGTGGAGTCCAACAAGCTGGTATGTTGCTGATTCAGTCAATACTTTCGGACCTGTACAAAGATCAACTCAATTCAATGCTAGCTATTCTAAGCTCAAAATACATAATCTACACTCAAAGAAATATAGTTATCAAATTAGTTTTTATTAATTATAGAAGAGTGGATTTCATTGTGACATTTGAAATCATAATTTCTCTAAAATTTCTGGCTTCTTTAACAGAACAGAACTGAACAGAAGACTGTAAAATTAACAGGGGATTACAGGATGTGGCCCAAGTGGGCTAACAATGGCTATCTCACAACTAGAAGGCTGAGAATCTAGTAATTTTTTGCACATGAGGCTGGATGTCTCTGAATAACAAATATGACCCTGGGGTCCTGGAAGATTTCTAAAAAGTTAGTTTTCCTCAGTCTATGTGGGAATCCTGATGAAGCTGAATTTAATATTGGCCACAGCAATAAGACAGACAAAACTGCTAGGTGTGAGAAAAAGCAAGAAAAAAAGCAACAGCTTCTTCCATGTCCTTTTATGTGGGCTGCCACAAGAAGGTATGATCCATGTTTAGATTGAGAATGCCTACTTCAAGTTATCTGATTAAGAAAATTTCTTATTCAGCTAAATGTGCTGGCACTGGCTTTGATCCCAGCACATGGGAAACCGAGGCAGATTTATCTCTGTGAATTGAAGACTAGACTGGTCTACATAATGAGTCCTATGTGAAGTGTAGGGATTTGAGCCATGTACTCTGTTCCTGACCCATGTCAGTTCTCCTTAAAAGCCACTCATAGCCATGGGGTGGATAACAGCACATGACCTACCAGGATGGGCTGAGTAGGAAAAGACAAGACTAATGGATAGAGCTCCTGTCCCCGGCTGCCAGGTGACCACTCAAGACCCTGAGGTTTATTGATGTTCCTCAACCCTGCCCGAGAACCAGGCTTCACAACCATGGACATTTTCCGTCTGCAATTAAACCTACATATCTGTATTTTTTTAAAAAGTTTTTTTTTTCTTTTAGTGTCTAAAGTTTTCTTTCCACTCATGGGTTTTTAAATTTTTTTTCCTTTAAACCGTCAGTTCCTTATGGTGACAAATCTATAGACATGGGCTTAGGGAGGACCAGTCAGTGTCTATTCCTGTGAAAAGACACCACCATGACCAAAGCAACCTACAGGATCTATTTAATTCTGGACTTGTTTACAGTTTCAGAGCATTAGTCCATTATAATCGTGGCAGGTAACATGACAGTAGGCAGGCAAGTATGGTGGTGACATCGCTGAGAACTTACATCTTGAGTTGCAGCAAGCAGTCTGAGAAAGAGACTCTGGGCTTCTGAAACCACAAGCCTCTCTTTCCCTGTTTCCGAGGTAGCAATGGAGGAACAGAGAAATTCAAAATGGTCTTCAGATATCTAGAAACCTGAGGGCAGATTAAACTCCAAGACACAGTGTCTCAACTAACAAACAAATTTCAGAACACAGATTTAACCCAGATACTTATTCTCATGAGAGACAGAAGCTTCTTAATAAAACATGGCCTCAAGAAAACAGAGGCCAGTATTACAGGGGCCAGTACTCAAGATGGGCAGTTTTATGAACTTTCTCATATTTTGCAAAGGGACACAAACAACAACCACAGAAACAGAAGGTCTCATATCCTGAAGTCACAGGTACTAAAGGATGGGAACAAATATATATGCCTCGCTAATGCAAAGCAACTGTGTCAGACATTAATTGGTTTTAAATGTCTCTGGCACTGAAAGACCTCCACAGAGGAGAGACCTTCACTCAAGTCTCGGGATAATACAAACCCCCAAGAATTCATGAGAAACCATCCTTGCTGCAATTACACGAGGTTTTTTTATTAACCAGTGCACTGGGGTCGAGACTCATATCCCACGCAGGAGTAGAGTAGTCTGACCCCAAGTGGCTGGGAGATGGGGGTTTTAAAGGAAACAAACCACAACTTGGGGGCGGGAAGAGTACATCATTGGAGGATACCAGTGAAGGGAAATACCTGGTTTCTCAAGATTGCCAATAAGATGAAAAGTACCAGTGAAGAATTGCGAGGGGGAACATCCGGTTTCTCAAGATTGTTTATGATGTGTTATTTAACTTTTATGTTTTTATGGTCAGTCACTTTCTGAAACAGAGTCACCCTGACCTTAAGGCCATAAATTCTTTATGGTCAGACAGTTCCTGAAGCAGAGTCACTGAACCTGCTATCCTACATTTTTGGCTCTACTTTACCTGCTAGGGGTCTTCTACTTTACCTGTTAGGGGGTCAGGATTTATCCTGGTCTTTCACCACAGAGGAAAACAGAAGAGGGCAGGATTCTAGAGTCTATGGCATGATCTAGGTTCTAAGTGGAAAAAAAAATCCATTTTCCCACCCGTGAAATGAAGGTCTTGCGAGTCATATTTCACAATATGTGCTGTCAAAACCCACAACCTCTACACGTCCACAAAAGTTAAATTCAGGTAGCATTTCACAAATTTCAAATTAAGAGTGGTATCTACTACTTTTAAAAAAGGTTTTCTGACTGTTCTCCAATTTATTTTGTAGTTCAGACATTTTTCAGACTTGTGATTCTCCAGCCTCAGTGTCCATACTGGTGGGATTAAAGGCGTTCAACACATTTCTAGTTTCCTACTGTTTATTAATATATGAAGAAAGTTTCAGTCTTCCAAGTCCTATAGTCTTTATTTTGATATTTCTAACTTTCTTCTTATAATTAATGTAATACATGGTTTTACATTTTTTTTCTATTTTTGCTTTTTTATTGAAAATATTTTATATATAATATATGCTAATCACAGTTTCCCTTCCCTCAACTCCTCCCCAATCTTCCCTACTTTCTACCTCTCCACTCACAAAACTCAATAACTTCTATTTTTCTCTCTATCTTTAGAAGACAATAAAAACATAATTTTTTAAAATGTAAAGAACTCCCATTCGTGTGTGTGTGTGTGTGTGTGTGTGCACACGCACACACACACACACACACACAACATTTATAAAAACACAAAATTAAAAATTATATTCAAAACTGTAAGACAAAAAATACTCAAGCAAAAGAACATGAGACCAAAATAATCTTCAAAAATACTATTGCATAAAAGTACCCCCTTTCCTTTTGATTTGGTCACCTACTTCTAGGCATGGGGCCTACATACACTTCAGAGTAGTTACTATACCCTGTGAAACTCTATTGGACAGAATTAATTTTTCCTTTTCAAGCAGATGTCCACTGAAGACAGCTTCTTGGTTAGGGGTAGCAGACCGTGTTCAGTTGCTCTTCTCAGTTTTAGGACCTGTAATGGCTATTCCTGGTTGCAACTTGGCTACATCTGGAATGAACTACAATTTAGAAATGAAGGGCTCACTTGTTGTGGGAATGGGCCACTATGAGATTCTTGGACTTCCAATTCACAGCTGTCCATTGTTGGGGACTTGAAATACAGACTCTAAGTCATCATAATAAATTACCTCAATTTAGAAGGACATTCCATGGAGGCCCACCCAGGGTAGATGAGTTCACAGGCAGGTAACTGGTTCAGGGACATCCCCTGCTCCACTTGTATGAAACGTATGAAGACCAAGCTGCACATCTGATACGTATGTTCCACCATTATCTATTGACTATGTCTTTTCATAATGTTCCATATTTCCCATAGTTTTCTCAATGTACTTTTATTGTATTTAACATTTTATTTGATGAGGTATCTATTTCTTTCTACCTGTTCTTCAACACTTGAGATTTTCTTTTCTATGGCTTGTACTCTATTGTTAAAGGTATCCTCTAAAATTTTTTGTTTGACTTTTTAATTCTTTCATTTTCACTTTTATTTCAGTTTGGGTTTTCTTTAGTGCTTCAACTTCTTCATTAAATTTTATTTCCACATCATGGAGAGTTTTCATTCAACCTTGTGTTTGCATAGTGACTTTTAGATTTTTTATTTAAGATTAGATTATTTTCTAAGCTCTGTATAGATACAGTGGTAATTATATAAGTCAAAGTCATTACATCTGGGAGATTTTATATGCTGGTGTGTTTGTGTGTGTGTGTGTGTATGTCTCTGTGTGGGTTGTGAATCCCAAGATGGAAGGAGAAATACCATCCACCCAAATCATCATGGCCAAATTAATTTTAAAAAGTAATTAATTAAATCAAATCGTGTAATTCCTGTGTATGCACCGTCTTACCCTAAAGTGGGGTTTGAAACGTCAGCATCAGATGTGCTAGAGACTAGGCTTTTATAGCTCAGAAGCAGGGAATTTATAAATGGGGAAAAGTAGGTGGGTTTATAGGTGAGGAACATAACAGCTGGTCAGAAAAATGTAATCACTATAGGTAATCATAACAAGGTAGTCATATAATATTTTGAAACAAAAGGGTTACAAGTTGATTATAAATAACTTTTGAAACAAAGACGTGATTTCCATTCTGAAACAGACATCATTACCCATTTATAGTTA
Organism: Micromys minutus; assembly: GCF_963924665.1. NCBI lineage: Eukaryota > Metazoa > Chordata > Mammalia > Rodentia > Muridae > Micromys > Micromys minutus. The sequence goes on from NC_137985.1 coordinate 14,414,330, forward strand.
AAATTACAGATGGGAAAGAGCCCAATATAGAGGCTGGCTGGTGTGTGTGTGTGTGTGTGTGTGTGTGTGTGTGTGTGTGTGTAGCATTTTAAACTTGATAACATCTTTCTGCTGAAGTTTAAAAGCATATAGGTAACCAAAGTTATTTTTTGTTTTTGTCCCATTAGGGTCAATGTTCCTTGGGGGATCTGTATTGGCTGGTTTTGTGTTTCAACTTGACACAAGTTAAAGTCATCAGAAAAGAAGGACCTATAGTTGAGAAATTGCCTCCATGAGATCCAGATGTAAGGCATTTTCTCAGTTAGTGATCAACAGAGACCAGGCTGAGCAAGCCTTGAGAAACAAGATAGTAAATAACATTTTCATGGTTTCTGCACCAGTTCCTGCCTCCAGCTTCCCCCCTGCTTTACTTCCTGTCCTGATTTGCTCCAAGGATGGATTGTGACATGTGAGTTCATGCCAAGTTAACCTTCTCCTCCCCAACTTGCTTTTTGGTCTTAGTGCTTTGTCACAGAATAGAAACACTAAGACAGATTCATTTGGGTTTTGGAGGCATCTCTGACTCCTAAAGCCCTTCTTTACCAGCTGTCTACCTATGTGAAAATAAGGTAAAGACCTCGTTTGGTCTGGATGTATCTTTCCACTGAAGTACTGAAGGAATTTCTCCTCTGAGTTTCCCTCCTTTTCATAGACAGGATAGTGATTAGAATTAACTGAGTGGGTCTTCGTTGTTTTCCTGGAACAAGAGAATAAATGATTTCCTACAGTTCCAGAGTCTTTATAGAGAAGGTTCACAGTTCCCTAAGTAAGGCCTCACAGACCTCAAAGGGAAAGCAGGAAAAAGAAAAATAGTGTCTTTTAATATCTATGAGCATGTTAGAACAGTATTGTTATTAAATATTCAAGATCAGTTATCCCAGCCTGAAGGAGGAGTTTCTCTGATTGTTTCCCTAATTATTTCCATAATTGTTGATTGGCTAATAAAGAGGACAAAAGTCAGTCTCTGGGCAAAACTAGGAAGATGAGATTTTTCAGGATACAAGAGAAGGAGATGGAGGGATGAAGGGAGGATTAGGAGTCAGACCCTTCACAGGCTGAGGAGAGATTATAGACATGTAGGTTTCTCGGGGCACCAATAGATTATGGCCTCCACATCCTTCAGACGCCAAGTAAATTGAGACAAGATATGTTTCACCCAGCAGTTGTACTGTCTGGCTGGTTTTAAAGAGTTAAAACTGTCTGGTGTTTCAATTCCTGGTGTCAGGTGGGGTGAAAGAGACAGTCCAGAGGCAGAGGAGCAGACAAGGAGAAAAGGGCACTGTTCTCAAGAAAAACGCAAACTGGCTATTTGATGGAGCTGTGGTAGACTGAGGCAGACACTGTCAGAGCTGGCCATGGGTGATTCTGGCTAGAGAGCCATCTCGGAGCTCTGGCTTGGCAAAGCTAGTCGAGCTAACGAGATGACCGATTAGAGCTAGGGCTGGCGAAGGTGAAGCATACAGGAAAAGACTTTTGAGAGAATGATGAAATACCGTAGAGTAATATAGGAAAGGGTCCCAGCTAAGGTGTAATTTCAGCTGAATATCTTACAGAACCAGAAGAGGATAACCACAGAGGTATTTGCTCCAAACATAGCAGATGTTTAAGTGAAGAAAGGGCAGAGTTTTCAGCAAGCCTGGCACAGCCTCTTCTGAAATCAAAATATTGTGATTGTAGCAGTTACAGGCATTCCATCTGTGGTCCAGGAAGTGCTCCCATCTGACCTCAGTGAAATAGGTTGTAGGGTCTTTGGGAGTTCAGTCAATGTGCTAATGCAGAACTCAGAATATCTGAAGACTGTTCAAAGCCTCTGAGCAGTCAGACTGATTGCTCTGGGAACTAGTTGTTAAATCAAGGCAGCTGTGGTAACACTAAAGGTTTAATGACTGCTAGGGACACAAATTATCCCCACCCTCAACATCTTAGCTGTTCTAAGAAAAACATGCCATTAAAAGAAGTGTTTACAATGAAGTATTTTTCACTATCATAAGCAGTGATTTTGTATTTATTACTATTTAACTATGAATACAATACTCCTATTCCAGTGCCCCTAATAAGAGGCGATTCCCCCTCTAAAGTCTCTCAGCTGAAGCTTTAGAGTACGTGTCATCATTAGTGTAAATGAAGCAGGAGTGGAGAGAGGCAAGGTCCAGACTGAAGAAAGATCCTCACTCCAGTCTGAAAGACAGGAAAAGAGAAATACAGCTGTCCCCACTGTGTGTGAGAGGTTTCCTAATATTACATTAGCTGTGTTATGTAAATTCTTGCTGTATGGAGTTTAAAATGTGACACCACATTTTCAGAATCTGTTCTTTTGCTGTTCAATTTTTTTTTTTTTTTTTTAAATTCTTGTTCACAGCTTTTCTGAGTCTAGTTCCCATGACCTAAGAGAATGAGCAGTGTTGGCCGTGAGGCTGGCTGTGTGCAGGGAAATATGGCTTTGAGACCGGGTTTCGTTATGTAGCTCACGGAGTACTGGAACCTGCAGTGCCCCTGCCACTCGTCCTCAGGATGATGGGGTCACCAACCTTGCCTGTTACAAGTACTTACATTGTTCATGTAGCTTTAATAAACACTACTCAAATGTTTGGGGAGACAGACTATCCACATTCCCAGTAGCCTCCTTTGAGGCTGTCATCCACTGAGCCATCTCTCCAGCCCAATCATTTTCATTTTAGCTGAGTCATGTGTGTAAAAAAGTATTTTACTGTGATTTTAAAAACAAAATTCACCATTATTTAAAGAAATTGAAGATTTTGTTACAGGTTTATTGATCATTTGTTTTCTCTTTTTCTGTGGAGGGACTAACCAATTTGCCACCCATTTTCCTAACAGTTTCTTATAATTCTTTATTATATAATTTATTGGATATGTTGGGAGCTGAGTAATTGCCACCTATACATATAACAATCTCAGTTAAGCAAGCCTTTTATTGAACACACACCATAATACTGGATGTCCAGGATCTTAAAATGGAAGGTGGTCTTAGTCTGCTCCCAGGGTAGGTTTTTAGGAGAAAAACTAGGTTCAAAAGTTCAAAGAGTAAGAAGGGAAGCAGTTGACTCCCAAAGCCAGTCCTTATCGTTCAACCTTTAAGCTGATTAGTCCTGAGTAAGGTAAGGGGAGTATTGGAGGGGTGGTGAACGGGCATTTTAGAACACTGAGATAACAGAGCATTATTTTTTTCATTTTCTTACAACTTTATTAAAAAAAAACAGATACATGTACAGATTATTAAAAGCATTTTGGCATAAAATTATATGAATATATTTTTGTCAGTACTTGATTTTTTTAAAGGTTTGATAATATGCATTGAATCTTACTAGCTACAATGAGCATAAAGTAAATGTAAAACAAAACATATCATGAAAATAGCCAAAATTTTCTTGGTGTGTAAAGACTAAACATAATCGTTTTTAAATACCAAAAATTGCCACAAGGCTATCTTCTTAGCTCTTGAGTTATTAATGATTTAAGGTCTAGGTGTACCCCACTTTGAGAGGATGCTATATATGTATTATTTATTTATTTATTTATTTGTAGGAAGGACTGAGGCTTCAACTTTTTGGCCTTTCTTTTTTTGAGCTTCATATGGTCTATGAGTTGTTTCTTGGACACTCAGAGCTTTCTGGGGCTAGTATCCAATTATCAGTGACTGCATATTATGTCTTTCTTTTGTGACTGGGTTACCTCACTCAGGATGATATTCTCTAGATACATCCATTTTCCTAGGAATTTCATAAAGTCATTGTTTCTAATAGCTGAGTAGTACTCCATTGTGTAAATATACCACAATTTTTGTATCCATTCATCTGCTGAAGGACATCTGGGTTCTTTCCAGCTTCTGGCTATTATAAATAGGGCTGCTATGAACATGGTGGAGCATGTGTTCTTATTGTATGTTGGAGCATCTTTGGGGTTTATACCCAGAAGTGGAATAACTGTGTCTTCAGGTACTATGTCCAGTTTCCTGAGGAACTGCCAGAGTAGTTTCCAGAGAGGTTGCACCAGCTTACAACCCCACCAACAGTGGAGAAGTGTCTCTTTTTCTCTGCATCCTCGCCAGCATCTGCTGTCATCTGAGTTTTTTTCTTAGGCATTCTAACTGGTGTGAAGAGGAATCTCAGGTTGTTTTGATTTACATTTCCCTGATGGCTAGGGATGTTGAGCATTTCCTTAGGTGCTTCTCAGCCATTCCATGTTTCTCAGCCGAGAATTCTTTGTTTAGCTCTGTAATCCATTTTTTAATGAGATTGTTTGATTCTCTGGAGTCTAACTTCTTGAGTTCTTTATATATATTAGATATTAGTCCTCTATCACATGTGGGGATGGTAAAGATCTATTCCCAATCTATTGGCTACCATTTTATTTTCATGACAGTGTCCTTAGCCTTACAGAAACTTTGCAATCTCATTAAGTCCCATTTGTCAATTCTTGGTCTTAGAGTACAAGCCATTGGTGTTCTGTTCAGAAAAATTTTCCCTGTGCTTATATGTTCTAAGGTTTTCCCCACTTTCTCTTCTAATAGTTTTAGTGTACCTGGTTTTATGTGGAGATTTTTGATCCACTTGCACTTGAGCTTTGTACCAGGAGATAAGAAAGGATCTATTTTTATTCTTCTGCATGCTGAGTGCCAGGTGAAACAACACCACTTGTTGAATAGGCTGTCCTTTTTCCATTGAATGTTTACAGCTCCTTTGTCAAAAATCCATATATGTGTCCATATATGTGAGGGTTAATTTCTGGATTTTCTACTCTATTCCATTGATCCATGTGCCTATCTCTGTACATGTACCATGCAGTTTTTTAGCACAATTGCCTCGTAATATAGCTTGAGGTTAGGGATGGAGATTCCCACAGATGTTTTCTTGTTTTTGAAGGTGGATTTAGCTATTCTCTGTCTTTTGTTATTCCAGATGAATTTCCACATTGCTCTTTCCAACTCTATGAAGAATTGGGTTGGAATTTTGTTAGGAATTGCATTGCATCTGTAGATTGCTTTTGGTAAGATGGCCATTTTTACAATGTTGATCCTTCCAATCCATGAGCATGGGAGATCTTTCCATTTTCTGAGATCTTTCTCAATTTTCTTCGTTAGAGATGTGAAATGTCATACAGGTCCTTCACTTGCTTAGTTAGAGTCACACCAAGGTATTTCATATTATTTGTGACTATTGTGAAGAGTATCTTTTCCCTAATTTCTTTCTCAGCATGTTTGTCCTTTGAGTAGAGGAAGGCTACTGATTTGTTTGAGTTAATTTTCTATCCAGCCACTTTGCCTAAGTTTTTTATCAGCTGTAGAAGTTCTCTGGTGAAATTTTTGGGGTCACTTAAGTACATTATCATGTCATTTGCAAATAGTGATATTTTTACTTCTTCCTTTTTGATTTGTATCCCTTTAATTTCCTTTTGCTGTCTAATTGCTCTGGCCAGGACTTCCAGTAATATATTGAACAGGTAGGAATTCTGTTTATGTCTGATAATTTATGTCTGTTTATTGGGGAACTGAATTCATTTATGTTGAGAGATATTAAGGAATAGTGATTGTTGTTTCCTGCTATTTTTGCTGTTAGAGGTAGAATTACATCTGTGTATCTTTCTTATTTTGGTTTTCTTGCTTATTCTAGGGAGTAATTTTTCTTCTTGTGTTGGGTCAGAGCGTTATTATAATAATAAACTTCAGCTTATTATTAGCATTTTTCAGTATTAGTCACAAAAAATGCACTGAGCTTATAGATAGTTGCAGGAAGGATGGCATGGTGCTCAGGTCTGACTCTAAATATTTTAGACTCAATAGTTCATATTGACCTTTAATTTGGTGGTTTCTACATAATGCTTTATGGTGTTTAATATTAACAAACCTCATACAGAACATTCATAGCATACAGAAATAAACAGGGTATATGGTCAGGATATCCTTGAGCCAAATCACTTCTCTGTGTCAATGACTGTCAGGAATGTTACAGTAACAATATGAGATACCTCCCAGGCATGAACAAAATTGTTACAGCTATTCTGGGAGGCTGGGGCGGAGTCAGAACATAACAGGATACATGTAATTCAAATTGCTTCTTCAATACTGTGGGTTGCTCCCATCTTTTTAATCTAGTTTGATAATTATTAGCAACTATTATAATTCCTGTGTTATAAATCATAATTTTGTCTATGTCTTTTTAATGTACTCTGCACAAAGAAATTATGTTCTCCTCATTGATTGAAAAGTTTTCATTCTTCTGTTATTTTATGCATCCATAAAGTGTTTTTCTGGAATTAAGTTATATTAGAATTAAGATTTATAATAATATAAATTCAGGTATGAAGAAGGATCAAAAATAGAATCACATTTTCCTAAGATATAACATTAGACATGGGTCTTTAAAATGTTTGTGTTAGCATGTATAAAAAAGATTAATGACTTATTTATTAGGGTAAGAACATAGATCTGTATGTACCTACACCATGTTTATGTAGAGAAAAGTTGAGTAATAATGTGCACTTCTATCTGGGCAGTGGTGGTGCACACGTTTATTCACAGTACTCAGGAGGCAGAGGCAGGCAGATCTCTGAGTTGAGGTCAGCCTGGTCTACAGAGTGAATTTCAGGACAGCCAGTGTTACAGAGAAACTGTCTGAAAAACCAAGTATGTGTATAATCCTATGGTGCATGAAGGCAAAGTTAACCAAGGGGCTGATAAGTAATATGAGCATGATTTATAAGGAATAACATAAAATTTCAATATACAGAATAACAATTTCTCTTTTAATACCTACGCATTATATTAACACTTCTATAGGTTATTTCTATAAAGCATAGAGTATGTTTCAAATATTCTATTGGTAAGCAGTTTTTTTTTTTTTTTGTTTTTAATTTTTTCTCTTTGAGAAAGGGTCTCACTATGTAGTTCTTGATGGTCCACTCAGAGATCTGCCAGTCTCTCCCTCCAAAATGCTGTGATTAAAGAAGTATACCCTCACACCCAACCCTGATGAACATAAAAATATTCTCTTATTTTATCCTGCACATAACTGATGGTTTAGGTGGGGCCTTGCACATCTTTAATCTAAATACTGGAAAGACAAAAGCAGAAGCTCCTGTGAGTTCCAGGCCAGTCTGAGATCTATAGGAAGTATCTGTCTTTTTAAAAGTATGAAAACTTATCAATATAGAAACAGTTATGGCTATTCCTTTAGAATGTATTTGGAGATGTTGAAGCATAGAGAAAAAAAAAGTGGATGATATATGTTGATATAAAAATATCAGTGATATATTGTGTATACTGAGTAGATTAGTCCTGTCCTTGTTCTGTATATATAGATCAGAATATTCAATCATTCCTTATAGACAATTTTGTTGATGCTTTGTTTTCTGTTTTTGGAAACAGGGTTTCTCTGTGTAACTGTTTTGGATGTCCTTGAACAAGGTTTGTGGACCAGGTTCTGCTCAGACTCACAGAAATCCACTAGCTCCTGCTTCTCAGGTGCGTGGGATTAAAGGTGTATGCACCACACTGGGCTTATAGACAGTTTTTAAAATGTAATCTTTAAGAGACAATTATCACCTCATTTAAATGTTTATTTCTTTATTAATAGTATCAAAGATATTTTTACTTTTATTTAAAGACTTAAGTATCCTCAAATCATATGGGTATGACACAGTATCTCCCTTGAATTGTCCATTGATCATTTTATCCGAAAAAGTAAAATCTACTGTCCAGTTTATATGTGAGTTAGATTATCCATCAATTGATTTATTCCCTGACAGTTTTAATATTCCTTTGTGGGTTAGATTATCTGATAATTAGCTTGTCTCTCTCTTTTCTATATAAAAGGAGGATTAGGTGAGACAGACACTACCATTTCAAGCAACTCAAGCCTTATATGCGTCTCTGGTGGAACCTGTAGGATGGAGTCTGCAACCATGGAGGGTCTTTCAGGAAACTCAGTTTCAAGCCAGCCTTCCATAGTGAGTACTTAATTCACATTACTGTGGAATGTTCACCCTTGTCCTTTTTCTTTGTATGTAAACCTCCTTAATTTAGTGCATAGTTGTACTTGACATAAGTTGATGTCCTGTGTACAGCTGTTAACTATTTGTTAATATTTGGTAGGAAAATGTAAAATGTACTTCACTAGTCCCAAATGAGCATGCTTTGCTCTGTGAAATACATTGTTGGATGATTTTTGTCCTTGAAAAAAAACATCTAGAGTTCTTGCACAAATTGAAACTGTATACTTCTGTACTAGTGATGTCAGTGTGTCACTGAGGAAAGTTTGGAGCATCAGCACACAGTGAACATAAGAAAGAAAAGAGTAGCATCCTTAAAGAAAGATGGAGGGAATCTGTGTGTAACTTGTTTGATAGAGACCCTCAATTTCCTATCCTTGATAGTCACATGAGCTAGATGTCCTAAAAGCCTGGGAAACAGAGTGTTTATAGCATCAGTCTTAGGGAGCTAGCCTTCAAATCTGGAACCTAGTTCTTCAGAGAAAAGGAATGGTGTAATATCCATGACCTAGAAAAGTCTCCATAACAAGGCATAGAATTCATCCTGTGTTTAAACTTCACTTTGTTTTCAAAGGGAAGACTCAAAAGAAGTATGATACCCAACAAATTACAAGAGAAGAGAAGGACGATTGAGGTTGCCAAGAACAAGATGAAGATCAAACCCAGACACTGTGTTACTGCCAGGAATGCTGTGAGGCAGACCAGTTGCATCTTCCCAAAGCCTGTGACCATAACTTCATATACTGAGAATCAAACCAGGTACACGGGAGAGGAAGTGAATCTGAAGAAGCCCCAGCAGCTCTGTGCACTGAAAAGAGTACAGAAACAAGTTGGAGACAGTAAAGGGGATCTATCATGTCCATTGGAGCTTGCAAACCCTGTAGAAAGAATTGCACTGCGAATGCAGAATGAAGCCAACAACCAAAGTGATGTCAAGGATCAGCTCACTCCTGGAGAAGTCACCTCTGTCCAGCCCCCATGCTCGGAAAACACTGAACAAGTGGCTCTTTGGTTGTCAGCATCTTTCTCCAGTCAAGGGGTAACGGTGCCAGTGCCTCTTCACCTGTTACCATCTCACTCCACAAAACGTAACTACTGCCGACATCTGGAGACAGACTAGAAATGTGATGAGAGCCAGGAAGAGACTGGCAGAGGCCTTGGAGGCAGACAGGCTGGCCAAGCAGGCAGAGAACATGAGGGAATAAACATGACTGGAAAACAGGTGTTGAGGTCTTTGTGAGTCCTTGAAGGAACTTTATTTGTTGTTTTGTTTTGTTTTTCAACACACTGTTTCCAGATATGACCCTGATTGTCCTGGAACCCTGCCTCTGCCTCCATAATGTTGAGTTTAAATGCACGTGCCACCATCACCCAGCATTACTCGTATATCTTTAAATAACAAATTTTATAAACCCAACTCATTCCTTTATAGGCTTTGGAAAGGCAAAAAATTTAAGCAGTAGTGTTTGTAATCATAGTTTTTCCAGTTTGAATAGAAATGTTCTGTAAGAGATTCCATGTAAAAAGCATCCTTTTGGTCAATTGTGATCTACAGTAGGACTCTGGGATAGATCTGACAGCAACTTACAGAGCAAAAGAAATTCCTTATTATATAGAATTTAGATGAATAGGGTCTATGAATTTAGCAGCTGGTTTTGTGGAGCAACTAGGTAGTAACAAAGCTTTAACTTAGGCTAAACAGGCCTGGTGGCCTTGAGGCCTTGAATTTAATTTTCTGTTGCCTCCTACCAAGCAACTGCTACTTGCTAGGTGTTTAGGTTTAAGACTGGATCCACCTCCAGTTGCCTCAGGCCTGGGAAAGAGGCAATCCTCAATAGATATACTAATCTGCTCTGTAGTGCTATGTCCATGGTTTAACAATAGATGCATTTATATTAGATTTACTGGGAGAGGATCTCTTTACTCAAAATTGTTCAATTTCAGGTTACAATTTTTAGAAATTTGGTGATTGTTGGAGTTTGACTATTTGGGCCAGTTAGACCTTGAATTTGATTCTTCTGGTTTAGCCTGATGAATGTTATTACAAGCAAGAATCCCTTACCTAATTGTAAATTATTTTTAATTTACTTTTATTATACAGGAATAATTGACCTGAGGGCTTATTTAGTGTTTTATACTAAGTATTTATGTTGTTAATGCTTTTACTAATGAACCTATGCGCAGCAACTTTTTATATGACTGTCTTGGGACCTGTTTAATTTTGTGGAACTCTCTGTTGCAATCCAAACTATCAATAAAGGTTTACATTTTAAATAAAAGTCCAGAGAATCTTTTAGGGGATAGTAATTTAATGACATAAAGATATTATTACAGATGCTGTTATACCTGTCATCTATCTATCCATTTATACTACTGCTCTATCATGAGCTATACCTCCATATTCTATAGCTAATTTAAAATAAATTAATATTCCTAATTATATAAAATTCCATGAGGTTATTTTCATACAACATCATAACATACCTGTGTGTGCTAGCACACATCTTTGATCCGAGCAGTGGCAGGCAGATCCCTGTCAGTTTAAGGACTATGTGATCTAACTAGGTTGTCTTAGGTGAGAAAACAGTTTCACAAAAAATCCCTGACTACGAAAGAACTAATAATGTACTTTGACATATTTTCCTCTACCTCACTACCACACTATACGTCATGTGCTACAGATCTTTTTCTTCTGGTATTTTCCACTCCTTTTCTTCTATTTTTTTATTAGATATTCTCTGTATTTACATTTCCCCCAACTCACTTCCCCTCTATCCCTCCACTTGCCTCAATGAATGTGCTCCTTCTCCCAACCATCCACTCCCAGCTCAGCACCTTGGCATTCCCCTACACTGGGAAAAAGAGCCTTCATTGGCCAAAAGGCTTCTCCTCCCATTGATATCGGAAAATGCTATCCTCTGCTACATATGCAACTGAAGCCATGGGTTTCCTCCATGTGTGCTCTTTGCTTGGTATTTTAGTCCCTGGAAGCTGTGAAGGGTGTGGTTGTTTGATAATGTTGTTCTTCCTATGGGGTTGCAAACCCTTTCAGCTCCTTCAGTCCTTTTTCTAGCTCCTTCTTTGGGGTCCCCATGCTCAGTCTGATGATTAGCTGAAAGCATCCTCACCAGTATCAGTGTGGCTTTGGCATGAGAGGCATCCATATGAGGCTCCTGACAGTAAACATTTCTTGGCATTAGCAATAGTGTCTGGGTTTAGAGGCTTCCAATTGCATGGATCCTCAGGTGAAGCAGTCTGGATAATCTTTTCTTCAACCCCTGCTTCTCTATTTGTCCCTGTATTTCCTCCTGTGAGTGTTTTGTTCTCCTTCCTAAGAGGGACTGAGGCATCTATATTCTGGCCTTTCTTCTTTTTGAGCTTAATAAGGTCTGTGAATTATTTTTTGAGTATTCTGAGCTTTTGGGGCTAGTATTGGTTTATCAGTGACAGCATACCATGAGTGTTCTTTTGTGACTGGGTTACATCACTCAGCATGATAGTTTTTAGTTTCATCCACTTGCCAAAAATTTCAGGGAGTCATTGTTTTTAATAGCTGAGTAATATTCCATTGTGTAAATATATTAGAATTTCTGTATCCATTCCTCTGTTTAAAGGACATCTCGGTTCTTTCTATCTTCTGGCTATTATAAATAAGGTGCTGTAAACATGGCAGAGCATATGTTCTTGTTATATGTATATGTTAGAGCATCTTTTGAGTATATCCTCAGGAGAGGTATAGTTATTTGATTCTCTGGAGTTTATTTTTTTGAGTTATTCAAATATATTGGATATTAGCCCCTATCAGGTGTAGGATTAGTAAAGATTTGTTCACAATCTGTTGGTTAGTGTTTTGTCCTCTTTACAGTGTTCTTTGCCTTACAGAACTTTGCAATTTCATGAGGTCCCATTTGTTCAGTTTTGATTTTAGAGCATAAGCCATTGGTGTTCTGTTCAGGAAAATCTCCTCTGTGCTTATGTGTTCTAAGCTTTTCCCCACTTTCTGTTCTATTACTTTCAGTGTACCTGGTTTTATGTGGAGATCTTTGAGCCACTTAAATGTGAGCTTTGTACAAAGAGATAAGACTGGATCAATTTGCATTCTTCTATATGCTGACTGCCATTTAGTTGAAACAGCACTATTTGTAGAAGAGGCTGTCCTTTCATTGAATTTTTTAGCTCCTTTGAAAAAGATCAAGTGATCATAGGAGTGTAGGTTCATTTCTGGGTCTTCAGTTCTGTTCCACTGATTCACCTGCCTCTGTACCAGTACCATGTAGTTTCTATCACAATTGATCAGTAATACAGCTTGAGGCCAGGGCTGGTGATTCTCCAGGAAGTTCTTTTATTGTTGAGAATAGTTTTAGCTATCCTGGGCTTTTTGTTATCCCAAATAAATTTGCAAATTGCTTTTCTAACTCTACTTAGAATTGAGTTGGAATTTTGATGGGGATTGCATTGAGTCTGTAGATTGCTTTCGGCAAGATGGGCACTTTTACAATGTTTGTCCTTCCAATCCATGAGCATGGAAGATCTTTCCATCTTCTGAGGACTTCTTTAATTTCCTTCTTCAGAGATGTGATGTTCTTGTCATACAGATTTTTGACTGGCTTGGTTAGAGTCTCATTAAGTTATTTTACATTCATTGTGACTATTGTGAAGACAGTAATTTCCCTAATGTCTTTCTCAACCTGTTTATCCTTTAAGTAGAGAAAGGCTCTACTTGTTTGAGTTGATTTTATATCCAGCCACTTTGCTGAAGTTTTTAAACAGCTGTAGTAATTCTCTTGTGGAACTTTTGATGTCTCTTAAGTACACTATCATATCATCTGCAAATAGTGATATTTTGATTTCTTCCTTTCCAATTTGTATCCCTTTGATGCCTTTGTGCTGTCAAATTTCTCTGGCTAGGACTTCCAGTACTATATTTAAAAGGTAGTGGGAGAGTGGGCAGCCTTGTCTGGTTCCTGATTTTAGTGGGATTGTGACCAGTTTCTCACCATTCAGTTTGAGGTTGGCTGTGGGTTTGCTGTATATTGCTTTTACTATGTTTAGGTATGGGCTTTGAATTCCTGATCTTTCCAAGACTTTTAACATGAAGGGGTGTTGAAATTTGTCAAATGCTTTCTCAGCATCTAATCATGTGGTGTTTTTCTTTGAGTTTGCTTATATAGCAGATTATGTTGATGTACTTCCACATAGTTTACCATCCCTGCATCCCTGGGATGAGACCTACATCATCATGATGGATGATTGTTTTGATGTGTTCTTGGATTCGATTTGTAAGTATTTTATTGACTGTTTTTGTATTGATGTTTATGAGGAAAGTTTGTCTAAAGTTCTATCTTTGTAGGGTTTTTATGTGGCTTAGGTGTGAGCATAATTGTGGCGTCGAAGAATGAGTTGGGTAGTGTCCCCTCAGTTTCTATTTTGTAGAATAGTTTGAAGAGTATTGGAATTGGGCCTTCTATGAAGGTCTGATAGAATTCTGCACTAAACCTATCTGGTCCTGATCTTTTTTGGTTAGGAGGCTTTTGATGACTGTTTCTACTATGACTGCTTCTATTTCTTTATGGGATATGGGACTGTTTAGATGCTTTATCTGTTCCCAATTTAACTTTTGTACCTGATATCTGTCTAGAAAATTGTCTATTTCCTCTAGATATTTCAGTTTTGTTTAGTACAGGCTTTTTTAGTAGGATGTGATTTCTTGAATTTTGTGTTTGTATTGTTCTGTATTTCCTTTCATCTCTAATTTTGTTAATTCAGATACACTCTCTGTATCCTCTAGTTTCTGGCTAGTGGTTTATCCATCTCGTTGATTTTCTCAAAAAGAAAAAGAAAAGAAAAAAAAAAAAAACAGCTCCTTGTTTTGTTGATTATTTGTATAGTTCTTTTTGGTTGATTTCAGTTCTGAGTTTGATTATTTCCTGTTGTCTATTTCTTTTGGGTGTTTCTGATTTTTGTTCTAGAGCTTTCAGGTATTCTGCCAAACTGTTTGTTTATTCTCACTTCAGTTTCTTTTTGGAGGCACTCAGAGCTATCAGCTTCCTTCTTAACACTGCTTTCATTATATCCTATAAGTTTGGGTATGTTGTGCCTTCATTTTTGTTAAATTCTAAAAACTCCTTAATTTCTTTCTTTATTTCTACCTTGACCAAATTATTACTGTTCAGTTTCCATGTATACGTGGGCTTTTTGTTGTTTTTGTTGTTATTGAAGACCAGCCTTAGTCCATGAAGATCTGATGGGATGCATGGGATTATTTCTATCTTTTTGTATCTGTTGAGGCCTGTTTTGTGACCAATTATATGTTCAATTTTGGAGAAGATGCCATCAGGTACTGAAAAAAATATATATGGATGAAATGTTCTATATATGTCTGTTAAATTCATTTGGTTCATAACTTCTGTTAGTGCAACTTCTGTGTGGTGCAATATTGGCTTTGAGCTTTAGTAGAGTGTCTTTTATCAATGTGTGTCCCCTTGTATTCGGATCATAGATGTTTAGGATGGAGAGTTCATCTTGATAGATTTTTTTCTTTGTTGAATAAAAATGTTTTTCCTTATCTTTTTTGATGACTTTTGTTTGAAAATCTTATTTTATTCCATATTAGAAGTGATCCTCCAGCATGTTTCTTGGGACCATTTGCTTGTTAAGTGAACCTGTTTGTACTTTAATGTTAATTCCACTTCCCCAAGAAGAGCTGCCTAGTGACCTGACTCCAGCTGAACCTTCCCATTTTAATTAGTAAAATAAAGGAAAGCCAGTGACTGGGAGGGGCGAGGGAGGTGGAGAGGGCTGAGAGGTATTAGGAGGTCAGAGGACAGAGGGTAAAGGTTGTGGCAAGATGGATGATCCCAAGAATCAGCCAAACCCAGGTGATATTAATTAGCATTAAATAGCTATGAACATAAAGGATTTTGTAGGTCTAGCGTCTTATATAGAAGGGCAGTTTGTATCTTTGTCTATTTGATATAATCTTGTGTGTAGAATGTTTGTGGATTGAGAGTTGAATATATAAACTTGTATGAAAAGCTATCAGTCTGTAGAGTTGTATTTATGTGGGATTTTGGGGTAGAGAAACACCCCAGGACCGAGGCAGAGAACAGTCGGTAGAAAACCATCCGGGAAGGGAGTTTCAGGAATAAGTAAAGATGGTTGCTTGGACTGGGCACCAGAGGTGCACCCAGCTCCTTATTGGGGTCCGGCCTGAGGAGTGAGATAAAGAGATAAGCATTTTTAAATTTCTTTTTATTTTTTAATATTTACTGCAACAGTTAAGTTTTTTTTTTTTTTTTTTTTTTTTTTTTTTACCAACCTTTTACTCTGAGGTAGTATCTGTTTATTTTTCACTCAGATGATTTTCCTGTATGCAGCGAAATGTTAGAACTTGCTTTCTTATTTAGCCTGATAGTAGATGTCTTTTTATTGGGAAATTGGGTTCATTGATGTCAAGAAATATTAAGAAATAGTGACTGTTATTTCCTGTTACTTTTGTTGTTAGAGATAGAAATATGTTTATGTGCTTTTCTTCTTTTGGTTTTCTTGCAAGAAGATTTTTCTAGGGGGTAGTTTCCCTCCTTGTGTTGGACTTTTCCATCTATTATCCTTTGTAGGGCTGTGTTTGTGGACAGAGATTGTCTAAATTTGATTTTGTCCTAGAATATCTTGGTTTCTCCATCTATGGAAACTGAGAGTTTTGCTGGATATAGTAACCTGGGTTGGCACTTATGTTCTCTTAGGGTCTGTATGATTTCTGTCCTGGATCTTTTAGCTTTCATAGTACTGCTTTTAGCATTCTTCCTTTGTTTTGAACATTTGTTGTTTTGACTATTATGTGATGGGAGAAATTTCTTTTCTGTTCCAATCTATTTCAAGTTCTGTAGGCTTCTTGTATGTTTATGGGCATCTCTTTCTTTAGGTTAGGAAAGTTTTATTCTATGACTTTATTGAAGATATTTAGTATGCCTTTTATTTGGAAGTGTTGGCTTTCTTCTACACCATTTGTGATAAAAATCTGTATGGTATTGGTACAGAGACAGACAGGTAGACCTATGGAATAGAATCGAAGACCCAGAAATGAACCCACACACCTATGGTCACTTGATATTTCACAAAGGAGCTAGAAACATTCAATGGAAAAAGGACAGTATTTTCAACAAATAGTGCTAGTTCAACTAGCAGTCAGCATGTAGAAGAATGCAAATTGATCCATTTTTATCTCCTTGTACAAAGCTCAAGTGCAAATGGATCAAAGACCTCTACATAAAACCTCATACACTGAAGGTAGCATTAATTTCTAATGCAGCATCATTTGCAAAACTATGGGAGGCTTCTTCACAGAGCCTGCAAATACTTGGGTCACAGTGGTAAGCATCTTTCTCATGGAGCACAGCAGACTCGTGTGGTAACCACAGCACCCAGGCACTTAAAAGCTTCTAACTTTTTAAAAATCTCATTTTTAAAATTTATTTATTTATTTATTTATTTATTTATTTATTTATTTATTTATTTATTTATTGAGACAGTGTCTTCTTCTGGGACCACAACACCCCTGGAAAACATATGACAGAACTAGGTGTTCTTGAAATACTAGTAGCAACATACATATTAGGGCAATGAAGAAAGCTTTTGCTTTTTCCTCTCATTCTTTTTTTCACTCTCATTGAAAAGTTCATTTATCCTTTCCTGAGGCATTTTGTAGCTAGTGTTAGAGACTGAAATACCTAATCATTTAAGTTCAGTCTCCATTTTAAAGAACTTAAACTCAGATAAACTAACAGGCTGGTACCTAGCACTAGTTTCCAAGTTACCTCCCCACACCCCAACCAATCCTGAACCTAGTTCCAGTTGCTACCCTAACCCCAATATGACTTGCCTGTCCAGGTTAATCTCCCCTAACAAATCCAGCATTTCCAGGTTAATCTCCAACAAACCCAGGACCCTGCCTAACAACACGAATGCATAGGGCAGCAGAAGTTAAGCTTATGGTTTTACTCCCAGCAACAGCCAATTATGCTAAAGGTCATAGTAGCTCTTCAATGAGATGCTTGCCCAGCTAGAAACCCTCTCATTCCTATTGTTCCTGTCTATAAAATCTTACACAGATAGATATTTGAGGCTCCTCTCCACCAAAACTGCCCTGTGTGTCAGCAAGGGGCAGAGTCCAAGAATGAGCCTGAGCAAAGATCCTGGAGTGATTTCCTCAGATTACCTCCTATTTGGTTTTTTGGGGTTCACTAACATTTCCTTGGCCCTACAAGACTACTCCACAATTCAAGTGAATACTGAAAAATCAGTGGAGGCATTCACACTCACTGAACAACAATTGTATTCTTGCCCCCTTTTCTGGGGAGACAGTTACTATTGGCCTAGTCAAACCACAAAGTGTAATACATGCTAACAAACCCCCATTTGTGCCAGACAGTGGCACATGCCTTTAATCAAGCACTTGGGAAGCAGAGGCAGGTGGTCTTCTGAGTCTAAAGCCAGTATTGTCTATGGAGAGTTTTAAGACAACCATGAGTAGACAGAAAAAAAAAAATCTTCTCTTGAAAGACCAAAAATTAAATAAATAAATAAATAAATATCCTTTTAGATATATTTTGATTCATAACATTGTTACAAATTTGTTATAAATCAATGATATTATAGATGATGTCATAAACCTGATTTATAACATCATTCTGTTCCCCTAGGGAATGGTGACAAATACAGAGGGGCTTACTGTTTGGAAGCCAGTCTTGCTTTCACTGTGCAGACCAAGCTGATCCCAGTTTTATAGAACTCACAGTTTCTGCATCCTGAGTTTATGGATCAAAGGCCTGTGCTACCAGAGTGGAATCTCTTATGTCTTTTACTGTAATTGGAGAGTGGTTCTGGAAGTTCCTTTTCTGGAAGCTCATTAAAGATAAATAAGACAGGGATCACTAGGATCACCCAAGTGGTTAGGACATCCAACTGTTGCTGAACCAATACTTTAAGATGATATAATTGCTCCATTTGTTGGCCACTGACAAGTCAAACAGGAGAATCAGTCAACCATATGATAAGGATAGCAGTAATAATATTATCATCGATTGTATCGCTAAGACCAAAAAAAATTTTTTTTTTTTTGTTTTCTAAGTATAGAGTTAAAGAAGGTTGTTCCCTCATAATGTGTTGTGGCCATGTGATGTGACAGCTTCCTCTATTTTTTTCTCTATTCCTCCTTCTAAACTTTTTGTTCTTGGGAACATAAAATTAACATCAATTGGCGGCCCTCACGATTGATTCAGGGGAGTAGGAACCCTGGAAGAGAAACTTGATATCCACCCAGAAAGCCACCACGTGCAGACCAAACGCTCAGGCCATTTGCCACCTGGAACAGCAGAGATCCAGGGACACAGGCCTGCCAAGACTGCTCTGTGAGTAGCCAGGGTACAGAGAGGCCTTAGGCCTAGGACACAGTAGGTGTGGCCCTCCGGTTGGTCCAGGGGAGCAGGAACTCTGCCTTAAGGACTCAGTGTCCACTCGGAAGGCCCTTGTGTGCAGAATAAACACTCAAGCCATTTGCCACCTAAAACAGCAGAAGTCCAGGGACACAGGCCACTACAAGGGAGAGATGGGAACCAATCACTGACAAGACCACGTATAATCACAGACAACAAGATGGCAAGAGGAAAGTGAAAGAACTTATGCAATGGAAACCAAGAATGCCTGGCAACATCAGAACCCATCACAGCAAGCAGTGGGAGGCCAAACACTCCAGAAAACAAAGACTCAGACCTGAAATCATACCTCAAGATGATGATGGAGATCTTTGAAAAGAGTGTGAATAACTCACTTAAACAAGAATGGGAGGAAAACCATAAACAAATAGAAGCATTTAAAGAGGAAACACGAAAAACACTCAAATATATCAAAGAACTAGAGGAAAACAGAAGCAAAGAGATGAAGGAATTGAAAATGGAAACTGAAACAATAAAGAAAACAGTAAAAGAGACAACCCTGGAGGTGGAAAACCAAAAAGAGAAATCAGGGGTCACAGATGCAAGCATCTCCAACAGACTACAAGAGATGGAAAAGAGAATCTCAGGGGCCGAAGACAACATTGAAAACAGACAAAACAGTCAGAGAAGATGCAAAAGCTAAAAAGCTCCTAACCCAAAATGTCCAGGAGATCCAGAACACAATGATAAGAACAAATATAATGATAATAGGAATAGAAGAGGGCGAAGAATACCAACTAAGAGGCACAGTAAATATCTTCAACAAAACTGTAGAAGAAAACTTCCCTACCCTTAAGAATGAGATGACCATGAGCATAAAAGAAGCCTACAGAACTCCAAATAGAGTGGACAAGAAAAGAAATTCTTCCTGACACATAATAGTTAAAACGCCAAGTGTTCAAAACAAAGAAAGAATACTAAAAGCAGTAAGGGAAAAGGTCATGTAACATATAAAGGCAGACCTATCAGAATCACACCCGACTCCTCAACAGAGACTATGAAAGCTAGATGATCCTGGACAGACATCATTTAGACCCTAAGAGAACACAAGTGTCAGGACAGGCTGCTATATCCAGCAAAAGTCTTAATCACCATAGATGGAGAGACCAAGATATTCCAGGACAAAACTAAATTTACACAATATCTGACCACAAACCTAGCACTACAACAAATTATAGGTGGAAAACCAATACAAGGAGGGAAACTATATCCTAGTAAAAACAAAAAAATAACTAAGTGAGAAAACCAAAAGCAGAAAAACACACAGGCACAATTCTACCACTAAAAGCAAAAATAGCAGGAAACAGCAACCACTATTCCTTAATATCTGTTAACATAAATGAACTCAACTTCCCAATAAAAAGACAGAGGCTATCAGACTGGATACATACACAGAATCAAGCATTTTGCTGCATACAGGAAACTCATCTCAGAGACAAAGACAGACACCATCTCAGAGTAAAAGGTAGGGAAAAAAAACTTCCAAGCAAACGGCCACAAGGAAAAAGCTGGAGTAGCCATTCTAATATTGAATAAAGTAGATTTTCAATCAAAAGTTATCAAAAAAGATAAGGAGGAACACTTTTTACTCATTACAGGAAAAATTTGTCAGGAGGAACTCTCAATCCTTAACATATATGCTCCAAATACAAAAGCACCTATATTCATAAAAGAAACCCTACTAAAGCTCAAAAAATACATTGTGCCCCACACAATAATAGTGTGAGACCTCAACATCCCACTCACATCAATGGACAGATCAGGTAAACAGAAAATGAAAAAGGACTCAGTGAAACTATCAGAGGTTATGAACCAATTGGAAATAGTAGACATCTGTAGAACATTTTATCCTACAACAACAGAATACACCTTCTTCTCTGCACCTCACGGCACCTTCTCAATAATTGATCATATAATCAGTCACAAACAAGCCTCAATAGATATAAGAAGATTGAAATACTCCCATGCATCTTATCAGATCACCATGGACTAAGGCTGGTCTTTAATAACAACAAAGACAATAAAAAGCCCAAATACAAATGGAAACTAAACAATGCTCTATTAAATGATAGCATGGTCAAAGAAGAAATAATGAATGAAATTAAGGATTTTCTAGAATTTAATGAAAATGAAAATACAACATGCCCAAACCTATGGGATGCAATGAAAGCAGTACTGAGAGGAAACCTCATAGCTCTGAGTGCTTCCAAAAAGAAACTGGAGAGAACATACACTAGCAACTTGACAGCACAGTTGAAAGCTGTAGGACAAATGAAAGCAGATACACCCAAAACGGGTAGATGGCAAGAAATAATCAAACTCAGAGCAGAAATTGACCAAATAGGAACAAAAAGAACCATCCAAAGAATCAACAAAACCAAGCGCTGGTTCTTTTGAAAAATTAACAAGATTGATAAACCCTTAGCCAGACTAACTAGAGGGCAAAGAGGGAGTATCCAAATTAACAAAGTCAGAAAAGAAAGTGGAGACATAACAACTGAAACTGAGGAAATTTAAGAAATCATCAGATCCTGCTACAAAAGCCTATACTCAACAAGGCTGGAAAATCTGGAGGAAATGGATGAATTCCCAGACAGATACCAGATACTAAAGTTAAACCAGGACAAGTAAACCATCTAAATAGTCTCATAACACCTAAAGAAATAGAAGTAGTCATCAAAAGCCTCCTAATCAAAAAAAGCCCAGGTCCAGATGGGTTCAGTGCAGAATTCTATCCGACACTTAGTGACAACCTAATACCAATACTCTCCAAACTATTCCACAAAATAGAATCAGATGGAACAGTACCTAGTTCATTTTTCTGGGCCACAATAACCCTCCTTCCTAAACCACACAAAGATCCTACAAAGAAAAGAGAACTTCAATCCAATCTCACATATGAACATTGATGCAAAAGTACTCAACAAAATCCTTGGAAACAAATTCCTAGAACACATCAAAATGATCATTCACCATGATCACGTAGGTTTCATCCCTGGGATGCAGGTATGGTTTAATATACGGAAATCCATCAATGTAATCCAGCATATAAACAAACTCAAAGAAAAAAACCACATGGTCATCTCACTAGATGCTGAGAAAGCATTTGAAAAAAATTCAACACCCCTTCATGTTAAAAGTCTTGGAAAGAATAGGAATCCAAGGCCCATACCTAAACATAATAAAGGCAATATACAGCAAACCAACAGCCAACATCAAACTTAATGGTAAGAAACTTGAAGCAATCCCACTAAAATTAAGGACTAGACAAGGCTGCCCACTCTCCCCCTACCTATTCAACATATTACTAGAAGTCCTGGCCAGAGAAATTAGACAGCACAAGGAAATCAAAGGGATACAAATTGGAAAGGAAGAAGTAAAAATATCACTATTTGCAGATGACATGATAGTGTACTTAAGTGACAACAATAATTTTACCAGAGAACTTCTACAGCTGATAAACATATTCAGCAAAGTGGCTGGATATAAAATTAACTCAAACAAATCAGTAGCCTTCCTTTACTCAAAGGACAAACATGCTGAGAAAGAAATTAGGGAAAAGATACTCTTCACAATAGTCACAAATAATATGAAATACCTTGGTGTGACTCTAACTAAGCAAGTGAAGGACCTGTATGACATTTCACATCTCTAACAAAGAAAATCGAGAAAGATCTCAGAAAATGGAAAGATCTCTCATGCTCATGGATTGGAAGGATCAACATTGTAAAAATGGCCATCTTACCAAAAGCAATCTACAGATGCAATGCAATCCCTAACAAAATTCCAACCCAATTTTTCATAGAGTTGGAAAGAGCTATGTGGAATTTCATCTGGAATAACAAAAGACCTAGTATAGCTAAATCCATCTTCAAAAAACAAGAAAACATCTGTGGGAATCTCCATCCCTGACATCAAGCTATCTTACAAGGCAATTGTGCTAAAAAACTGCATGGTACATGTACAGAGATAGGCACATGGATTGATGGAATAGAATAGAAAATCTAGAAATTAACCCTCACATATATGGACACATATATGTATTTTTGACAAAGGAGCTGTAAACATTCAGTGGAAAAGGACAGCCTATTCAACAAGTGGTGTTGGTTCACCTGGCACTCAGCATGCAGAAGAATGAAAATAGACCCTTTCTTATCTTCTTATACAAAGCTCAAATGCAAGTGGATCAAAGATCTCCACATTAAACCAAGTACACTGAAACTATTAGATGAGAAAGTTAGGAAAACCTTAGAACACATAGACACGGGGGACAATTTCTTGAACAGAACACCAATGGCTTGTGCTCTAAGGTCAAAAATCGACAAATGGGACTTAATGAGATTGCAAAGTTCCTATAAGGCTAAGGACACTGTCAATTAAACAAAACGGCAGCCAACAGATTGTGAAAAGATCTTTACCAACCTCAGATTGTAAAGATGTAATTCCCTTTTGATTTAGACTTCTTTCCCCAATCAGTCCCACTGTCCCTGAGATACTTTAGATCCCCAAATTCCTGTAGATATGTTTTCAATGCCCATTGCTAGTTTAAGTATCACATTTCTAGAACCTGGCAAGTTTAATCCTGTACACCGTGGGGTTGCTAGTAAGAGAGATAAAAAAATACTTCTTTGATCATATGCCTGAACTGTTGCTGACCCTTGGAGATATCTCTTGAAACTACTTTTCAATGTAAGGGGCCAAAGGAAGCTTTAAATCTTCATTGAGTTTAGGCACATCTGTGGTGGGGGCTTGTACAGAATTGGGCATGTCAAGTTTACTGCTAATCATGCAGCCAGAAGAATATTTTTTTTTAAATTATTTATTTATTTTTTTATAGGAGTACACTGTCTTCAGACACACCAGAAAAGGGCATCAGATCTCATTACAGATGGTTATAAGCCACCATGTGGTTGCTGGGAATTGAACTCAGGACCTCTGGAAGAGCAGTCAGTGCTCTTAAACCGCTGAGCCATCTCTCCAGCCCCAGAAGAATATTTTATACAATCTTTGCCTAGGTGTCTTTACTTCTCACTACTAATGCAAGCTGCTTTAGCAATTTAAGTGCTTTCCATAATCCTGAAGTAAAAGCATTGTTTTATGTTGCTGTGTTACAATGTCTTATTCTGATGTGATTACTGATAGTGACCTTTTGTCCAAAATATGACCAGAACTCCTTGTATACCCATATTAATGTTTTCAAAACCCAATACTTTAACATACTTGCTGACTGAGAAATGACTTTTTCTTTTATTGCAATTATAACATAATTAAGAAAGTCAACAACAACAAAAAATTGACAGCCTTGTCACATCTCAGTAAAGTCTGAGTAGACTCCCAAGGTTCAGGCAGATTTTGATATGCTCCTTTTGGAAATTATGTGCCTGGCATTTGCATTATGCACTGTAATAGTTTTAGTAGCCACAGCCTCCATTTGTTTAAACAGTGCAAGAGACGGATAACAATGGGAATGTGGTGAGATCCACTGTTAGACCCATTCATGCTCACCAGTTAAGTACAGATCCAGGTGCCCCATTCTTACAAAGCTGTCAAGTCCCTATCCAGGTACCACTATGGTGCAGATATCAGAGCTCATTCCATGAAATGGGACTCAAGACTTGAGGATGTTAATTTTCAGCAGGTTAGGTTGTTCAAACAATAAGCATACAAGAAGTTCTAAAGATCCAGAATGTTTCTTGCCCTGAACTTTTGTCAGGAGCAACTACATGCAATGATACTGTTCAATCATTAAACCATGGTTACAAGGTATAGAAGGTTCTGCTTAATAGACCACCAATGAAAAAAAGACAAGTAAATATGTGTAGAAAAATATATAGGAATATAACAAGCCTGTACATGTTAAGAAATAGCTCATTCTAGTTTGCTAAAGTAGGGCATCCTATACAGACCCTTCCCCTCTGCCCTTCTATTTCCTCCCTTGTCATGGTATCTCATCATAGAAACAGAATAGTAGCTAGTACAGGAGTTTGTACCAGAGACCATGTTATTATTGTTGTTGTTGTTGGTGGTGGTCCTTTTGTTGTTTTGGTTCTCCCTCCACCCCCCACAGATAGTGCAAGTCTTTGTAAATTTGGACTACAAAATTGGTAGAACACTGCAAGTAGAGCCTAGCAAACTACTCTAATAGAGCATGGAAGACTGTAGTTCTAAACACAATGGAAACTTTGGAGTTGTATCTGCAGAGGTAGGTTTCGATAATAAGCAATATTCACAACTGGTGTGGGGAGAGTTTGTGTTTTGGAAAAGAATCTGGCTTCCTTCCATTCTTGGCCTAACAATTTGCCCGGGGTGAAATGTAAAAGTAATAAATTTCTTAGCCACAGAAAATTTCAAGATTGCATAATGATGCCAGATACTGTGATACACACTGTGGTAATTCTATTACTTGGGAGGCAAAAGCAGATGAATCCGTGTATGCTCAAGGCAAGACATATAGATTTAACAAGGTCAAGGATAGCTAGGTCTATAAAACTCAGAAAACATGTCTCAAAATCAAACAAAAGACTCTAGAATGTTGAGTCTGTGGTATGTTTATTATTGATAATACTTATACTGGTCTATGGTAAAAAGGAGAAAGTATGGCAAAAAAAAAAAAAAAAAGAAAGAAATCATGTGCTGGAGATAAATAAGAGCACCAAGAATTAAAAAAAAAAAATTGCTGGGTTATTTTATTTATTTCTATTTTAAATGTTATCCCCATCCCGGTTTCCCCTCCACAACCCCCCTATTCCATCTCACCCTCCAACAGCTTTTATAAGGTTGCTCTCCCACCCACGCACCCACTCGTGTCTCACCACAAAAATACAGAGAGGACAATTCTCTACCTCTTAGAAATGCCCTGGGTTTTACTTTTATGGCGTTAAACAATGGTTTAGAATATAATGCTGTCTAAGATGGACTCTAATGGTAAAGGTTCCCCTGAGGAAAATTTTCGTCATCTTCATCTGTACAGCTAGAATCTGAGGAGCTTCGAAAATCTGAGGAGCTGCTAAAGCCTTCCTCCTCGCTATCATCCACCAGATCATGCCTGGATACCCGGGAGCCACCATGATGGTCCCATTCAGTCTCTGAGGAATCTGACCCAGAATCCAGCACTTCCTCTACCTCTACAAGCTTTACTTGAAGTCCGTTCTCTGAGGACTGTAGATCATCTCTTCGTCCAAACTTGTGGCTTCTGCCTCCAGACATGCTCATGTTCTTTCCCTTACTACAGATGAACTTTGCCTCTTTGTATGCAGCATATCCCTCAGGTGACAATCTCTTGAGCCAGAGGTCCAGCTTCACCCAGTATTGTTTCTGTAGCTTCTCAGCTTGTCTGCTATAAAACTGTTTCATGTCCTCTGGGACTCGACCCCAACGCCTAGAAATCTCAACCCAGCGCTGCCTAAAGGACAGATGCCTCAGTTCTGGACTTGACCATGAATCTTGGTGAAATTTATGATATGCATTCATAGGGGGTTTTCTAGGTTCTCCCTGAAATTTTATATCTAAGGAAAATGTTTTGGGAGATTTTGTTTTAAGAAGAGACTTTACGT
The DNA here is from genome assembly GCF_963924665.1 of Micromys minutus. Taxonomy (NCBI): domain Eukaryota; kingdom Metazoa; phylum Chordata; class Mammalia; order Rodentia; family Muridae; genus Micromys; species Micromys minutus. The sequence goes on from NC_137985.1 coordinate 14,440,416, forward strand.
TTTTTGTATCTCCTTGTGACTTCTTAGAGACTTTGGTTTGGTGACTTGGGGGCACCACAGATTTTTTAAGATACCCTGAAACAGGATGGTTTTCCTTTAATTGAGTCATTTTTTTCTGAAACTCTTCTTTCTCCTTCTTGAAGTCCTGGATATATCTCTGCTTTACCTCTGCTGGCAGCTGATGGTATTTTTTAGCCAGAATTTTGGTCAGCTGAGCATTGCTGTACTCAGGATACCTCTGACGGTATTTGGGTCGCTGCTCCTTGTAAAAGCGCAGATAAGCAGTCAAGGGTCTTTTGGGTTGGTCAGGATGTTTTTTGACTGTATTATTTTTGTGAGGTTTTTTAATAAGTTCTTTGGCTTCCAGCACTAATTCTTTCAGTGTGCGGAACTTCCTTAAATTACAAGAAATCTCCATCCATTTCTGTCTGCACACTTCTCCTGAAAAGTGTCCAAATGCTACATTGCTCCAGTCTAGGTCTGCCTGACTGTTTTTGAATTCTCTGAAGTCATCTGATGGGATATTCTTCTTCAAGCATTCCAGTAACTTCAGAATGTCTGTTTCAGACCATAGGGCTTGGTTATCATATGGTGCCATTAATGTGCCCAACTAATATCTCTGTTGTGCAAACGCCTCAGCAGCAGCTTGACCTCTGTAGTCTCACAGACAGAGACAGAGAGAACTTAGTTCATAGCTTCTGATTTCCACAGTCTGTGTGAATCTTTATTTCTGAGGCAAAAAAAAAAAAAAAAAAAAAAAAAAAAAAAAGTTTAACTTCATGTTTGTAATTTATGAAAAAAAAATCAGAGTAATATTCTATTAACAATGGAAATGGATAATTCCTCCTTTTGAAATAGGTTTTTTTGCTTATATGGAAATCTTACTAGAATTTGCCCAAAAAAAATAAGGAAATAATGCTGGTTGTGGTGGTGCACACATTTAATCTGAGCACTAGGAAAGCAAATCTCTGTAAATTCAAGAGCAGCCTGATATATATATATATATATATATATATATATATATATATATATATATATATATATATATATATATATATATATATATATATATCAAATTCTAGGATGATCAGTATGACACAGTAAGACTCAGAAAATCAAAGGAAAATGAAATAAACACTAGGCTGGAGAGGCTTACATGACAGAAAATAAAAGCATCCCTCGGGATGGAATAAAAGTCAAACATAAAAAGAATAAAGAGAACATGACTCTGTTGTCTTGAACAAGGCAAATCTTACAGGCATCCCTAGAGATCTGCTGCTGGGAGCCCAGTGGACTCCATCACACCCCTAAACCCCAGAATCCCTTCCCCTGAATTCCATTCCACTTCTGGCCTGGGACTTCTGTCAGTGCAGACTGCCAGCTAGTCTGCTCCTCTGAAAACACCAAATTCTTCGGCATCCCAGGAGATCACATGCACACCAGGCACCACACCACAGCCTGAAGGCACCCTAGGAGTTCCTTTGCACACAAGGCAACTAACTGTACCACTGACACCACAGTCTGATGACTTCCCAGGGACTCTGCAGAGCAACTGACTCAATGGAATGAAATTGCCCCTAGAGTTCTGTTGCATCCAGAGACTGCCTCACCTGGGAATCTATCCCATATGCATCGAATAAACCCAAGCACTATTACTAATACAAAGTAGTGCTTACTGGCAGGATCCTGATATGGGTGCCTCTTTATAGGCTCTACTGGAGTCAAACTGATACACTGGAAGATGCTTGCAGCTAAGCATAGGAGAACTGGAAGCCTCATCCTTAGGTGGAGTCTTTACATAGTTGCATGATTCAATTATCTTACATCCTTCTTTAGACCTCTAAGCCTACCCTGAGTGTTATTTTTGTCTCTTTGCTATTTTGTTGTTCTGCTACTGGTGAGGTAGAATCTATCATAGATCCTCTCAACAATGGCTTGGCAATAAATTCAAAGAATCTTACTGTGATGGTCAATCTTGGTTTAGTTAAATCTAAGCTTGTTGGTACTCCAGTAGGGTATTCTCTTCTTTCCTCTCTGAAATAGGGCCTTTATATTATGTAGGTCTGACCTAGGACTCACTGGATAGACTAGGCTGGCCTTCATTTCTCAGAGATATATCTGCCTCTGTTTCCCATCTGCTGGAATTAAAGGCATGTGACACCACACCTCCTTGAATACATTTTTTTAAGATTTATTTTATTTATATGAGTACAATGCTGCTGTCTTCAGACACACCAGAGGAGGGCATCAGATCCCAATTCAGATGGTTGTGAGCCACCATGTGGTTGCTGGGAATTGAACTGAGGACCTCAAGATGAGCAGGCAGTGTTCTTTTTTTTCTTTTTTTTTCTTTTTTTTTCCTTCATTTTGTTTTTATTATAGCATCTTTGCTTAATTTACAGCAAGCAGAAAATAAGCTGGGTCTTGTTTTGATCCAAACATTGATGTTTTAAAGGTTGTACACAATATTTGTTAAAAAGAACATATAAAAATACCTTTTTAGAAGCTTCTATAAGAAAGAAAATACAAAGTTTAACCCCACAACTTTCCTCTTTGCTAGAACTGCAAACTACCACTACAGTTTAAATAGACTTTGTTGTTTAAACTATACATCCAGGAAAATCTAAAGAAATTAAAGAAACGTGCATATAAGTGATTGCATAGCAGAACAAGGACATTAACTGCAAACAGTAGAGAAACAAAAGTTAGAAATACTATTAAATATACAAAGGTTCTAGAATTAATCTTCCAAACGCACTCCACAAACAGTTCTTAAAATCATCTTTTGTTGTCTACAAGCAAGGACTAGATTTTTTAAAACAAAACTGAAAGAAAAAAAAAAAAAAGGTAATCCTCTGGGAGGATCACCCACAGTATCTCACTCACATCTGTAAGCAAGGAGTCTAAGATCTCAGAGATGCTAGCTTTGTATTCTGAAATGACACTGGACATTTCAAGTCACGTTATTGCCGCCAAAACAACTGGAAGTACTAGAAATTATAAATATTTAAGGGTATCATTTCGTTATTTTTTCTAGTTATGTCCTACATTACCAAAGACTGATGTGGCTTCTGCTTAAAACTTAACTTTTCCCAAAAACTTCACGGCACCACAGAATCACCTAGGCGTGTCATCTTAACTTGTCTCACATGAATAAACTGAGGTGTGAAGGGCAAGCCTCCCCTATGAAGAACAGGCAGATTTTGATACAAATGCACGTCAAGTGCTGTGAGCATCAAAATTCCGTTGGTTTTACACTATGCATATAAACGAACAATGTATTTTCGGACAGTTTACTTGTTTCTAACAAAAAACAAACAACAAAACCCCTAAATAACAAGGACCAACAATAGTTAAATTTTAGAGAAACTATGCTAAGAACAGTCTTTTCCCCTTAAAATCATTTCTGGGATCATCGACACACTCAAAACTTAAGGGGAAGGTGTTTCCCTTATGCTTTAATGTTTCAAATCTTAGAAACCAGCAGGGATTGAGGTGGGGAATGCAGTGAAGGCTCCATGTTTCAGTGAAAAGGTCAGTCTCCCTGAAAACACTATGTAATCCAGTTGGCATCAATCCCCAGACAGTGGAGTTAACAAAAGAACTATTCCACATTGCATCATAAATAATCATCATGGGCTTAGACATCTTGACAAGACATAAAGGTCCACCCTGAACCTAAGTGTCTGAGCAGTCAGTGTTGTAATGTGGCTACCACTTCATTTCTGTATCATTCTATCTTATTAGCAAGCTACATTTCTAGGTTAACAGTTCTACCAAATATGAATATGAAAATTTATTTAATAAGTCAATGTTGCAAATTATGGTCACCAACATCTTTTCACCAAATACTTCAAGCATAAAAAACGAGAATCTTTACAAAAATATACAGAGACACCACAAATTGGTAGCTGCCCATAACATTAAACAAACTGGACTCTTAAGAGTGGCTTCTCAACAGCGTATGATTTTAATTATAACCATTGCCCAATACAGGGAAAACTAACAAGTTAAGTTTGTTTGTTTTTAAAAGCATCATTGCAACATTGTATTCCTGATAATTTAAGTATACCAAACTATGAGTAAATGAATGATACATGCCTAGAAGTATCGTGATTTATATTATCAGTGGCCACTGGACTTGGAACTAGTCCAAGACCTTGATCTAGATTTTGACCTAGACCTAGACTGTGATCTTGACTGAGATTTGGATCTAGGTGGTTCTTTTTTCCTTGATTCCTTTTCATATCTTGAGCCAGACTTATAATGTGTTTTGGAATCTGTTTTAGAGGTGCCTCTAGTTTTGGTGTGAGATGCAGACCTAGAACGTGATTTAGCCTTCATTTCTTTCTTGGGCTGGGACTTGGACCGTGATCTTGAATTGGATTTAGATCTTGAAAAAGATCGATTTCGGTGTTTGAATCTATCGTTGTCGGAAGGGCTTCGGCTACGCCGTGGTCTTCCAGTCGGTCTATTTCTAGGACTGTAAGATCTCCTATAGTTATAATCAAAGGAGCGACTCCTTGATCTCCTTCTTTCATAACTTCAGCTTCGAGAATGTCTATATCGGTCATAATCGTCATATCGTGAAGAGCTGTATACATTCCTCCCTTGGCTTTCATTTGATTTGGTGTCTTTCAATCCCCCTGTGCGAACTGTATTTCAATTTGACGCCCACAAATCCATTTTCTGTCCAAATTATGTAAAGCATCTTCAGCATCACGAACATCCTCAAATTGAACATATGCAAATCCTCTTGGACGCTGTGTGTAGAAATCAAGTGGAACATAAACATCTACTATTGGACCATAACGACCAAATTCCCGACGTAAATCTTCAGACCTGGTGTCGTCTGCCAGGTTTCTGACAAACAGAGAGGTGTTGGGGGGGCGCAGGTATCGGGACATGACGGCGTCGGGGCTCGGCAAACTGTCTGCAGCTCCGGCGGCGGCTTACATCCACTCACACACCGCAGGCAGTGTTCTTAACCACTAAGACATCTCTCCAGCTCTGAGTACAAATTTCTTTTAATCAGATCATTTGAAGTAGGCATACGCTGTCTAAATCTTCACCACACCTCATGGAAGCCCACATAAAAGGACATGGAAGAAGCTGTTGCCTTTTGCTTAGTTGCTTTAACATCTGGCAGTTTTATCTTATTGCTGTGGCCAATATTCAATTTTGCTTCATCTGGATTCCCACATAGACTGGGGACAACTGACTTTTTAAAAATCCACCAGGACTCCAGGGCCATATTTGTGATGCAGAGATGTCCAGCCTTATTACTAGATTCTCAGTATGTGCATGTGAGATAACCAACTCAGGCCATATCCTATAACCCAGTTAATTTTACAGTCATCTGTTCAGTTCTGTTCCGTTAAAGAAACCAGAAATTATAGAGAAATTATTTCTCTCTAAGAACACGTTGAAAAATTCTGGGTTACACCCTGTTTTACATGTACTTTTTGCTCATTGTAAATAGTAAGACCTTAATGCAGAGTATCAAACCTTAAAAAAAAGAAAAAAAAAAAAAAAAAAGCCAAGCACTGACACAATTGTATTTGTATACATTTATGCAAAAAAGTTTAAAATTTTTTTCTTTTATCTTTGTTTTTTAAAATAAAGTTAAAAAAATTTTTTTTCTAAGTAACTGTGTTAGTTTTAAAGGGGGTTTCAAGAGATAATACTTTCTTATGTCTCATACTCCACAATCCACTGTCTTTAAACATGATTACTGAGTGTTCAGAAATGGCAGGAAATAATAACATTATTTGAAGCAAATTGTTTGGTCCTTCTTTTCTAGATATCCAATTATGTGAGAGCTTGAGAAAATTCCGGGGGAGGGGGGTAGGGATGAAATAAAGAGACACTTTTAAAGCTTCAAAAAAAAAAAAAAAAAAAAAAAAAAAGGTAAACCCATGTTTGTATTTTAATATTTAGTGCAAAGTAAGTAACTTATTTAGTTTTTATGTCCCTTAGTTCTTTATTACCTTACATAAAAATAAAAATTATGGCAGAATGCATGTATCATGAAAAAAATCACTCATATACCTATATGTTTGTATCTATGACTTACCTAAGCTGCCTATCAAATCTTTTTAGCTTCAAAAGATAGCACACCTCTGAAATGGCAATAAGCAAGGCCAATTGAACAGTACTTCTCATGGTTAAAGTGCTACTTCTTAAAAAAAAAGAAAACAATAAAAACAACATAGTCATTAAATTTTGGATGGCAAAGGCTGATTTGTTTGCTGTATGTAGTTCAATTCATGACATCAATCTTTTTGAGAAAACTGAAATTCTGAATGCTGACAGATTCCATATTAATAAATATGCCAAAGACTCTGGAACCAGGCAATCACACTTTTTTACAATGGATTTTCAGGACTCAGGCTGTAGATGCCCTCTGATAGAGCACTGGCGACATTCGTATTGGAGGTAATACTGCTTTCCTTAGTACTTTTATATAGAGTGATTTCTTCAACACTTACCTAATTAGTCCATAATAGGTCTTGTAATGGTAGGTATCCCATCCTTAGATTTGTGCATGTGTCATGTTATATAACTCTTTACCAAATGCTGACTCCAACTTAAGTTTAGAAAATCAATCATATTTATAAACTGTTAAATGTTGTATCATTTCCTATTGGTTGTCAAGCCTCAACTTACTGTCAAAATTGAGACAGGATGAAAGACTAACATTCGAAAGTCATTCAGTTACTTTAATTACTAGTTTCCATCATTCCTCTCATAAAACATATAAAATTTTAGTTTATTTTTAGCTAAAGCCAACAGCCTGAAAACTAACAAATTGTTTAATCAATTCTCAAAATGTATATGTGGAATAAAAAAATTTTCATACTAATTGTACATGCAGGTTATTCCTATCCCAAGTGCTACATAATAGAGAGTTACTTAAAATTATATATTATCTGGGCATAGGAGTTTACACCTTTGATCCCACCACTCAAGAGGCAAAGGGAAGCAAATTGTTCATGGACTAATTGGTCACAGCAAAATCTTGCCTCAAAGTACAAAAAAAAAAAAAAAAAAAAAAAAAAAAAATACCAATGCCTCTTCTCCCCCCAAACCTTATATTCTTCATTTATGTAACAGATAAATCACCAATTCCAATGAAGAAAAATTTCTCCATGTTTACAAATGAAAAAAAAAGTTTATATGTTGAAAAGAAATGTTTTGTCTGCTCTGTGGCAATATTTCTCAAGCTCTGTTTGAGAAGTTTATCTACAGGGCAGATTTCAGCCTTAGTTTTGTTTCAAACAGTTAAGATTCAGCAGTACTTTGGGTAGGGCTACCAAATCTTAGCATATGCTTCTACTCAGCAAATTCTGATACAGAGACTCAAGGATTCCCACCTTACTATATTTTTCTTGGGCCTTGTGATTTTTATATGCAGCTTCATAATATTTTTTCTTATTTAATTATTATTGATATCACCAATTAAATAATTATTAAATTTTTCTTTAAATTTGTTGCTGTGGACACATACAGTATTTGACTTATAATCATCAGTAGGCCATTTTTCCAGGAAATTGTTGTCATTTATTTGTTTATATGTTCATAGTAGACTGTGAATTAACAACTGTGCTTCAACTGCAGGCGAATGCAAAGCTTCTACAGGAAAGAAGTATTGATTATGTGAACTCAGATTCAACTGTAGAAGGTACATCTTTCATTTTCAAATACAGTATTTAAAAAGTCAGTTCCATTTTCAGTCATTTCATTTCTAGGTAGTTTACTTTTTGTTTCTTTTATCTTTTTTTTCCCTTTCTTGAGACCAGAGTCTCATAGATGGCCTCAAACATGTTGGTGGCCATGACCTTGAATACCCCATCCTTCACTTTTGCCTCCTAAATACTAGAATAATATGAGATCACAAGAGTGCCTGGCAAGTTTTTTGTTTGTTTGTTTTTGTTTGTTTGTTTAATATTTATTTAAGTATATAAATTCAAACTTAGTATATCTTAAATATTTTGTTTAGACAAGACTACTCAGTAATAACTTAGTTTTAATTTTACTATAGGAAAAATAATACACAGCAAAACTTGGACAGCCTCTCCCAAAACATTCTCCCATCCCCTGTAGATCTCAAAATTCTTCGACCTTCTAACATTCCTCCTCCACTAATTTCTTAGTCTCAACTCCAACCCTAACAGGTGTACTCTGCTAACCCAATGGGCTCTCACTCCAGAACAAGTAGGCTGAAAGCCTTACCTTTCCAATTGCTTCTGCTTCCCAGTACATCCCAAGATCTGTAACAAGAAATCTGCTGAGGTCTCTCTTTTCCTTTTTATCCAGTCCACAAGGGATCACAGAGAACCTTTCCTCCAACTAAGTCCAGTATGGGCCCCCAACACCACCAGGTATTTTCTGTGAACACACCAGATGAGCAGGTCAGAAAAAACAGACAACACACAGCAATTACCCTTTCTGAAGGTACAGGGAAGAACCAGAAACCAAAGAACAAAATGCCCACCCAACAAAGACAGTTCCAGAAATCAGCTCCTAAATGTATAATCATCCCAAACACAGATGCCTAGATATTTGCCAGCACAAGGGCACAGAAATAGAGCAATATGTGCCCAGTGGAGCACAGCTATTCTACTACAGAAGCACGAGTAAAAGACTGTGAAATAGACTTTCAAATTGTTTGAAGATCTGAAGATAGCAGTTTTTTTTTTTTTTTTTTAGACACTCTGTATTTACATTTGAGATGTTATCCCTTTACCCTGCCTGGATCCTATCCACCTCTCCCTACATTTCCCTTCACAAAGGTGCGCTCCCTTCTGATCCCCCTCTCCACCCCATTGCCTTGTCAATCCCCTACATTGGGAAAACATGACCTCTCTGGAACGAAAGTCTCTTCACACGTCGATGCCAGATACTGTGACGATAGGAGTTCTTAAAGAGGAAATTAACAGGAAAAAAAAAACAAACAAACAAAAAAAAATAACTTTAAGAAAACCCAGAAGCACAGTTGGAGGAAATGAAGAAGACTGTTCAAAATATGAAAATACAATCAATAAAGGAAACCAACTGAGGGGATTCTGGAAATAAAGGAATTCAAACATGAACTATAGAGGCAAGCATCACTAACATAATACAAGAGAAGAAAGAGGAAACCTCAGGTATTTAAGAAACCACACAAGAAATGAATACATCCGTCAAAAAAAAAAAAAAAAAAAAAAAAAGTTCAATCTAAAAACCTCTTGTCTCAGTCAGAGTTTCTATTTCCATACAAACATCATAACCAAGAAGCAAGTCGGGGAGGAAAGGGTTTATTCAGCTTACACTTCCACATGCTGTTCACCACCAAAGGAAGTCAGGAATGGAACCCAAGCAGGTCAGAAAGCAGGAGCTGATGCAGAGGCCATGGAGGGATGCTACTTAGTGGCTTGCTTCCCCTGGCTTTCTCAGCCTGCTTTTTATAGAACCCAGGTCTACCAGCCTAGGGATTGCACCACCCACAGTGGGCTGGGTCCTCCCCCCTTGATCACTAGTTGAGAAAATGCCTTACAGCTGGATCTCATGGAGGCATTTCCTCAAGGGAGGCTCCTTTCTCTGTGATAACTACAGCTGTGTCAGGTTGACACAAAACTAGTCAGTACACCTCTTGACACAAAAAAATTCAGCAAACCTGGGACACTAGGAAAAGACCAAGCATACAAATAATAGAATACAGGAAGAAGAATTCCATCTCAAAGACTTAGAAAATATTTTCAACAAAATAAGAAAATGCCTATAAAGGTGCAAGAGGCAAATAGCTTAGATGAGAAAAACAAAATAAGCAAACACGAACCTCATTACTAAATCAAGACATGAAACATAGAGAAAAAGGAAAGAATATTAAAAGTGGCAAGGGAAAAGGGCCAAGTAACATATAAAGGCAGGGCTACTGGAATTACATCTGACTTCTCAATGGAGACTTCAAGGCCAGAAGGGCCTGGAATGACATACTGCAGACATTAAGAGATCAGAGATGGCATCCCAGACTACTATACCAAGCAAAATTTTCAATCACCAATCTCCAATCAATGAACAAAATAAGTTATTCCATGAAAAAGGAAAATTTAAATAATATTTTCCCACAAATTCAGTGTTACAGAAGATGGCTGAGGAAAAAGAAATTGCAAGACAAGGAGCTTCACTGCACAAAGGAAATAAATAATCTCATACCCACAAACCAAACACACAGCACCACCACTACCAACAATACCATCAAAAAAGTAACAAAATTTTACAATCAGTGGCCACTGATATTTCTCAGTATCAGTGGACTCAGTTTCTTAATAAAGACTGACTAGGTGAATGGATGTGAAAACAGAATCTGTCCTTCTACTCCATCAAAGAAATGCACCGTGAACTGTAAGCCAGAATAAACCCTTCCACCCTTAAAAAAAAAAAGAAAGAAAGAAAGAAAGAAAGAAGTAAGGAAGCAAGGAAAGAAGAGAAAGAAAAGAAGGGAAATTAAAGTAAAAATTTTAAAAATCCAAAAAGAATAGAGAAATATACCTCAACATCAAAGATAATTATTAGCCCAGAATATAAGTTTTAAAAAAGATTTTTTCAAGCAAGTGGAACAAAGAAGCAAGCTACTATAGCTATTTTAATATCTGACAAAATAGACTTCAAACCAAAATTAACCAAAAGAAAAAATGGAAAAGGACACTACATACTCTTCAAAGAAAATCCACCAAGATGAAATTTCAATTTTTACCATTATAGCCCCCAAAACAAGGGCAGACATGTTTAAACAAAGGAACAAACCACTGCTACAGTGTAAGGCACATTTTGACCCCACACACTAGTAGTGAGAGGCTTTAGTAGCCCAATCTCACCTATGTACAGGTCATCCAAACAAAACATAAACAGAAATTATAAATCAGATAGACCTGACATATTTATATAATAGTTCACCCAAACAAAAAGAATATGAATTTCTCTCTACACCTCATGAAACTTTATCCAAAATTAAATAATACCCCAACACAAAGCAACTCTCAACAGATACAGGGAAATTTAAATAATTTTTTGCAACTACTAGACCACCATGGATCATAGATAGATAGCAACAACAACAGAAATGACAGAAACCTTACTCCTGAAAACTTATGGAAAATGAATGACTTGCAACTGAATGAAAAGGGGTCAAGACATAAGTAAAGAAATGAAATCTCTTCTAAATTCAGTGACAATGAAAACACAACATAACCAAACTCATGTGACACAATGAAAGTGATGGCAAGAAGAAAGGTCCTAGCACTACTGCATATCTATATTAAAAAATTGGAAATCTCATACCATAAATGTAATAGCACATCTGAAAGCTCTAGAACAAAAATAACTAAGCACAGTCAAGAGGAGCATATGATGAGAACTGAAATCAATAAAAGAGAATAATGCAAAGAATCAATGAAGTGGTTTACTCTCTGAGAAAATCAAAATGATAAACAAACCCTTATCCAAACGAATTACTAGGCAGAGAAAGAATATTCACATTAGCAAAGTCAGAAACAAAAGAGGGATGTTTTGCAGGATATTTGATCACTCTGTGAACCATTGTTTCTAGTTGTCAGAACTTAGCACAAACCTTCACTTCCTCTGGCTGGAATACAGGCAGGTCCTTAGCACAGATTTAATGCCAAACAATCAAACAATGAAAGTAAAAAAAAAAAAAAAATTGTACATGCATGTTTAAAAGTGATGCCCAATTGAGTGGCAGGAAAAAAAGGGCGAATCAGAGTAAGATTTGAAATAATAGGATATGGCCAACTCTCAGAAGAAGAGAAAAGGAAAGGAGCTACTTAAGAAAAAGCAGGGAGAAACCAGAAAGGAGAAGGAGGCAGTTTTACTGGCAGAGTTTTACAAGACAGGTAGAGAACAACCTAGACACAGGTAAAAACTGAACGAGTCACAGAATGAGAAAGAACTAAATTATGACAGATTGCTAGAGTTATTTTTAGACCAAACAGAGCAAAAAAAAAAAAAAAAAGAAAGAAACAAAACAACAAAAAAAAAAAAAAAAAACAAAAAAACAAAAAAACAAAAAAAAACAAACAAAAACAAAAAAAACACAGAAGCTGAGAGAAAGGGAAGATTAAATCAATTAGCTTTGAGTTGAGTTTGTGTCAGAAAAGCTGAGTTGAACTAGCCAGCCAAAGCTCATAAAGAACTTAAAAAGGTGATCGTATTCAGCAGGAAATTCCAGAGGCTGAACACATTTATAGGCCTAGATAAGATTGTAGATAGGCTACAAGTTTCCAGTACTAGGCCTACCTAGGTTAGTAGACAAAAGCAATGAGCCTTCGGAGACAACAATGTTAGACAAATAAAAGTTACTTTTATGGGAATATGACAAAAAAAACAGCAAAATTCCAAAGAATCATAAGAATATACTTCAAAAGCCTGTAATCCACGAAATTGGAAAATCTAAAAGAAATGGATAAATTTCTTACCACTTACCAAAATTAAATTACAATCAGATAAACAACTTACATAAACATTTACTCTCTAAGGAAACAGAAGCAGTCATTTAATGTCTAGCAACCAAAAAAACTTAGGGTCAGATGGTTTTAGTGAAGAATTCCACCAGACTTTCAAAGAAGAGATAATACCACTGATCCTCAAACTCTTCCTCAAGCTAAAAACAGAGCAACATTTGCCAATTTACTTTATATTGCCACAGTTGCCAATATACCCAAACTCTACAAGTACCCAATGTAGTGGCTATTTCTGGTTGTCAACTTGACTATATCTGGAATGATCCACAATCCAGAATTGGGAGGCTCAACTGTGATCCTGATCTTGAGGCATAGAAGCTAAGAATCTTAGGACACTGAGGCTAGGACATCTCTGACCTCAAGTTCATCTGGGACAAAGCAAGTCCCAGATCCAGGTATGGTGATACACACCTTTAATCTGGGATACACCTTCTGCTGGAGACCTATATCAGAACCTCAAAATAAGGAAGTCTCTCTTTATCTCTTCCCCTGCTTGCCTTGTGGGACTGAGCAACTGCTAGATCCTTGGACTTCCATTCACAGCTGCTGATGACCATTGTTGAGGAGTTGGACTATAGACTGTAAGTCACCAACGAATTCCCTTACTATGTAGAAACTACCCATAAGTTCTGTGACTCTAGAAAACGCTGACAAAAGTTGATTCTGGGAGTGGTTCTGGAGGAGTAGAAGTATAAGGATGGATCTCTTAAGAATCTGGAGTTAGTTTAATAATTTACCAGCATCTTCAGCTACTAAAACCTCTCCAGTTACTCTCTTTTCAGGGAGCTCAGAGAATATTGAAGATCCGTTGTTGAAACTATGTTTCAAACTTTAAAAAGCTAATGCCTTTGATTATCTTGATGAGTTAGGTGATTCACTGTTCAATACTTTCTACAAGGTGAGAACAAAATTGGAAAATAGTTTTGATGGCATGGTACTCTTATTATCTCTGGGGAAAAAATGATGAAGGAAAAGAATGAGCTTTGTGGTAAAATCGAAAGGCTCCAGATACAAGTAAACAATCTAAAGGCCGCTAGGTGTGTCCTTGAAGAGAATCTTCTCTCCAGCAGCCGTAGAGCTCGAGCTGCAGAAAACCAAACTGAAGCCCTCATTATAAGGTTGGCTGAATTACAGTCAAAATTCAAGTCTCAGCCTCAAAGGGTGACAGCAGTTAAAGTAAGGGCATTAATTGGTAAAGAATGGGATCCTATAACTTGGAATGGGATGTGTGGGAGGACCCTGTTGAAGCTGAGAATTTTGAGTCTTCAGATTCTCAAGGGTTTACCTCACTTGAGGAAGTAGTGCTCTCAGCCCCACCCCTTGAAATATTTCCTCTTTTACATGAAGAAATTAATTCCTCAGAGTCTGATAAACCAGCAGTGACTTTCGCTGAAGAAAGTGCCACACACGCCAATAATGATGTTTCTCAAGGCCCACCAATAGTTTTTTTCTAGACCCATAATCAGACTCAAAGCAAAACAGTCCCCTAGAGGGGAGGTAGGAAGTGTAGTCCATGAGGAAATTCGAAACACTACTAAGGAGCTTAATGACTTTGCTAATTCATTCAAGCAGAAGTCTGGGGAATATGTGTAGGAATGGATTTTAAGGGTGTTGGATGATAGTGAAAGGACCGTAAAACTAGATCAGGCTGAGTTTATTAACATGGGCCCTCTGAGTGGAGATTCTACATTTAATATGGAAACTTGAACCGTTAAAAGAGGTGTCAGAAGTTTGTTTGAATGATTGGCTGAAGCATTTATCAAAAGATGGCCTACTGAAAAGGAGTTGGAGATGCCTGATATTCCTTGGCTTAGTGTTGACAAGGGGATTTAAGGCTCAGGGAAACTGCAGTGCCAGAGTGGATATGTTCCGCTACAATGGGAACGCCCAGAAGATATGCCCTTCACGAATCCTATACGACAAAAACTGGTGAGAGGGGCACCAGCATATTCGAAAGGTTTTGTTCTTGCCCTTTTCCTTGTGCCAGACCTTAGGGTTGGAAATTCAGCTGCATAATTAGATGAATTAACTGCAATGGGTTTAATTGGGCCCTGACGTAACAAGGGCCAGGTGGCAACACTGAATTACCAGAGACCAGGTGATCATAGTTATTATAATGGACAGTGTAGGCAAAACAATGTTTATAATGACATAGCCCATAATGGCCAGCACAAGAGAGGTGAAATTTATAATTGCCTGATTTGTTCAGACCTTTGGTACTGGCTAATTAGTCATGGTGTTTCCAGGCATGAAATAAACAGGAAGCCTACTGCATATTTGTTTAACCTGTATAAGCAGAAAAAGTCTCAAACAAATGAAAGAAAGGCTACATTGGATGGTGGCAAAAGGCCATCTAAGCCAGTGAACCAATATTCAGACTTGAGCCAGTTTACAGACCCAGAACTCCTTGGATGAAGGGATGACCAGGTTTCCCTGAGAAAGGATCTTAATAAGACAGCTAAAAGTTTTGCTGTTAGTTTTTCTCCAGTTCTTCCCCAGAGGGACCTATGGCCTTTTAGAAGGGTAACTGTGCACTGGGGGAAAGGAAATAATCAGACTTTCCGGGGTCTGTTGGGTACTGGTTCTGAATTGACACTGATACCAGGAGATCCCAAGTAACATAGTGTCCCTCCCGTCAAAGTAGGAGCTTATAGAGGACAGGTGATTAATAGAGCTTTGATAGATGTCTGACTCACAGTAGGTACAGTAGGTCCACAAACACATCCTATGGCCATTTCCTCAGTCCCAGGATGTGTAATTGGGATAGATATACTTAGAAATTGGCAGAATTCCCACATTGGTTTCTTGTCCTGTGGAGTGGGGGATATTATGGTTGGAAAGGATAAATGGAACTCTTTAGAGTTGCCTCTGCCAAAGAAAATAGTGAATCAAAACCAATATCATATTCCTGGAGGAATTACAGAAATTCCTGCCACTATCAAGGACTTGAAAGATGCAGGGGTGGTGGTTTCCACCACATCTCCATTTAACTCTCTCATGTGGCCAGTGCAGAAGACAGATGGATCATGGAGAATGACAGTTGATATTGAAAACTAAATCAAGTAGTAACTTCAATTACTGCTGCTGTACCAGATGTAGTTTCCTTACTTGAGCATATTAACACATCTCCTGGTAGCTGGTTCGGCTATCAATCTAGCAAATGCCTTCTAAGTACCTATCCATAGGACCACCAGAAGCAGTCTGCTTTCAGTTGGTAAGGCCAGCAGTATACCTTTACAGTTTTGCCACAAGGATATGTTAACTCTCCTGCCCTGTGTCATAACGTAGTTATAAGGGATCTTGATTACTTTTCTTCCACAAAATGTCATACTGGTGCACTATATTGATGCCATTATGCTGATTGGACCAAGTAAGCAGAAAGTAGCAACCACTTTGGACTCATTGGGTTATTAGCGGATGGGAAATAAATCCAACCAAAATTCAAGGACCATCTACATCAGTGAAATTCTTTGGAATCCAGCAGTGTGGAGCATGCAAAGATACTCCTTCTTAGATGAAAGATAAATTATTGCACCTGGCCCCTCCCACAACCCAGAAAGGAGCACAATGTTTTGTGGGTCTATTTGGATTCTGGAGACAGTGCATTCTTCACTTGGTTTTGTTACTCAGGCCCATTGGCCATGTGACACAGAAAGTTGCTTGTTTTGTGTGAAATGGCCTTTTGAAGATGCAGTTACAGTGCCAGTTAGGTGACAGAAGCATAAAGGGCTAGAGCAGAGTTCTTTGGAAGGCAGTATATGCCTTGAATCAGCATCCAATATATGGTACAGTTTCTCCCAAAGCCAAGATCCATGGGTCCAGGAATGAAGGGGTGAAAAAGGGAATAGTTCCACTCACTATCACTCCTAGTGACTTTCTAGGAAAATTTTTGCTTCCTAGCTCCACAACTCTAAATTCTGCTGGCCTAGAAGTTTTAGTTCCAGAGTAGGGAGTGCTCCTACCAGAAGCCACAACAAACATTTCATTGAATTGGAAGCTCAGACTTTCCCCTGGTCATTTTTGGTTTCTATGCTCTCAACCCAATGGGCTAAAAAAGGAAGAACAGTGTTAAGTGGGGTGATAGATTTGGGTTACCATGGAGAAATCAGATTGCCTCTCCACAATGGAAGTAAGAAGGATTATGTCTGGAGTGCAGTAGATCCCTTAGAGCGTCTCTTAGTACTACCTTGTCTTGAGATTAAAGTCAATGAGAAACCACAACAGCCTGATCCAAGCAGGATGACAAAAAACATAGAACCATCAGGAATGAAGGTTTGGGTCACTCTGTCAGGAAAAGAGCCAAGACCTGCTGAGGTGCTTGCAAAGGTAGAGGAAATACAGAATGGGTAGTAAAAGGAGGTAATTATAAACACCAGCTAACCAGTTTCAGAAACAAGAATTAAAAAGTAATATAAATGCTCCTGTTTTATTTTGTTAAAAACAGATTTGTAACATCAATTTGTATTTAAGTTGAAGTGCTAAAAGAATGTTCTCAAGGGACATTGCCCCATTGAAATTTAAAAATGTGTTTGTGATTGTAAGAGGAATATTTAAATCATGTTAGGCTTATTTATGACCTTGTCATTGTCTCATGTGGACTTGAGATGTTATTTGTGTCAGTTTGATCTGGGGTGGATTATAGTGGCTATTCCCAGTTGTCAACTTGACTATATCTAGAACGATCCACAATCTAGAACTGGTAGGCTCACTTGTGATCACTTGTGATCGTGAAGCATAGTGGCTATGAATCTTAGGACAATGAGGCAAGCAGATCTCTGAGCTCAAGGTCATCTGGAACAAGGCAAGTCCCATATCTGGGTATGGTGGTATACACCTTTAATCTGTGATACACCTTCTGTTGGAAACCTACATAAAGACATTGGAAAAAGGAAGGATCTCTCTTTATCTGCTTGCCTTGTGGGACTAAGCAACTGCTAGATCCTTGGATTTCCATTCACTGTTGCTGCTGACCATTGTTGGGGAGCTGGACTATAGACTGTATGTTATCAACAAATTCCTTTATTATACAGAGACTACCCATAAGTTCGGTGACTCTAAAGGACCTATATACATATAACAAATAAAGAGAATTACAGGTCTACTTCCATATAAAAAAGATACAAAAATACTCAGTAAAATACATATCAAATGAAACCTAAAGTCACATTAAAATGATCATCATGATCAAATAGAAGTCATCCCAGAAATGCAGGGATGGTTAAATACATGGAAATCTAAAATGTAATTTACTATGCAACTACATTTAAAGACAAAACCATTCTGTCAGAGAGCAATCTACAGATTCCATGTAATTTCCATTAAAATTCCAATACAGTTTTAAGCAGACCTTGAAAGGACAATTCTCAGCTTCATATGGAAAAAAAAAAATGAAACACATGACAGCTAAAGGCATCCTTGACAGTAAAAACTGCTGGAGTTCATTCTTCACAATTTCAAATTATACCACAGGGCTATAATAATAAAAACTGCATAATATTGCCATAAAAATAGACATTGATCAACAAAATTGAATTGAAGACCCAGACATAAATCCACACACATATGGACACTGTATTCTTTAGATAGAATCCAGAAATACAACTGTAAAAAAAAAAAAAAAGACAGCATCTTCAACAAAGGTTTTGATCAAACTGAATGGCTGCATGTAGGAAAATATAAATAGATTCATATTTATCACACTGCTCAAAACTTAAATCTAAGTGAATCAAAGATCTCAACATAAATCCAGATATATTAAAAAAACATGGAATAATTTTGTATGCATTGATGTGAGAGGCAAACTTCTGAACAGAACACTGATAGCACAAACCTGAAGATCAACAATTAAAAATGGGACCACTGACTCTAACTAAGCAAGTGAAGGACCTGTATGACAAGAACTTCAAACCTCTAAAGAAGGAAATTGAGGAGGATCTCAGAAAATGGAAAGATCTCCCATGCTCATGGATTCGAAGGATCAACATTTTAAAAATGGCCATCCTACCAAAAGCAATCTACAGATTCAATGCAATCCCCATCAAAATTCCAACCCAGTACTTCATTGAATTGGAAAGATCAATGTGCAATTTCATATGAAATAACAAAAGACCTAGAATAGCGAAATCCATCTTTAACAACAAGAAAACATCTGCGGGAATCACCATCCCTGACCTCAAGCTATATTACAAGGCAATTGTGCTGAAAACTGCATGGCACTGGTACAGAAATAGGCATGTGGATCAATGGAATAGAATAGAAGATCCAGAAATGAGCCCTCACATATATGGTCACCTGATTTTTGACAAAGCAGCTGTAAACATTCAATGGAAAAAGGACAGCCTATTCAACAAATGGTGTTGGTCCAACTGGCACACAGCATGCAGAAGAATGAAAATAGACCCTTTCTTATCTCCTTGTACAAAGCTCAAGTGTAAGTGGATCAAAGATCTCCACATTAAACCAGATACACTGAAACTATTAGATGAGAAAGTAGGGAAAACCTTAGAACACATAGGCACAGGAGAAAATTTTCTGAACAAAACACCAATGGCTCTAGCTCTAAGGTCAAAGATTAACAAATGGGACTTAATGAGATTGCAAAGTGTCTGTAAGGCTAAGGACATTGTCAAGAAAACAAAACGGCAGCCAACAGAATGGGAAACGATCTTTACCAACTCCACATCAGATAGAGGCCTAATATCCAAGGTATACAAAGAACTCCAAAAGCTAGACACCGGAGAATCAAACAACCCCATTAAAAAATGGGGTACAGAGCTAAACAAAACATTCTTAGCTGAGGAATATCGAATGGCTGAGAAACATCTGAGGAAGTGCTCGACATCCTTAGCCATCAGGGAAATGCAAATCAAAACAACCCTGAGATTCCACCTCACACCAGTCAGATTGGCCAAGATCCAAAACTCAGATGACAACAGATGCTGGCGAGGTTGTGGAGAAAGGAACACTTCTCCACTGTTGGTGGGGTTGCAAACTAATACAACCACTTTGGAAATCAGTCTGGCGATATTTCAGAAAATTGGACTTAGTACTACCTGAAGACCCAGCTATTCCACTTCTGGGCATATACCCCAGAGACACTTTAATACACAACAAAGATATATGCACCACAATGTTCATAGCAGCTCTATTTATAATAGCCAAAAGCTGGAAAGAACCCAGATGTCCTTCAGAAGATGAATGGATACAAAAATTGTGGTACATTTACACAATGGAATACTACTCAGCCACCAGATACAATGACTTAACCAAATTCTTAAGAAAATGGCTGCATCTAGAAAATATCATCCTGAGTGAGATAACCCAGTCACAAAAGAACAGACATCATATGCAGTCACTGATTGTGGGAAGCTGACCCCAGAGGCTCGCACTGCCCCAGAAACAACTCGCAGACTGTATGAAGTCCAAGAAAAAAAGAAAACAAAACAAAACAAAAAAAATAGTCATGCTCAATCCTTACCCACCAAGAATACATTGACAAATTCTGGGTTGTACCCTGTATTACATGTACTGTCTGCTCATTGTTAAAAAAAAAAATCTTTACACACCAAGAAAACTTTGACTATTTTTAGGTTGCATCTTGTTTTACGTGTAGTTTTTGCTCATTGTAACTGGTGGGATCTTGATCATACTATCAAACCTTTAAAAAAAAAAAAACAAGTACTGACAAAAATGTATTATATACTTTTATGCAAAAAATGCTTAAAATCTGTACATTTATCTTTGTTCTTTAAAATAAAGGTGTTAAAAAAAATGGGACCACATAAAATAGAAAATCATCTGTAAGGCAAAAGACTGCCAATTGGACAATGTGGCAGACTATAAAATTGAAAAAGATTTTCACTCAATCTACATCTAAGGATTAATATCTAAACTATATTAAGAACTCAAGAAACTAGATATCATAAAGTCAAATAATCCACTGAAGAACAGAGTACAGATCTAAACAGAATTCTCAACGTACAAAATTTAAATGGCTAAGAAATACTTAAGGAAATATCCAATGTTCTAAGCCATCAGGGAAATGCAAATCAAAATTATTCCCTCTTATACATGTCAGAATTGTTAAAACAAGTATCACAAATGAAAGCTTATGCCAGTGAGCTTGTGGGACAACGGGGACACTCAATCATTTCTAGAGAGAATACAAGCTTGTGTAGTCATTACAGGAATTGTTATGTTAGTTCCTCACAAAGTGGAGATTTGATAAACCTTAAGATCCAGATATACCATTCTTGGGCTTATACCTAAAAGATGCTCCATCCTATCACATAGACACATGCTGTAATCATGTTCATTGCAGGTTTAGTCATATTAGGAAGAAACTGGAAACAAGCCATAATTTCCTCAGAGTAATGGCTAAAGAAAATGTGATGCTTTACACAATAAAGTATTACTTGGCTTTTTTTTTTAATGCCTTTAAATTTGCAGACAAATGGATAGAATAAGAGAAAAAAAATTATCCTGAGTGATGTAGTCCAGACCCAGAAAGATAAGTATGGTACATATTCACTTATAAGTGGCTATTAGTCATTCATTGTGTAATAATCTATAATCCATAGACCCAGAGAGATTAGGTGAAGAGCAAGGGCCTTAAAGGGATGTTTCTGAAAGGAGTGATCAGGTAATGGAGAGAGATAAAGGGGATGGAATGAATGCAGGCAGAGATGACTGAAATTGTTTGGGTTTGGTGGTAGGGATGAAACCTAGTGCAGGAATCAATCAAGCAAGCAAACAAACAAACAATCAGACCAACAAAAATAACTGGGAAGAATTGGAAAGCTAATTAATTAAAAGATCCCGAATTGATTTGGCTCAAAAGAATCATGTAATGGGAAGCTGCTGAACATGGGGAGATCCAGAAGGAGTTACTCTGAGGAACCAGGTCTACGTGACAGAAAGTTCCACCATTCCGGTGTTCTCTCCATAACTCCGCTGCCCACGTGGTACGGAAGTTGTGGTGGGAGACTAGTGCTTAGTATCTGAGGTACCCGAAAGAAATTTCCCTTAAGCTGCAGTTGCTGTTCTGGCCTCCTAGGACATTCAGCAGTTGGTCCTGTCTCCTGCCAGGACTCCATATGCTCAACCAAATTTGCATATCTGTAAATCAAATCTAATTGCCCTGGATGGTAAAGGCCAAGGAGACTTTAACAAAGAATCCAGAAGACTTTCAAAATTTGAATCTGGGAGAAAAACATCAAAAAGAATGAGTATGCATCTGGTAAAAACTCTATAGAAAACTACCTCATATCTGGAAAAACATGGGAAGGTCTTAGATAAATTCTATGAGCATGTGAATATCCAAGAACAGTTTTCTAAATGGGATGAAATTAGCAAAATGACTCTAGAATCCACCTAAAGAACACCTTATATAACTAATCACCAAGATGCCTTCCTTCAATCCTCAAACCTGAAAAGGCATAAAACTGGGGAAGCCAGAGAAATTTGCAAATATAATGACTGTAAAAAGTTATCAAGAGAATGCACTATCACTTGTGTAAATTCAGGAGTCCTCATGGAGAACAAAGAACACCATAATACAGAATTTGATAACAATTTTCTCTCTAATGATAAGTTGATGCTGAAACAAAATGGTAAGAAGATTTATAAATGTTCTGATGTGAGATATGTTTTACCAAAAAATGGAATATTCATTCTCATCAGAGAATGTGACAAATGTTTTGGCCAAGAATTCTCATCAGAGAATTCATACAGGTGAGAAACCTTACAAATTCAGTGAATGTGACAAATGCTTTACCCAAAAAGCTATACTGAGAAGGCATCATATAACTCACACATGAGATAATCCTTATAAATGTCATATAGATGACACATGCATTTCCTACAGTCTCAGTCTGATAGATTACACAGTTGAGAAACATAAATTGAGTCAATGTTTACCAATAAATATTTCCTTAAAATTCATTACAAAATATACAGGAGAAAAAACTTTTAAACGTGTTGAAAGTGTAAATATATTTCTTTTGGCCTCTATCTTGGAATGTAACAGAATAAATACAGCCAACAATCATAGAAGAGATAATGTATGCAGAAATATCCATGATTTCGGAAACCATCTAAAACTGTTTTGTGGTGAAAGTATTTCTGCTGGGAAAAATGGGGCATATGTCTCAGTTAGGGTATATTTTTTGCAATACTTAAGGCTCTACAATAGAGAATTTGTATGATTATAAAAAATCTTGTGAAAACCTTCATGCAATGTCCAAATTTTTGACAATGTCAATTACTTATGCTGGGAGAACTCTTAAAATGTGATAGTATAAGAAAGTTCTTATTAAACATTTACTTCTTCACCCTCAAATATTCCAAGATGAAAACAAGTGGGAAGCCAGAAGAATTTAGTTTTGTGTAACACTTTCATGTCAGCAGAAATTACCAATTTCAAATAGAAAACACATCTCAACATATCTAATAAAACTGACAGCATTTTATTGAATTCAAGCGATCAATTCAGACAACTTATACTTTTAAAAGTGTATTTGATTCACTGAGACACCAGGATTGCATTTATTTATATTATAAATATGTCTATAGATGGTAAAGTCTCCTTGGAGAATCCAGAAGTTGTAAATTTTTTTACATGCTGGTTTTCTGTTTTAGGAAACAACTGTTTATGAGTATTCAGAGATTTACTCTTAAGATTTCCCCCTCAAGAGAATTAGTTTCTCCGAGGGATGAGTCCTTTTATTGGTTATCCAACAGTGAACATTTATCTCTGAAACTATATATACACAATCAACAGACTCAGCAAATTGCTGATAACTTGGATTAGCTAATTATTAGAGCACATTTTTGGAAAATTAAGAATATTCAGAGTGTTCTGTTGAACTACATTCCAGAGAAATTACATTAGACAGACCAGTATTTGCAAATGACTATCAACCCTCAGAGCTGTTGCTCTGTGTTCAAGTTCTAGGTTCTAGTTCTTTTACAGAAACTTTATGAAACATGCCATGATTTTACTGAGGCATATGTCTGTAGAATAGATAGCCAAGTAAAATTGCAAATGCATGTTTGCAACCTACACAAAATTATTCAGCATGAAACTCCTTTTTAGGTGCTGACTTCTCAAGACTATATAAACCCATTCTTTATTGCAGATTTTTTATTCAATTCATAGAAATGGCACAGGTAGGTAACTAGGAAGTTCAGTATCTTAGCTCCAGTTTTTAGCTCATTTGAATGGAAATGGTGGACCTCTTTTAATTTTGTCCTTTATTCCATCTCCAGAGTGCTTTTTTTTTTCAATGTCAGCTAAGTTTCTGCAGCCTGGTGTTTATTTCATTTTCCTTTATTTTCTGAGTCTCTTATGTCATCCTGATTGTCATAGAATGTGAGATATAAACCAGGGTGCCCTTGTATTTACAGAGATCTGCCTTTCTAGTGCTGGGATTAAAGGTTTGCACAACATAACCAACTTCATTCCCTTATTTCTTAAGGCAAGTCGTAGTAAGATTTCTAAAAATAAATGTAAAACATGATACAACTATATCACATATAAGCAAATAACAAAAGAAATTATCCATTTACATTGTTAATACTAAATTAGTGGTATAAAAACACATTGATAAGTGATATCTGATTTTTTTTTTAATTCCAATAAAGAAGACTAACATTCTTTTTGTTTCACTTCAGAAATACAGATTCACAGACTGGAAGTCAGACACTCTCTACCAAATTCTCTGTGTGTTTCTTTGAGAGTTCAAGCTGCTGGTGAGGAGTTTGCACAACTGAGCTATTAATGGGCACATTAATGGCACCATATGATAACCAAGCCCTATGGTCTGAAACAGACATTCTGAAGTTACTGGACTGCATGAAGAAGAATATACCATCAGATGACTTCAGAGAATTCAAAAACAGCCAGGCAGACCTAGACTGGAATAATGTAGCATTTGGACACTTTTCAGGAGAAATGTGCAAACAGAAATGGATGGAGATTTCTTGTAATTTAAGGAAGCTTGGCACACTGAGAGAATTAGTGCTGGAAGCCAAAGAACTTATTAAAAAACCTCACAAAAATAATATAGTCAAAAAACATCCTGACCAACCCAAAAGACCCTTGACTGCTTATCTGCGCTTTTACAAGGAGCAGCGACCCAAATACTGTGAGATGTACCCGACCTACAGCAATGTTCAGCTGACCAAAATTCTGGCTAAAAAATACCATCAGCTGCCAGCAGAGGTAAAGCAGAGATATATCCAGGACTTCAAGAAGGAGAAAGAAGAGTTTCAGAAAAAAATGACTCAATTAAAGGAAAACCATCCTGTTTCAGGGCATCTTAAGAAATCTGTGGTGCCCCCGAGTCACCAAACCAAAGTCTCTAAGAAGTCACAAGGAGATACAAAAAACGTAAAGTCTCTTTTTAAAACAAAATCTTCCAAAACATTTTCCTCAGATATAAAATTTCATGGAGAACCTAGAAAACCCCCTATGAATGCATATCATAAATTTCACCAAGATTCATGGTCAAGTCCAGAACTGAGGCATCTGTCCTTTAGGCAGCGCTGGGTTGAGATTTCTAGGCGTTGGGGTCGAGTCCCAGAGGACATGAAACAGTTTTATAGCAGACAAGCTGAGAAGCTACAGAAACAATACTGGGTGAAGCTGGACCTCTGGCTCAAGAGATTGTCACCTGAGGGATATGCTGCATACAAAGAGGCAAAGTTCATCTGTAGTAAGGGAAAGAACATGAGCATGTCTGGAGGCAGAAGCCACAAGTTTGGACGAAGAGATGATCTACAGTCCTCAGAGAACGGACTTCAAGTAAAGCTTGTAGAGGTAGAGGAAATGCTGGATTCTGGGTCAGATTCCTCAGAGACTGAATGGGACCATCATGGTGGCTCCCGGGTATCCAGGCATGATCTGGTGGATGATAGCGAGGAGGAAGGCTTTAGCAGCTCCTCAGATTATAGCAGCTCCTCAGATTCTAGCACCTCCTCAGATTCTAGCAGCTCCTCAGATTCTAGCAGTACAGATGAAGATGACGAAAATCTTTCTCACGGGAATCATCACGACTAGACTTCATTTTAGCCACTTTCATGTTCTAAATCATTGTACCATCCGAGCAAAACAAGGACATTCCCAAGAGATTGGGAACTACCCTCTGTGTTTTGTATTCCCTTGTTTTTCTCTCCTACATGCTTTGCTTACTAAATACAAAGAGTGTAGTTTGGGGAGAAGGGAGTTTGTCATCGTACTGCCTACATCAGTGTCCTAGGCTTAGGAAGAGACCCAACTGAACAGCACATTTACATTTTACTTGAACAAACTATAAAATCGGTCTTAGGAAGTTCGGCACTGCATACACACCTGATATCACTTACTTTGAGGAAGGTCTCAGCCTTTGCTGTGGCAAGCCGTTAAGTCTCACTTCTGATATTCACAGTAAATAGAAACACAAACACTTAGATATAGATAAATATTTTTTATGACCTCATCTGATTTGTCTTTAATACATACTTCCGTACCACATTCTGATGATTACATTGATAAGTGGAATATTAAATATTTTAATATTAACTTCTTACCATTTTGCTTGTAATATTTTATTGTAATTATATTTTGCTTGTAAGCTGTTTTCAAGAATTTAGCTTTATAGTAGTTGCTGTAACCTTTGAGATTTTAAATTTGTACCTAAATATTCTTTTTATTTATTTTACTTCACATACATGTTTAAATTTTGTACATATTAGTAGAGCATTAAGATAATTTGATAGTTACGGTGTTGGACGTATGAGTAAGGTTATAAATGTGTTCATTTTCACATATTTCTGGCTTATGTAAGTTGTAATTTGCTTTTGGAAATTTACAGCACATTATAATTTTTATTTGAGTGAGTCACTGTTTATTTTTTCTCCCATGGAAATAAGTTTTTATGTATATTTTGCTACATTTACAATTTTTGTACCTCTCTCTGATTTACTTAGGCTTATAAAAATTTTGGATTAAGTATATGTAACAATATCTAAAGATAGTAGTGATAAATTTATGAGTTTTTTTTAATTTTGGCTAAATTAAAGAGTTGCTACCATAAATTTGTATTAGTATATGAATTTAAATTAAGTTATAGTATTTACTCATTCAGTTTATTTATACATTTAATCAACTTTGATGAATGATGTTTAATTTTTTCCTATCTTTAATCATATAATTTTGGAATTTCTCTATAGTGTACTGTAGAGAAACAGGAAGAATAAGAATGTCAGTGAGTACGTGTTGAGACCTGTAATGACGGTGGTTGAGAAATATCACTAACCACTTACTCATGCCAGACAATAGTTCAATGTAATTTACTTCTAAAGGCTTGATGATGACACTGTGTCATAAATCCCATCCTAAGGTCCAAAGAACACCAAGTGTCCATATTGAATTCTAGGTGTGTAGCAGCTGCCATCTCAGATGGACCATGCCATCCCTGACTCACATTAATGGTAGTTTTTGTATTCAGTGCTCGATGGGAGCAGAGGATATTTTAGGCTTTTTTTCCAGAATTTGGAAGCTTGGCTAAATGTGGATGCTTTGAGGGCACCCTTCCCTTTATTCCAAGCTTTTTTTTTTTTTTTTTTGAAAATGGGACTTTTCCCTCACGAATCTATTCTGAATATGGTGTCCCATCTCTCTACCCCTTCCAGTTCCTACCCAGATACACTCCTCTCCAGATCTATTCCCTTTCTGATTCTCATTAGCAAACAAGCATCTAAGGGACAATAATAAAGTGAGATAAAACAAAAATTTTCACATAGGAGCTGGACAAGACAAGCAGAAAAAAGACCAAGAGATGGCACAAGAATTAGGGACCCGCCCATGACCGCATTGAAAAATGCCATAAGAGCACGACAGTGGAAGTCATGATGCAGAGGACCCATTCAGACCCATGTCAGTGCTGTGCATACCGTCTCAGTCTCTGAGTTCAGATGAGCTTGGATCATGTTGACTTAAAAGGACCTGTTTTCTTAGTATTCTCCACCCACCCATTCCGGTTCCCACACTCCCGCCTTCTCTTCTCATCTGTTCCCTAACTTCTATGGGGAGGGATTAGAGAGAGATCCTATTTAGTGCTGAACATTCCAAGGAAACAACCTTTCCTTTCCTTTTTTAAAAAATTGAACAACTTTATTTAAAAAACAAAGATAAATGTACAGACATTAAACATTTTTGCATAAAGGTATACGAATACATTTTTGTCAG
Organism: Micromys minutus; assembly: GCF_963924665.1. NCBI lineage: Eukaryota > Metazoa > Chordata > Mammalia > Rodentia > Muridae > Micromys > Micromys minutus. The sequence continues at coordinate 14,468,166 of NC_137985.1, forward strand.
TACTTGGTTTTTTTTTTAAAGGTTTGATAGTGTGCATTAAGATCTTACTAGTTATAATGAGCATAAAGTACATGTAAAACAAGATGTAACCTGGAATTAGTCAAAGTTTTCTTGGTGTGTAAACATTAAGCATAATGGTTTTTCATTTTCTTTTTTTTTCCTTTTTTTTTTTCTTGAACTTCACACAATCTGTGAGTTGTTTCTGGGGTGTTCTGAGATTTCTGGGGTTAGTATCCAATTATCAGTGACTGCATATTATGTCTGTTCTTTTATGACTAGGTTACCTTACTCAGGATGATAATCTCTAGATACATCCATTTTTCTTAAGAATTTCATAAAGTCATTGCTTCTGATAGCTGAGTAGTACTCCATTGTGTAAATATACCACAATTTTTGTATCCATTCATCTACTGAAGGACATCTGGTTTCTTTCCAGCTTCTGGCTATGAGACAATGTTTTCTTAATGATGATATCCTTAACAATTTCAGCCTGTCTTCCAGCACATGCCTTAGCTCTGGCATTAAATTTCCTGGTGCTCCCAACCAAAGGTCACACATGGAAGGGACCCATGGGTCCAGCTACACATGTAGCTGAAGATTGTTTTATTTGGCATCAATGGGAGGGGTGGGCCTTAGTCCTATGAAGGCTAGGTGACCTAGCCTAGGGGAATGCTAAGGTGGTGAGGTTTGAGTGGGTAGGTGGGAGAACACCCTCAAAGAAGGAGTGGGGAGGGATTGATAGGATATCGAGTTTCGGAAAAGAACTCTAGGAAGGTGGATAACATTTGAAATGGAAATAAAATAACTAATTAAAAATTTCTAAAATTTCCTGGTGTTTTTGTTTCTCTCCAGTCGATGATTTATATATTTTTGTATTGCTGTAAGTTTTCCTTTTTACTCTAGACCGGTATAAATATTATTAATAATTTTACCACAGACTAAACATTCTAGAGTCTTTTCGTTTGATTTTGAGACAAGTTTTCTGGATTTCACAGCCTTGGTTGTCCTCAAAATTGCTATACATCTGCCTTGCTTTGAGCATACAGAGATTCAGCTGCTTTTGCCTCCAAAATGACAGGATTGACACAGTGTAACCACAGTACCTGGCATCATTATGCAGTCTTGACATTTTGTCTGCCTAAATAAATTAATCCATTACTTTTAAATTTCATCGCAGGCAAATTGTTAGACCAAAAGCAGGAGGCAGCTAAATTCTTAGCCAAAACAGGAGAAATCTCCCCAGACAAGTTGTGAATATTGTTTACTGTTGAAACCCACCTTCCCTTTGTACTTAGAACTAGTTTTCCAGGCTCTACCAGAACAGTTTCCTAGCTTACAGTGTTCCACCAATATTCTAGTCCAAAAATTTCAAAGACTTACACAATCCTTGGGGAAGAGGTGTAAAGAAAAACAACAACATAAAGGACCACCACCACCAACAACAACAATAATAACATGGTCTCTGGTACAAACTCCTGTACTAGCTACTATTCTGTTTCTATGATGAGATACCATGACAAGGGAGGGTATAGAAGGGTAGAGGAGAAGGGTCTGTACAGGATGTCCTACTTTAGCAAACTAGAATGAGCTATTTCTTAACATGTACAGACTTGTTATATTCTTATATATTTTTCTACTCATATTTTCTTGTCTTTTTCTCTCTGATGGTCTATTAAGGAGAACATCCTACATCCTTTAACCATTGCTTAATGGTTGTATAGTACTTCTGCATGTATTGCTCCTGACAGAAGTTTAAGGCAAGAGTCATTCTAATCCTTAGAGCTTCTTGCATGCTCTTTGAGGGAGCAACCTAACATGCTAACAATTCACATTCTAGGTTCTTGAGTCACATTTCATGAAATGAGCTCTGCTATCTGCACTACAGTGGCATCTGGGCAGCGGATCCATTGGTGCATAAGAAAGGGGCCACAACAATGGATTTCCCCACATTCCCATCATTATTTGGCTCTCCTGCGATGTCTGTTTAAGCAAATGGAGGCTTTGGCTACTAAAATATTAATGTGGATAATGCAAATGCCATGCATGAAATTTCAAAATGGAGCATATCACAATCTGTCTGCACCTGGGGAGCCTATCCAGATCTTCCTAAAATATTACAACACTCTTCAAAAAATTGTTTTTACTGACTTTCTTAATTATGTTCCAAAAGCAATAAAAGATGAAGTAGTCATTTCTCTGCCATCAGATTTCTTAAATAATTTACTTTAAAAACATTATTATGCGTATACAAAGAGTTTGGTCACATTTCAGATAAAAGGGCACTATTAGAGATCACGTCAGAAAAAGTCAAATAGTTCTAACATAGCAACATAAAAGTAATGCCTTTGCTTAAGCATTATGGTAAGCACTAAGACAGTGTAAAGCAGCTTCCATTAATTGTGGGAAGCTAGCACTCCTGCAAAAAGATTATAAAAATGTCCTGGTCTATAGGAGTTTGGGGATCCAGTGTCCCAGGGACAGGGAGATAGATTAACTTGGGGAAAGGTAGTCTAAATTAAAGGGGAGGTACTTCCATTCCTAGTGTAATTGATGAAGATTATAACCAAAAATTTGAGGTACTAATTGTAAGGAAAAGATGACGGGGCACCAATGAAAGGAAAAGTCACTGAAAGGAAAAGTCACAGGGCACCAATGTTGTGAAAAGATGACGATCTGAGTCACAGCACCAATGTTAGGGGAAGGATGAAGAGAGTGGGGGGCATATGGCCCATGGAGGTGCGGCAAGGCCTGGGGGCAAGGGAGATGCCTCTGGGGGGGAGTCCATGTTGGGAATCCCTTCCCTGAGGGACCAGGCACACAACGGTATAGTACGGAATAGAGTTTATTCAGGTCATGGGAGAGTTAAGAGGGTGGTAGAGGCAGAGAGAGAGAGAGAGAGAAGTAGAGGAGTAGAGGCCGGCCATGAGCACGTGGGAGAGAGGGGGAAGGGAACGGGGTAGGAGTGGGAGAGCAAGGCTGCAAGAGCACAAGAGCAAGAGAGGCCAAGAGAGAGAGGAGGGGGTCAAGCAGCTCCTTTTATAGTGTCAGGTCACTGGGGCAGAGCATACCTGGCCACTGCTGGGTAATTGAGGGGTGGGGTATAACTGGTTGTTGCTAAGTAACTGAGGGGTGGGGTTTACAGAATCCCAACACTAATATATTATATGTATATGTAATAGAACATTCTATATTGACAAAGGATGTTCTATTTCTCAATTGATGTTAACTTTATGTTTCTAAGAACCAAAATCTTAGAGAAAAGAGCAGACAGAAATAGAGTAAGCTGTCACATCACATGGTCATAAGACATTAAAAGGGAATGACATTTAACTCTTTCCTTAGAGGACTTATCTTTTTCTGGTCTTACCAGTACTTGCTGATAATATTATTACTGTTTGTACTTTAGGGCCCCCAACGGTCTACTCAGTCACCACCTTCCATTTTAAGTGGTCTTGGATCACAAATCTGGATAAGAAAATTTCTGAAATACTGAAATAGATGAAAAATATACAAGACTCCTATACCTATAGCAGATATATCTATAAAATATAGGGAAAATTTGTCTAAAAGTTACTATCTTCCAAAAGATTTATATTATCTGTACTTCAAAGATTGGAAAAAGTGGAAGATGGTTTAGCATTTTGTAGATCTGGTATATGATAACCAAATTTATAGAAACGGTCACTGATACTGTACCAATTCAGACCCATACTATTCTTGTTAGATGGTTGACTGTAGCACCTATTTAAATGGTTAGTGTCCAATAAATGGTGAGCAAAAGTAACATCTTTAAAAAGGGTTGGTACAGCAATAATTGGAAGTCCTAACTACTTGGGTGAGCATAGTAATCACTAGTTTTATTTAACCTTAATGTATTCCCAGGCAAGGAACTTCCAGAACCACCCTCCAATCTCAGTTTCAAAAAAGACAGAATAAATCCCAGTCTGGTAGCACAGGCTTTTAATTCAAGAACCCAGGAAGCAGAAACAGGTGAATTTCTTTAAAATTGAAATCAGCTTGGTCTGCAGAACAAGACAAGAATAGCTTCCAAACAGTATGCCCCTCAGTATTGGTCAGCATTTTTTAGAGGAACAGAAATGGTAGGATAATCAAAATATATTACTAAATGATATTTATTTATTTATTTGTTTTTTTAACAGAAGTTTTTTTTTTGGTTTTGTTTCATTTTTTCTTTTTTCTTTTTTTTTTTTCCGTGTAGCTCTGGTTGTCTTAAAATTCATACTGTAGACAAGGCTGGCCTCAGACTCAGAAATACAGCTGATCTGCTTCACAAGTGCTAGATTAAAGGAAGATGCTGCTGTGTCTGGCATAAAAAGGGATTAATTATCATTAATTATCTTGGATTACACTCTGTATTCTGACTAGGCCAACAGTAGCTGTCTCCACAAAGAAAAAGTTGTGGTTCAGGGAATAGGAATGGCTCAGTTGATCTTCAGTATTCATAGGTATTATGAAATTGTCTTATAGTTCCAAGGCAGTGTTAATGAAACTCATAAGACCAGACAGGAGCATATCCAAGGCATTCACACCGGGCTTTTCTTCAAGGTGTAGTTTAGGCTCTGCTCATCACCAACATGCAGGCTGGTTTTGATGGAGATGAGCCATAAATATGTGTCAGGTAAGGTTTTATGGAGAGGCAAAAAGGAGTAAACATTTCCATCCTGGCAAGCATCTGATTAAAGAACTACTATAGCCTTTAGCATAATTGGCTGCTGCTGGGAGTAAAACCCAAATTTAACTTCTGCTGCCCTCTGCATTGGTGTTGTTGGGCAGGGGGCAGGCTTGTTGGGGATTAACCTGGAAATACTGGATTCCTTGGGAAAGATTAACCTGGAAGGGAAGGTCTAATTGGGTGTAGCCTAAAAAATGTAGCATCAGGTTTTGTTGGAGGTAATTTGGAAATTGATGCTAGGTACCAGCCTGTTAATTTAATTGAGTTTAAATCCTTTAAAATGAAGTCAGACCTTAAGAGATTTGGTATCTGAGTCTTGTTATGATGATGCTACTAAAAGGTAGGTTGCAGTTAGATTTAGGGTTGGTCTTACAGCGTCATATGATCCCATCAAGAAATCAATTTCTGGGAGGTGGTGGCCTCACACCTTTCAACCCAGCACTCACAAGGCAGAGCATGCATTTTCTGTGACTTCAAGGCAAGCCTGGCCTATATAGTAAGTTGAAGAGCATTCAGGACTACAAAGAGAAACCTTGTCTTGAAAAATAAAATCAAACTAACAAAGATGCAAGAATAATCAATCATAGTTGTGCCCAGATGCTTGGGTTTTGATTAATTTCAGATTGGTCAAATGACAACTAAAATTAGCCATCATACTTCATGTGTTTATTAAATAGAAAAAGTATGTCCTGGGTTTCGGCACCAATGTCAGGAAAAAGATAAAGAGAGAGTGTGTGGGGGGGAATGCTCTATGGAGGTGCAGTGAGGCATGGGGGCAAGGGAGCAAGGGAGATGCCTCTGGAGGGCCCATGTTTGGAATCACATTCCACCTGAGGTACCAGCAACCTGACAGTATAGTACAGATTAGACTTTATTCAGGGCATAGGGAGAAGACTTAAGAAGGTAGTGGTGGGAGAGAGGGGTTGGGGGAGAGAAAGGGAAGAGGAGAGGAATAGAGAAGTAGAGGCCAGCCATGAGCATGTGAAGGGGGGGGTCAAGAATGGGGAGAGGATGGACAAAGGGACAAAGGGCAAAAGAGCAAGAGGGGGTGGCAAGCAGCCCCCTTTATAGAGTCAGGTAACTGGGGCAAATATACCTGGTTGTTGCTAGGTAACTATGGGGTGGGGTATACCTGGGTGTTGCCAGAAAACTGTGAGGTGGGGTTACAAATCCCTAGGAAACTCTCAGAAAACATTGAAAAGGACAGAAAGAATGGGAGGACAGTTTCTTAGCAATGATTTGAGATATAACTTGAGAGTCACTAAAATACAATGTATAATTAGTAAAAGGAATGGCCAATTGATTTCCCTTGAGAAGCCCACACACAATTCTCTGTGCTTCTCTAAAAACTCTTTTACACACACTTGCAAGCCCAACAATGAGGATGCAGAGGTAGGCAGATCTCTATGAGTTCAAGGCCAGACGGGTCTACAGTGTGTGTTCCATGACACTTGGTATCACAAATGGAGACACTATCTCAAAAAACTAAATAAGGAAAATCATACGCTGTTATCCTTCTTTGGCAATTTGACATCCCTTCTCTGGTGTGTACCATGGCTCACTTTCTTGTACCTCTTGTGCTTAAAATCTATATTAAAACGTTTCTCAATAAACAACACCTTTGTTTCATATTAGCTTGTACTGAATCTATCTTTTTAGCTGAACCCAATAATTTTATATTCAGAGGAGTCAAGTAGTCTGAAAAGAATTCCTCAGGCACATAAATGACACTGTTTACCAGTCCTTGCCTATGGTTACAGAACATGTTGGTGACCTTCTTATAATTCAATAATAAAAAATGTATCCTGGAATCATAAAATGGTTTCCTAGCAGGCAAGTCAATTCTGCCTAGTTCAAACACAGAGACTCCTTTTTTTTACATTGCTGGGGATGCAAAGCCTACCTGTGGTGAAGAGAAGGGCTAAGTGAAAATGGGATGTGTGCTACCTGGAGCTGTGTCTTTACTCTGAAATATTGTAAAACCTTTTCCGCAAAGAAAGAAGCAATAAAAATGGCGGCACTTAACTGTTAGAGAGTTTAGAGGTGAGGTGGTCAGGAGCCTCCAGACTTGTAACCATGGTGGCTCCTCTGGCAAGCGCTACCCTCAGTTTTCTGGAAAAATCTGGGAAGCAAATGTGAGCAGCCCCATCTTTTTCAGAGAAAGTGTTGGAAGAGGACACAGGCACACAATGTATCCCAGGCCTGTGTTCTAACTAGAAGTGGTGGTGTTGAGTCTTCCCTCCAGGCTGGCGTCATGCTATAAGGGTCCCTGAAAAAACATTGCCTAGTCTATGTTCCTCTGGATGGTCCGCAATGGCAGTAGCAGGGACAGGGATGGATTGCTATTGGAAGGAGAAAAGTGCATCAGGCCTTATTTCATGCTGTCAAACATAAGTTGGAGGAGAAAAAAATCTAGACATCTTGGAAGCTTGCCATCTTTACTACCTATTCATGGCCCTTTCTGTCTGCCTCTCAGGGAATCTAACTTCTAGTTCCTCACTACTGGAACCTTGTTGGAGAACAGCCACAGCCTTTTGCTTTTAGTTTAGCAAGAGTTGGACTGTCCTTGATGACTACTTTTAACCTTCCAGGGACTTACTCTTTTCTAGTAATAGGAATATGCTTGACAAGCAATTTCCTAACCTTGTGTCTTATGTGAGATGTAGGAATTTGAGCCATACACCCTGTTCCTGACCCATGTCAGTTCTCCTGAAAAGGCACTCATAGCCATGGGGTGGATAACAGCACATGATCCACCAGGCAGAACTCTACAGGGAAAGAAAAGACTGATGGATAGAACTCAGGTCACTGGCTGCCAACAAACCCTCAAGACCCTGAGGTTTATTGATGTTCCTCAACCCTACCTGAAAACCAGGTTTCATAAACACAGTCCCTGTATTTCCCATCTGCTATTAAACCTACATACCTGTATTTTAAATGTTTTATTTTCTTTAAGTAGCTGAGATTTTATTTCCTCTCATAGTTTTATTGGGTTTTTTTGGTTATTATTATTATTTTTTAATCCTGTCCTCTAATCTATCAGTCCCATCTCATGACAAATTTATAGACATGGGCTGAGATGCCTTAGTCAGTCTATTTCTATGAAAGACACCTTGACCAAAAAAAAAAAAAAAAGCAACTTACAGGAAGTTTTAATTTTGAATTTAGTCCATTATAGTTATGGCAGAAACCATGGCAGTAGGCAGGCAAGTATGGTGGTGATGAAGCTGAGAACTTACATCTTGCAAGCAGAAAGCAGTCTGAGAAAGAGGCGCTGGGCTTCTGAAACTGCAGGCCTCTGTTTCCCTATTTCTTAGGTGGCAATGGAAGAATAGAGAAATTTAAAGTGATATCTAACAACTTAGAGGACAGATTAAAGTCCAGGGACAATATCTCAACAAACAAATGTAAAACCAATGATTTAATTCATATACTTATTCTAACTAAAGAAAGAAGCTTCTTAGTAAAACATGGTCTCAAGAAAACACAAGCCATTATTGGAAGAGTCAGGACTCAAGATGGGCATCTCTACAAATTTACTTACATCTTGCACAGAGATACAAATAACAGCCACATAAAAAGAAGTTTTCATAATCTGAAGTCAAAGAGACTAAATGCTGGCAGCAAATCCATATGCCCACCTAATGCAATGCAACTGTTTCAGGCCTTCATTGGTTCAAACATCTCTTGTATACAGCAAAGTATAAGAGTTGGGTTCTAGTGTCCAGTGAATCACCCATGTTCTAAATGGGAAAAAAAATCATTTTCCCATCTGTGAAATGAGGGTTTGGGTATTTATGTTTTACAATATATGGTGTCAATGCACAACCTCTACTTGCCCACACGAGTTACAATCAGGTTGCATATCACAGACATTTCAGATTAAGGTCCAATGTGCACACGGTCACTTGGAATAACTAATTTTATCCCCTCATCTAATAAATAGTTGTATTTACATTCAAAAACATTTGTAATACAAGGTCCAGACTGTCCTTCAGTTTATGTTGAAGTTCAGACATTCTTCAGTGTTGTGGTTCTCCAGCCTCAGCCTCCACAGTGGTGGAATTAAGGCCATTCAACAGCATACCTAGCTTCAGATTGCTTATTAATATAATAAACACCTTAATAAATATAATAATAGGTTTCAGTCTTTTGTGTTCTTATAGTCTTTATTTCAATATTTCCAACATTTTACGTTTTGTAAATACATGATTTTCATTATAACATCTTTCTGTTTTTTATTGAAAATACTTTTCATACATTATATGCTATCATAGTTTCCTATCCACCAACTTCTTCCCAGTCTTCCCTACCTTCCCACCTCCCACCCACACCACTCCTTAATTTCTATTTTTCTCTCTGTTTGTAAAAGATATATTTTATTAATATGAGAATGTGGTTGCTCTTTTCAGACACAACAGAAGAGGACATGGGATTCTATAACAGATGGTTGTGAGCCACCATGTAGTTCCTGGGAATTAAACTCAGGACCTCTGAAAGAGCAGACAGTGCTCTTAACCAATGAGCCATCCCCTGCCCTCAGCCTTTTCCTCTCTTACTCCCTGTCTTTGTCTATAAAAAACAAAAGGACATAAAATAATTCAAACAATACGAAGAACTCCCATGTCCATGCACACAAAAACACACACACACACAAAATCCATAAAAACACAAAATTGGAAAGTGTATTCAAGGCAGCAAGACAAAAAATATCCAAGGAAACAAATAGGAGACACAAAAATAAATAAATAAATAAATAAATAAATCTGTAAATATACTATTGAGTAAAAATATCTTTATTCCCTTTTGTTTTGGCCACCTACTGCTGGTTATGGGGCCTCCCTAGGCTTCAGATTGGTTTATATACCCAGTGAAACTCTACTGGAGAGAATTAATTTTTCCTCTCCAAGCAGATGTCAACTGGAGACAGTTTCTTGTTTGGGATGGCAGCCTGTGTGCAGTTGCTCTTATCAGTGTTAGGACCTGTATTGGATATTCTTGGTTGTATACCTGACTAAATCTGAACGAACTACAATCCAGACCTGGAGGGGCTCTCTTGTGATCCAGATTTTGAGCCTGGAAGACACTACTTTCTGATTTCAATCTTGGCTTTGAGATAGATGTTGAGGCACAGTGGCTCTGAAAAGCTTAGATCCAGGCAAGATAGCACAGGCCTTTAATCCAGGAGATTAAGGCAAAGAGCTCTCTGAGTTCAAGGTCAATTTGTGACAAAACCTGTTCTAGAGCCAGGCAAGGTGTCACCCACCTTTAATCTGTTCCCCACCTTCTGCTGGAGACCTATATAAGGACACTGGAATACAGAAGGTTCACTCTTATTCGCCACTTGCACGGACTTGCCAGCACCTGGTTTGGAACCTGCTTCTACAGAAGACCTTCTGAAACAACTGGCCTCGTGGGACTGAACAACTACTAGATTCCAAATCACAGTTGACAGTTATTGGGAAATTGGACTACAGACTGTAAGTAATAATAATAATTCTTTACTTTTCCTCAATATAGAAAGACATTCCCTGTGTTCTGTGACTCTAGGAAACCTCTAAACAGAACTGCATTTGACTTGAACCTGTGGAAAGCTTGTATATGCTGTTCCAGTTCCTGTGAATTCAAATGTGCAGCAGTTATGCTGTGGCTGGAAAAAACTGTTTGCATCTAGTCATCTGTTTCCCTCTTACTCTTTACCTCCTCTTCTGCATGAGTATGTAGTTTCCTTCTCTGCCTCTTTTGATTGCTTTTGGTTTAAAGTCTAGTTTGTCCACTATTAAAACAGCTATACCTGCTTATCCTTGAGTCCATTTGCCTGGAATCTAATTTTTGTCCTTTGACCGTAACATAATAACTGCCTATAATGGTAGTAAGCACTTGAATGCAGCAGACAAATGAATTCTGTTTCTAGTTGAATTTTCTGGTTGATGACTTTTTATTGTGGAATTGAGACAATTAATATTGAGAGTTATTAATCAGTAGTGTTAAATGATTCCTATTCTGTTTTATTGTGCAGATATTCCCCCCTTTTTTGGTTTACTGGTCTGGTATTTATTTGTGTCACTGGATATGGTAAAGTTCCAGGGAAATGTTAGTGATCTTCCCCAAAATTCCAATATAATGTAATCACAGTAGTGCCTTTTTATTTGAACTAGATGGGCCCCTCAGTGAAACAGGGCAGCACTATCATGCAGGACGGTTTTGGTGATGGGAAGTTCCAAATGTCTACAGTGGCAAGACTCAATAGTAAGCATCAAGCAGGGGGTGATTGAGCAAGCATCTTTTTGGAAAGTTAGTATGGCCTTTAACATAATTGGCTAGTGCGGAAGTCATATCATACATTTAATTTCTATTTCTCTTTGCATTTGTGGTCATTAGGCACCTTAGGTCATGGGCTTATCATCTGAAAAGAAGGATTCACAGCTGAGAAAATGCCTCAATGACATCCAGCTGTAAGGCATTTTCAGTGATCAATAGGAGAGGATTGACTTGTGGGTGGTGTCATCTCAAGGCAGGTGATCCCTGTTTTTGTAAGAAACCAGGCTGAGCAAGCCTTGGAAAACAAGCCAGCAAGCAACCCTTTTCAAGGTCTCTGTGTCAGTTCCTGCCTCCAGCTCCTCCCCAGCTTTACTTCCTGTCTTGATTTGCTGGAAGGATGGATTGTGATATGGGAGTTGAAGCCAAACAAACCTTCTCTTCCCCAACTTGCTTTTTGATCTTGGTGCTTTGTCACATCAACAGAAACACTAAGACAGATTCATTTGGGCTTTGGAGGCATCTCTGATTCTTCAAGCCCTTCTTTATCAGTTTATGTGAAAATAAGTTAAACGCCTTGTGGAGAATTTGGTTAGTTGACAATGTTGTTCTAACCATGAGGCCACTCCTTCAGTCGCCCTCCCCCCACCTCCCAGCACCCTTACTCGGGTTCCAGGTGCTTAGTCTGATTATTAGCATGCTCAGCTGCATGACTCTGGCAGAGTAAGGAGGCAAGCCCCCTATCAGGTTCCTGCCAGCAAGCACTTCCCAGTATCAGAGATGGTGCTTGAGACACCAATATATTAAGGTCTCCACAGCCCGAGGAGGCCAAGAAAGTTGGGACAGTATGTGTTTCACCCAGCAGTTGTACTGTCTGGCTGGTTTTAAAGAGTTAAAACTGTCTGGTGTTTCAATTCTTGGTGTTAAAGTAGGGCGAAAGAGACAGTACAGAGGCAGAGGAGCAGACAAGGAGGAAAGGGCACTGTTCTCAAGAAAAACACAAGCTGGCTATTTGATGGAGTTGCGGTAGACTGGAGCAGACACTGTCAGAGCTGGCCATGGGTGATTCTGGCTAGAGAGCCATCTCGGAGCTCTGGATTGGCGAAGCTAGTCGAGCTAACGAGATGCCCGATTAGAGCTAGGGCTGGCGAAGGTGAAGCATACAGGAAAAGACTTTTGCGAGAATGATGAAATACCGTAGAGTAATACAGGAAAGGGTCCCAGCTAAGGTGTAATTTCAGCTGAATATCTTACAGAACCAGAAGAGGGTAACCACAGAGGTATTTGCTCCAAACATAGCAGATGTTTAAGTGAAGAAAGGGCAGAGTTTTCAGCAAGCCTGGCACAGCCTCTTCTGAAATCAAAACATTGTGATTGTAGCAGTTACAGGCATTCCATCTGTGGTCCAGGAAGTGCTCCCATCTGACCTCAGTGAAATAGGTTGTAGGGTCTTTGGAAGTTCAGTCAATGTGCTAATGCAGAACTCAGAATATCTGAAGACTGTTCAAAGCCTCTGAGCAGTCAGACTGATTGCTCTGGGAACTAGTTGTTAAATCAAGGCAGCTGTGGTAACACTAAAGGTTTAATGACTGTTAGGGATGCAAATTACCCCCACCTCCAACATCTTAGCTGTTCTAAGAAAAACATGCCATTAAAAGAAGTGTTTACAATGAAGTATTTTTCACTATTATAAGCAGTGATTTTGTATTTATTAGTATCTAACTAAGAGTACAGTTCTCCTATTCCAGTGCCCCTAATAAGAGGCGATTCCCCTCTAAAGTCTCTCAGCTGAAGCTTTAGAGTACGTGTCATCATTAGTGTGAATGAAGCAGGAGTGGAGAGAAGGCAAAGTCCAGACTGAAGAAAGATCCTCCTCCAGTCTGAAAGACAAGAAAAGAGAAATACAGCTGTCCCCACTGTGTGTGAGAGGTTTCCTAATATTACATTAGCTGTGTTATGTAAATTCTTGCTGTATGAAGTTTGAAATGTAATGCCACATTTTCAGAATCTGTTCTTTTGCTGTTCAAATTTTTTTTTTAAATTCTTCTTCACAGCTTTTCTGAGTCTAGTTCCTATGATGTAATAGAGGAAACCCTGAATCATTTTGTTCCCATTGTTTTGGAACAGGAAAAATATCATGGCTGTATCTCATGCTCAAAGGCATGGGGAAGTCCTTCCAAATGTGTGACCTCAAAATTGATCCCCAGAACTGCAAGATAAAATGAGGAATGAATTTGAAAATTAAATAAAAATAATTCCTAGTGGAATTGATCCTAGTTACTTTCTTAACACTTGTCCTTGATGAACATAAGAATATTTTCTAATTTTATCCTATACAAAATGTGTTGGGATACATGTCTTGAATACCTTAATCCCAGCACCAGTAAAATAGAGACAGAATGATCTCAGTCACTTATAAGAAAAATACAAGGAAATCTTAAAAGTTCAAGTTTTCTCGGAGTATAGAATGAATTCAAGGCCAATATGGGCAATTTAGTAAAGCCCTCTTTCAAAAGTTATTGTGAAAGCCCTGGGGGCATAGTCCAAGGATAGAGACATGACATTGATCCAAAGCAAAAGTGCAAGACTATGATGAGAAACTGAAATATTATATATTGAAAGGTATAAATGAATCTGGGCTCAATAGAATACACTGTTAACTCAGCAGCTGCAGGAAGGTGGATGTCTATATTTTCCAAATCATAGTACAGACTGAGATCCTCTATCAAAAATAGAACAGAAAAAATTGAAAAAGTGGTATAAGTGAATGTTATTTTACGAAGGCATAAAAGTGTTTTTTTTAAAAATTAAGTTATATTAGAATTAAGATTTATAATAATATAAATTCAGGAATGAAGAAGGATCAAAAATAGAATCACATTTTCCTAAGATATAACATTAGATATGGGTCTTTAAAATGTTTGTGTTAGCATGTATAAAAAAGATTAATGACTTAATTATTAGGGTAAGAACCTAGACCTGTATGTACCTACACCATGTTTATGTAGATAAAAGTAGATTAATAATGTGCACTTCTAGCTGGGCAGTGGTGATACACATGTTTATTCACAGTACCCAGGAGGCAGAGGCAGGCAGATCTCTGAGTTGAGGTCGGCCTGGTCTACAGAGTGAGTTTCAGGACAGCCAGGGTTACAGAGAAACTGTCTGAACAACCAAATATGTGTATAATCCTATGGTGGATGAAGGCAAAGTTAAACAAGGGGCTGATAAGTGATCTGAGCATGATTTATAAGGAATAACATGAAATTTCAATATACAGAATATCAATTTCTCTTTTAATACCTATGCATTCCATTAACACTTCTATATGTTATTTCTATAAAGCATAGAGTATGTTTCAAATATTTTATTGGTAAGCATTTATTTCTTTAATTTTTTTCTGTTTGAGAATGGGTCTCAATGTAGCTTGGGCTGATTAACTCCGAGATCTGCCAGTCTCTGTCCAGAATGCTGGGATTAAAGGAGTATACCACCACACCCAACCCTGATAAAAGCATTTCTCTACTTTTAGCCTGCACGAACCTGATGGCTTGCGTGTGGGCTTGCACACCTTTAATTCTGGTGTGAGATGACAGGAGCAGGAGTTCCTGTGAGTTCCAGGACAGCCTGGGCTCCATAGGATGACCTGCCTTAAAAAATGTATGAAATTCTATCTATATAGAAACATTTATTTCTATTTCTCAGAATTTATTTAGAGATGTTGAAGCATAGAGAAAAACTGGATGACATTTGTTAATATAACATTAATGTGTATGCTGAGTAGATTAGTCCTGTCTTTGATCTGTATACATAGATCAGAATATTAAATTATTCCTTATAGACCATTTTCTTGATTTGTTTTGTTTTGCTTTGGTTTGGTTTGGTTTTGGCTTTTCTTTTTGAAGACAGCATTTCTCTAGAACAGTTTTGGATGTACTTGAATTAGTTCTGTAGGTGATCTTTAAACTCACAGAGATCCAATCTCTCTCCTTTCTATATAAAAGGAGGATTAGGTGAGACAGACACTACCATTTCCAGCAATTCAAGCCTTGTCTGCATCTCTGGTGGAGCCTTTAGGATGGAGTCTGCAACCATGGAGGGTCCTTCAGGAAACTCAGTTTCAAGCCAGCCTTCCATAGTGAGTACTTAATTCACATTACTGTGGAATGTTCACCCTTGTCCTTTTTCTTTGTATGTAAACCTCCATAATTTAGTGCATATTTGTACTTGACATAATTGATGTCTTGTGGATAGCTGTTAACTTCTAGGCTCGCTCTGTTATTGGATGACATTTGTTTTTGTATGAACATTTAATTACTATTCTCTCTCAAACTTAAATAGTGTGCTTGAGCACTAGTGATGTCAGTGTGTCACTGAGATATATGATAGGCTTGGAGCATCAGCACACAGTAAACATAAGAAAGAAAAGAGTAGCATTTTTAAAGAAAGATGGAGGGAATCTGTAACTTTTTTGATAGCGACCCTCAACTTCCTATCCTTGATAGTCACATGAACTAGATGTCCTAAAAGTCTGGGAACTAGAGTGTTTTTTGCAGCATTTCTGGGGAGCTAGCTCATGCTGGGATTGGAGGATTATTTATTCAAAGAAAATGATGGTAGAAGATCCATAAACTAATAAATAAATAAATAAATAAATACATAAATAAATAAATAAATAAATAAATTAATTAATCACCATAATCATTAGTAAATTTCATCCTGTGTTTAAACTTCAACTTTGCTTTCAAAGGGAAGATTCACAAGAAGTATGATACCCAACAAATTCCAGACTAAAAGGAAGATTGAGGTAGCCAAGAGCAAGGTGAAGGCCAAACCCAGACTCCGTGTTACTGCCAGGGATCCTGTGAGGTTGACCAGTTGCATCTTCCCACAGCCTGTGACCATAATAACAAAATATCCTGAGAATCAAACCAGGTACACGGGAGAGGAAGTGAATCTGAAGAAGCCCCAGCAGCTCTGTGCACTGAAAAGAGTACAGAAACAAGTTGGAGACAGTAAAGGGGATCTATCATGTCCATTGGAGCTTGCAAACCCTGTAGAAAGAATTGCACTGCGAATGCAGAATGAAGCCAACAACCAAAGTGATGTCAAGGATCAGCTCACTCCTGGAGAAGTCACCTCTGTCCAGCCCCCATGCTCGGAAAACACTGAACAAGTGGCTCTTCGGTTGCCAGCATCTTTCTCCAGTCAAGGGGTAACGTTGCCAGTGCCTCTTCACCTGTTACCATCTCACTCCACACAAAATGTAACTACTGCCGACATCCGGAGACAGACTAGGAAGGTGAAGAGAGCCAGGAAAAGACTGGCAGAGGCCTTGGAGGCAGATAGGCTGGCCAAGCAGGCAGTGAATATGAGGGAATAAACATGACTGGAAAACAGGTGTTGAGGCCTCTGTGAGTCCTTGAAGGAACTTATTTGTTGTTTTCTTTGTTTTTTTTAAACACACTGTTTCCAGATATGACCCTGATTGTCCTGGAACGCTGCCTCTGCCTCCATAGTGTTGAGTTTAAATGCAAGTGCCACCATCACCCAGCTTTACTTGTATGTCTTTAAATAACAAACTCAATCTATTTTAAGATTTTGAAAAGGCAAAAAAAAAAAATGTAAGCAGTATTTTCTTAAATAATGGTGTTCCCAGTTGGGTAGAAATGTTCTGTAATAAATTTATTTTGAAATCATCCTTTTTGTCAGTTGTGATCCATGGTAGGTCTCTGGAATATGGTCAGCATTTTCATGGAGCAAAGGAAATGCCTTATTTTATAGAATTTAGATGAACAGAGTTTATGTACTTAGCTGCTACATTTTTAGTTACCAAAGCTTAACTTAAGCTTAGCAGGTCTTGTGGCCTCTGGCCTTGAATTTTAATTTCTGTTGTTTTCTGCCTTGGGACTGCTACTTGCTAGGTGTTTAGGTTTAAACTGGACCTCTGGTTGCCTCAGGCCTGAGAAGGGAGAAAAGTTCAACAGGGATGCTACTCACCTCTGTTCAGCTATGTGTACTATTTAACAAGTTGATGCACTTATATTAGAGTTTAGATTACAATGGTTTTTTTGTTTTTGTTTTTGTTTTTTAAATTTGGTGATGATTGGAGTCTCTTTATGTGAGCCAAGTAGGTCTTGAATTTGATCTACCTGGTATCACTTGATTGTTATGATTTCAAGCAAGAATTCCATACCTAATAGTAATTATTTTTATTTACTTCTGTCTACAGGAATAACCTAGCCTTCGGGGTTATTTAGTGTTTTATACTAAGTATTTAAATTGTTAACACTTAAATTAATGAACAGTGAGCCATGTGCTGCACCTTTTCATATGACTGTCTTGGTACTTCTTTGATTTTGTAGAACTCTGTGTTGCAGTTCTAAATTCAATAATGGTTTCCATTTTAAATACAATGAGAATATTTTAGGTGATGGTAATTTAATGACATAAAGATAGTATTAATAGATTGCTGTAATACCTGTCTTCTATCTATTCGTCTATACTATCCCTCTCTCTGGAGCTACACCTCCATGTCCTATAGCCAATTTTTAAGTAAATTCATTTTTTATTATATAAAGTTCCATAAGGTTATTTGCATGCAAAACCATAACTCAGCTGGGTATGGTAGCACACACCTTTGATCCCAGCTGCGGCAGGAAGATTCCAGTGACTTTAAAGCCAATATGATCTAAGGAGCTGGTCCTAGAAGAGAAAGAGCTTCTTCACAGAGAATCACTAGCTCCAAAACTCAATAATACCATTGGACATACTTACCTCTCCCCCCCATCACACTATCCTTTCTGTCCTAAAATCTCCATATTTCCCTCTATCCCACTACTACACTATCCTTCCTGTCTTACAAATCTTTTTCCTTCACTCATTTATACTTCTACTTTTAGGTCCTCATATTTATTATTCTATGTATTTATAAAGTCTACATGCATATACAATACATGTCTTTGAGACTTAAGTATCCAAGAAGACATTTTCAGTGCCACACCTTGATGTCAAGGCCCCTGCCTATATCCCCACTTTTTAAACTATCTTCCCAGATATAAATGAATTTTTAATGTAATTATTGATAATTAATAAAATTTAATAATTATTTTAATTAGACTCTAACTGAACAGGAAAGAGTAATGATGAGAGTTTGACTAACCAGGAAAGGAAAATAGCCATGCAGATGTACTTTAATAGGTATTCTCAGCTAACTTGATTAGATATTGAGACATAAGAAATTTTGGTAGAAGAAAACAAAACAAAACAAAAACAAACTTCTGAAACAGTTCTTGGTTGCCCAAGCATTCATTTCTAAAGTTCACTAGATCCTGGAGACAGTGTTGTAATCAAAGGCTTAATGCATGAATGCATTCAAAATCTTAATAGGAAGAAATAACTATGCCTTGCACTTATCACAGGTTCTGAAGGAGCGCTTATGCATAGTTTCTTACCAGTTCTATGGGCTGTGAGTGGGGATTACTCCATCTCTAATCAATAGCGGTTTAAACTCTTTAGGTATCTGCTGTGGGATTGTTGGTCCTCTCTTTTCCTCTTGTATCAGTCGTTAGTCAAATCCACTGATAGAACAAAGGATAAATTTAGACTTATCTAACCCTTTCCTTTCTGATTCCTAGCACAAAAGCTGACTTGTTATAAGAAACCCTACTCACATAAACCTGGAAGGGAAAGAAATCGTGCCCTCCCAAACTGAAGGAATTCTCCTAGAGCTTCTGTCACATTGTTGTAACTTCAAATTTAAAAAAGAATTGCATCTGAAGAACACATTAAAAATTGCATCTCTTCAGAATTGTGTAATTTCTATGGTACCCATTTCAAAAAATTTAAAAAAAAAAAGAAAAAAAAAAAAAAAGAAAACCTCAGGACATGATTGTTATACTTGTTTATCATCATCAAACTTAGGAAAAAAATCTTAAAGTTCATACTTTTGGATCACAAGAATATAAGAAGCTTCATTCTCTGCAGTCAAGTAAAAAGTAAAAGATACTTTGTATAATAAAAGATATCCAGGCTAGCAAAGATTCTCTGTAGTCCCATTAGTTTCTTATTGTGTGACATAACGAAGAGATTTAGGCTAGCCCTTGAATTTTCTGGCAATGGTGGCCCCCATCACCACTTTACACACAAACCACAGGTGGAAACAACTCATAGGATTCAGGTAGAAGTGTTGGTACTTGGGCAACTCAAAGCAGTACAGAAGGTAGGGTTCCTAGTAAAGAATATGAACTCCCATTCAGATGACAGACACAGCAAGACTGAGTTTTCCATCTGTCTTGGTGGCAGTCAGTTAGATCCTAGTAGCTGCTGCCTCACAGGGTGGCCACAAACCCAGGCAGCTTCTTTATCTCCACACCTATTGCAATTCAATCTTTCAGTAGTTTCCATATTTGGGCTCTCACAACAACTTGTAAGAACATCTGTTTTTTCTGTTTATCAAAAGTAATTAGTTTTTCCCCCTACTAAAAGTTGTAAGTTCCCCAAGAACTATGATTCTATTGTTTCCTGAACAACTCCCCCCCGCCCCCACACACACATACACTTATTTTTCCATCAGTTAGGCAACTGAATCAGATAATGAAGCTAAGTTTCCACCAATAAGATAAAATGCAATCAGCACTTTCATTTGGGAAACAGAGTCTATCCTGTCCAAGTTCTTGGGTTTCTGTATGGTTTGGTTTAGAAGCTTTTTGCATTTTGCATTTTCTTTGACTGTTGTGACAATGTTTTCTATGGTAAATTCTGCTCCTGATATTCTCTCTTCTATGTCTTGTATTCTGTGGGTGATTTTTGGGTCTATAACTCAAGATCTCTTTCCTAAGTTTTCTATCTTTAGGTTACCTCCCTTTGTGATTGCTTTATTGTTTCTATTTCCATTTTTAGATCCTGGATGGTTTTGTTCAATTCCTTCAGCTGTTTGGATTATTTTTGTGTCTCCTCTTTAAAAGCTTGTACTTGTTTACCTATGTTCCGTATTTCTTTATGGGATTTATTTATAACCTTCTTAAAGTCCTCTAACATCATCATGAGTTGTGATTTTAAATCAAAATCTTGCTTTTCTGGTGTGTTGGGGTATGCAGTGCTTTCTGTGGTGAGGAAACTGGGTTCTGATGATGCCAAGTGGCCTTGGTTTATTTTACTTAGGTTCTTGGACTTGCCTCTTGCCATCTGCTTATCTCTGGTGTTAGCTATTTCTGATTCTGACAGTGGCTTGACCCACCTGTGTTATCAGGTGTGTCAGCACTTCTGGTGGACCAGCTCTCTTCCAGCAGGGTGGGTACCGAGTGTTCTGGTACTGGGTCAGCTCCAGGTGCAAGCAAAACCTGAAGGGTCCTAGCCCATACTGCTCCTCAGTTCTTGTGTCGCATGGGTTCTGGATGGTTTTCTCTTTGGTCAGGAATTTGAGCAGAGGTGATGTTCTCACCTGTGCTGTCAGATGTGTCAGCACTTCTGTGATACCACCTCTGTAGGGGAGGGGGAGTGTGTGTCTGTGTATAGAGTTCACTGGTACTGGGTCAGCTCTGGGTGTGGGTAGAAACTGGAAGCACCCTGTCCCAGACTGCTCCTCAGTTCCTGAGAGAAGTGGTTGTCTTACCTGTGCTCTCAGATGTTTTAGGATTTCTTGGGGACCAGCTCTCTCCCAGCAGAGTCTGGATATAGAGAGTTGCAGCACAGGGTCAACTCTGGGAGCAGGCAGAAACCAGAAGCTTCTTCATCCTTTTGGTGGTTTTCCTGTAAGAAATTTTAAGGGATTTTTGTGTTTCCTCTTCAATGGCTTCTTCCTGTTTTCCTGTGTTCTACTGTATTTCTTTAAGGGAGTTATTAATGTTCCTCTTAAAGTCCTTTATCATCATCATGAGGTGTGATTTTAAATCAGAATCTTTCTTTTCTGTTATGTTTGATGTATCCAGGTCTTGTGGTAGAAGAACTGGGTTCTGATGATGCCAAGGAGCCTTGGTTTCTGTTGCTTAGTTTCCTGTGCTTGCCTCTTGCCACCTGGTTGTCTCTAGTTGTTACTTGTCTCTGACTGGAGCTTGTCCTTCCTGTGGGCCTGTGAGCCTCTGTCTTAGGTTTGTCAGCACTCTTAGGAGACCAGCTCTGTCCAAACAGGACTTGGGTAAGAAGGGCTGTTGAACAGGATAAAGACCAGGAGGTTTCTGTCCTGGGCTGCTCTGGTGTTCCTGTGTCCTGTGTGCTCCTCTCTGAAAAGTTGTTGGAGGGAAAGTGGTGATCTTAACTGGGGCTTAAAAATGAAAGCTCTTTTGGGAGACCAGCTCCCTCTGGGTGGGATTTGGGTATGGAGGGCTGTGGGACAGCCTTACTTGCAGGATACAAATGGAGATCCTAAAGACTTGTTCTTTAAATTTTTAAGATTTATTTTTCTAAATTAAAATAAAAAAAATAGAGTGTGTACAATGCACTGTGTGAGTGTACATGGGTAAAGGTCAGAGAATTCTGAGGAAGGGTGTATCAGTTTGCTTTTATGGTGTGTTCTGGAGAATAGGCCTACATAGGAAGTGTTCTTACTATGCTTTCTGAACCTGCTTTGTTCTTTATCCATTATTCCTTATCCTTGATGTTCATGAGGTTGTTAGTGAAAGCCCAACTATCCCCTTACCGCCAGTGACTATTGAGTCATCCTGTGTGGGACTGAGTATTTAACATATATATTTATATAAATAAGCATATATATATATATATATATATATATATATATATATATATTTCTCTCACATTATATAGCTTCCAACTCAAGGAAGAAGGAATAATCGTGTTACATCAGTTTCTCTTTTTTTCTCCCTAGATTAATGATTTAATCTATACAACAGCCTCACCCGCCAAGCATCGACGGTGCTCTACCTCCTTTTTTTAAAAAGTCTTCTCTAATTGTAGCAGTTGAGATACAGTTTTCTGAGGAAACAAGGAAGGCGCCCATCAGAAGGATAATACATACTTCTTCTACATTAAGAATCAGACCTGAAGGATATCTTCCATCATTTCTACCTTATTTTCTTTCCTTTACTGTTCAATTCTCATGCATTCCAACTTCTGTGATCCCAGGAAGGTCTTTTCAGCACAGGCCTAGTTAGTAGTCTTCTTACCCATGCACCAATCCAGTTATAATAGTAAGCCACACCTGTATTTCATCCCCAATTTTGTTTCAAAAATTTCTGGCTAAGTAAGATTACTGATAATAAGAACAAGAGTATCACAGTTCTAACATAGCAACATAAAAGTAATGCCTTTGCTTAAGCATTATGGTAAGCACTAAGACAGTGTAAAGCAGCTTCCATTAATAGTGGGAAGCTAGCACTCCTGCAAAAAGATTATAAAAATGTCCTGGTCTATAGGAGTTTGGGGATCCAGTGTCCCAGGGACAGGGAGATAGATTAACTTGGGGAAAGGTAGTCTAAATTAAAGGGGAGGTATTTCCATTCCTAGTGTAATTGATGAAGATTATAACAAAAAATTTAAGGTACTAATATATTATATGTATATGTAATAGAACATTCTATATTGACAAAGGATGTTCTATTTCTCAATTGATGTTAACTTTATGTTTCTAAGAACCAAAATCTTAGAGAAAAGAGCAGACAGAAATAGAGTAAGTTGTCACATCACATGGTCATAAGACATTAAAAGGGAATGACATTTAACTCTTTCCTTAGAGGACTTATCTTTTTCTGGTCTTACCAATACTTGCTGATAATATTATTACTGTTTGTACTTTATGGCCCCTAAATGGTCTACTCAGTCACCACCTTCATTTTAAGTGGTCTAGATCACAAATCTGGATAAGAAAATTTCTGAAATACTGAAATAGATGAAAAAATATATGAGACTCCTACAACCTATCGCAGATATTTCTGTAAAATATAGGGAAAATTTGTCTAAAAGTTACTATCTTCCAAAAGATTTATATTATCTGTACTTCAAAGATTGGAAAAAGTTGAAGATGGTTTAGCAATTTTTAGATCTGGTAAATGATAGCCAAATTTATAGAAATGGTCACTGATAATGTACCAATTCAGACCCATACTATTCTTGTCAGATGGTTGACTGTAGCACCTATTTAAATGGTTAGTGTCCAATAAATGGTGAGCAAAAGTAACATCCTTAAAAAGGGTTGGTACAGCAATAATTGGAAGTCCTAACTACTTGGGTGAGCATAGTAATCACTGGTTTTATTTAACCTTAATGAATTCCCAGGCAAGGAACTTCCAGAACCACCCTCCAATTTCAGTTTCAAAAAAGACAGAATAGATCCCAGTCTGGTAGCACAGGCTTTTAATTCAGGAACCCAGGAAGCAGAAACAGGTGAATTTCTTTAAAATTGAAATCAGCTTGGTCTGCAGAACAAGAACAAGACTAGCTTCCAAACAGTAAGCCCCTCAGTGTTAGCATTCTTTAGAGGAAGAGAAATGATAGGATAATCAAAAAATATTTCTAAATGTTATATATATTTATTCATTTCGTTTTTTAACAGAAGTTTTTTTTTTTTGTTTCATTTATCCTTTTTTTTTTTTTTTTTTTTTTTTTTTTTTTTTTTTTTTTTTTTTTTCCGGTGTAGCTCTGGTTGTCTTAAAATTCATACTGTAGACAAGGCTGGCCTCAGACTCAGAAATAGAGCTGACTCTGCTTCAAAAGTGCTAGATTAAAGGAAGATGCTGCTATGTCTGGCATAAAAAGGGATTAATTATCATTAATTATCGTGAATTACACTCTGTATTCTGGCTAAGCCAACAGTAGCTGTCTGCACAAGGAAAAAGTTGTGGTTCAGGGAATAGGAATGCCTCAGTTGATCTTCAGTATTCACAGGTATTATGAAATTGTCTTATAGTCCCAAGGCAGTGTTAATGAAACTCATAAGACCAGACAGGAGCATATCCAAGGCATTCACACCGGGGCTTTTCTTCAAGGAGTAGTTTAGGCTCTGCTCATCACCAACATGTAGGCTGGTTTTGATGGAGAGGAGCCATGAATATCTGTCAGGTAAGGTTTTATGGAAAGAGGCAAAAGGGAGTGAGCATTTGTATCCTGGCAAGCATCTGATTAAAGAACTACTACAACTTTTAGCATAATTGGCTGCTGCTGGGAGTAAAACCCAAACTTAACCTCTGTTGCCCTCTGCATTGGTGTTGTTGGGCAGGGGGCAGGCTTGTTGGGGATTAACCTGGAAATGCTGGATTCCTTGGGAGAGATTAACCTGGAAGGGCTGGTCCTATTGGGTGTAGCCTAAAAAATGTAGCCTCAGGTTTTGTTGGGGGTAACTTGGAAATTGATGCTAGGTACCAGCCTGTTAATTTGCTTGAGTTTAAATTCTTTTAAATAGAGTCAGACCTTAAGAGATTTGGTATCTTAGTATCTAGCAGGAGGTAAAAAATGCCTCCAAAGGTGAATAAATGAAGTTGTCAGTGAGAGTGAGAAAAAGAATGAGAGTTAGGAAAAAGCAAAGGCTTTTTTCAGTGTCTTTTTATGATGATGCTACTAAAAGGTAGGATGCAGTTAGATTTAGGGTTGGTCTTACAACCTCATATGATCCCATCAAGAAATCAATTTCTGGGAGGTGGTGGACTTCCACCTTTCAACCCAGCACTCAAAAGGCAGAACATGCATTGTCTCTGACTTCAAGGCTAGCCTGGACTACATAGTAAGTTGAAGAGCATTCAGGACTACATGGAGAAACCTTGTCTTGAAAAATAAAAACAAACTAACAAAAATGCAAGAATAATCAATCATAGTTGTGCCCAAATGCTTTGGTTTTGATTAATTTCAGATGTGGTCAAATGACAACCAAAATTAGCCATCAGACTTCATGGGATTCTTAAATAGAAAAAGTATGTCCTGGGTTTCAGCACCAATGTTATGAAAAATATGAAGAGAGAGTGTGGGGGGGGGATGCTCTATGGAGGTGCAGTGAGGCATGGGGGAAAGGGAGCAAGGGAGATGCCTCTGGGGGTACCATGTTGGGGTCACATTCCTGAGGTACCAGCCACATGACTGTATAGTACAGAATAGACTTTGTTCAGGGCATAGGGAGAGGACTTAAGAAGATAGTGGTGGCTGAGAGAGGCTGGGGGAGAGAAAGGGAAGAGGAGAGGAATAGAGAAGTAGAGGCCAGCCATGATCATGTGAAGGGGGGACAAGAATGGGGAGAGGATAGACAAAGGGACAAAGGGCAAAAGAGCAAGATGGGGGAGCAAGCAGCCCCCTTTATAGAGTCATGTAACTGGGGCAAAGCATACCTGGTTGTTTCCTGGTAACTATGGGGTGGGGTATACCTGGGTGTTGCCATAAAACTGTGAGATAGGGTTTATAGAATCCCAAAAACACTCTCAGAAAAAATTGAAAAGGACAGAAAGAATGGGAGGACAGTTTCTTAGCAATGGTTTGAGATATAACTTGAGAGTCACCTAAAGAGAATTTATAATTAGTAATATGAATGCACAATTGAATTCCCTTGAGAAGCCCACACACACTTCTCTGTACTTCCTTAAAAACTCTTTTGCACACACCTGCAATCCCAACAATGAGGAGGCAGAGATAGGCAGATCTCTATGAGTTCAAGGCCAGACCGGTCTACAGTATGTGTTCCATGCCACTTGTGGTCACAGATGGAGACAGTGTCTCAACAAAGTTAATAAGGAAAAGCATACCCTGTTATCCTTCTTTGGCAATTTAACATCCCTTCTCTGGTGTGTACCATGGCTCATTTCTTGTACCTCTTGTGCTTAAAATCTATATTAAAACGTTTCTCAATAAACAACACCTTTGTTTCATATTAGCTTGTCCTGAATCTATCTTTTTAGCTGAACCCAATAATTTTATATTCACAGGAGTCAAGTAGTCTGAAAAGAATTCCTCAGGCACATAAATGACACTGTGTACCAGTCCTTTCCTATGGTTACAGAACATGTTGGTGACCTTCTTATAATTCAATAACAAAAAATGTATCCTGGAATCATAAAATGGTTTCCTAGCAGGCAGGTCAATTCTGCCTAGTTCAAACACAGAGACTCCTTTTTTTACATTTGCTGGGGATGCAAAGCCTACCTGTGGTGAAGAGAAGGGCTAAGTGAAAATGGGATGTGTGCTACCTGGAGCTGTGTCTTTAATCTGAAATATTGTAAAACCTTTTCCCCAAAGAAAGAAGCAAGGAAAATGGCGGCACTTAACTGTTCGAAGAGAGTAGAGGTGAGGTGGTCAGGAGCCTCCAGACTTGTAACCATGGTGGCTCCTCTGGCAAGCGCTACCCTCAGTTCTCTGGAAAAATCTGGGAAGCAAAAGTGAGCCGCCCCATCTTTTTCAGAGAAAGTGTTGGGAGAGAACACAGGCACACAATGTATCCCAGGCCTGTGTTCTAACTAGAAGTGGTGGTGTTGAGTCTTCCCTCCAGGCTGGTGTCATGAGATAAGGGTCCCTGAAAAAACATTGCCTAGTCTATGTTCCTCTGGATGGTCCGCAATGGCAGTAGCAGGGACAGGGATGGATTGCTATTGGAAGGAGAAAAGTGCATCAGGCCTTACTTTCATGCTGTCAAACATAAGTCTGAGGGGAATAAAATCTAGACATCTTGGAAGCTTGCCCTCATTACTACCTAGTCATGGCCCTTTCTGTCTGCCTCTCAGGGAATCTAACTTCTAGTCCCTCACTACTGGAACCTTGTTGGAGAACAGCCACTGCCGTTTGCTTTTAGTTTAGCAAGAGTTAGACTGTCCTTGGTAACTACTTTTAACCTCCCAGGGACTTACTCTTTTCTAGTAATAGGAATATAATTTCCTAACATTGTGTCTTAGGTGAGGTGTAGGACTTTGAGCCATACACCCAGTTCCTGACCCATGTCAGTTCTACTGAAAAGGCACTCATAGTCATGGGGTGGATAACAGCACATGATCCACCAGGCAGAACTCTATAGGGAAAGAAAAGACTGATGGATAGAACTCAGGTCACTGGCTGCCAACAAACCCTCAAGACCCTGAGGTTTATTGATGTTCCTCAACCCTACCTGAAAACCAGGTTTCATAAACACAGTCCCTGTATTTCCCATCTGCTATTAAACCTACATACCTGTATTTTAAATGTTTTTTTTTTCTTTAAATAGCTGAGATTTTCTATCCTCTTATAGAATTTTTGGGTTATTTTTCCTTCTTATTATTACTTTTTAATCCTGTCCTTTAATCTAACAGTCCCTTCTCATGACATATTTATAGACATGGGCTGAGATGCCTTAGTCAGTCTATTCCTATGAAAAGACACCGTGACCAAAAAAAAAAAAAAAAAAAAAAAAAAAAAAAAAAAAAAAAAAAAAAACAAAACAACTTACAGGAAGTTTTAATTCTGAATTTAGTCCATTATAGTTATGGCAGAAACCATGGCAGTAGGCAGGCAAGTATGGTGGTGATGTAGCTGAGAACTTACATCTTGAGCTGCAGAAAGCAGTCTGAGAAAGAGGCGCTGGGCTTCTGAAACTGCAGGCCTTTGTTTCCCTATTTCTTAGGTGGCAATGGAAGAATAGAGAAATTTAAAGTGATATCTAACAACTTAGAGGACAGATTAAAGTCCAGGGACAATGTCTCAACAAACAAATGTAAAACATATGATTTAATTCATATACTTATTCTAACTAAAGAAAGAAGCTTCTTAGTAAAACATGGTCTCAAGAAAACACAAGCCATTATTGGAAGAGTCAGGACTCAAGATGGGCATCTCTACAAATTTACTTACATCTTGCACAGAGATACAAATAACAGCCACATAAAAGGAAGTTTTCATAATCTGAAGTCAAAGAGACTAAATGCTGGCAGCAAATCCATATGCCCACCTAATGCAATGCAACTGTTTCAGGCCTTCATTGGTTTAAACATCTCTTGTATACAGCAAAGTAGAAGAGTTGGGTTCTAGTGTCCAGTGAATCACCCATGTTCTAAATGGGAAAAAAAATCATTTTCCCATCTGTAAAATGAGGGTTTGGGTATTTATGTTTTACAATATATGGTGTCAATGCACAACCTCTACTTGCCCACATGAGTTACAATCAGGTTGCATTTCACAGACATTTCAGATTAAGGTCCAATGTGCACACAGTCACTTGGAATAACTAATTTTATCCACTCATCTCATAATTAATTGCTTTAACATTCAAAAACATTTGTAATGCAAGGTCCAGACTGTCTTTCAGTTTATGTTGAAGTTCAGACATTCTTCAGTGTTGTGGTTCTCCAGCCTCAGCCTGTACAGTGGTGGAATTAAGGCCATTCAACAGCATACCTAGCTTCAGATTGCTTATTAATATAATAAACACCTTAATAAATATAATAATAGGTTTCAGTTTTTTGTGTCCTTATAGACTTTATTTCAATATTTCTAACATTTTACATGTTGTAAACACATGATTTTCATTATAACATCTTTCTGTTTTTTATTGAAAATACTTTTCATACATTATATGCTATCATAGTTTCCTATCCCCCAACTTCTTCCCAGTCTTCCCTACCTTCCCACCTCCCACCCACACAACTCCTTAATTTCTATTTTTCTCTCTGTTTGTAAAAGATATATTTTATTAATATGAGAATGCGGTTGCTCTTTTCAGACACAACAGAAGAGGACATGGATTCTATAACAGATGGTTGTGTGCCACCATGAGTTCCTGGGAATTGAACTCAGGACCTCTGTAAGAGCAGTCAGTGCTCTTAACCAATGAGCCATCCCCTGCCCCAGCCTTTTACCTCTCTTACTCCCTGTCTTTATCTATAAAAAACAAAAGGACATAAAATAATTCAAACAATATGAAGAACTCCCATGTCCATGCATACAAAAACACAAACACGCAAAAGCTATAAAAACACAAAATTGGAAACTGTATTCAAGGCAGCAAGACAAAACATATCCAAGGAAACAAATAGGAGACACAAAATAAATAAATAAATAAATAAATAAATCTGTAAATATACTATTGAGTAAAAATATCTTTATTCCCTTTTGTTTTGGCAACCTACTGCTGGTCATGGGGCCTCCCTAGGCTTCAGATTGGTTTATATACCCAGTGAAACTCTACTAAAGAGAATTAATTTTTCCTCTCCAAGCAGATGTCAACTGGAGACAGCTTCTTGGTTGCGATGGCAGCCTGTGTGCAGTTGCTCTTATCAGTGTTAGGACCTGTATTGGATATTCTTGGTTGTATACCTGACTAAATCTGAACGAACTACAATCCAGACCTGGAGGGGCTCTCTTGTGATCCAGATTTTGAGCCTGGAAGACACTACTTTCTGATTTCAATCTTGGCTTTGAGATAGATGTTGAGGCACAGTGGCTCTGAAAAGCTTAGATCCAAGTAAGATAGCACAGGCCTTTAATCCAGGAGATTAAGGCAAAGAGCTCTCTGAGTTCAAGGTTAGTTTGGGACAAAACAAGTCCTAGAGCCAGGCAAGGTGTCACCCACCTTTAATCTATTCCCCACCTTCTGCTGGAGACCTATATAAGGACACTGGAATACAGGAGGTTCACTCTTATTCGCCACTTGCACGGACTTGCCAGCACCTGGTTTGGAACCTGCTTCTACAGAAGACCTTCTGAAACAACTGGCCTCGTGGGACTGAACAACTACTAGATTCCAAATCACAGTTGACAGTTATTGGGAAATTGGACTACAGACTGTAAGTAATAATAATAATTCTTTACTTTTCCTCAATATAGAAAGACATTCCCTGTGTTCTGTGACTCTAGGAAACCTAAACAGAACTGCATTTGACTTGAACCTGTGGAAAGCTTGTATATGCTGTTCCAGTTCCTGTGAATTCAAATGTGCAGCAGTTATGCTGTGGCTGGAAAAAACTGTTTGCATCTAGTCATCTGTTTCCCTCCTACTCTTTACCTCCTCTTCTGCTTGAGTATGTAGTTTCCTTCTCTGCCTCTTTTGATTGCTTTGGTTTAAATTCTAGTTTGTCCACTATTAAAACAGCTATGCCTGCTTAGCATCGAGTCCATTTGCCTGGAATCTAATTTTTGTTCTTTTACAGTAACATAATAACTGCCTATAATGGTAGTAAGCACTTGAATGCAGCAGACAAATGAATTCTGTTTCTAGTTGAATTTTCTGGTTGATGACTTTTTATTGAGGAATTGAGACAATTAATATTGAGAGTTATTAATCAGTAGTGTTAAATGATTCCTATTCTGTTTTATTGTGCAGATATTCCCCCCTTTTTTGGTTTACTGGTCTGGTATTTATTTGTGTCACTGGATATGGTAAAGTTCCAGGGAAATGTTAGTGATCTTCCCCAAAATTCCAATATAATGTAATCACAATAGTGCATTTTTATTTGAGCTAGATGGGCCCCTCAGTGAAACAGGGCAGCACTATCATGCAGGACGGTTTTGGTGATGGGAAGTTCCAAATGTCTACAGGGGCAAGACTCAATAGTAAGCATCAAGCAGGGGGTGATTGAGCAAGCATCTTTTTGGAAAGTTAGTATGGCCTTTAACATAATTGGCTAGTGTGGAAGTCATATCATACATTTAATTTCTATTTCTCTTTGCATTTGTGGTCATTAGGCACCTTTGGTCATGGGCTTATCATCTGAAAAGAAGGATTCACAGCTGAGAAAATGCCTCAATGACATCCAGCTGTAAGGCATTTTCAGTGATCAATAGGGGAGGATTGACTTGTGGGTGGTGTCATCTCAAGGCAGGTGATCCCTGTTTTTGTAAGAAACCAGGCTGAGCAAGCCTTGGAAAACAAGCCAGCAAGCAACCCTTTTCATGGTCTCTGAGTCAGTTCCTGCCTCCAGCTTCTCCCCAGCTTTACTTCCTGTCTTGATTTGCTCCAAGGATGGGTTGTGATAAGGGAGTTGAAGCCAAACAAACCTTCTCCTCCCCACCTTGCTTTTTGAGGCTGGTGGATGTATATGATTTTCCCAAATCATAGTACAGACTGAGACTCTCTATCAAAAATAGGACAGAACAAATTTAAAAAGGGGTATAAGTGAATGGTATTTCATGAAGGCATAAAAGTGTTTTTTTTTTTTTGTAATTACGTTATATTAGAATTAAGATTTATAATAATATAATAATATAATAATTTAATAAAATAATAATATAATAATATAATAATATTAATTCAGGAATTTAGAAGGATCAAAAATAGAATCAAATTTTCCTAAGATATAACATTAGATATGGGTCTTTAAAATGTTTGTGTTAGCATGTATAAAAAAGATTAATGACTTAATTATTAGGGTAAGAACCTAGACCTGTATGTACCTACACCATGTTTATGTAGTTAAAAGTAGATTAATAATGTGCACTTCTAGCTGGGCAGTGGTGGTACACACGTTTATTCACAGTACCCAGGAGGCAGAGGCAGGCAGAGTTGAGGTCGGCCTGGTCTACAGAGGGAGTTTCAGGACAGCCAAGGTTACAGAGAAACTGTCCGAACAACCAAATATGTGTATAATCCTATGGTGGATGAAGGCAAAGTTAACCAAGGGGCTGATAAGTGATCTGAGCATGATTTATACAAAATAACATAAAATTTCAATAGACAAAGTAACAATTTCTCTTTTAATAGCTATGTATTCCATTAACACTTCTATATGTTATTTCTATAAAGCATAGAGTATGTTTCAAATATTTTATTGGTAAGTATTTATTTCTTTAATTTTTCCTGTTTGAGAAAGGGTCTCACTATGTAGCTCTGGCTGATTAACTCCGAGATCTGCCAGTCTCTGTCCAGAATGCTGGGATTAAAGGAGTATACCACCACACCCAACCCTGATAAAAGCATTTCTCTACTTTTAGCCTGCACGAACCTGATGGCTTGCGTGTGGGCTTGCACACCTTTAATTCTGGTGTGAGATGACAGGAGCAGGAGTTCCTATGAGTTCCAGGACAGCCTGGGCTCCATAGGATGACCTCCCTTAAAAAATGTATGAAATGTATCTATATAGAAACATTTATTTCTATTTCTCAGAATTTATTTAGAGATGTTGATCCATAGAGAAAAACTGGATGACATTTGTTAATATAACATTAATGTGTACGCTGAGTAGATTAGTCCTATCTTTGATCTGTATACATAGATCAGAATATTAAATTATTCCTTATAGACCATTTTCTTGTTTTGTATTGTTTTTGTTTGTTTTGGTTTTGGCTTTTCTTTTTGAAGACAGGGTTTCTCTATGGAACTGTTTTGGATGTACTTGAATTAGTTCTGTAGGTGATCTTTAAACTAGCAGAGATCCAATCTCTCTCCTTTCTATATAAAAGGAGGATTAGGTGAGACAGACACTACCATTTTCAGCAATTCAAGTCTTGTCTGCATCTCTGGTGGAACCTGTAGGATGGAGTCTGCAACCATGGAGGGTCCTTCAGGAAACTCAGTTTCAAGCCAGCCTTCCATAGTGAGTACTTAATTCACATTACTGTGGAATGTTCACCCTTGTCCTTTTTCTTTGTATGTAAACCTCCATAATTTAGTGCTTACTTCTACTTGACATAATTGATGTCCTGTGGGTAGATGTTAATACCAGGCTTGCTCTGTTATTGGATGACATTTGTTTTTGTATGAACATCTAGTATTCTCTTTCAAACTTAAATAGTGTACTTGAGCACTAGTGATGTCAGTGTGTCACTGAGATATATAAGTTTCGAGCATCAGCACAAAGTAAACATAAGAAAGAAAAGAGTAGCATCCTTAAAGAAAGATGGAGGGAATCTGTGTGTAACCTTTTTGATAGAGCCCTCAACTTCCTATCCTTGATAGTCACATGAACTAGATGTCCTAAAAGTCTGGGAAATAGAGTGTTTATTGCAGCATTTCTGGGGAGCTAGCCCATGCTGGGTTCAGAAAATTATTTATTCAAAGAAAATGATGGTAGAAGATCCATAAACTAATAAATAAATAAATAAATAAATAAATAAATAAACAAATTAGTCACCATAATCATTAGTGAATTTCATCCTGTGTTTAAACTTCAACTTTGCTTTCAAAGGGAAGATTCACAAGAAGTATGATACCCAACAAATTCCAGAAGAGAAGGAAGACCAAGGTTGCCAAGAGCAAGGTGAAGGCCAAACACAGACACCGTGTTACTGCCAGGGATCCTGTGAGGTTGACCAGTTGCATCTTCCCAAAGCCTGTGACCATAATAACAAAATATCCTGAGAATCAAACCAGGTACACAGGAGAGGAAGTGAATCTGAAGAAGCCCCAGCAGCTCTGTGCACTGAAAAGACTACAGAAACAAGTTGGAGACAGTAAAGGGTATCTATCATGTCCATTGGAGCTTGCAAACCCTGTAGAAAGAATTGCACTGCGAATGCAGAATGAAGCCAACAACCAAAGTGATGTCAAGTATCAGCTCACTCCTGGAGAAGTCACCTCTGTCCAGCCCCCATGCTCGGAAAACACTGAACAAGTGGCTCTTCGGTTGTCAGCATCTTTCTCCAGTCAAGGGGTAACGTTGCCAATGCCTCTTCACTTGTTACTACCTCCATCCATGAAAAACGTAACTGCTGCGGACATCCAGAGACAGACTAGGAAGGTGAAGAGAGCCAGGAAGAGACTGGCAGAGGCCTTGGAGGCAGACAGGCTGGCCAAGCAGGCAGAGAATATGAGGGAATAAATATGACTGGAAAACAGGTGTTGAGGCCTCTGTGAGTCTTTGAAGGAACTTTATTTGTTGTTTTGTTTTCTTTTTTTACCACACTGTTTCCAGATATGACCCTGATTGTCCTAGAACCCTGCCTATTTCTCCATAGTGTTGAGTTTAATTGCAAGTGCCACCATCACCCAGCTTTACTTGTATGTCTTTAAATGACAAATTTAATATAGGAAAGTCGCTCTATTTTAAGCTTTTGGAAAGGCAAACAAATGTAAGCAGTAGTGTCTTAAGTAATGGTGTTCCCAGTTGGCTAGAAATGTTCTGTAATAAATTTATTGTGAAATCATCCTTTTTGTCAGTTGTGATCCATGGTAGGTCTCTGGAATAGATATGTCAGCATTTTCATAAGGAATTGCCTTATTTTATAGAATTTAGATGAACAGAGTCTATGTATTTAGCAGCTACATATTTAGTTATCAAAGCTTAACTCTGGCCTTGAATTTTAATTTCTGTTGTTCTCTGCCTTGGGACTGCTCCTTCTAGGTGTTTAGGTTTAAACTGGACCTCTGGTTGCCTCAGGCCTGAGAAGGGAGAAAAGTTCAACAGGGATGCTACTCACCTCTGTTCAGCTATGTGTACTATTTAACAAGTCGATGCACTTATATTAGAGTTTAGATTACAATGGTTTTTTTGTTTTCGTTTTTTAAGTTTGGTGATTTAAAACGAATACCTACACAACAGTCCCTAGAACCTATTCAAAAGATGAGGTACTATTTAGATAATCAACTGTCTTATGTGCAAATCAGGACTATACTTTTATTAAAATTAGGCATGTGACTAATGTGTGCTGTTTGAACTTCTTCATCGGTAAACTTGGAATAATAACTGGCCACAGAATGATTATCCATAGCATTCAATAGTTACCTATAAGGCATTCATGCTTGTCTATGAGAAACACTACATAGTGTTGAACATTTGTTATCAATGCATTATAGTACTGTATTATGAAAAAATATGGTTCCTATAAAATAAGGAACCCAAAAGCATCTAATCTTGTATGTACCTAGTTATAGAACTTCAAAATAAAGTTAAAAAATGGCAAATCTGAAGAACTTTAACTCATAATCATAGCAGATGACTATTAAGGCTCTACCACCAAATTACTTTAGAAGAAAATAATTTGTACCTACCACCATAATAGACTGCATTAATGTGCACACTCCCTATATACACATGGAAGAGAATATATATTATTCTTAAAGATCTATGGATATCATTTGACACATATGTTTACCAGTTATATAGAGCATTGAGCTAGAACTGAATGCCAACTCAAAAACAAACAAAAAATATTGTTTATAAGTTTTGGAGGAAAACAAATGACTGTTACTGTTCCCCTACTTATGTCATTATGATCAAGAGAAAACAAAAGAGTTGTTATTCCAGGTCTTACAGCTAGTTGCAAAGAGATACTGTGAGATGAGAAAATAAGTGAGAAGTCAGGCTTTTCCTTCTGCCTCCAAATTTCACGGCACCAGTCTTTAGGCTTCAAGAAATCCTGCATATTATTTTAATACTGCTTACATATTTACAAAAGTATTTACTTGGTTATTAGGCTGACCTGTGTGCTGTCAGAGGATGACATCTGTAAGTCCATTCTCTGCTTTCACTGTCTGGGTTATGGGAACCAAACTGAGGTGTTCAGGTTTTGTGGCAAGTACTTTTTACCTACTGAGCCATCTTGTTGGCTCTAAGGACAAAATTGAGACTGAGTATTCGCAAGACAGAAAGAATAAAGGGGACCAATATTAAAAAGTTCCATACTCTGACAAAAATACTATGTCAGCCAGCCAGGCTGGCACCATATTCCAAGTCCATCTAGCCAGCCTCCTGAGCACTCCAATTTCTATTGTGTGCCACTGGGGTCAGCTCTTTAGAAGATAAGCTACAAGTACACTGTACTGAGAATTTGAAATGTTAAGGGTTGTTTGATGGGGTGCAATGGGGTCATACATATAAACATACATGTTTATAGAACAAAATTGAAGATTAATAATCTGGTAACTGAAACTACAGATCCTACCTACTAATAGAGGGAACCCCACACTTATCCCTTTCAAGTATAAACTATTATACAATTACTTAGTAGAGAGCTGATGCTAAAGTGTCCTGACATGTGTTATTTCACTTTCCCAAGGTATGCCTCTAATTTATATGTTTATGAGGAATCACTGCAAATTTTTTCCTACATCAGAGGACATCTCAATATATTGCCAATGTCTCTGAGCTCCAAGGGGCTTTTCTGAAAACATTCTTATTCCTCTTCAGGAAAGGAAAGCAGTCAAAGGTTTCTCATGATCACTGCAGAGTACTTCATTACTTCTGGTCAGTAATGTGAATACTTTATGATGTACAGTTTTCTGAATTTCTTGCATTCCTCAGTTGTGGGGTTGTGTGAGCCTTGGTTCAGTCCCACACAGCCAGTCTGAGGGAATGCAGCTTCTGCTGCTTTCAGGCAGGCAGGCAGGAACTCAAGCTGGGAATAGTGCGAGCAAATCCCAGTGGGGCACTTGGGTTGAAGTCCAGGCCTGTGAACTCTAGCAGGTAAATGATCAGTGGAGTCCTGAGATTAAACCTGGTCTTTGGGTTTGTTAACTCCACCTGGCTCTCAGAGGCACTTCAGAGCTGTGATAGGGCTCCTGAACAGAGCATTCACTGGTGACAAAGAGAACCCAGACAGAGAATATTTCAACATGTCTTTTATTTTCGTGCGCTTCTCTCCTTTGTTCTGTCCTTCTAAACAGCTCAGGATCCAACTATCCAATTCCCATTGGTTTGTCTCTGAGATTCGGCAAACCTTGCTTGTCTAGGGCTTATATGTTTGTGCAGGGGAGGGACTTAGGGAGTAGCTGATCTGACTAGAGTATAAGTCAGCTTCTCCTATGGATGTAAGATTTGGGTCATGGCTAGAGCTTTGTACAGACGTCCAACTGTGGTGGCCTTAAGACAGAGTGGGTTTCCAAATCCACGAGTTCAGAAAACACCTACTGTTTCATGATTACTTTCATAATCATTTTCGGGGCTTCAATATAACTCAACCAGTTTGTGCCCCCAGCACCGCCAGTCTGCCCCAGAGGATTGCCCCCAGAAAGACTGAAAAGGCTGGGATTACTACAGGCCACTGCCACTGCCACATGCTCATTATTCTACTCACAATGTTTTCCCAGCATCACATTTTTTGGGACATATAACAAAAGTGAACTAAAATACTCTTATCACATAGATGTCTTTGCAGAGAGGTTTAACAATTAGCTAAATGTCATTTCATACTTATCAACATAATGAAGATCTGCTGAAGGCTTTTCTTTATTAATTTTGTGGCAAGTTTCTCAAATGGTTCAGAGAGCTGTCTCCTGCGCCTCAGGCATTCTTGTTTCCTCCCACATGGTATCAAGGTTGGTCTGTGATTGAAAAGTGAAACTGAACCTTCTGGAGGTAAGATAATAAATGTTAATTCATTTTTCTATTGGCTCTCTTGGAACACTTACTTGGTGGTAGGGGAGTTGTTCTTTTGCCATGTTATAAAGATACAGAATCATGCAGAGATGCCTAAATGGTAAGGCACTGATGGGTATCTGTCAATAACCAGTGGAAAATCACTAGGCATGTGCATGAGACATCCTAAGAGATTCCTTCAATGACAAGTTTAGAAGACTGCAGTTCTGCTTAATGTTCTGAAAGTAAGCTCATGAGACGTCCGGAGACTGGAGGAGGGGGGTGTACTATAGAATTAAGGTGCCTTCATATTCCTGACCTACAAAGTATGAGGTATTTCAGCCATGAATTTGGGGAGGGGGCTATAAAGAGCAGTAAATAAAGTATACAACTGATACAAATTCTCTCAAATTATTTTTAGGATCAACAAACCTTTGCACAGAAATTCCTTTAGTAATTTCTCACGAAAATTCATATCTACCTATTATGCACTCTTTTGTGCACAGAAAGGCAGGAGTTACTGGTGATTTTCCACAATGGTTACATCCTAGGGCTTTGCCCAGTATGAGTCATTAAGTACTTCTTCACAGCGGAGAGATTATTAAAAGCTTTTCCACAGTGACGGCATTTGTATGATTTCTCTCTAGTATGTATTCTCTTATGTACAGTTAGAGAAAAATTACTGCTGAAGGATTTTCTACACTCATTACATTCATAGGGCTTCTCTCCAGTGTGACTTCTTAAATGCTGTGTTAGATATGAGCTCTACCTGAAGGTTTTCCCATAGTCCTGGCACTCAAATGGTTTTTCTCCAGTATGAATGCTATTATGTCCAGTGAGTGAGGACCTTGTACTGAAGGCCTTTCCACACTGAGTACATTTATGGTGATTTTAGCCACTTGTGTGAACTCTTTTGTGACCTTTGAGGTTACAACTGGTACAGAAGACATGAAAACACTGGTTGCATTCATGCAGCTTTTCCCCAGTGTGAATTCTTACATGAAGTCTGAGGGATGAGGGATGATTAAATGCTTTCCCATAGTGATTGCATTTAAAAGGATTTCCCCCATTATGGATTCTTTTGTGAACAGTAAGACAAGATTTGCTTCAGAAGGATTTTCTACACTGAGTACAGTCATATGGTTTTTCTCCAGTATGAATTCTCTTGTGCTGAGTAAGATTAGATTTCATGCTGAAGAATTTAAAACACTGATTGCATTCATTGACCTCTTTCTAGTTTGGTATGAGATAAATGGAAACTGTAATTTATAATATTATTATTCCATACTATGTTGTGATAATTTTTCAACCCAAATAAACCCATTAAATGAAAATACCTGTCAGTAATTAGAAATACAATCAAAGCACTTAGATTGGGCAGAATCCCACTAGTCTCTCTATTCCCCAGCTAAGAAACTCCTTAAAACTTGCCATTTTGATGCCATGTGTTCTGTCTCATCTCCTTCACTCCAACTTCCTCTTAACCCCCCCATCAGGTCCCCTCTCTCCACCTCTGTTTCCCTTGCCCAATCACTAGCTCTTTCTTTTATGTAACAAATAAAAATGGGAAGGTACAAATGCAGTCACCTCAGGAGCACTAGATAGCCCTTCTTGGGGAAGTAGAATTAACATTAAGATAGGAATAGCTTCAGGACAATCTACATTTCCCTTTCCTCTGCTAAATCACAGGCTCTCTCCTTTATTTAACAAATAAAAATGGGAAGGTACAAATGCAGTAAGCCAAACTAGAGTGCCCTTCTTTCGGAAGTTGAATTAACATTAAAATAGGAACAGCTTTAGGACAATCTACAATACTATAGTAAAATTATCTCTCCCAGAAAAATCTATGACATAATAAACAGTTTGTCTCTCTTCAAAGTATACACACACACACACACACACACACACACACACACACACACACACACACACGTGAATTCTGCTTAGTCAGAGCTTGTTTAAAGTCACAGACATTTGTATATAAATCCTTATATTCAAAAAAACTTCTGATAAATTTAAGACCACCTATGTTAAACACCCAACACCTGATTCACACTTAATGAAATGCAAACTTGTCAGAACTTTCATTGAAAAAATATAATTTAAGGTGGCTTAATCTTTGTTCTAATACTATAGTTTCATAGTATCTTCCCAGAGACATCATTTCTGCAAGTTTTAGTGACACTGTTTGTAATAAGTCCCTGGGTTTTCTATCTGTTCTAACATGGGAAGAAAAAAAAAAAAAAAAAAAAAAAACAAACAAACAAACAAAAAAAAAAAAAAAAAAACAAAAAACAAAACAAAAAAACCCCCAAAAACCCAGAAATCATTACCTTCAGTTGTACTGTTTTCCATTATTAGCATGTTCTTTTCTAAAAAATATGATTCTTAGGAGTTAGTCATTTACCTTCAAATACAGTTTTCAAATCTGAAACAAATTGAAAAGAAAATAAGTCAGTAGAAGAAGAAGGAAAATATGGTGGGGTGCATACAAGGTGTAAGAAGACTTTGAGAGATTGAATAGTCGATAAAGATGGGAAAGACAGGCAAGTTTGTTCTGGAAATCTAGTTAAAAATATATTCTAGGGCTAGAGAGATGGCTTCGTGGTTAAGAATAATGCCTATTCTTCTGGAGGACCTGGGTTTCATCCCCAGTACTCACATGGCAGCTGATAACTGTCTGCAATTGTAGAGGATCTGGTACACTCATAAAAACATACATATATACAAAACATCAATGCACATAAAATTAAAATAATTTCTAACAATTAAGATATTCTAGATATATATTTGAAACTAATAAGAGACAAAATAAATGAGCAGGAATGAAAATTGTGATTGAAATG
Source organism: Micromys minutus (assembly GCF_963924665.1). Lineage (NCBI taxonomy): Eukaryota > Metazoa > Chordata > Mammalia > Rodentia > Muridae > Micromys > Micromys minutus. Next base: position 14,508,080 of record NC_137985.1, read on the forward strand.
CACATTTTTTATATTTTTAAATCATATTTTATGTGAATTTGTATGTTGATATCTGTAAAGCAAAGGGGTTGCTGGAACTAGTGTTAGGTGTTAAAGAGACATTTTTTTATCCCATTTTGCCCTTGACTCAGAAACTAGGCCATAAACAATTTACTCCAGCAGCAGACCTCAAGGTCCAGGAACAAAATAATAAAATCCCTCACTAAAGGAACATCTGAAGCAGCTTTTGTTATCTCAGCAGAGGATTTAGAGTCTCTAAGTCCCAAAAAGTAGGGAAGGGAGGAAGTTCTGTGCTATTGACACTCTTAGACTTACAGAGTGTATGTTCACATGAAAGAAATACTCATTAAGAGTTGGCACATGGAAGGACCCATGGTTGCAGCTGCATATGTAGCAGAGGATTGTCTTACCTGGCATCAGTAGGAATGGAAGCCTTTGGTACTGTGGAGGTTGGATGACCAAAAAGGAATGCTAGGACAGTGAGGTTGGAGTGAGTGGGTGGTTAGGGAAGCACCCTCATAGAAGCAGGGGGGCAGGGGAATGAAAAAGGGGATTTGGGGAGGTGAAACTGGGAAGGGAGATAACATTTGAATGTAATTAAATAAAACAACCAATAAAACACTGAGATTCCACCTCACACCAGTCAGAATGGCTAAGATCAAAACCTAAGGTGACAATAGATGCTGGCCCAGGATGTGGAGAAAGGACTACGCCATTGTTGGTGGGATTCAAAGCTGGTACAATCACTGTGGAATCACTGTCTGGCAGTTCCTCAAAAAATTAGATATAGTGCTACCTGAGGACCCAGGTATACCACTCCAGGGAATATACCCAAAAGATGCTCCAACATATAATAAGAACACATCTTCCACTCTGTTCGTAGCAGGCCTATTTATAATAGAAGCTGGAAAGAACCCAGATGTCCTTCAATAGAGGAATGCATACAGAAATTGTCATATATTTACACAATAGAGTATTACTCAGCTATTAGAAACAATGACTTCATAAAACTCTTAGGCAAAATGAAGAAACTAGGAAATATCATCCTGAGTGTAGTAACCTAGTCCCAAAATAACACACATGGTACATACTCACTGATAAGTGAAAATTAGCCCAAAAGCTTGGAAAAACCAAGAGAAAATTCATAGACTACATGAAGCTCAAGAAGAAGGAAGACCAAAGTGTGTGTGCTTCAGTCCTTAGAAGGGGGAACAAAACATTCATGGGAAGTAGAAAATGGGAGAGACTTGGTAGGCAGGATCAGGTATGGGAAGAGAAGCAGATGACATAGAGTGTCATAATTTGAACTTCGGTGTGTAACAATGGGGGATGCCAGGAAAGCAAGAGGCTTCCAGGACCCAACGGGATGAGATTATCTGAAATGTCCAACAAAGGGGAAACTGAACCTGTAGAAACTATATCCTGAGGTTAGGCAAGATCCCTGGTTAGGGGATGGGACCACCCACTCACCTCCAAATTCTTAACCTAGAATTGCTCCTGTTGGAAACGGAAGGAAAGGCCATCCAGAGACTTCCCCATCTTGGCATTTATCCTATATACAGACACCAAGCCAGTGCCCATGCCAATAAGTGCTTGCTGACAGGAGCCTGATATAGCTGTCTCCTAAGAGGCTCTGCTAGAGCCTGACAAATACAGAGGCAGATACTCACATCTAACCATTGGACTGAGCACAGGGTCCCCAATGGAGGAGTTAGAGAAAGGACTGAAGGAGCTAAAGGGGTTTGCTATCCTATAGAAAGAACAAACGTACCAACCAACTTGAACCTCCAGAGCTCTCAGGGACTAAACCACCAAACAAATAGTACACATGGAGTGACCCATAGGTCTAGTTGCATATGTAGTAGAGGATGGCCTTGTTAGACATCAATAGGAAAGGCCCTTGGTCCTGTGACTGCTTGATGCCCCAGAGTAGTGGAATGCCAATATGGGGAGGTGGGAATGGGTGGGTTGGGGAATACCCTCATAGAAGCAGGGGTAGGAAGGATATGGGGGTTTTGGAGGGGAAACCAGAAAGGCAGATGACATTTGAAATGTAAACAAATAAAATATTCAACAAAAAAAGAGTTGTCACATGACTTCAGGTCATAAATTGAATAGGAAGTTGTAATAGAGAAGGCCTAAATGCAATTACAAGGCTTGAAATCCACTTCACCATATTTTTTCTAGCTTATGGGGTCATGGAGGGTTAAGACTGTAACTTAGCTGTCCTTGTAGTCACTCATTCAAAGTCTCATCTCCTGGTTTTGCATCTGGGCTCCTGTGGTGCATATCTTCTTTATGTTCTTTGATTAATAGTTGGTGCTAACCCTTGGAATGTGCCCTAAGTTTTAGAAGTTTCAGAAACAATTTAGCAGCCCAGTTATAAAAAGGGCTCAAAGGATTTTGTCTGGGTCCCATTCTAAAGCAAGGTGACCCTTGCATGTGAGTTGCTTCGGCAGAATAAAACTTTTTTTTTAAAATTAATTTGCATACTATCTGAGTGTGGGATTTTCCTTCAGCAATTTTCAGACCCTTATAAGTCTTCCTATGTGGTTTCTGGGAATTGAACTCTGGTTCTTTGCAAAAGCAGTACATATCCATAGCCTTTGAGTCATTTCTCTAGCCTGCTTCTTAAAATTTAAAAAGAAAACAGTACATCTTTGTTGTTTCTTCACAGAACAAAGTATGTGATAATTAAGGTAAAGTTGAGAGAAAAGTAAAAACATTGGAAGTTCATGCCAAATGTTCATATCCATCTTTGTCAAAGGAACAGAAGACTTCATGTTCCACTCCTGCTTCACAGGCCATAGCCACCTCCTAGGATCCAACTGGGCTTACCTGGATGAATGCCTGGAAGAATTGCTTTGTTCTCTGTTATAGCCTTGTTTTCTTGTTCCAACTGGGATTCAGATATGGCTTATCAAGGTGGTGCCCTATTTGTGGTGTAAATATATTGTTAGGGAGATTATTCAAGGCATACTCACCTTTACAAATTTACAGCCAAACTTTTGAAGAGGAAAAAAAAAATGTGACTTTAGCAACAATGAAATAGTTTTGTCTAAATGAACATGGTAATTTTCATGAGGAACAAAAATATAAGTTTACCTCAATATTCAAAGTAATGGGTTATTAATCACCCCAGATATACATGTCTAAATTCAAATATACATTTAAAAGGCCCTAAAAGTTTTAACTATGGAGAATATAAAGTCAGGGAAACAAAAAGATAAACATTTATCAAATAGGACATTAGACATAAAGTTCCATGTAAATATGGGCCACATTTATTTCTACCACTGTGTTTTGAAATCCCTGCTCACATTTCAGGACTTAAACGTGCTCAAGAAAGGCATAAAATTGACAATGAAAATTGTGAAAAGGAGGAACTAACTCGTCAGAAGCAGTGAACACATAGAAATGAATTATTTCTGGAACTACAAACTTAACATCAATTCAATTTATCTTCAGAATATTTAGTTATGGAAACAAAATCTAAGTAACACACCCTGCCAAGACCAGCATGGCCTTATTGGGAACAGAGTGACATAGTAACTGATCCTGGGACAGGGACAGCAGGAATGGGCTTCAAGGAGTGTTGAAGGCTGCTGTGGGCATGAGGTTTGTTTGTATGATACTATACATATTTTCACATTCTTCCAAGGACTGGCCTCCCTGTTAACATTAATACATCTAGAATAATGAGATACAATGAGTCTGAGAGTAGAAGGTATGGCTAATGTCTCAGCAAAACAGTAAACACTGGGACCTTCAAGATGCCCTTAAGGCTGTGGGAAAGAACTCTAAAAGCAGGAATTCAAAAATATCTAATTGTTCAACTACTATATAAGAACACAATATGATTTGCTTAAGAGGATATAAGGGAACAGAGGCAATTACACTAGAGTCAGGTTCTCAGAAAGATACAAAGGTAGGCAGATTCCTGTGTTCAAAGTCAGCCTGGGACAGATGGAATTTAGGTCCAGGTATGGTTGGAATGATGATCTCTGGACAAGTTCCCACCTAGTTAAGATTATAAAAACAGAAAGATCTTGGAATTATTTTGCAATGTAAGAAAAACAAACAAACAAAAAAACCCCAAAAAACAAGAAAAATATACTTGCTCTCATGGGGCTAAGGTCCTGGAAGTCGATTGTGGGATGATCAAGAAAAACCTGGAATAAATAACTGAATAGATATGTAAATAAAAACTGGAGTTTTTGATTTGAATAAAATGAGCTAGCAAAATGTCATAGCAGTTCTTCTTTAGAATTTTTTTTTTTTCTATAGAAGAGTTGAGCTGTTTTGAGATCTCTCAAGATGGAACAAAATTCTTCAAGAATATTGTCTAACAGAATATTGTATTTTGGCCGGAAAATCCATAGAGAGTGAACATAGTTGTTTTAAAATGTTTTTAATAGCTCTTCTAGAATTTTTTTCTATCACAATTTCTGTTAAAAAAATCCTAAAAATTAGAGAGAGGACACCTCTCTTTTAGAATGTTGTATAGAAGCTATTCAGAGATGGCTGTCTGAAAAGTGAAGACAGCTTCTTTTAGAACATTTTTGGCTTTTTGCTTTTGATCACAAAATCCAAAAATTACTTTTAGAATTTTTCTATCAGGGTTTTTGACTTTGTCAGAACATTAAAGAATTTTTTTTCTAGCATTTTTTTTCTGACTTTGGATAGAAAATTGCTGAGCTAACTAGAAAGATTTTAGAAGTTTTACTAGCAGAGAGAGCTGTCTCAAGCAGAAAGCTGGCTGTCTCACTAGAGAGTTTTTAGAATAGCAAAGAAAGTTTTCTAGAGCAGAGCAAAACACACACACACACACACACACACACAGAGAGAGAGAGAGAGAGAGAGAGAGAGAGAGAGAGAGAGAGAGACTGAGAATCAGACAGACAGACAGACAGACAGACAGACAGACACAGGCACAAACAGAGACTGACAGAAACAGAGATAGAGCCATCTCAGCAGAACATAGGCTGCCAACTTGGACCCATGATTTGACTTGAGTTTCTTGTTTTTGCTATTCCCAGACACCTTTTTCCTATTCCCAGACACTTTTTCCTTATAACCCCTCTCCAAGCAGATGCTGGTCTTTGGCACACCTCCAACTAAGTCTGAGTAAAAGAGCTCTAGGTCACTTCTAACATCTTTTGTTCTAGCTTTGTAACTGAAAAGGAACAGAATAGACCTTAGTCTATGTTTTCTTCTGGACTCCAAGGACTGGTTTAAAGAGCTTTTCTTTATTTGATTAACTACACTCTCTAAGACACATATGATTAACAGATTTAAAGAACAATGTCTAAGAAAAATCTTGAAGGGACCCATTCATTCAATTTTGTCTCTACTCAGAAACATAAGTACAGAAACATAAGCCATAAGCCTCTGCTCCAGCGGCAAATCTCAAAGTACAGGAACAAGACAATAAAATCCTATCTCTGCAGCAGGCTCTAAGTTGAAGTATAGGGAAGAAAAAGGGGAGGATGGCCTGTCTCTGCTCTTTGTTCATCTTTCATAGTGCATGATCCCAGGGAAAAAGATTCACCGCAAGTTTGCACGTAAGTTCAAGTCATAAATTAATAAGAAGTTTATAACAGGGAAGGTTTACATACATATTCACTAAGAGTAATTATCGGGGAAAACATTCATTTGCTACTAGCTCTACACAGGCTTATGGAGAGTTAAATATCATAACTAAGTTATCCTTGAAGTTTTGTAGAGATAAACACAGTCAATGTTTTATCTTGTATCTATAGTAAACCCATAGCTCCCTTTTTATGAACTTTGGTCTTAAAAATTTTACAACCTCTTGAAATGTACTCCAGGTTTTGGATGCCTGTTTGCTATCTCAGATGCAATTAACTCATGACACTTGAAGACTGGCAGAAATCTCATTGCAGTTTTAACATTGGAAAAGGTTTAGTCACAGTCTTATAAAAGAGGCTTGAATATATTTTTCTGGGTCGACATTTTGAAGTGGTAGTGACCCCTGCATGCTGATTACTTCTGCAGAATAAATGCTCTTTGTTCTTGATTACTATTTGACTCTGGTGTCTTCCTTCAATGATTCTCAAATCCTAACAAACTGTAGACATAAATAAGCACTAATCAAAAATAGCCCAGGAGGAAAACCACCAAAAATATGTTTGCCTAGAAGGGTGCTGCAAAGATACCTAATGTTCTCCAGAACCAAGGTTGTTACAGACATAACACGGCAATAGCATACACTCATAAAAGACTTTACAAGGCTCTAGGCTCACATTCTTGGTTGATCTCTAGTGCTGCATAAAGAAAAATAAGTGAAAGCAGTGTTAGAAACCATCTCACGAAGAAGTGAAGAACCGCACTCATACCACCCGCCACCAGGAACAACAGTGAGCCAGCAGTGAGCAAGCGTGCGGTCCCCCGGGTTCCCCTCACCACCCAGCTTACTCCAGGGAAGCAGTAACCCTGCATCGGCTATTCCCAGCGGGTCAACAATGTATGAGGAATGCACACTCAGACTACCCACCACCAGGAACAGCAGTGAGCCAGAGACACAGGTCTGGAACAGCAGTGAACCAGCGGTGAACCAGCGGTGAGCCAGCAGTGATCCAGGGACACAAGACTGACAACAAGATGGCAAGAGGAAAGGGAAAGAACATACCCCAGGGAAACCAAGACAACCTGGCAACACCAGAACCCAGCTCTCCCATCACAGCAAACAGTGAAATGCCAAACACACGAGAAAAAGAAGACACAGACCTAAAATCATACCTCAAGATGATGATAGAGATCCTTAAACAAGAACGGGAGGAAAAGCAAAAAGAATTAGAAGGTTTTAAAGAGGAAACAAGAAAAACACTCAAAGAACTCAAAGAACTAGAGGAAAACAGAACCAAAGAGATGAAGGAATGGAAGAAGGAATTTAAAACGGAAATTGACACAATAAAGAAAACACTAAAAAAGATAAACCTAGAGGTAGAACACCTAAAAAAGAAATCAGGAGTCACAGATGCAAGCATTTCCAATAGACTACAAGAGATGGAAGAAAGAATCTCGGGGGCCGAAGACAACATTGAAAACATAGACAAAACAGTCAGAGAAGATGCAAAAACCAAAAAGCTCCTAACCCAAAATGTCCAGGAGATCTAGGACACAATGAGAAGACCAAACCTAAGGATAATAGGAATAGAAGAGGGCAAAGAATATCAACTAAGAGGCACAATAAATATCTTCAACAAAATCATAGAAGAAAACTTCCGTACCCTTAAGAATGAGATGACCATGAGCATAAAACAAGCCTACCGAACTCCAAATAGATTGGATCAGAAAAGAAACTCCTCACGACACATAATAGTCAAAATGCAAAGTACCCAAAGGAAAAAAAAAATTAAAAGCAGTAAGGGAAAAAGGTCAGGTAACATATGAAGGCAGACCAATCAGAATCACACCTGATTTCTCAACAGAGACTATGAAAGCTAGAAGAGCCTGGACAGACATCATACAGACCCTAAGAGAGCACAGGTGTCAGCCAAAGCTGCCATATCCAGCAAAACTCTAAAATCACCATAGATGGAGAGACCAAGATATTCCAAGACAAAACTAAATTTACACAATATCTGACAATAAACCCAACACTACAACGAATTATAGGTGGAAAACCGATTACAACGAGGGGAACTACATCCTAATAAAAACAAGAAAACTCCTAAGAAAGAAAACCAAAAGAAGAAAGACTTACAGGCACAATTCAACCTCCAAAAGCAAAAATAGCAGGAAACAGCAACCACTATTCCTTGATATCTCTTAACATAAATGGACTAATTCCCCAATAAAAAAGACATAGGCTATCAGAATGAATACATAAACAAAACCCAGCAATTTATTGCATACAACAAACTCATCTCAGAGAAAAAGACAGCCACTATCTCAGAGTAAAAGGGTGGAAAAAAACCTTTGAGCAAATGGCCCCAAGAAGCAAGGTGGTGTGGCCATTCTAATATCTAATAAAGTAGATTTTCAACCAGAAGTTATCAAAAAAGATAAGAAAGGACACTTTTTACTCATTACAGGGGAAATTTGTCTGGAGAAAGTCTCAATCCTTAACATAAATGCTCCAAATACAAAAGCACTGATATTCATAAAAAAAAAAAAAAAAAAAAAAAAACCCACTAAACCTCAAAAAATACATTGTGCCTCACAGAATAATAGTGGGAGACCTCAATACCCCACTCTCTCCAATGGACAGATCAGGGAAACAAAAACTGAACAAGGATACTGTAAAACTAGCAGAGGTTATAAACCATCTGGAATTAATAGATATCTACAGAACATATCATCCTAAAAAAAAAGAATACACCTTCTTCTCAGCACCTCACAGCACCTTCTCAAAAATTGACCACATAATTGGTCACAAAATGAGCCTCATAGGTATAAGAAGATTGAAATACTCCCATGCATCCTCTCAGATCACCATGGTCTAAGGATGGTCTTTATCAACAACAAAGACAACAAAAAGCCCACATACACATGGAAACTAAACAATGCTCTGATAAACGATGGCAGGGTAAAAGAAGAAATAAAGAAAGAAATCAAGGATTTTCTAGAATTCAATGAAAATGAAAACACACATACTCAAACCTAGGGGATGCAATGAAAGCAGTACTGAGAGGAAAACTCATAGCTCTGGGTGCTTCCAAAAAGAAACTAGAGAGAGCATACATCAGTAACTTGACAGCACAGCTGACTGCTCTAGAACAAAAGGAAGCAGATGCACCCAAGAGGAGTAGACATCAAGAAATAATCAAACTTGGGCAGAAATCTACCAAATAGAAACAGAAAGAACCATTCAAAGAATCAACAAAACCAAGAGCTGGTTCTTTGGGAAAATCAACAAGATTGATAAACCCTTAGCCAGACTGACTAGAGGGCAAAGAGAGAGTATCCAAATTAACAAAATCAGAAAAGAAAGTGGAGAAATAACAATTGAAACCGAGGAAATTCAAGAAATCATGAGATCATACTACAAAGCCTATACTCAACAAAGCTGGAAAATCAGGAGGAAATGGATGAATTCCTAGACAGATACAAGGTACTAAAGATAAATCAGGCCCAGGTAAACCATCTAAATAATCCCATAACACCTAAAGAAATAGAGGCAGTCATCAAAAGCCTCACAACCAAAAAAAGCCCAGGTCCACATGGGTTTAGTGCAGAATTTTATCAGACATTTATTGACAACATAATACAAATATTTTCCAAACTATTCCAAAAGATAGAATCAGATGGAATACTACCTAACTCATTTTTTGAGGCTACAATAACTCTCATTCCTAAATCACAGAGAGACCCTATAAGGAAAGAGAACGTCAGACCAATCTCACTTATGAACATTGATGTAAAAGTACTCAACAAAATCCTTGCAAACAGAATCCAAGAACACATCAAAATGATCATTCACCATGATCAAGTAGGCTTCATCTTTGGCATGCAGGGATGGTTTAACATACGTAAATCCATCAATGTAATCCACCATATAAATAAACTCAAAGAAAAAAACCACGGTCATCTTAGTAGATGCTGAGAAAGCATTTGACAAAATTGAACACCCCTTTATGTTAAAAGTCTTGGAAAGAGCAGGAATCCAAGGCCCCTACCTAAACATAAGAAGAGCAATATACAGCAAACCAACAGCCAACATCAAACTTAACTGTGGGAAACTTGAAGCAATCCCGCTAAATCAGGGACTTGACAAGGCTGCCCACTCTCCTCCTACCTATTCAACATAATACTGGAAGTCCTGGCAGGAGCAATTAGACAGCAAAAGAAAATCAAAGGGATACAAATTGGAAAGGAAGAAGTAAAAACATCACTCTTTGCAGATGACATGATAGTGTACTTAAGCGACCCATCAAATTCCACCAGAGAACTACAGCTGATAAACAAGTTCAGCAAAGTGGCCGGATATAAAATTAACTCAAACAAATCAGTAGCCTTCCTTTATTCAAAGGTCAAACATGTGAAGAAAGAAATTAGGGAAAACATACCCTTCACAATAGTCACAAAAACTGTGAAATACCTTGTTGTGACTCTAACTAAGCAAGTGAAGGACCTGTATGACAAGAACTTTAAACCCCTAAAGAAGGAAATCGAGGAAGATCTCAGAAAATGGAAAGATCTCCCATGCTCATGGATTGAAAGGATCAATATTTTTAAAATGGCAATCTTACCAAAAGCAATCTACAGTTTCAATGCAATCCCCATCAAAATTCCAACCCAGTTCTTCACTGAGTTGGAAAGAGCAATATGCTATTTCATTTGGAATAACAAAAGACCTAGAATTGCTAAATCCATCCTCAACAACAAGAAAACACCTGTGGGAATCACTATCTCTGACCTCAAGCTATATTACAAGGCAATTGTGCTGAAAACTGCATGGTACTGGTACATAAATAGGCACTTGGATCAATGGAATAGAATTGAAGATCCAGAAATGAGCCCTCACATATATGGTCACCTGATTTTTGACAAAGGAGCTGTAAACATTCAATAGAAAAAGGACAGCCCATTCAACAAATGGTGTTGGTCCAACTGGCACTCAGCATGCAGAAGAATGAAAATAGACCCTTTCTTATCTCCTTGTACAAAGCTCAAGTGCAAGTGGATCAAAGATCTCCACATTAAACCAGGTACACTGAAACTATTAGAAGAGTAAGTAGGGAAAACCTAGAACTCATAGGCACAGGAGAAAATTTTCTAAACAGAACACCAATAGCTCGAGCTCTAAGGTCAAAGATCAACAGATGGGACTTAATGAGATTGCAAAGTTTCTGTAAGGCTAAAGACACTATCATGAAAACAAAATGGCAGCCAACAGAGTGGGAAAAGATATTTACCAACCCCACATCAGATAGAGGCCTAATATCCAAGGTATAAAAAGAACTCAAAAAGCGAGATAACAGAGAATCAAACAACCCTATTAAAAAATGGGGTACAGACTTAAAAAAAAATTCTCAATTGAGGAATATCTAATGGTTGAGAAACATATAAGGAAGTGCTCATCATCTTTAGCCATCAGGGAAATGCAAATCAAAACAACCCTGAGATTCCACCTCACACCAGTCAGATTGGCCAAGATCCAAAACTCAGATGACAATAGATGCTGGAGAGGATATGAAGAAAGAGGAACACTTCTCTACTGCTGGTGGGGTTGTAAACTGATATAACCACTCTGGAAATCAGTCTGGTGGTTCCTCAGAAAAATGGGCATAGTACTACCTGAAGACCCAGTTATTCCACTTCTGTGCATTTACCCCAGAGATGCTCCAACATACAACACAGATACATGTACCACAATGTTCATTGCAGCTCTATTTATAATAGCCAGAAGCTGGAAAGAACCCAGATATCTGTCAGTAGATGAATTGATACAAAAGTTCTGGTACATTTACACAATGGAGTACTACTCAGCTATCAGAAACAATGGCCTAACGAAATTCTCACGAAAATGGATGCATCTAGAGAATATCATCCTGAGTGAGATAACTCAGTCACAAAAAAACAGACATAATATGCAGTCACTGATAATGGGATACTAACCCCATAAAGCTCTGAACACCCCAGAAACAACCCACAGACTATGTGAAGATCAAGAAAAAAAGAAAAAAGAATGAATATATTTTAATTAAAATAGAACTGTATCACATCCCCCTTTTCTCCCTACACCCCCTCCCAGTTTCTCTCTTATCTCCTCAAATTAGTAACCTCTTTTCCTATATTATTGTTAAATATACACACATGTGTATGAATATGTACCCACAAATACTTAATTACAACCTTATAAAAATGTATTTGTATACTCTTATGCAAAAATGCTTAAAAATCTGTACATTTATCTTTGTTTTTTAAAATAAAGTTAAAAAAAAAAAAGAAACCAACTCACGTAGTTTTAGTATTTATAATCCCTCATGTAAACACAAAGCTCATTCGAAGAGATTAAGGGTTTAGATTTTTTGGTTTTTGTTTTAGGACTTCAAAGACATAGCTAACCAATCACTTGTGTCTACACTTGATCAATACTGATACTGGAAAATTAGGTTTGAAACATAAGTAACATACAAGGAGATGATAACCCCAAAACCATCTTAAATTTTAAATCTGCTTAAGTCTTTTGTTACTGGTAATTGCAAAAGTAAATACAATAAAATGTGATCACACCATATCCTTCTCAATATGTCCCTCTCTCAACTTCTCAGTTTCTATCAAGTGCCATTAGCTCCCTAGGCAGCAGTGGGAACTAGATATCATCCATACCAACTATGAAGGAATTTGACAGGATTGATCTTATTCATGTTTTGTTCAAATAACCACAGGTGTTCATAAATGTGCCAAACATGTCATGCCCAGGAAGCAATTTTTCTTATTATTTCCCCCCATCCACCAGAATTTATATTATTCTCACTCACTCTTCAATGATGTTTCTTAAGTATTATGGGGGAAGTGGTAATATAGATTTCCCATTTAGAATTGAATACTAAATCTCTTATTCTCAGAACTTTGACCAGTTATACATCTCTCCATTGACTGCTACCCACTGCAAAATGTAGCTTCTTAAACCAAGGTTGAAAGTGTCAAAGGTCTATGAGTATATGCAAAAATATTTAGAAGGTAGACCATTTAGAAAAATAACAACAGATTTCATTCTAAGACTTATAAGATCATAGCATAGGTCTCTCCAGCCATAGGCTTTTACTAGTATACACACACATATGTGTGTGAGTGTGTGTGTGTGTGTGTGTGTGTGTGTGTGTGTGTGTACTTTTTTAAAGGCAAGTTTGAAGCCAAACTGGTCTTCATAAAACTCTTATTACATAGGAAGACTGTCTCAAAACAAACAAAAAGCCACATGAAAACCTACAGTCTTCCAACACAAGAAGGATAACCCCTCAATTATAGGCATTAGGCAATCACAGGTGACATGAAAGAACAAGGGAGATACACTGAGGGTTAAAAGTTTAATTAAGTGGAAATATGGTGATTGGAGAGAGGAGTTGGTATAGATTGGATTAACCAATACTAGGATCTACAAAGAAGCGTCATCGTGGTATGAATTAGTGATCCTCAATAGGCTCACATACTTGAATGCTTGGATAACAATTGGCAAAACTGTTTAGGAAGGATTGAGGAGTATGCCCTTGTTGGAAGAACTCTGTCACCAGGGATAGGATTTGAGATTTCAAATGTCCATACTAGGCCTAGTTTCTTGCTTTCTACCTCCATCTTGCAGATGATATAAGCTCTCAGTTAACACTCCAGGGCCATGTCTGCTAAATACTTACATGCTGCCGTGTTATCTGCCATGATGGCCGTGGCCTAACCCTCTGAAACTGTAATGAAACACTTAGTTAAATGTTTTCTTTTATAAGTTGCCTTAGTCACAGTGCCTCATCATAGTGACAAAGCAGTAATTAAGACAAGCTTTAGGGAATCTCACTGTTTTGCTATATATATGTGTGTGTGTGTGTATGTGTATGTATGTATGTATGTATGTATGTATGCATGTATGTATGTATATATGTATGTATGTATGTCAGAGTTTAAATAGAAGTATTAAATCTTGCATAGGTGAAAATCTTAGTGCCAGGCTTGAAATACTTCCCTACAATTATTGGTCAGAAGACCACAGAGGCTATTACCACTGTTTAGCTGCCCACTATAACTAGATAGTAGGATCCTATTTCCAAAGACACCACTCACTTTGGATGCACAATGTAGAGAGAAAAACAAACTCTAAAATGATCAGGAACCTATTTGTCTGATGACTAAGTTGTATAGTACCAAAGGTGCTATGCAGGTTGCTGAGGGAGAAGAGACATCAGTGGTCTTATCCACTGCTAAACCCCTGCATGCTAAAACACTGACTTGCTGGCAGAAAAGTGCTCACTTGTGCAGCAGTCAGTACATGACAAAACTAACTGCTCTCGGACTGGATATATGGCGTGCTTCATAGAAGAGATTTTATGTTTGGTACTGTAAACCTGATCAAAAGCCCATGACTGGAAAAAATCATAGATCCTAAGAACATTTTGTTTTGCTAAATGTTGATGCTGTCAAACTACACTCTAAATATTTGTTTATATTCGAAGATCTATTCTCTCAACTTTGTTCAGAGAAGCTTCTTTCTACACTGGGCGGTAGTTAATGAAGAAAACCCACAACTTTTTAACATCAAGTTCACACTATCCAAGGCTCAAGGAACTCAAGTGGATGAGGGGCCAGAAGTAATGTAGGACCTGGCAGACTGAGGGGTTAATGATCAAATGCTTACTTCTCAGTATGTCATGGCCATTGCCTGTGCTTACTCATAATAGACATGACTAACTACACAACATCAAGCCAGTCAAAACCACAGCATAGTGAGAGGAGGGGCCCTAAGGCTTTACTCCTAGCCTGCTCATGCTGGAGTGGATGGCCACATACCAATGGCATGGCAAGTGACTCGCACACATACAACACTAATTAAATTTGAAGCATTATTAATAACAGAAACAAGCAACAAAAAGCTAAGATAAAGTTGAAAGGTAGTTAAGGTAGGGTGATGTCGGGAAGGTGGAGGAAGGTACAGTGATAGATGTACATTATCAATATACATTGAGTACATGTATGAAACTTTCAATAGTACACACATACACACACACCACACAAACATACACCACACACACACACACACCACACACACACATACCACACATACACCACACACACACACACACACCACACATATACCACACACACATACACCACACATACACCACACACACATACCACACATACACCACACACACACTACACATATACACCATACACACACACAAGTTGTCTTTTTCTCTTTCTTATGCTGCAACAAAATATCATGTTTAAGTACTTTGTAAAGAAATAAAGAAAAGAGGCTTGTTTTAGCTCAAGATTTTGGTATGTAGAAAGTTCAAACAACAAGGAACTTGAAGAAGGGCCTCTGGTTTTGTGCAAATATGGTGGAGAAGGAACAGATAGATATGAGTGGTTATGTGTGTAGAGGAGATTTAGGATCAATACACAGCACTTACACCTAGCAGCTCATGACTGCCTATAATTTCAGGACCAGTAGGATGTGATATTTCTGGCTCCCGGGGCACTGGCAATAATGCATACTTGCTACATGTGTACACATAATTAAAAACAATAAAATAGTGACCTGGCCCAGTTTCATCAGGACCCACAGCCCACATGATCGCAGGCCCCTGGGAGCTTGGTAGAGCTGCAGGAGTGCTTTCCATCCTAAGCGGAAGGGAGAGTCAACTTCTGCCCACATTCTACCCTGGGAGAGGCCACCCAGAACTCTCACTGTTCAAGCAGCAGAACTGCCTGGGAGTGTACACTTCTGGCCCGAGGCCAGACCCTGCCCAGGTACTGCCAAGACTGAGCTCTGCCATCGGAATTCACAACCTACCCTGAGAGAGTAACAATCTTCCTCGGGAGACCACAGACCCACAGACCCAACAGAGAGACAAGCTCCAATAAGAGACAACAAGATCACCTATAACAAGATGGCAAGAAGCAAGCACAAGACTCTAAGAAATGGAAACCAAGACAACCTGGCAACATCAGAATCTAGTTCTCCCATTATCACAAATAGTGGATATCCCAACTCACTAGAAAAACAAGATTTAGACTTAAAAATCATACTTGACAATGATGATGGTAATCTTTGAGGAGCACAAAAATAATAAACTTAAAGAAGTACAGGAAAACCAGAAGAATATACAAAAACAAGTTGAAGCCCTTAAAAAGGAAACACAAAAATCACTTAAAGAGCTAAAGGAATGCACAATCAGGTGAGGGAACTGAAAACAGAAATAGAAACAATGAAGAAAAAACTAAAGGAGACAACCCTGAAATTGGAAAACCTAGAAAAGATATCAGGAGGTGATGCTAGCATAACCAACAGTATACAAGAGATGGAGGAGAAAATTTCAGGAGGAGAAGATAACACAGAAATCATTGACACTACAGTCAGAGGAAATGCAAAATTAGAAAGATTCTAACCCAAAACATCCATGATATCGAGGACACAATGAGAAGACCAAACCTTGGGATAATAGGTGTAAAAGAGGGCAAAGAATATCAACTGAAAGGCACAGTAAATATCTTTAACAAAATTATAGAAGAAAATTTCCTTAACCTAAAGAAAAGATAACCATGAATATACAAAAAAGCCCACAGAACCCCAAATAGACTGGACCAGAAAAGAAATTCTTCCCGGCACATAATAGTCAAAACAACAAATGCTCAAAACAAAGAAAGAACACTAAAAGCAGTAAGAGAAAAAGGACAGGTAATATATAAAGGCAGACCAATCAGAATTACACTAGACTATTCAACAGAGATTATGAAAACTAGAAGATCCTGGACTAACATCATACAGACCCTAAGGGAAAACAAGTTCCAGCTTGGGTTACTATATCCAGCAAAACTCTCAATCACCATTGGTGGAGAAAACAAATTTATATAATATCTGTCCACAAATCCAGCTGTACAAAGGATAATAGATAAAAAACACCACCACAAAGAAGAAAACTTTACCCTAGGAAAACCAAGAAACTAATCCTCTTGCAGCAAACACCAAAGAAGAAAATCACAAAAACTTAACTCTACCTGTAACAACAAAAATAACAGGGAATAGCAGTTTTTATTCCTTAATATCCCTTAACATCAATAGAATTAATTTTCCAATAAAAAGACATAGACTACCGGACTGGACACAAAAACAGGATCCAGCATTTTGCTGCATATAGGAATCTCATCTCAGCAACAAAGACAAGCACTACCTCAGAGTAAAAGGTTGGGAAAAAACTTTTCAAGCAAATGGTCCCAAAAAAACAAACTGGAGTAGCCATCCCGATATCGAATAAAACTGACTTTCAACCAGAAGTGAACAAAACAAGGAAGAACACTTTTTACTCATCAAAGAAAACAAAACAACAAAAACAAAAACAAAAAAAAAAAAGACAAAAAGAAAAAGAAAAAACAGAGACATAGTGAAACTAACAGAAGTTATGAACTAAATGGATTTAATGGACATCTATGGAGTATTCCATCCTAAAACAAAAGAATATACCTTCTTCTCAGCACCTCATGGCACCTTCTTCAAAACTGACCATATACTTGGTCACAAAACAGGCCTCAACAGATACAAGAAGATTGAAATAATTCCATACATTCTATCAGATCACAATGGACTAAGGCTGGTCTTCAACAACAACAACAACAACAACAACAACAAACAACCCACATATACATCGAAGCTAAACAATGCTCTACTCAATGACAGATTGGTCAAGTCAGAAATAAAGAAAGACATTAAAGACTTAATAGAATTTAACGAAAATGAAGGAACAACATACTGAAACGTATGGAATACAATAAAAGCAGTGCTAAGAGGAAAACTTATAGCACTGAGTGCCTCCAAAAAGAAACTGGAGAGAGCATACACTAACAACTTGACAGCAAAACTAAAAGCTTTAGAACAAAAAGAAGCAGATACACCCAAGAGAAGTAGACAGCAGGAAATAATCAAACTCAGAGCTGAAGCCCACCAAATACAGACAAAAAGAACTACACAAAGAATCAACAGAACCAAGAGCTGGTTCTTTGAGAAAATCAATAAGATTGATAAACCCTTTTCCAGACTAACCAGAGGGAGCAGAGAGAGTATCCAAATTGACAAAATCAGAGATGAAAGGGGAGACATAACAAAAGAATTGGAGGAAATTCAAGAAACCATCAGATCCTATTACAAAAGCATATACTCAAGAAAACTAGAAAATTTACAGGAAATGGACAATTTCCTAGACAGATACCAGGTACTAAAGTTAAATCAGGATCAGGTAAACCATCTAAACAGCCCCATAACCCTTAAGAAAATAGAAGCAATCATTAAAAAGCTTCCAACCAAAAAAAAAAAAAAAAAATCTCAAGGTCTGATGGGTTTAGTGAAGAATTCAATCAGACCTTCATAGAAGACCTAATAGTAATAATCCCCAAACTATTCCATGATATAGAAACAGCAGGAATACTACCCAAATCATTCCTTGAAGCCACAATTACACTCATTCCTAAACCACACAAAGATGCTACAAAGAAAGAGAACTTTAGACTAATTTCCCTCATGAACACTGATGCAAAAATACTCAACAAAATTCTTGCAAACTGAATCCAAGAACACATCAAAGCAATCATTCATAATAATCACGTGGGCTTCATCCCAGTGATGCAAGGATGGTTCAATATATGTAAATCCATCAATGTCATCACCTACATAAACAAACAAAAAATTACAAGATTATCTCTCTAGATGCTGAGAAAGTACTAGACAAAATTCAACCCCTCTTCATGTTAAAAGTCTTGGAAAGTCAGGTATTCAAGGTACATACTTAAACATAGTTAAAGCAATATACAGCAAACCAATAGCTAACATCAAAGTAAATGGTGAGAAACTTGAAGCAATACCACTAAAATTAGGGACTAGATAAGGCTATCTACTCTCCTACCTATTCAATATAGTACTTGAAGTACTAGCCAGAGCAATAAGACAACAAAAAGAGGTCAAAGGGATACAAATTGGAAAGGAAGAAGGGAAAATATCACTATTTTCAGATGATATGATAGTATAATTAAGTGACACTATAAATTCCACCAGAGAACTTTTACAGCCGAAAAACACCTTCAGCAAAGTGGCTGGATATAAAATTAATTCAAGCAAATCTGTAGCTTTCCTTTACTCAAAGGAAAAACAGTCTGAAAAAAAAAAAGAAAAGAAAAGAAAAGAAAGAATCTACACTCTTCACAATAGCCACAAAGATTACAATACTTGGTGTGACACTAACCAAGCAAGTGAAGGATCTATAAAACAAGAACTTCAAGCTTCTGAAGAAGGAAATTGAAGAAGACCGCAGAAGATAGAAAGATCTCCCAAACTCATGGATTGGAAGGATCAACACTGTAAAAGTGGCTATCTTGCCTAAGACAATCTACAAATTCAATGTAATCCCCATCAAAATTCTAACTCAATTCTTCATAGAGTTAGAAAGAACAATTTGCAAATTCATTTGGAATAATAAAAAACCCATGATAGCACAACCATTTGCAACAATAAAAAAAAAAAAAAAATTCTGGGGAAATCACTATCCCTGATTTTAAGCTGTATTACCGATCAACTGTGATTAAAAACTTCCTGGTATTGGTACAAAAAACATGCAGGTAGACCAGTGGAATAAAATCACAGACCCAGAAATGTACTCATACACCTATGATCACTTGTTCTTTGACAAAGGAGCTAAAAACATTTGGTGGAAAAGAACAGCCTCCTCAACAAATGGTACTGGTTCAACTGGAAGGCAGCATGCAGAAGAATGCAAATTGATCCCTTGTTATCTCCTTGTACAAAGAACAAGTCCAAGTGGATCAAAGACCTCCAAATAAATCCAGGTAAACTGAAACTAATTCAACAGAAAGTGGGGAAGAGCTTAGAACACATAGGCACACAGGAAAATCTCCTTACCAGAACACGGCTTATGCTCTAAGATCAAGAAATGACAAATGGGACCTAATGATGTTGGAAAGCTTCTGTAAGACCAAGGACACTGTCAAAAGGACAAAATGGCAACCAATATATTGGAAAAATATCTTTACCA